>NC_069502.1:665600336-666272836 GCF_027579735.1 Bombina bombina | reverse complement strand
TATATATATATATATATATATATATATATATATATATATATGTACACACACACACACACACACACATACAGTATGATAGACAAAGTACTGCACAACATATATAAGTCTATATGGGGGGGGGGGAAGGGGCTAAAAAATTTTTTTAAAAATGTGGAGACAAAGGGATTGCTTGATATAGATGATGCTATCACTTTAGAGCAGTATGTTTTGGATGAGGTTACTATAGTTTATGTAGAGAAGTGGTAGGCTTATGGAAATATGTTTTCATATAATATTTTTTTTAAACTTAAACAAAAAAAAATAATTGCACAATAAACCTGATCTGGATAAATATAATTAATTTTGTGGCAGGCTTCTTGAAAGATTCCCCACCAACATATTTGATATATTTAATCTTGTTTTTTATAAGCTTCAGGGAAATAAACTAACAATTTAGAGAACACGCAACTCATATGTAAAAGAAACTGCTTCAGCAACACCAAATACATATAAAATAGTTGAAAAAGAAAGGTCACTGCCCACAAAAAAATATTTTACCTGGAATCAAAAATGGGATAAAAGGCACAAACTATGTGGAATTTATTAATATTGTAGATTGTACAAATTTATCAAACTACTTGCCCCTGCCTTTCAGTAGAAGGTGCTTATTAGATTTATTTTGATTAGGAATCAATCTAACTGCTCTATAATTTGAATTTCACCATTAAAATTTTAAATAACTTCTGTTTTATGATCAACATAAAGAAGTGTAGACTTTTCTATTTTCAAAAAATAAACTCTGATTCAAAATACTCTCTAAAACAGTGCTTTCCAAACTGTGTGTCGTGACACAGTGTGTCGGCAGTAGTGTGTAGGTGTGTCCCTGCTTCAGCAGAAATGTTTTTGAATTTCAAATTCTTTTTAAATTTTATTTTGGTTTGACACGTGATTGATACCTAGTGGTTCACAGAACATCTTTACCTATTGGCGCAGCTTAGCGGGAACTGAAACTATTCCCATTGGCGGCACATTGGCGTCTCCTCAATCGGCTTGTGACTGCATGTGTAGTCAGTGAGTGGGACAGCAGTGTGTTTGCAGCGTGGGCACTAGTCAGTCGGACTCACAGAGCTCTGAGGGCAACAGCTTTAACAATGAGCTGAAGTCAGAATTCAAAGTGTTTTTATTTTTTTGCAGCTAGCGCCCAGTAGTGCATTGCTGTTCCTGCTCTTGATATATGGATAGGAAGTGGAAGCTTAAAAATGCTTGATGATGAAATGCGAGGGTCTTTGTCTAATATCCCACAAAATTTTCAGAAACTGTGTTCATCCCATCAACCTCATACATCCCATTAAAATAGTAAGTAGCTATTGGTGTTACTAAACTTTTTTTTTAAATTCTTGCACATACATACTGTTACTTGTAAATACATTTCATTATTATATAATTTATGAATGTGTCCGTATCTCTTAAAACAAATTAGTTTAACCTCCTGTTTGCTAGTACAGCTGAATTACTGTGTCTCAATATGATGTAGGTCTATAAAGTGTGTCACCAACATGAAAAGTTTGGAAAGCTCTGCTCTAAAACAACCACTCTTAGCCTCCCCCCACCTATTGCATTGCTGCTTTTTATCCTATTCATTTCAAATTATTATTATTATTATTATTATTATTATTATATACATTTGATCTGTATATGGTCTTGTAATATTGTTTTGGTTGTTCTAACATCACAACTGTATATTTCTAGTTTTAGTAAAAAGACAGGCAAATATTTTCCCAACATTTATTAAATACTTCTTTGATCCAAATTATCTACTGGTTAAATTAAATTTAAGTAACTTTATTTAGTTATCAGATTGTTTAATTTTTGCAGCCATGTCAGCTGTACTCCTCAATGATCACTGGATTATTATCTACTCCAATTGTATCTACAATGAAATTGCCCCTACTATAGTCTTTAATGATTTATTCAAGTCTACCTCATTGATGTTATTTTCTTCATATGCAGAAACTTATTTCTTCTAGAAAGATACTTTGGGTTATATTTTAGGTTTTATGATTTTGTGTTACAATACTTCTAATGAAATATTTGGAATGACAGCTTTTCTTTAGTTAGTATGATAAACATTTAGAGGAGAGATGCTAAACAACTCTAAATATATGTGGGTTTTCAAAGAGCACGTGAAACTATACAAGGCTGGACACAGTCTGATGGAGTGGGGCAGAGAGTTCCAGAGTACAGGAGCCGATTGTGTGAAGACTTTATGGCAAGAGAGGAAAGAAAAATTGTAGGGAGTTGGTCAGAGGTTCATTGAATTGGATGGTTTAGGAAGTATTTGGAAAAGTAGTGAGAAAAGATGGTTAAGAATGAGGCTGTGGCGTGCTTTATAGGTTAGGGTTAATATTTTGAATTGTGTTCATAAAGTGTTTTGGGACCCAGTGTGGGAATTGGCAAATGATGTTGATCGTTTACTTAAGTGGATAAGTCTAGTTGAAGCATTTGTGATAGATTAATGGGGGCAAAACAGCGTCTAGGAATGCAATTTAGGAGTAGGTTGCAAAACAATACGTGACAAAATGAAATAATGAATTAGTATTTCTGTAGTTTCTGGAGTATGGAAATAAAATCTGGAAATGTGGAATAGGTGTACATGGCAGGATTTAATAAGATTTTGTACATGTGTAGTGAATGGGAGTCCAGAGACAAGTGTGGCACCAAGACAGTGGACTAAGTTGTTGAGAAAATTGTCTCCTACAGTAAGAAAAATGTTAAAATGTAAGGTGTTTAGGAGAGAGGGGAACAAAAAGAAGCTAAGTTTTAGACAGATTGAGTTGGAGCTAGTGCAAAGACAGTCAAGAGGAAATTGCAGAGAGGTAGTTAGTAATCTGGTTGACAAAAGGAGGTAGACACCAAGAGAGGAAAGATAGATTTGGGTATCAGCATATAAGTGATACTGGAACCTAAGGGAGGATGTACAGATGGGACCCAAGACAGATCATTGTGGTACTTCTACTGAGAGAGGCAAAGGATATGCTATTAAGGGAAATTATAAACACCCGTTTGAGAGGTAGCAAGCAAACCAAGAGAGGGCGGCAAAAGAATGTAAAATTTGTAAGAGGAGAGTATGTTCAACTGTGTTGAAAGCAGCAGACTAACACAGAAGAATTAGTGAGGAGTAGTCACCTTTTACTTTATCTGTTTGTTTTTAAAAGTTGTTTCTATTCCGTGTTTAGGGCAGAAATCATATTGGAGGAGATCAAGTAAAGACTTAGTTGAGAGAAATTTAATTAGGCTACTGTAGACTAAATTGTTCTAATAAATTTGGAGGCAAATGGAAGTAAGGAAACTGTCTGATAAAGGGCGTGGTGGGGTCAAGAAGGCCTTTTTGGGGATTTGTGTTATTAACACATCCTTGAAAGTATCAGGAAATATGCCAGTGGTGAGAGAATAGTTAAATAAAGGAGTTGAGTTAGGGCAAGGGTTAAAGAACAGTTAAAGAAGCAGATTGGGAGTGAAGACGTCATGAAAGAATAAGGTTGAGTGGATAGGAGTATAAAGAATTATTCCTCTGTTACAAGAGATAAGTAACCAAGTTTCATTCATAGATTGTCTGAGGGAGAGACAGAATTTTTTTTTTTTTTTTTTTTAAATTATACAACTTTTATTGTTTAAGTGATCAGGAATAATCTGATCAGTGAGTTTTGTCATGTGGGGAAGTGCAGGTGGATGAAGGAGGGAGTTAAAAGGTTGAAAAACACCCTTATGGGTTTGTTTAAAATGTGTTGACATATAGGGTAGACAGAGTTGTATGACTGGATGATTAATTTACAATGCAGGAAATCAGCATGGTTACTTGAGTTTGTCCACTGACATCCAGCATGGAACATCTCTAAAGATAGCAGTTTTGTTTGGTTTTCCATGCTTGACATCAAGTGCATGTTGAAGCTTTGTAAAGTGTTGATTTTAGTGCAAAATATTGTAATGCAATAAGATCTGCACAGGAGAGGGATGAAATGTTGGAGAGTAAAGGTTTCAGTTTAGAAGAAAAGTCTGGGAGATCCAACTCATTTAATTTCCCGTGAGACAGAAGTGAGGGATGATGAGGATGCTACTAACTTTCAGAGAGAGAAAGTTAGTAGAAGGTGGTTAAAGGGAGGAAAAGTGAAGATAGACAACTTGGAAATGGCACAGACATTAGTGAAGGCCAGGTCTACTGAGTTGCAGAGATTGGAGGTTGGAGATTTTTTCCACTGGGACATGCCAAAAAAAAAAAAAAAGGTAGTGCAAGATAGAAGTTTAGAGGCAGCAAGCATTTTAGAATTGTCAATGGGTATGTTAAAGAAAAGACATTACAAGAGTAGTGATGTTGCGAACTTAAAAATTTCGGTTCGCGAACAGCGGACTCGAACTTCCGGTATGGTTTGTGAACTGGCGAACCGCCATTGACTTCAATAGGCAGACGAACTTTAAAACCAACAAGGACTCTTTCTGGCCACAATAGTGATGGAAAAGTTGTTTCAAGGGAACTAACACCTGGACTGTGGCATGCTGGAGGGGGATCCATGTCAAAACTCTCATGGAAAATTACATAGTTGATGCAGAGTCTGCTTTTAACCCATAAAGGGCCTAAATCACCTAACATTCCTAAATTGTTTGCAATAACGTGCTTTAAAACATCAGTTATGATGTCGTATCTATCATGTAGTGTAAGGGTAACGCTCGCTTCACAGTGACAGACCAAACTCCAAGTGTAACGCACCGCAAACAGTCCATTTGCACAACCATGAGAAAGATAGATTTGATAGATACATAGATTACATAGCTCAATCGATGCAATATACATTTGATAGATATGAATTACATTGATCAATAGATGCAATATACATTTGATAGATACGTTTGATAGTTAGATCGATTTGATAGATAAATAGATAGATTTGAAATATATATAATTTCCCTGACAGAGTATAACACTAAGACATGCGGTCTGTGACCCGTGGTGTGTTAAGTAGTACTATTCTTAGCAGTTTACTACAACCTGTTACTCCTCCTATCGGGGGAGGTCTATATGGCCAGTATTTTTGGAACCGGGAGATGGAAGATGATTGGTCTGTCCTCCTACTTCAAATTTTTCAAAAACACAAGTGGCTGTCTCAAAACAGTCCGGACACGAGATAGATAGATAGATATACATAGATTGATAGCTAGATAGAATCGATAGAAGATAAATAGATAGATTTGTTAGATATATAATTACCCTGACAAAGTATAATAATTAAACATGCGGTCTCGGACCCATGGTAACTAGGTTGTGTTAAGTAATACTATTCTTAGCACTTTCAGCCCTGTAACTCCTCCTATCGGTGGAGGTCTATATGGCCTGCATGATTACCATGACAAAGTATAACAACAAGACACGCGGTCTGGGACCCATGGTAACTAGGTTGTGTTAAGTAAAACTTTTCTTAGCAGTTTAATCCCTCTTACTCCCCCTTTCGGTGGAGTTCTATATGGCCTGCATGATTAACCTGACAAAGTATAACAACAAAAAATGCGTTCTGGGACCCATGGTAACTAGGTTGTGTTACTTAGTACTTTTCTTAGCACTTTAATCCCTGTTACTCCCCCTATCGGGGGAGGTCTATATGGCCTGCCTGAATACCCTGACAAAATCTAACAACAAGACATGCGGTCTGGGAACCACTGTTAATGTTAACTAGGTTGTGTTAAGTTGTACTATTCTTAGCACTTTAATCCCTGTTACTCCCCCTATCGGGGGAGGTCTATACGGCCTGCATGATTACCCTGACAAAGTATAACAACAAGACACGCGGTGTGGGACCCATGGTAACTAGGTTGTGTTTTAAGTAGTACTATTCTTAGCACTTTATTCCCTGTAACTCCCCCTATCGGGGGAGGTCTATACGGCCTGCATGATTACCCTTACAAAATATAATAATAAGACATATGCTCTGGGTCTGGGACCCATGGTAAGGTTGTGTTAAGTAGTACTGTTCTTAGCATTTTAATACCTGTTACTCACCCTATCGGGGGAGGTCTATATGGCCTGCATGATTACCCTTACAAAATATAATAACAAGACATGCAGTCTGGGACCCATGGTAACTAGGTTGTGTTAAGTAGTACTGTTCTTATTAGTTTAATACCTGTTACAACACCTAATGGTGGGAGGTCTATGTGGCCTGCATGATTAGCCGCACCAAACAAAAAAACAAGACATGCGGTCTTGGACTAAGACCCATGGCTAACTCGGTTGTGTAAAGTAGTACTATTCTTAGCACTTTCATCCCTGTTATTTCCAGGCCTCTCGGGGGTGGTCTACATGGCCATCATGATTAGCCTAACAAAGTACAATAAAACCTTGGCTCTTGAAAGCCTGTTAATTCGGTTTATTTCGGTAGTACTGTTCTTATTAGTTTAATACCTGTTACAACACCTAATGGTGGGAGGTCTATATGGCCTGCTTGATTAGTTGCACCAAATAAAACAACAAGACATGCATTCTTGAACTGGGACCCATGGCTAACTTTGTTGTGTAAAGTAGTACTATTCTTAGCACTTTCATCCCTGTTACTTCCAGACCTCTTGGGGGAGGTCTACATGGCCATCATGATTACCCTCACCAAAATATAACAACAAGACGTGCGGTGAGGGAACCATGGTAAGGTTACTTCCTTTTGCACAATCGAGAATACCAGTTGCAGGCAGAGGTTCTGACCCTGCATTATGGCTGCACCTCTCCCTAAAAGAGGGATCTGTTACAGAGTCTGTGGGCATGTATGCAAAGAGCTGGCCTGCCTAAAAGGAGCAGCAAGGCAGTACAGGTCATTCTCCTTCAGCCGTTTTATATGATGGCCCATGACCCTCAACAGCATGAAACACCACATATGCCATCCTTTTGCACAATAGAGTACAGGTATGGCATTGATTTTAGGAACACGGAGATAATTTTTAGGAACTGTGAAATTGAACAAAAAAACATGCTTGGACACCCAGTAAAGTACATTCTCCTTCGGCTTTTTTATAAGAGGGTCCAGGACCCTCAACAGAAACAAATGCAGGAAAGAGGACATATGGCATCCTTTTAAACAATAGAGTACAGGTAGTGCATTGATTTTAGAAACCAAGAGATCATTTTTAGGAAACGGGAAATTGGCCAAAAAACCATGCTTGGAGACCCAGTACAGTACAGGTCGTTCTCCTTCAGCCTTTTTATAAGATGGCCCACGACCCTCAACAGGCACAACAGCATGAAACACCACATATGCCATCCTTTTGCACAATAGACTACAGGTATGGCACCCATTTTAGAAACCCAGAGATAATTTTTAGGAACCGGGAGATGGAAAAAGATGCTTGGACAACCAGTACATTTTGTTCTCCTTCAGCCTTTTTAGACGAGGGTCCCGGACCCTCAACAGAAACAACAGCATGAAACACCACATATGCCACCCTTTTGCACAATCGAGTACAGGTATGGCATTGATTTGAGGAACCCGGAGATAATTGAGAGGAACCAGGAAAAATGAACAAAAAAAGTGCTTTGCAGGTCGTTCTCCTTCAGCCTTTTTATAAGATTGCCCACGAACCTCAACAGGCACAACAGCATGAAACACCACATATGCCATCCTTTTGCACAATCGAGTACAGGTATGGCATTGATTTGAGGAACCCAGAGATAATTTAGAGGAACCGGTAATATTGAACAAAAAATGTGCTTGGGCACCCAGTACAGGTCGTTCTCCTTCAGCCTTTTTATACGATGGGCCACGACCCTCAACAGGCACAACAGCATGAAACACCACATATGCCATCCTTTTGCACAATAGACTACAGGTATGGCATAGATGGAACCCGGAGATAATTTAGAGGAACCAAGAGACGGATAAAGATGCTTGGTCAGTCCTCCTTCAAATTTGGGGCACTGCGCGTGCAATCTAATGGTCCACCAGATATGAGTGGTGTGTTAAGTTGAACTATTCTTAACAGTTTAATCACCGTTATGTGCTTTTTTTTTTGCTTTGAGTTTTGTAGCCACAGAGCAGCAGCAGAGGCCAAAAAAAATTAGGCATGTACAAATGCCTTAAAAATTTGGTATTGTTGCAGCCACTGCTGTAGCAGCGGACAGAAAAATTGA
Organism: Bombina bombina; assembly: GCF_027579735.1. NCBI lineage: Eukaryota > Metazoa > Chordata > Amphibia > Anura > Bombinatoridae > Bombina > Bombina bombina. The sequence goes on along the minus strand of NC_069502.1, from coordinate 666,264,696 downwards.
TGTTTGTAAAACATTTAGAAAGTGCCCTAAAAGCTTGCGGCTTGAACACTAGTTGTTGGCGGATAAGTCACGCAAGTCATCCTGCATTATAAGAAAAAAAAAAAGCCAGCGTGTGTACCAGTTGTAGCCCAAGGCAGCTCATCTCATCATCAAGCCTTTTTTACTCAAATGTATCGCCCAATGTCAGTCCCTTCGGGATCCATCCCTCATTCATTTTAATAAAGGTGAGATAGTCAAGACTTTTTTGACCTAGGTGACTTCTCTTCTCAGTGAAAAAACCTCCTGCTGCACTGAAGGTCCTTTCGGACAGGACACTTGAAGCGGGGCAGGCCAGAAGTTCCATTGCAAATTGGGATAGCTCAGGCCACAGGTCAAGCCTGCACACCCAGTAGTCAAGGGGTCCATCGCTCCTGAGAGTGTCGAGATCCGCCGTTAATGCTAGGTAGTCTGCTACCTGTCGGTTGAGTCTTTCTCTGAGGCTGGATCCCGAAAGGCTCTGGCGATGCATAGGAGTTAAAAAGGTCCGCATGTCCTCCATCAACAAGACGTGAGGAAAGCGTCCTGTCCTTGCCGCTGTGGGAGGAGGAGGATTACTTTCATCTCTTCCCCTGTTACATTCCCGTTGTGCTGTGACATCACCCTTATACGCTGTGTAAAGCATAGTTTTTAATTTATTTTTAAAATGCTCCATCCTTTCCGACTTGCGGAAATTTGGTAACATTTCATGCAGGCACTTTATGCTTATACCGGTGGTCTAGTAGCGTGGACACCCAGTACAGGTCGTTCTCCTTCAGCTTTTTTATACGAGGGTCCCTCAACAGGCACGACAGCATGAAAGAACCCATTTGTACAAGGTTGGATGCCGAGCTAATCATGTCCCGTTCCTCGTCCTCACTGAGGGTATCTTCTTCCCCCCAGCCACGTACAACACCACGGGTACCAGAGAGGTAACAACAACGAGCACCCTGGGATACCTGTTGTGCTTGGTCTTCCTCCTCCTCCTCAAAGCCACATTCCTCCTCTGACTCCTCTTCCTCACAATCCTCTTCCTGTGTTGCTGATCCAGCACTCTTTGCAGGGCACGATCCAGGGAGAAAACAAATGGTATGATGTTGCTGATGGTGCCTTCGGTGTGACTGACAAGGTTAGTCACCTCCTAAAAAAGGAAGCATGAGCCTACAGGCATTGCGCATGAGCGTCCAGTAATTTGGCTAAAAAATCCCCAGCTCCACAGAGGCTGTCCTAGCACCCCGGTCATACAAATACTCATTAACAGCTTTTTCTTGTTGGAGCAGGCGGTCAAACATTAGGAGTGTTGAATTCCACCGTGTCGGGCTGTCGCAAATCAAGCGCCTCACTGGCAGGTTGTTTTGATGCTGGATATCGGACAAGTACGCCATGGCCGTGTAGGAACGCCTGAAATGGCCACATACCTTCCTGGCCTGCTTCAGGACGTCCTGTAAGCCTGGGTACTTATGCACAAATCGTTGTACAATCAGATTACACCATGTGCCATGCATGACACGTGTCAACTTGCCCGGCACATGTGTCAACTTGCCCAATTTCAATGCCGCCACCAAAATTACTTTCATTGTCAGAAACAACCTTGCCAATCTCCAGTTGGTGCGGAGTCAGCCACTGATCCACCTGTGCGGTCAGGATGCTGGTGCGGTGTGACTCTCCGCTTTCAGGCAAGTCAACCCCAAGATGGTGTGACACTGCCATATCCGGGATGTGGAATATTTCCTGGGGAGCTGGGGGGGTGCCATTGATGTGGAGCAAGATGCAGAAGAGGACTCAGCTGAGGAAGAGGTTATGGAAGAGGATGGAGTATAGGAGTAGAGGAGGTAGCAGCAGGCCTGCCTGCAAGTCGTGGCGGTGTCACCAACTCTTCTGCAGAGCCACGCATTCCATGCTTGTCAGACGTCAGCAGGTTTACCCATTGCACAGTGTAGGTGATATACCTACCCTGACCATGCTTTGCAGACCAGCTATCCGTGGTCATATGGACCCTTGCCCCAATGCTGTGTGCCAGACATGCCATTTCTTCCGTTTGCACAACAGAGTACAGGTTTGGGATTGCCTTTTGTGAAATTTCTGCCAGGTAACTTCCACTGCGGTGTCCCAATAGATACAAATTTTTTTAAAGCATCAGACTCCACCAGCTTGTATGGTAAAAGCTGGCAGGCTAAGAGTTCAGACAAGCCAGCTGTCCGACGCCGGGCAAGGAGGTGACTGAGAAATTGGCTTCTTACGCTCAAACATGTCCTTGACAGACACCTGAATGTGGGCAGATGACCAGGAACTGCTACGTAAGAGAGACTCAGTGGAGGATGGTTGAGAGAGGGGGCAAGGAGGACAGCAGTGGTTGACATGGCTGAAGCAGGAGGTGGAGGGCGGATTTCAGTTTGTGTGCTGCTTCTACTCATGTGTTCTTTCCATCGGCGTTTGTGATGGGAGACCATGTGCCTTCGCAACGCAGTTGTACCTAGGTGGTTGTTGGACTTCCCACGACTCAGTTTCTTTTGACACAGGTTGCAAATGGCATCACTGTTGTCAGAAGCAGACACACAAAAAAAATGCCACACTGCTGAGCTCTGCGATGACGGCATTCTGGTGGTGGCAACAGCATTCGTTGATGGGTGTCGGTGTGCTGTCTGGCTGACCCCGGGTGCCGATGCATGCTGTCTGACTGTGCCACTAGCTCCTTGCGACGACCTCCCCCTGCTTCCAACTTGTCTCCTCCTCTCTGTCTCCCCATATGAACTTTCCCCCTCTTCTTCTTCTCTTCTAGCAGGCACCCACGTGACATCCACCAACACATCATCATCAACTGCTTCACTTGTATCCGACACATCAAATAAGGAAGCAGCAGCGGGTACAACATCATCATCACACCGTAACTCCATGTCTGTAATGCTGCCTGACTGAGACGTATCACTGTTATCTACATCCTCTGTCAATGATGGTTGCGCATCACTCATTTCTTCCAACTGATGTGTCAATAACTCCTGTGACAGACCAAGTGAAGCGGCTGTGGTGCCAGTGTTGGCGACAGGCGGGCGAGTGGCACTGGTCACTTGAGACGTGCCCAAAGCACAGGGGGACGTAGATGGTGCATCAAGGTTAGGAGGACTAGGAGCGGAAGCTGTAGAAGATTGGGTGTCCTGTGTTAGCCATTCAACTAGGTCGTCCTCAGAACTTTTCGCGTCCCCCCTGGCACCCGGCGTCTGAACAATGTGCATATTTGTAGGGTCTAAAGGAATTACAGCACCACGACCACGGCGGAACCTGCGGGGTGGCCTGCCTCTGCCTGTCTTTTTTTAAAATGTACACTTACAATACTATTAAACAAATTATGAGTGGTGGCACTGGGCAAGTGGGCACAGTATACGCTGTGAGCCGGACAACAAAAAAAGACTGATGTTTCAAAGTCAAAACTGTTTATTTTTTAAATATTAGAAGTACTGTGACAACAAATATGATTGTTGGCACAAGTTGGCAAATGGGCCTGTCTGGCACACATGCTGGGAGGAAGGCAACTGCAATTAGATTATACTAGCTGAGTCATGCTTCTTAGTCCAAAATTTTTTTTTAAAAAAAAAAAATTGGCAATACTGTTAGAACAAATATAATTGGTGGCACTAGTTGGAAATGGCAAGTGGGCCTGGCACACACGCTGGCAGGCAGGCAACTGCAATTCAATGGCACTAGGAGACTGAAGATTCACAGTCAAAAAAGTTATGATTTAAAATATTTTCAATACTGTTACAACAAATATGATTTAAAATATTTTCAATACTGTTACACCAATCATAACTTTTTTGACTGTGAATCATCAGTCTGCTAGTTGTTGTAACTAGTTGGCAAGTGGGCCTGGCACACACGCTGGCAGGCAGGAAACTGTAATTCAATGGCACTAGCAGACTGATGATTCACAATCTAAGAATTTTTTAATTTAACCCCTTAATGACCGAGGACGTACGCCATACGTCCTCAGAATAAAAACAGTTAACGCCTGAGGACGTATGGCGTACGTCCTCTGTTTGGAAAGCAGCTGGAAGCGATCCTCATCGCTTCCAGCTGCTTTCCGGTTATTGCAGGATGCCTCAATATCGAGGCATCCTGCAATAACAATTTGTACCCCTCCGGTGCAGAGAGAGCCACTCTGTGGCCCTCTCTACACCGGACATAGATGGCCGCAATCGTTGGTGGGTGGGAGCTGCCGTGGGAGGCGGGTGGGCGGCCATCGATGGTTTCTGACACACAGAGGGGGGCGGGAAAGTCAGGGGCGCGCACAGACACGCGCGCGTGCACGGGGGGCGGCGGGCGGGAACCACTTACACTACACTATGTAAGTGGGAGGAAGAGGGGGAATAAATGCCCCAAAAAAGTAATCTAAGGGATCTGGGAGGGGGTAGGGGTTGGTCGTGGGGAAGCTACACTGCAGAAAAACATAAAAAAATAAAATAAAAAAGAGAAAAAATATATTGTAAACTGGGTACTGGCAGACCACTGCCAGTACCCAAGATGGCCCCCAATAAGGCAGTGGGGGGGTTAGAGAGCTGTTTTGGGGGGGGATCAGGGAGGTTGGGAGTTAAGGGGGGATCCTACAAAGCATATGTAAATATGCTAAAGATTTTTTTTATTTATTTTTTAAAAAAAAAAAACGTTTATTTTAGTACTGGCAGACTTTCTGCCAGTACTTAAGATGGCGGGGACAATTGTGGGGTGGGGGAGGGAAGGGAGCTGTTTGGGAGGGATCAGGGGGTCTGATGTGTCAGGTGGGAGGCTGATCTCTACACTAAAGCTAAAATTAACCCTGCAAGCTCCCTACAAACTACCTAATTAACCCCTTCACTGCTAGCCATAATACACGTGTGATGCGCAGCAGCACTTAGCGGCCTTCTAATTACCAAAAAGCAACGCCAAAGTCATATATGTCTGCTATTTCTGAACAAAGGGGATCCCAGAGAAGCATTTACAATTATTTGTGCCATAATTGCATATGCTGTTTGTAAATAATTTCAGTGAGAAACCTAAAATTGTAAAAAATTTAGCATTTTTTTTTAATTTGATCGCATTTGGCGGTGAAATGGTGGCATGAAATATACCAAAATGGGCCTAGATCAATACTTGGGGTTGTCTACTACACTACACTGAAGCTAAAATTAACCCTAGAAGCTCCCTACATGCTCCCTAATTAACCCCTTCACTGCTGGGCATAATACACGTGTGGTGCGCAGTCGAATTTAGCAGCCTTCTAATTAGTAAAAAGCAAAACCAAAGCCATATATGTCTGCTATTTATGAACAAAGGGGATCCCAGAGAAGCATTTACAACCATGTATGCTATAATTGCATAAGTTTTTTGTAAATAATTTCAGTGAGAAACCTAAAGTTTGTGAAAAAAATTGTGAAAAAGTGAACAATTTTTTTATTTGATCGCATTTGGCGGTGAAACGGTGGTATGAAATATACCAAAATGGGCCTAGATCAATACTTTTGGATGTCTTCTAAAAAAAAAATATATACATGTCAATGGATATTCAGGGATTCCTGAAAGATATCAGTGTTCTAATATAACTAGCGCTAATTTTGAAAAAAAGTGGTTTGGAAATAGCAAAGTGCTACTTGTATTTATGGCCCTATAACTTGCAAAAAAAGCAAAGAACATGTAAACATTGGGTATTTCTAAACTCAGGACAAAATTTAGAAACTATTTAGCATATGTTTTTTTTTGGTGGTTGTAGATGTATAAAAGATTTTGAGGTCAAAGTTAGAAAAAGTGTGTTTTTTTCCATTTTTTCCTCATATTTTATAAAATTTTTTATAGTAAATTATAAGATATGATAAAAATAATGGTATATTTTGAAAGTCTATTTAATGGCGAGAAAAACGGTATATAATATGTGTGGGTACATTAAATGAGTAAGGGGAAAATTACAGCTAAACACAAACACCGCAGAAATGTAAAAATAGCCTTGGTCCCAAACGGACAGAAAATGGAAAAGTGCTGTGGTCATTAAGGGGTTAAATATTTATAATACTGTTAGAACAAATATGATTGGTGTAACTAGTTGGCAAGTGGCCTGACACACACGCTGGCAGGCAGGCAACTGCAATTCAAAGGCACTAGCAGACTGATGATTCACAGGCAAAAAAATATTTATTTTAAATATTTACTATACTGTTATAACAAATATAATTGGTGGGAATAGTTGGCAGCAAGTGGGCCTGGCACACATGCTGGCAGGCAGGCAACTGCAATTCAATTGCACTAGCAGGCTGATGATTCACAGTCAAAAAAGATTTTATTTTAAATATTTACACTACTGTTATAACAAATATGATTCGTGGCACTAGTTGGAAAGTGGGCCTGGCACACACGCTGCCAGACAGGCAACTGCAATTAAATAACAATAGCAGACTGATGTAACAGTTTGTTTTTAAAAAAGTTACAAAAATGTTACAACAGATAGGAGTAATGGCACTCAGTATAGAACTAGGCACAGTATGTGCTGGCAGCCTGGCACACAGTCTGGCACTAGTGGTGGCAGGTTGGACTGTTAACTAAAATTAAATAACACTAGAAGAGTGATGTAAAAGTTTTTTTTTTACAAAATTTAATATAATGTTACAACAGATAGGAGTCGTGGACTGGCACTGAGGATGGAAGTAGGCACAGTATATGCTGACAGCCTGACACACAGGCTGGCACTAATGGCAGCCTGGCAACTAAAATAAAATAACACTAGAAGAGGACTGATGTAAAAAAAATTTTTACATAAAATTTACACTAATGTTGTTACACCAGATATAAGTGGTGGAAAAAAGAGCTATTAATCTGTGTCACACTATATGATGTGGGCCAGAAACACACAGGCCTGATGGAAAAAGAAAGTAGATTACACTAGCAAAATGATTTAATTTTTTTTTTTTTTAACTTTAAAATTATGTAAAGCAGATAAGTCGTGGCTGCTAGGGCAGCAATTAACCACAGTATGCTGAGTAAGCCAGAAACACACAGGCCTGATAGAAAATGAAATTAGATTACACTAGCAAAATGATTTAAACGTTTTGTTTGAAAAATGTTAAATAATGTTAAGCAGATATGAGTCGTGGCTGGTAGGTAGGGCAGCAATTTACCACAGTATGCTCTGTAAATCAGAAACACACAGGCCTGATAGAAAATAAAATTAGATTACACTAGCAAAATGATTTAAAGTTTTTTTTTTTTATTTAAAAAAAGGTTAAGCACATATGAGTCGTGGCTGATAGCCTAGGTAGGGCAGCAATTAACCACATTATGCTCTGTAAGTCAGAAACACACAGGCCTGATAGAAAATGAAATTAGATTACACTAGCAAAATGATTTAAAGGTTTGTTTTTTTTTATTTAAAAAAAGGTTAAGCACATATGAGTCGTGGCTGCTAGCCTTGGTAGGGCAGCAATTAACCACAGTATGCTCTGTAAGTCAGAAACACACAGGACTGATAGAAAAAAAAATTAGGTTACACTAGCAAAATTATTATTTTTTTATTTAAAATAATGTTATAAGCAGATATGAGTGGTGGCTGGCACAGAGCAATGAATCACAGTATATGCTGTGTGAGCCGGAGACACAGGCCTGATAGAAAATGAAAATAAATTACACTAGAAATATAATTTCAAATTTTTGTTGGTTAAATTTAAACTAATGTTAAGCAGATATCAGTGGTGGCACTAATCACAGTATATGCTGTGAGCCTCACACACAGGCTGAAAGCCAGGCAAATGCAAATAAAAATACAAAGAAAAAAAAAAAAAAAAAAAACGACGTTATAGCCCTAAAAAGGGCTTTTTGGGGTGCTGTCCTTGCAGCAGAGATGAGATGAGTCCTTCAGGACTGTAGTGGACACTAAATACACTAGCCTAGCTATTTCCCTATAATGTCACCAGCAACACAAAAGCTCCTCTCACTAAGAAAGCAAGATCGTAATGAGTCTAAAATGGCTGCTGCCAAGGAGCTGGGAGGGTCTGTGAGGGAGTGTCTGTTGCTGATTGGCTCTAATGTGTCAGAAGGCTGTGACATACAGGGTCAAAGTTTCCTCAACGATGACACATAGGGGGCGGATCGAACATTGCATATGTTCAACCGCAGCGGCAAACGCGAACAAGCTATGTTCGCGGTGAACTGTTCACGGGCGAACAGTTCGGGACATCACTATACAAGAGAGAAAATGTGGGAGCTGGGCTTTAACATGTTCTAAAATTGTTATGCTGGACCAGGAGGCTGATAGACAACAGCAACACAGAGAGCAACTAGGTGAACAGGTGGATTGAATGAACTTAAAAATTAGAAATAAAAAGATATGGAGGTAAAGGAAAACAGTGGCAGATACAGTATGGAGACAGAAGAATGCTTGCTACCCCCTCCTTGTCCGACTCCTCCCCTACTAGTATGATGGAAGTGTAGGGTACCATGGGGCAGAGAGACTTGCAGCAGTTGTGCTAGAGAATGAGAACCTAGTTTATGTGACGGCTAAGTGATAATCAGATGAGACGGTCATGAACAGAAGTGAGCTTGTTAGATATAAACCATGCATTCAAAAGAGTACAAGACAATTGTGAGGTTTTAATGGAAACATAGTTAACCAGATTGGTAGGGTTTTATAGAATATATTTGGGAGGTATTAGTCATGGTAATGAGCAGAAGAATCAGATATTGGACCTGGGTTAGGCTAGATATCCCCAACTGCAAGGAGCAGGAAGATAGTAAGAGAAAGAAGATGATGCAAGTGTCTAAGCTTAGGGCCCCATGTATTAAAAAGGCATGTGGACAGCTTCTCAACTTGAGAATCTATCCGCATGCCTTCACTGCATCTGTTCATTTTCTGGCCCATATGCAGCATTACACACTCCACTGAGTAGGTAAAACCCGCCCCATCACCTGTGCAACCATTTACATGAGAGAAGGGACTGTCAATTACTGAGAGTGAGCTCTCTGTGATTTCGCTTTGCTACCTCAGGTGGCGAAGAGTGTAAGAAGCAGTGGTCAAATGACAGCTGCTTCTTACAATATAGGAAGCAGGCAGCATGTGCGAACCTGCCCCTCAAAGACTTCAGAACAGCATACGCTGCTTTATACATGGAGCCCTTAGTGTCTGTGGAACATGGTTGTTTGAGAAGTGAGAGAAAGGAATAAAGTTTGTGGGTTATAGGAGGGGAAAGAGGGGTTATAGAGGGGAAATGAGAAAAGAGATGAGATATTAATAGTATTGTTTGTGAGAAGAGGAGCTGTGACTTTAAGAAGAAAGGATGATATGGTAATGTCACACAGGAAAATGTGTAACTTGTTTGTTTAACTCACAGTGGAAAGGGAGATTAGAAATATGAAGACAGTATAGCCACCCTGACTGCTTAAGTACTACTGATAGTTCTGAAATAGTTCTCACTGTGCCACATACTTAGCTCTGCACTAATTCTGTTCGAGTTTAAGATAATTTAGCTTATACAAAAAGATAAATTATCAGGCATTATAAGGACCCACCACCAAGGTGCCAATTGATCGGATTTGGAAAATAGTATGTGAAGGAATATTTAGGTTTACCAATTCTCACACTTATATTGAAATTTCATAAAGGTGGTTGATCCACTGAAAAGTGTTGAGCCTTTTAATTATTTTTATGAAAAGTTGTCTGAAGATATATCTGTAGAGAGTCTTCAATAAAAACAAGTTTGGAATTGACAGCTTCCTAGTGAGTACATTCCTTATGTGCAGGTTGGTTGAAAAATGTTATTGCACTATCGTTTGTGTTCCTTTCCAGAGGTTCATTTGGAGAAAAGTGCTGAAGTCACCAACCTGCAAAGGCTGATGCCACCATTAGTTACCTCCTTCCTTAAAGGGACACTGAACCCAAATATTTTCTTTTGTGATTCAGATAGTGCATGCACTTTTAAGCAACTTTCTAATGTACTCTTATTATCAATTTTTCTTTGTTCTCTTGCTATCTTTATTTGAAAAAGAAGGCATCTAAGCTTTTTTTGGTTCAGACTCTGGACAACACTTTTATTGGTGGATGAATTTATCCACTAATCAGCAAGAACAACTCTGGTTGTTCACTAAAAATGGGCCGGCATCTAAACTTACATTCTTGCAATTCAAATAAAGATGCCAAGATAATGAAGAAAATTTGATAATAGGAGTAAATTAGAAACTTGCTTAAAATTGCATGCTCTATCTGAATCACGAAAGCAAAAAAAATGGGTTCAGTGTCCCTTTAAACATCGCTTCATTATTCAGGCTTTAGGAAGGAGGACAATTGGTTAGGAGTATGCATAGCATTAACATTTAATTTTTGGCACCAAAGACAGCTTGGTTAAACCTGAGGGGCATAGAATCAGAATTAAAATTTGAGAGTGTAGAGACATCTATTGCATGCCTGTACCAGATTTTAATGTTTTGATTTGTACCACAAACAGTTTGGCTCTGACAGGCTACTAACCAGCTGGGCATGAGGGGGGTTACAAATTGTAATGTAAGATTTCTTTTAGTAATGGAAATATCATAGGAAGTTGGGTATGTAGACATACAATATAGTAATAAACCTAATAGTGTTATTAAAGCTTAAAATAGATTTTTCTTCTGACATTTCTCCTTCCATGCAATTATACTACATTTCCACTAATGTTATGATTTTGCACCAAAAACGGCTTGGAAAATTGGCTATCAACATGAAAGAAATATACATGCAAAGGATAAACCGGGTAGCACCAGAGTGACATGTCCAGACAGTATAAACCAGGTAGCCCCAGTGTAGTTTTTAATATATATCCATATTTATTTTGTATCCATAATGTAAGTAATCTACATGTTGCCACCATAAGTAACAACTTGCCACTGAGATTACTTTACAAAGTTCTGTATTGTTATTTTTTTGTCACTACCTCAAGACCAGACATCCTCAAACTTGGCCCTCCAGAGGTTTTGCTGGCTGAGCATCATGGGAAATGTAGTTCCAAAACATCTGGAGGGCCAAGTTTGATGTCCATCATAGACCCTAACATGGCAGTTAAGAATTAGCAGAATGTGTCATACCCTGTTGCTCCTCTGCTGCCCTAGACGACTGCCTACAGTTCTGTCCATGTGTGCCGTTTCCCCAAGTTGTCAAAATATTTAGTCTTACTCTGCATATGCACCACTGATGTGCTGAGGCTCCTGCCCTGTGTGTTCAGCCAGTCTGCCTGTGTGGGTTTCTGCTCATCTGTGCTGCTGCTGCTCCAGTATGTTAGAATATCTACTCTTACTGTATGTATGTACCAGCTTTGCACAGAGATAGCAGTCCAATGTTGTGTCCTGTTCAGTGCCCACTGTTCCTAGTATTAGGTGCACTCCCTAACTTTTTTTTTTATTATTTAATTGCACATTCATGTCCTGAATAGACAAACATATTTTAGTCAGGCTTGGATTGGTGGCCACTATCATCAATACAGCTAGTATCAGAATGAAGTGTGTAACTGACACTGCTGTATTACATTTAAACAGTTTTCATTTAATATTATAAGGTAAAAACATTTTCAACATTGTGAAATGTTAAGAATTTTTTTTTTTTTTTATAATATTCCTTGAAATTGATGTCAAAAGTAGGTTTTGGAAGTTTTGTCAAAAAAATAAATAAAAACACAAAAAAACAAAAAGAATGTTTTGACTGAAAGTAGGAAAAGTAATCACTTATCACATTAAGGATAATATTTGCATTTTTTATTGTTTGTGACTTGTTTTTCCAAATAAACAGTTATTTGCAAATATTACTGCAAGCAAAACCTTGTTTTTCATTATTTTGTTATTAAGCAAAATTATGTTTGCATGAAAAGAAAACTATAACAAGGAATCCTTTAAGGCTTCACGGATGACATAATAAAGTTATGTTTTGCATATCGTACAACAATTTATAGTAAACTAAATCACTGACGAACAAAACCGATGTTTTAAAGTCAATTGGCTTATACAACTGTTTATATGTATACTATGATTTTTTGAAAACTGTGAAAGTTTTATATTCGGTTGTTAACCATTTGGCGCCAATTTATTATCGGTCTGTCCAACATGATCTGCTCAGCGAATCATGTCCGACAGAGATTGATGAATGCCAACAGAATATGCTGTCAGCATTTATTATTGCATAAGCAGTTCTTGAAAACTGCTTGTGCAATGTCGCCCCCTGCAGATTTGCGGCTGCTAGTATGAGATTGGGCGGATTGATGTCTGCAGCCTCAGAGCAGGGGGACCAGTTAACCCCTTAACGACCGAGGACATGCCAGGCACGTCCTACAAAAAGTGACAGTTAATGACTAAGGACATACCTGGCACGTCCTCTGGGGTTTCAAGGGCTGGAAGCACAGAGGTGATCCTCTACACTATGGAACAAAATTGAGAAAGGGAAGGAGGGAGAGGGGGGATACATGTTTGTAAAGTAATCTGGGAGGGGGCAGCTACACAGTAGCCGACAGTAACAAGATATTTCACAGCTTTTTTTTTTTTTTTTTTATTTAAAAAAAAAAAAAAAAAAAAAAACAACTCAAAATCTAACAAACTGGGTACTGGCAGACAGCTGCCAGTACACAAGATGGCGGCAAACAGGTAGAGGGGGAGGGATCCTACACTCTAGAAAAAGAAAATTTTTTTTTTATATATATATATATATATATATATATATATATATATATATATATATATATATATATATATATATATATATATATATATATATATATAAAAAGCCTTTTATTTTAGTACTGGCAGACTCTCTGCCAGTACTTAAAGGGACACAGTCAAAATTAAACTTCATTAATCATATACAGCATGCAATTATAAACAACTTTCCAATTTACTCCCATTAACAAAGTGTGCACAGTATTTTAATATTTACACTTTTTGAGTCACCAGCTCCTGCTGAGCATGTGCAAGAGTTCACAGTATATACGTATAGGTATTTGTGATTGGCTGATGGCTGTCACATGATACAGGGAGAGTGGAAAGACATAACTGCAATTTATTTAAAAAAAAAAAAAATCTACTACTCATTTGAAGTTCAGACCAAGTGCTATTGCATTGTCTTCTTATCATGCATTTGTTGATTATGCAAATCTACTGTGTTGACTGGTCCTTTAAGATGGTGGTGACAATTTTGGAATGGGGGAGGGAAGAAAGCTGTTTGAGGGGGGTCAGGGAGGGATCAAGGGGTGGGATAAGTCAGGTGGGAGGCTGATCTCTACACTAAAGCTAAAATTAACCCTACAAGCTACCCAATTAACCCCTTCACTGCTGGGCATTATACAAGTGTGGTGCGCAGAACTGGTGGATAAACTCTTATCCAAAAGCACCCTGAATAAACTACAGAATCCTAGGAATTCTAAAAGAATAGGCAGAACAATTATGACACACACAAAATAAAAGGTGTTAAAGAAATAAAGGCATTACAAACCTTGTTATAAATCTTTGTAGTCAAAGTGCTAAGTGTGGACACAGCCATGTGCAGTCCCCTAAGGATCCACACCGTTAGATTATAAAAGATGGCAGGTTTTTTAGAAGAAAATCATACACTAATTTTCCCTCAAACTGTGAGGAAGGGTATCTCAGCTCAGGGACATTACATTTTAAATAGAACATCATCTTCATATCACTGAAAAAAACAAAACCTTTCACTTTGGATGCTTATGGGTGGGTAGGATAACAAATCCTGGTTAACAACACATAGGATAGGACAAATACTCTTTTTCTGATCTCAGTAAATAATGGATTAGTATTTGGGCCCAGTGTAGGCTCAGACAGGTAGGTTTTAACCATTTCAAAAGTACTACTCCGCTTTCTCATTGGGGTAAAGGTGCTCCCTAACAACCTTAAGGCTGTAGTCCAACATGATGATGCTCAGAGAGCACCATGTCCCAGGTGAGATGCTACTGAGGATAAGTAAGAAGGCGACAATTGGATTGAGGAAGTTTTGAGGCTGCTAGCACTTTCCTCTTCCTGACATTCTCCCTCTCTTAATGGGCCCCTCTTGCACTGACTCTTTAAATTAGCTTATCTTTCTCTAGCTTGTTTAGCAATTCAGCCATACTGTTTTTTTTACCCTATGGTCACACAGGGTAGCAAGCATATGTTGTGAGTGGTCATTGATGTCAAGAATTTCACGCATACAACCACTCAGCTCCTGCTTCAGTTTGTGCATGAATACTGCAACATCAGCAAACAACCTATCCCCAGGTACAGTCACACAGCAAGTGAGGAAGGAATCCATTTTGTCCATCATGTAATTGAAAAATTGTATTACCTGGCCAAGGCTAGCAGGGGCTGCACTTAAATCCACAATCATTTTCCTGAAGGGACGGAAAATTGCCACCATATGCCCTATTGTTGTCTACTTATCCCTGTCAGTGGATTGGTCACGCCAATGTTCATCTATGAGAACATGGAGTGCAGCACTCTTTGTTGCTCTAAAAGCTGCTCCAACATTCTTAAGGTAGAGTAACACCTTGTGAAAACATATCGTTTTAAGGCGTGGTTAGGCCATGCCTTGCTTGCTAATCCCTCAATTTTTTGAGCTTTCACACTGCAGTGGAAATGGCCAGCTATATTTTGGCCCACTAAATGCACATCTTGCTCTGCCTTCAACATATTTGACAACAAACCCCAATTCCACACTGTTACCTGCCTGCCTACATAATTCTGTATCATTTTTTGCAGGGCTGACAAGATGTTAGCTGAGGTATGAGCACCATTCATAACCTCAGCGTGGAAGAGGAAAGTGCGATAGCCTTTACCACTTTCTCTTCAATCTACTTTTCCTTAGGCCTCCTTCCCCTGGCATATTTGAGCTGTAAGGGACAAAGGCATGCTGGGTGTTAGGTGAACTCCAGAAGTCACAGGTGAAGAGCACACTCTGTCCAGCAGTCTTAGCCAGCTCTTCCTTCACTGATGCTATGCAGGAGTTGTACAGCCTTGTCACCACTTCTCTGCTGAATGTAGTAAAAGCTGGTAGCTTGTTGCTAGGAGCCAAGTACTCCAAGATCATTTTCAAGAGTAGTCCTTGATCTTGAGAGTATGAGGCACCTCCAACAGTAATAAACTGTCCAATTGATGTCAGCTTATTTGACTGATTCTTAGACATAACCCTAGATTGGAACATCCCCAAAATGTTCCAGGCTTGGCTGTTTGCTGCTTCCATGTCCCTGACTTGGCCTCTTTGAAAAGTTGCCCTAGGTAGGCCAGAGGAAGTTGAAGGTTGTGTAGCTTTACTTGACCTCCACCCTGCTGAAGGCTAGTATTGCCACTGGTGGATGAGGTTTGAAAGGGTGCTTCTGGGCTGCTTTGGGTGATACTATTTGTTACTCTCAGACTTGTGGTTCTTGTTCATGTGTTGGTTCATTCCAGAACTAGAGAAATAACCAACAACCTTACATTTAGCAAACCGCCCAACACCCATGCTTTCAAAATGATCCCATATTTTGCCACATCTCTAAGTCAGCTGCTGCATACCCTGCAGTACTAGCAGTGGCTGCTGCTACTGGTGGGGTGCTAGTACTAGCTGTGGAAACTGGGATTCTGCTGCAACTGGCAGTTGATGCAGGCGTTTGTAATATGACAACTTCAGCCACAGGGGACAGAACTCTTCCTACTTCTAGTGTGACAACTGGAAGTGACTGCTCCATATCATCAACACTACCTGCAGCATCAGAAGGACTATGAGCCTGACTCACAAAAGGGACACATTTGGGGTAATGAAAAATCTTTTCAGCAATAACACTACAGCCATAACTACTATTTCACAGCTTGAAAGATAAAAACAAACTGAACAGGACAAAAAAAAATGTTTGTTTTTCTTAGAAAAATAAATGAACATTGGTGGAGAGAATATGCAAGCCTACAATATTCTCCCTTGAAGATTAATATATTCCTTGCTGTTGCATACACAGAGATACACAGCGAGAGTTGGAGAAAGATATGTTTCTCTCACTGAAACAACCAAATGGGAATCAGTTGCTCTGTACAAACAGGAACTCAGGATTGATCAGAAAACATAACAAATCAAAGGCTGACAGAGAAATCAATTGAAATCACTAACTTCCTAATCTCTTTCAATTGGCTTTCAGGCTGCATTTAAAAAAAATAAACAAATTTAAAAGAAATTAATATTTAACAAAATGTATTAATTGAATATTATGTGTCAATTTATTCAATAAGGGTCAATTTGTTTGCATACGAATGCATGTCTATGTTTGTTGTGATTTTTATTTAAAATTTTTATATTACTATTAATTTTATATATATTTTCTGTAGTGTAGGGATCCCCCTCTCCCACCCTACTCCAAGCAATTACTTTTTTCTGTAGTCCCTTTCATGATGCAATTACCAAACAACTTTTAAATGTACTTCTGTTATCTTATTTGCTCTGTTATCTTGAAATCCTTTGTTTAAAAGCATACCTAGGTAGACTCATTAACACCAATACACAACTGGGGTTAGCTTCTGATTGGCGTTTGTCCATTTATGACTCGTCATTGTCTCAACTAAGTCTTCAGCAAACTCCCAGTAGTGCATTGCTGCTTCTTTTACAAAGAATACCAGGAGAATTAAGCAAATATAATAATAGACATAGATGACCATTACATAAATATACACTTGGTATCAGGCTGAATGAGGGGTTATATTAAAGTATTAGAGTTTATTAAAAAAAAAAAAAAAAGCGTTTGACACATAGAACTGATGTACATTTGAATAATAGGGTTAGTTTAGGATTTGGGGAAGTATTTGACAGGTCCTGTTTCTTTATTTGTTCTTGTGTTTCTGAAACAATCCAGTGTTTCCTATACAGTACTCTGTTCACCAAAAATATAAAAATGTCTTTAACCCCTTCATGCTGGTGGCAAGTGTTGAAGATCAGAACAAAAAAAAGCAAATCACAGGATCGGTTTGTGTGTGTCTTGTATGGGAGGGTTGCAAGTAAAAAGCCACTCCTCAAGAAAGGCAACATGCAGTTATGATTGAGCTTTGCCATAACACATCTAGGAAATTCTGAGACCACATGGAAAAAGGTGTTATGGTCAGATGAGACTAAAATTTAATTATTTGGCCTCAACACCACATTATATTTCTGGAGTAAATACCATACAGCTCACCATCCAAATAACACCATATCTACAGTAAAGCATGGAAGTGGTAATATCCTGTTATGGGGGTGTTTCTCTACAGCTGACACTGGGGAACTTGTCAGGATAGGAGTAATGGATGGGGCAAAAAAACATAAAATTCTTGAGGAAAATCTGCTGCCCTCTGCCAGGAAGTTGTCAATGGGATGAAGGTTTACCTTCCAACATGACAATGACCCAAAGCACACAGCAAAAATGACCACGCAGTGCAAAAGGAGAAAAAGGTGAATGTCCTTGCATGGCCTAGTCAGAGCCCAGACTTACACCCCATTGAATATCTGTGGCATGACTTGAAGACTGCAGTCCACAAACGGTCACCATCAAATGTAACAGAACTGAAGCAGTTCTGCAAAGAAGAATGGGCAAATATTGCACAGTCTAGATGTGTAAAGTTAGTAGAGACATATCCAAACATACTTAAGGCTGTAATTAAAGCAAAAGGTGGTTCAACAAAATACTGACACAAGGGGGTGATTCTGTTTTTGAATTGTCTTTACTTTTGCCTGACATGTTGGTATTATATCTTTTACTTGGATGTTATAAGTTGCACTGAGTAAATAAAACTCGAGAAACAAAAAGGTGTCTCATTATTGCAAAGCAACAAAATGTGATTATTTTCATGGGGGGGGGGGGGTGATTCTTTTCAATACCCACTGCACACACATGGTACTGTGCAAATGTTTAATGCAGGTGTTTTAAAATGCTGTAAAGTAAGAATGCTTTCAAAAATAGAAAATTGTAATAGTTTATTTTATAAAATTAACAAAATGAGAGAACAGAAGAAAAATCTAAATCATTAATATTTGGTGTGACCACCCTTTGCCTTCAAAACAGTATCAATTCTTCTAGGTGCACTTGAACACAGTTTTTTTTTAATTAACTTGTTAGGTAGGTTGCTCCAAACATCTTGGAGAACTAACCAGTTTTCTGTTGATTTAGGCAGCCTCAGTTGCTTCTGTCTCTTCATGTATCTTCAGACAGACTAGATGATGTTGACATCAGGGATTAATGGGGGCCACATTATCACTTCCAGGATAGTTCTTAATGATTTTGGCAGTATGATTGGTGATGTTTTCATGCTGCAAAATAAATTTGGGGCCAATCAGATACCTTCCTGATGAGGTTGCATTATGGATAAGTATCTGCCTGTACTTGTGGGGGATAATTAATTCTGACCAAATCCCCAACTCTATTTGCAGAAATGCATCCGCAAACTTGCAAGGAACCTCCACTATGCTTCCCTGTTGCCTGCAGATATTCATTATTTTACCACTCTGCATTTTTTTGGTGAACAAACTGCCTTCTGCTACAGCTGAATTTTTCAAATTTTGATGAATCAGTCAAGAGCACCTGCTGCCCATGTCCTGTGTTTTTGTGCAGAGTTTGGCCTTGTGCCAGGAGGAATCACTTTTTGGCCGCAAGTCTTCCATGAAGACAACTTCTAACCAGACTTATCTGGACAGTAGTTAGCTGTGCCAGGGTACATGGCCATCACTACAAATTTTGGGGCCTTACTATACAATCGATTGCCTGCCTGCCCCCCCCCCCGCCCCGTGACATGTTTGGTCAGGGGATGAAAATTTGTGCACACACGAAAACAAAAATACATCTCACACAGACACACACTAATACAGTCACACATTAATACAGACACATACAGGGACAGAACTACTGCCAGTGTTTTGAAAATAAATTTGCTATTTAAAAAAAAAAAAAATGCATTTTTTTTTAAATTTGTGCAGTGTTTTTTTTTTTGCAGTGTATGTGTCACATGTTGCTTATGAAATTACATTTGTGTTGGATGCCGTATATAAAATATAAAGTGGAGTGAGTCTAAGGTCAGGTGCTGAGCATCATGTGCTTTTATACTGTGCTGGGTTGGGTACAGGATGATGGTGACTCACAAGAAAAATGTTTAGTTAGAGTGCCGATCAGACCCTCATGAAAGGGCTTGGCTACCTAACTTTGGACTTCAGTGTGGAAAACTGGATCTTGCATCAGTGCAACATGTGGTCAGAAGTAGAAGGGTCCAGGAACATATGCTAGCCCGGGCGGTAACAGGCAGGTAATAGCTACCATCATAGTGCCATATCATGCATTGCCTACTCATTTCTCACTACTCTGCTTCTTCAAAATGTATTTTTCTTTTATATTTTAGATAGAGCATGCAATTTTAAGCATCTTTCTAATTTACCCCTATTATCAATTTTTCTTCATTCTCTTGGTATCTTTATTTGAAAAAGTAGGAATGTAAGCTAAAGAGCCGGTCTATTTTTGGTTCAGCACCCTGGCTAGTATTTGCTGATTGGTGGCTACATTTAAGCAAGTGCAACCCAGGATCTTAACCAAAAATGGGTCGGCTCTAAATTTTACATTCCTTCTTTTCAAATTAAGATACTAAGAGAAGGAAGAAAAATGTATAATAGGAGTAAATTAGAAAGTTGCTTAAAATTGCATGCTCTATCTGAATCATGAAACATTAATTTTGACTTTAGTGTACCTTTAACTCCTCTCATCTCCAAAGATAAATCAATTATAGCATAGCACATCCATTTATGTCTTTCATTTGTCCTTCAAATTACGCTACACCTGACGGAAATGCATCAGAGATTATGGCATTTTATTGAAAATGATATTCTACAGAACAAAAATATATATTCAAATGAGCAAATCTTTAATGAGACGAGAGGTACAGACCCACATACACAATCTGAGACATTTGATGAATGAGACAGGTAAAGACAAGGGAAATTGGGATTTAAAGTATTATTATTATTATTATTATCATCTCTTGTTTAGCAAGGTTTGTGTGTGTAAAAGCTGAGACAAGATGCCAGCATATTAAATTTCGAAAAATTGTAGGTTTTGAAACAATAATGTGCTTCTGGTAACAAAGCTGACCTTTAAGTGCCAAAAATAGGCGATAATCCTACACATGAAGTATTATCAAAATCAGGAATAATAAATGCATTTATTTTGAGATACTTTTCTGAAGTTGTGTATAAATTATTTAAGGCCAAACTGAAAAATTGAGGGGATGATGATGGATCATGATGATATAGATAAATTAAAATAGCTATTATAAGAAAGCCCTATCTCTCCTAAAAAAACCCAATATATTTATATAATATATGGGCAAACTAATTATAAAAAGCAAAGAATCATGGTTTACTATAAACATTTCAAAAATAGCACAAAGTAATTGTGAAAATATTGGCCTAAAAAGGAGTTAAAAGAAATGAAAAGAAGAATTCAGGAAAGAATGTAGGAAAACATTAATAAGCTCCCTGTTAAGACATACAGAACATAGTTTGTACTCTTATCGCCCCCCCCCCCCCCCCACACACACACACACACACACTTTACAACCACCACACTTGCAGAATAACATTAAGCAAAAAATAATTTAAATGCCATTTTCTAGGTTTCATATCTATGCAAGTATTAAGCTTTTGGTGACGTTAATTTGGGATTGTGGCGATCTAAATGCTTGACTTTTTATATTATTCATGGACATAACTTGATTACATGTTTATTACACAATGCAAAGATACAATTTAAATGTTATTGAACTGGCAAATGGAAAATCAAATAAAAATACACTTCATCTCTTAATATGCTCTTAGTTTGCAAAGCACTGGAATGCATTAAAAGTTATTGGGGTCTTAATTACACAATACAAAAAGAGAAAGATTTTTCTAAAAAAAAAAAAAAAAAAATGGGTAAGAGACGTACAAAATTCTACCATCTATATTTATCCCTTCAAAGACTTTATATATTTCAGAATATTGCACTATTTTGTCAAACTTAAATAGAACATTTTTAACAGAGAAACTAGAGTGCACATCAAAGGCAAAAGGAATGAAGTAAAAAAAACTCAAGAAAAATAAAGAAATACATGAAAATAAGCACAAACAATGGGATATCTGCCATGAATGATATCAAAATATACAACTTTTTCAAAGCTATAAAGGCTTAGGATAATATTAGCAGTATAATGTAAATAAAAAAAATTCCTGGAGCAATTTATATCTAGGCAGCATGAAACAAACCATAGAATGAAAATGATCAGTCAGTTAATCTGCAAGTACGGTAGAGATGGATCGGATGTAAAAAAAACAGCCTAGAGAAATCCAGATTTCTATCTTACCTTGAGTCATATGATCTATTTCAATAATAATTTATTTTTTATATTTTAACAAAAGGACTTTACACTACTCAGACATAACTAGAAGCATCCATACTATACACCGGGGGTGGGCAGACTTTTGTAAGGCAAGGGCTACCTCTAATTTTATTCCAAATGATGTCACCTAACTAAAAAAAACAAAAACCACCAGTCTTAATAATAATTACAATAATGTATTTATTCAAAACACAAAGAATAATCCAGCACACACTGTAGTTTTGCTACAAATAGGACCTTTTTGGCTGGAAATTGTATTTTTGCCAAAAATAGGACCTGCTAGCTGAAAATTGTATTTTTGCTAGAAAAAAAAATAGGACCTGCTGGCAGAAAATTGTATTTTTGACACAAATAATAAAGCTTTAAAAATCAGCCGTGCTCTGACTATACTTACTGCGAGAGCTCTCTATTTACGTCACGCAGGGACCATCAAGCAAACTTATCTGTGTGCTTTGCCTGCGTATGATAAGTAGTCTCACAATCAAGACGGCTCGAGACTCATTCTACAAAGTAATTTTATTGGCTGGATGCTATGTCAGGTCAGGTTGATTAGGGGGCAGGTCCTGTAACTAAAGCTGGGGCAGCGAGTTCAGCTACAGCTGCGTCGCACATGCTGAAGTACAGTGCCCATACCGCCGTCATATATTCTAGATTCTGAGTGAAGAGCCTCACCACCATCTTTCTATTATTTTGCATTATTAAGCCTATGAATATAAAATAAAAAACTTTCAGATGTCCCAAAACAAGACAAAGAAAGTAGAATATTTTTTTCAGAGAATACTAGGTTTTTGTTTTTGTTCCCATACACTGTGCTGTAAGTTGACTGAGTGAAAGTGGTTATCTAGCCCAGTATAAGGGCATTTTAAAGGGACATTACAGTCAAAATATAAATGAACATAAATAAATGACATCTTTGAATATAAACATATTTACAATATAAATATACTGGCAAAAATGCTTCCAGTAAAAGTTATCACAGTTTTAGTGTAAACATTTTTCTCTGCACGTGCATGTGAAGCATAGCTAGATATTGTCACTGCACGCACATTTTATATACTGCAGCTGCTCAGATCATTACTGAGGCTTGTATAATGTCAGCAATTAACAAATTGAGTCATTACCAGATGGTATAAGCACCTTAGGCTCTCTGAGCTAGTGCTGTGATTAAAATGCTGGTGCACGGTCCATACTTAAATACACTTTTAAAACAGCTATAGCTTTTATTAGAAGCATTTTTGCTAATGCATGTTTATTACAAAATTGCTTCTGTTCAATACTTAAATGCACCCATGTGGTTTCCTATTTTGGCTGGAATATTCCTTTAAGTGTATAGCTAAATCATTTTCAATACATTGCAATTAATGTAGAGTGAATTTAGTAAATTAATGGTAATGAGAATTATCTGATTGACAACCTGCATTTATAAATATGCAACAAATTTGTTTTTATTCTTTTTATTGAGGACAGTATAAGAAAACATTACAACATAATTGTCATATACATTAAGTATTCAAATCATGCTTGGTGGTTTATAACTGACACAATGATAGTCCTCATTCTTTTATCCCTTCTAATCTAAGAGGTCACTCTTGGACCTGTGATGTTATATATGTCCATAAATAGGGATTATTAATAACCATAATAAACAAAACAGTAACATAGAAAGGAATGGTTAAGAACAAAAACAAATTGAGATGTGATGAGCCATAGCTGAGTGAACATAACCGTGACATAAAAGAAAAAAAATGGTTAAGAACAGAAACAACTTGAGATGTGGTGAGCCACAGCTGCGGACAACATTGTTATCTAGGACAGTGCTTGTACAGTCCCAGCAATCAATTAAACTTGTGTGATTTCTAAGTGGGAGCTTATAGTTTACCAGGGACATAAGTAGTTTGCTGTGTGCGCTTTAATGAGGGGGCTTAGCTATACTGCATTGGGGATGTGTAACAAAAAGATTTGAGGGGAAAGGGGGATAAGGGGTTAAAATTTCTAAGTGGTATTGGTTCTAAGTGAGGTAAAAACTGCGTTGTTATGCTCCTGCCAGAGATATCATAATCAATACTATGTGGAACTGTCGCCTTTTTGTGGATGTCGGCTAAGTTGGGTAGCGGGAAGCTTATAGCAGCATAACAATTAGGGGATTGCTTATGGGTAAACTAGTTCTAAAAAGAGATTGCTTTATTATGTCACTCTCAATACGTGTATAGCCTATTCTGCCCTTTGGTAACCCTGGCCGTGGGTCACTTATCAGAGATCTTATACAGATTAACCTTCTGTGTAATATTTGCTTTCTGAGATGCAATAAACCCGATATATATTAATTAAAGGAAATATCAATCCCTTCAATACCCCAAAACACAATAAGATGTCATAAATAGAACGTAAGTATAATTCACCATAATCTGTAATATCACATATGTCCTGATGAACATATACACTCACTGAAAGTACCTAGCTGAATATGTAAGCTATAGGAAACTGCAGGCACCATAAAGCATAAATAAATAGTAATAGACTCAGTCCACTGATATTTACTGCACTTAACTCTAGCAGGGAGTCCAATCATACTCAGTCACCGGATTTTCCCCTTTAGGCAAAGTCTGATGGGGAGGTTGTGTGTAAAAATGATCGCTATTTAAATAAATAAATAAAAAAAAAATATATATAATATATGGCTGACATCGCATTAAAACATGTCCTAACAATATCATTGCCACTACCGCCTAGCACATGGCGGCAGCAACAGGGACCTATTTAACAGCGCTTCAGCATTATATTGCTTGAAAAAGACGCCTTCATATTACCCCTCTCCTGTCTTGGGGATATGTCCCTCATTGTGAAAGTGTAGGGTGTCTTGCTGAGAGGTAGCTGGCGTTGTAGGTAATGTGTTGCCGTGTCTGCGAGATCCATCACGGATAGGTTAGCAGTTAAGAGGCTTGCCCGGCATTTGGTATTGCTTTTCCGGGGGGGGGGGGCCTCCATTAAGACAGCTTGTGCCGGTGTTGTCTGCTGATCGGCCCAATTATTTTCTAGTATGCGGTTCCTTGTTTTTGCGCTCCATATGTTAGGTTCTTCCTCCGCTATTATAGGGATTTCAGGCAGCTCCGCGGTCTTTCCTTTTACCAATGGTTCTTTTGAGGCCGCGAATGCAGCTCTTTACTGTGAGAGCCTTTGTATGTATTGGAGGGTTGTTGATCACTCATTGAGCTGTGTGGCTCCCTTGGCATAGGTTTGTATTTAGCACCAGTATGTTCGTTGCAGGGTTTTACCGCCAGTGGGTCTATCATATGTGCTGCGGTCTCTCCCTCCAGGTTTAGGTGCTTCAGCAAATAATCATACGGAGCTCCCTCAATTAACCTGTGCATGAGGATGTCAAATTTTGTAAAAAAAATCCTCAGGTTGCGACAGGCAGCTCTCTTCCGCCATGCTTGTCAAGTGTCGCTGAATAAAGTTTTCCATTCCTCGTAAGTAACTTAAGGCTGCTTGATAGTGTAGAACAGTAGATTAGTTTGAGGACTTCTTAGTAAGGTTTTGAAGAGGTTCAGCAAGTCAGTATTTCTGATGGTACGGATGACCCGGCTCTTCCCGGGTGGGAGGTGAATACCTAGTAGTAGGCCGCCGCCTTAGGCCTTAATGTTCCAATCTGAGGTCCCAGTATCTTACAACAGCCGGGAGAGTAACAAATGGGGTCACAATTAGCAGGACTGCAACATCCTTATAAAATATATGCTTAATATTGCTGCTGAGAGTTAATAATCGGAGGATTATCAAAGATTGCTCTGGAGCACTCAGAATATGCGTCCTATCCAGGACGCTGCATAGACACGCCCCCAGAACAAAATATTTTACCTGCAACAACTAGAGAAAGCTACCAATAAATAACCTATTTCTACATATTGTAGTACACCAGAAGAAAATACACTATTGTCACTAATGAGGCAAGTTTCTAAACATCAGATTAAGGTATTTTAGCAGAATTTCCCTTTTAAGCCAATCAACTTAATTTTCTATTTTTTTTTAGATTTTATAACTACTGTAGGAATAAGAAAATGTCGAAACATTAGAAATGAAAATATCAGTGAGAATACAATAAAAAAAAAAAAAAAAAAAAAAAAAGTTTTCAATTTTCTTCTATTATCCAATTCTATTGCACTACACTGTATTATCTAGGACTTTCTAGAAGATATGGTTCTTATGTCCTACAGGTTTTTTATATCAATGTAACAGTAATATCATATAACAGTCTCACTTGTTAATGTCAAGTGTACAGCGATATTTATAATAAAGCAGTGGGGAAACTGGCAATGGGGCAGGGAGTTAGAATATGTCTTGGTGAGGATATACCACCGTTATTTCATGACTCACCAAACCTTTAGCTCTTTTGTGTAGTAACCTTATAGAATTATTAGAGTTTATACAAATTTCAGCAAGACCTTATGAGATGTCTAATCATATGGTCACTGGCCTAGTTGGACCAAAATAAATTATGCATTCACTTTTGACTAAATAAAATAATACATTTGGTACATGTACTTTACTATGTTATGTATAGATTTTTTAATATGCTTTCAGATATTTTTAAGCTAGTTTGTAATAGGATATAGAAACAACATTTTTAAGAAATGTAAATGACTAAAGTAGATCAAATGCTATATGTTTTCTTTAGAACATACACACTCAGTCTGTTAACAGTAAATTACAAAACATTCATTGGTTATATACTGTGAAAAAAACCTTGGACAGATATACTGTTATTCAAAAGTCCTGCAATTCATTATAGCTGTAAATATGTTAATCTCTCATTGTAATATTAATTATTCTAAAAGGACATTGTAGGGAAATATTATATTGGACATACAAAGAAGAACAATAAAAAAACATTAAAATTATATGTATGTGAACAAGCTAGAATAAAACCCAACACATTGCATGCTGCAGTATGTATTTGAATTGGTTAATAATAACACAGGCTGTTTGGTTACAAAATCCTCCACAGTTTTAAGAAAATCAAATTTAGTTTTCACAGAAACATACATTTAATAAAAAACGTAATATCTTTTTAAATATTGGTTCTATAGATATATATTCCTAATGTTATTTTAGTCATTACTTAAGCAACCAGTTTAAATTTGAGGCTAGTTGAAAAGATTTCCTGCAAAATCCTTCCTATGCTTAAAAGTAAATGTGTATAAAAAATGTGGATACACAGAAGTGCAATAAAATCTATCCTTTTCTATGCTAATTACTAGTGATGAGGGCATACAGAGATGGATTAAAATGGTATATTTTGCCAATTATTGAGTTGGACAGTAACAAACAATTATAATGCAACATGAATGTTTCTGTATGCATGCAAATGCTCACACTTCTAACACAAAAAAAAAATAAAAAAAAAATTAAAAACCAGTACCTAATTCTTTTCTCCTCACATTTCTTTAGATTAATGTCCCTTGCTAACACATCTTGAATAATAGATTGTTCTTCTGTTGACAGGAAACTTAGATCTAGAAAGCAAATTGTATCCATGTTCTGCAATTGCCAATTTACTCTTCAGGAGTTATATCCAGCTATGTCTTTTGGTATTCAACAAGAATTCCTGATTCATTTGGCTAAATGGCTGCACCTGACCTTCTTACATGTGTTTGGTGTTAGCTTATGAATTCAGTGTTGTTCTTAAAGGGACACTGAACCAAATTTTTTTTTCTTTCATGATTCAGATAGAGCATGTAATTGTAAGCAACTTTCTAATTTACTTCTATTATCAATTTTTCTTCATTCTCTTGCAATCTTTATTTGAAAAAAAGGCATCTCAGCTAAGGAGCCAGCAAATTGTGGGTTCAGACCATGGACAGCACTTGTTTAAAGGTGCTGTCCAATCAGCAAGGACAACCCAGGTTGTTCACCTAAAATGGGCCGGCATCTAAACTTACATTCTTGCTTTTCAAATAAACATAACAAGAAAATGAAGACAATTTGATAATAGGAGTAAATTAGAAAGTTGCTTAAAATTGCATGCTCTATCTGAATTACAAAATATTTTTTTTGGCTACAGTGTCCCTTTAAGTCCAAAGGAAGTTTAAAAGGACATTAGACACCTTTTGTTTTGTGTAAAACTGTGTTTGTCCTATATTCCCTAGAATAGCCGAAAACAATTCTGTACCTTGTAAATGCTGCAAATGAAATAGCTGATTTAGACAATTTGCAGCATGTTGAACACCAGGGTGAAAGCTTTTGTATTCTCTGAGGAACATGAGAGAAAGCAAAATCAAGAGGCATTTAATGTCACTTTTACATGCAGTTGAGTAACAGTAAATTGATGTAAATACTCGTTTAGGTGAAGTTTATGATCTGGATTATAGAAACCGGCTCATGAACTTTCTTTGTAAATAAAAGATAAACAGATCATGATGCCTACTTTTTACAGATTGTAATTTTCCTAATTAAGGTAATTCTGTGCAAATGGGTACTTAGGTTCCGAATAAGAGCTACATATAAATTAGCTCTATCTTATTTGTAGTTTGTCATATATCAATATAAAACACTTACTTATATATTATTTGTTTTTACTTGGAGATAATAATTACCATTGCTATTATTTTATGCTATTTCAATTAAATTAGATTTTTTTAAAAACTTATTGATTCATATAAGCTATTTTATAGGCATTTATTAATAATATTTTCATTGTACCTTATTATTAAGTACTGATTTTTTAAAAGGGCTACATGCACTGCATCCTTAAATGGACACAAAACACAGAATTTGTCTTTCATGATCCAGATAGACCATGTGATTTTATACAACTTTCTAAATTACTTCTATCAAATTTGCTTCATCCTCTAGGTATCCTTTGTTGAAGCAGCAGCGCACTACTGGGAGCAAGCTGAACACAATCAGTAAACCAATGAAAAGAGGCATTTATGTGCAGCCACCAATATGCTGTTAGCTTCAAGTAATGCATTGCTACCCCCTGAGCCTACCTAGGTATCATTTTCAACTAATGATACCAAGAGAATGAAGCAAATTGCTAATATAAGCAAATTGGAAAGTTGTTTACAATCACTTCCTCTGTCTGAATCATAAAATAAAAATGTTGGTTTTCATGCCCCTTTAAGAGTAATATTTTGGTGTTTTGCACTGATAATGCATCAATGTGTGACTACCAGAACTCAGGGCTGGAATAAGGCTGCCATACAGAATGTACTCTATAAGGTAGATATATGCAAGACAGTATGGGACAGATGATTTGTATTTGCTGTTAAAATCCATATTTAGTTTCGCCTAAAACAAACTGACCAGTGACTGCCAAAGCACTGAGCACTATTTCACCAGCACTTCAATAGTCATCCAACACAATGTTCATATATATCATTGTCCAAAACGTGTTTATTGCATCTTATAATATCTTAGTTCAGTGTCAAAACAACTATAAAGTAATTCATCAAATTTTCTTTCTGAAACAATTTCTATTATTATAATTCTTATTTTAATAAATAATATATGTGTCAACTTTTTATCCCCTCATCCCATCAATTAAAATGCATACACTTGTTTTTAGGCATATGACACAAGTATTAATTATTTATTTTTTTGTAAAAGGCATCAAAATTCTTTTTTTTTTGTGGACACTTTTTAAGATTAAAATTGTGCACAGCATATATATATTTTGGTTTGATTTTTTTTCCGCAGTATGTGGCCATTACCTGCTACTTGCAATACATTTTGTTATGTCACTGAAAGGGTTAATGGATGGCTTAAACATAACTATTAAACAAAATAGATTTTTCAAATAGGATCAAATCCTACCAAAGGTATCCCTGTCCTTTTTTTTTTCTTCTTCTTTTTAAACATGCTTTTGCCAAAATGTAGGTATTAACTTTTTCCTGTTCATAAACTGATTATAGTGACATAAAATCCTTGTAATAATAAGACTTGTCAGTAGCTTTGCAATAAATGAACATACTAACCAAGTGTGAAAACTGTCTGCAAACATTTAAATCTTATTTTTCTGCTTTTATTTTTCAAGGGCTAAACTCCCACCATCATCACTATCATTATTTGCAGAAATCCTTCTGGACTTTTTTTGAGTAGACCAGATTTGTCATTGTCATTTTGTTAGTAGAGCTTGCATTATTTTGCAAAATCTTATCACTTGTGCTGAGGCCAAATACAAACAGATATGTATCAGTGTTAGGCTTGGGAAGTCTGCAGTGCGCAAGTCCAATACTCAAATTTGGAAAACTCACAACTTTCAAACATAAATTACAGGAAAATAATAAAAAATTGTAGCTTAGATTACAAGTGGAACACAATTTTTACAGAGTGAAGCCCAAATGCAATTGCAATAGTGCAATATTTTTACTGCTAGAACCTGTATTACAAGTCTAACTCTCCGTGTACTTCCAATGACAGACGCAAAGTGGAAAATTATGGTTAAAGGGACATGAAACCCAAAAAATATATTTCATGATTCAGATAGAGAATATAATTTTAAACAACATTTCAATTTACTTCTATTATCTAATTTGCTTCATTGTTTAGATATCTTTTGTTGAAGAAATAGTATGGACATGTGTGAGCCAATCACATGAGGCATATATGAGCAGCCACCAATCAGGAGGTACTGAGCATATCTAGATATGCTTTAAAACACCTTAAAGGGAGAAAAAAGGCATTAGTGAACTGTAATTTATATACAATGGTTTATAGTAGTGGTTCCCAGTGTGGGCGTTACTGAGGGGGCACAAGAGGTTAAAGGGGGGGGGCACTAGGATTACTATAGTTGGTGCTATTAGAAAAGGAGTGGAAGAGAATTCTAGTAGTTCCCTCTAAGTATAATTAAGTATTAAGTATTATTGTGCTTTATCCTAGATGTGCAAAGCAAAACAACTTTCTCACTTTGTATTTTAAATTTTACTGCTTTTTGCCTTTAAGGCTTTTTATTCTGTGATAGTTGAGTTTTATCACCGATTTCCACTATAATAAATTGCAGTTGCAATAAAGTTGCTTAAAATTGCATGCTCTATCTGAATCACAAAGAAAAATTGTGGGTTCAGGGTCCCTTTAAAGGGACAGTCTACACCAGAATTGTTATTGTTTTAAAAGATAGATAATCCCTTTATTACCCATTCCCTTAGATTTGCATAACCAACACAGTTATATTTATATACGTTTTACCTCTGTGATTATCTTGTATCTAAGCCTCTGCAAACTGCCCCTTTATTTCAGTTCTTTTGACAGACTTGCATTTTAGGCAATCAGCGCTGGCTCCCAGGTAACTTCACGTGCATAACCACAGTGTTATCTATATGAAACACATACCCTCTAGTGGGGAAAAACTGTTTAATTACATTCTGAAAAGAGGCTGCCTTCAAGGTCTAAGAAATTAGCATATGAACCTCCTAGGTTTAGCTTTCAACTAAGAATACAAAGAGAACAAAGCAAAATTGGTGATAAAAGTAAATTTGAAAATTGTTTAAAATGACATGCCCTATCTGAATGATGAAAGTTTATTTTGGACTAGACTGTCCCTTTAACTGCATATTGTGTAGTAACAGGAAACACACCAAACGCATGTTGTGCTTGTGTGGGTAGCTTTGTACACAGTCAACCATCTAAGGCTTTTAAGTATTTTGTCATCAGCACTGGTTGTGCACTACCTAACACTTTGTTAAGAAGTATATTATACTTTCTATAAAGTTGATTTATTTGTGCACTAGTACAATTATTAGTGATGTTGCGAACCTAAAATTTTCCGTTCGCGAACGGCGAAGCGTACTTCCACAAATGTTCGCGAACCGGGCAAACCACCATAGACTTCAATAGGCAGGCGAATTTTAAAACCCACAGGGACTCTTTCTGGCCACAATAGTGATGGAAAAGTTGTTTCAAGGGGACTAACACCTGGACTGTGGCATGCCGGAGGGGGATCCATGGCAAAACACCCATGGAAAATTACATAGTTGATGCAGAGTCTGGTTTTAATCCATAAAGGGCATAAATCACCTAACATTCCTAAATTGTTTGGAATAACGTGCTTTAAAACATCAGGTATGATGTTGTATCGATCAGGTAGTGTAAGGGTTACGCCCGCTTCACAGTGACAGACCAAACTCCCCATTTAACACACCGCAAACAACCGCAAACAGTACATTTGCACAACCGCAAACTCCCCATTTGCACAAGGTTGGATACCAAGCTAACCATGTCCCGTTCCTTGTCCTCACTGATGTCATTGAAGGTCTCTTCCTCCACCCAGCCACGTACAACACCAAGGGTCCCCGAAAGGTGACAACAAGCCCCCTGGGACGCCTGCTGTGTTTGGTCTTCCACCTCCTCAAAGCCACCTTCCTCCTCTGACTCCTCTTCTTCAGACTCCTCTCTCTGCGTTGCCTCTATCTACGTTATTATAAGGTGTGTTAAGTAGTACTATTCCTATCAGTTTAATCCCTGTTATGTGCCTTTTTTTTTGGTTTGGTTTTTGAAGCCACAGTGCAGCACCAGAGGCCAGAAAAATTAGGCATGTACACATGCCTGAAAAACTAGGTATTGTTGCAGCCGCTGCTGTAGCAGCGGCCAAAAAAATTGATGTTTGTTTCCCAGGC
The DNA here is from genome assembly GCF_027579735.1 of Bombina bombina. Classification (NCBI taxonomy): domain Eukaryota; kingdom Metazoa; phylum Chordata; class Amphibia; order Anura; family Bombinatoridae; genus Bombina; species Bombina bombina. The sequence goes on along the minus strand of NC_069502.1, from coordinate 666,232,717 downwards.
AGAAAGTGCCCTAAAACATTGCGGCTTGAACCCTAGTTGGTGGCGGATAAGTCATGCAAGTCATCCGGCATTCAGAGATAAAATACAGCAGCTTGTGGACCATTTTTAGCCCAAGGCAGCTCATCTCATCAGGCCTTTTTTAGTCAAATGTATCGCCCACTGTCAGTCCCTTCGGGATCCATCCCTCATTCATCTTAATAAAGGTGAGGTAATCTAGACTTTTTTGACCTAGACGACTTCTCTTCTCAGTGACAATACCTCCTGCTGCACTGAAGGTCCTTTCTGACAGGAGACTTGAAGCGGGGCAGGCCAGAAGTTCTATCACAAATTGGGATAGCTCAGGCCACAGGTCAAGCCTGCTTACCCAGTAGTCAAGGAGTTCATCGCTCCTCAGAGTGTCGATATCTGCAGTTAAGGCGAGGTAGTCTGCTACCTGTCGGTCGAGTCGTTCTCTGAGAGTGGACCCCGAAGGGCTGTGGCGATGCGTAGGACTTAAAAGCTCAGCATGTCCTCCATCAACAACACGTCTATAAAGCGCCCTGTCCTTGCCGGCATGGTCGTGGGAGGAAGAGGATTACTTTCACCTCTTCCCCTGTTAGATTCCCGTTGTGCTGTGACATCACCCTTATACGCTGTGTAAAGCATACTTTTTTAATTTATTTTGGAACTGCTGCATCCTTTCCCACTTGCTGTAATTCGGTAACATTTCAGGCGCTTTATGCTTATACCGGGGGTCTAGTAGTGTGGACACCCAGTACAGGTCGTTCTCCTTCAGCCTTTTTATACGAGGGTCACTCAACAGGCACGACAGCATGAAAGACCCCATTTGCACAAGGTTGGATGCCGAGCTACTCCCGTTCCTTGTCCTCAGTGATCTCACTGAAGGTATGTTCTTCCCCCAAGCCACGTACTACACCACGGGTACCAGATAGGTGACAACGAGCACCCTGGTATGCCTGTTGTGGTTGGTCTTCCTCCTCCTCAAAGCCACATTCCTCCTCTGACTCCTCTTCCTCACAATCCTCTTCCAGCGTTGCCGCAGGTCCAGCAAGCGATGCTGATAAGGCTGTTTCTGGTGGTGATGGTGACCACAACTCTTCCTCTTCCTCTTCATGCTCATCTACGGCCTGATCCAGCACTCTTCTCAGGGCACGCTCCAGGAAGAAAACAAATGATATGATGTCGCTGATGGTGCCTTCGGTGCGACTGACTAGGTTTGTCACCTCCTCAAAAGGACGCATGAGCCTACAGGCATTGCGCATGAGCGTCCAGTAACGTGGCAAAAAAATTCTTAGCTCCGCAGAGGCTGTCCTAGCACCCCGGTCATACAAATAGTCATTAACGGCTTTTCCTTGTTGGAGCAGGCTGTCGAACATTAGGAGTGTTGAATTCCAACGTGTTGGGCTGTCGCAAATCAAGCGCCTCACTGGCATGTTGTTTCGCCGCTGGATATCTGAAAAGTGCGCCATGGCCGTGTAGGAATGCCTGAAATGGCCACACACCTTCCTGGCCTGCTTCAGGACGTCATGTAAGCCTGGGTACTTATGCACAAAGAGTTGTACGATCAGATTACACACATGTGCCAAATTTCTTCCGTTGTCACAAACCACTTTGCCGATTTCCAGTTGGTGCGGAGTCAGCCACTGATCCACCTGTGCGTTCAGGGCGGACAGGAGTGCTGGTCCGGTGTGACTCTCTGCTTTCAGGCAAGTTAACCCCAAGACGGCGTGACACTGCCGTATCCGGGATGTGGAATAGTACCTGGGGAACTGGGGGGGTGCCGTTGATGTGGAGTAAGACGCAGCAGCAGAAGAGGACTCAGCCGAGGAGGTTATGGAAGAGGATGGAGTAGGAGGAGTAGAGGAGGTGGCAGCAGGCCTGCCTGCAAGTCGTGGCGGTGTCACCAACTCCTCTGCAGAGCCACGCATTCCATGCTTGGCAGCCGTCAGCAGGTTTACCCAATGCGCAGTGTAGGTGATATACCTGCCCTGACCATGCTTTGCAGACCAGCTATCAGTGGTCATATGGACCCTTGCCCCAACACTGTGTGCCAGACATGCCATTACTTCCTTTTGCACAATCGAGTACAGGTTGGGGATTGCCTTTTGTGCAAAGAAATTTCGGCCGGGTACCTTCCACTGTGGTGTCCCAATAGCTACAAATTTTTGGAACGCCTCAGACTCCACCAGCTTGTATGGTAAAAGCTGGCGGGCTAAGAGTTCAGACAAGCCAGCTGTCAGATGCCGGGCAAGGGGATGACTTTGTGACATTGGCTTCTTATGATCAAACATGTCCTTGACAGACACCTGACTGTGGGCTGATGACCAGGAACTGCTCAAGGCGAGAGACGGAGTGGCGGATGGTTGAGAGGGAGCAAGGAGGACAGCAGTGGTTGACGTGGCTGAAGATGCTGGACCAGGAGGAGGATGGTGGCTTTGAGTTTGTGTGCTGCTTGTACTCATGTGTTGATCCCATAGGCGTTTGTGATGTGCGATCATGTGCCTTCACAAAGCAGTTGTACCTAGGTGGGTGTTGGACTTTCCTGACTCATTTTCTTTTGGCACAGGTTGCAAATGGCATCGCTGTTGTCAGAGGCAGACACACACAAAAAATGCCACACTGCTGAGCTCTGCAATGACGGCATTCTGGTGGTGGCAACATCATGCGTTGATTGGCGTGCTGTCTGGCTGACTCCGGGTGCCGATGCATGCTGTCTGACTGTGCCACTAGCTCCTTGCGACGACCTCCCCCTGCTTCCAACTCGTCTCCTCCTCCTCTCTGTCTCCCCATCTGAACTTTCCCCCTGTTCTTCTTCTCTTCTAGCGGGCACCCACGTGACATCCACGGACGCATCGTCATCATCAACCGCTTCACTTGTATCTGACAACTCAGCAAAGGAAGCAGCAGCAGGTACAACATCATCATCACACCGTACGTCCATGTGTGTAAAGCTGCCTGACTGAGACATATCCCTGTTATCTACATCCTCTGTCAATAATGGTTGTGCATTACTATCACTCATTTCTTCCAACTGATGTGTAAATAACTCCTCTGACAGATCAAGTGAAGCGGCTGTGGTGCTAGTGTTGGTGGTGGCAGCAGGCGGGCGAGTGGTAACTTGAGAGGTGCCCGAAGCTAAGCTGGAGGAGGATGGTGCGTCAAGGTTCCGAGCGGAAGCTGTAGAAGATTGGGTGTCCTGTGTTAGCCAGTCAACTATGTCCTCAGAACTGTTTCGAGTTCAGGGTACGTGGCCTCTGAACACTGGGCATTATTCTAGGGCCAAAGGGAATCACAGCACCACGATCACGACGGCCCCTGCGGGGTGGCCTGCCTCTGCCTGTCATTTTTTTTTTTCGATTAGTGGTACTAGCGTGCAAGCTACTGTGACAACAGATATGAGTGGCACTGTGCACTGGCAGAAGTTGGCAGAGTAGACGCTGTAGGCCTGACACACACGCTTGCAGACAACTAACTGCTATTCAATCTATTGTATTTTTTTTTTTAAATGTACACTACTGTTACACCAGATATGAGTTGCACTGGTGTGACACTGTGCCCTGGCAGGCCCTGAAACGCACACGCGTGAAGGAAACTGACTGCTATTATTTCACAGTCAAAAAAGTGTTGTTTTTTTTAAATGTACACTACTGTTACACCAGATATGAGTTGCACTGGGGTGACACTGTGCCCTGGCAGGTACTGAAACGCACACACGTGAAGGAAACTGACTGCTATTATTTCACAGTCAAAAAAGTGTTTTTTTTTTTAAATGTACACTACTGTTACACCAGATATGAGTTGCACTGGGGTGACACTGAGCCCTGGCAGGCACTGAAACGCACACGTGTGAAGGAAACTGACTGCTATTATTTCACAGTCAAAAAAGTGTTGTTTTTTTTAAATGTACACTACTGTTACACCAGATATGAGTTGCACTGGGGTGACACTGTGCCCTGGCTGGCACTGAAACGCACAAGTGTGAAGGAAACTGACTGCTATTATTTCACAGTCAAAAAAGTGTTTTTTTTTTTAAATGTACACTACTGTTACACCAGATATGAGTTGCACTGGGGTGACACTGTGCCCTGGCAGGCACTGAAACGCACACGTGTGAAGGAAACTGACTGCTATTATTTCACAGTCAAAAAAGTTTTGTTTCTTTTAAATGTACACTACTGTTACACCAGATATGAGTTGCATTGGGGTGACACTGTGCCCTGGCAGGCACTGAAATGCACCGTGTGAAGGAAACTGACTGCTATTATTTCACAGTCAAAAAAGTGTTTTTTTTTTTAAATGTACACTACTGTTACACCAGATATGAGTTGCACTGGGGTGACACTGAGCCCTGGCAGGCACTGAAACGCACACGTGTGAAGGAAACTGACTGCTATTATTTCACAGTCAAAAAAGTGTTGTTTTTTTTAAATGTACACTACTGTTACACCAGATATGAGTTGCACTGGGGTGACACTGTGCCCTGGCAGGCACTGAAACGCACAAGTGTGAAGGAAACTGACTGCTATTATTTCACAGTCAAAAAAGTGTTTTTTTTTTTAAATGTACACTACTGTTACACCAGATATGAGTTGCACTGGGGTGACACTGTGCCCTGGCAGGCACTGAAACGCACACGTGTGAAGGAAACTGACTGCTATTATTTCACAGTCAAAAAAGTTTTGTTTCTTTTAAATGTACACTACTGTTACACCAGATATGAGTTGCACTGGGGTGACACTGTGCCCTGGCAGGCACTGAAATGCACCGTGTGAAGGAAACTGACTGCTATTATTTCACAGTCAAAAAAGTGTTGTGTTTTTTTTAAATGTACACTACTGTTACACCAGATATGAGTTGCACTGGGGTGACACTGTGCCCTGGCAGGCACTGAAACGCACACGTGTGAAGGAAACTGAATGCTATTATTTCACAGTCAAAAAAGTGTTGTTTTTTTTAAAATGTATACTACTGTTACACCAGATATGAGTTGCACTGGGGTGACACTGTGTCCTGGCAGGCACTGAAATGCACACGTGTGAAAGAAACTGACTGCTATTATTTCACAGTCAAAAAAGTGTTGTTTTTTTTTAAATGTACACTACTGTTACACCAGATATGAGTGGTGGCACTGGGCAAGTGGGCACAGTATACGCTGTGAGCTTGACACACACGCTGGCAGGCAGGCAACTGCAATTAGATTACACAGGAAAAAAAAACAGACTGTTGTTCTAACCCTAAAAAGGGCTTTTTGGGGTGCTGTCCTTACAGCAGAGATCAGATGAGTCCTTCAGGACTGTAGTGGACACTGAATACACTAGCCTAGCTATCGATTTCCCTATTAAATCAGCAGCAGCTACACTGTCCCTCCTCTCACTAAGAATGCAGCTTCCGAATTAATCTAAAATGGATGCTTTCCAGGAGGTGGGAGGGTCTGGGAGGGAGGGTCTGCTGCTGATTGGCTGGAATGTGTCTGCTGACTGTGAGGTACAGGGTCAAAGTTTTACTCAATGATGAAGAATAGGGGGTGGACCGAACATCGCAGATGTTCGCCCGCCGCGGAGAACGCGAACATGCTATGTTCGCTGGCGAACTATTCGCGACATCACTAACAATTATGCTCCAAACAAAAAATCAAGTACAGATTTCATACTATTGTGATTTAAGACTCCTGCTACGTGACATGAAACCAGAGATTGGGAAACTGGTATCAAAACACTTAATCAAGCCCATCCATTCAATTAACAGTAGTTGAACAGTGAAGTAACTTTTTTTAATTACATTACTGTTTAATCCATTTGAGCTGGAACATTATAGGTATATAGTACATGTGTGTGTGTGATGTATAGTTTGTATCACTATATTCATAGTAGATAAGGTTGAAAAAAGACCAAAGTCCATCGAGTTCAACCTATACAAATCTAAAATATATACAAAAAGCTCCAGTTAATCTTAAATAATCATACTAAAAGGTGACCCATTTAATACTAGAAATCATATCCATGAATTTTGTTTATAGACAGAAATGTATCCAAACAATTTTTAAATGTATCTAAGGTATTGGCATTCACTACATCCTTTGGTAATGAGTTCCACAATTTTGTAATGTTGTAAAATTTGGTAGAAATGGCACCTTTTTACACAACCCTATTATAGTGTGAGAAAAGTCCACTTTTGTAACCAGGAACAGCCATGGCAATTTTTTATGCAAGCTACTAATCCCATATTGTTAATCTTGTTTCTAGACCAAATGCTCACCAAAAGAAAAACAGATGTTTTACAATTAAGGAATTAAGGAAAAATGTTTAATGAATCATTTCAAAATATAATGTATAAATAACATATATAGCTTGAGCGATACTTGGGCTTCAGAGAGAAAACTTTACTGTAAACTTGTAATAAGAGCCCACAGATGCTTGTGATACTCACAGTATGAATTTCACTAAAGTGAAATCTCATGCAAAATCTAGGCCTGTATATTACATTCTCAATGTGTGTCATCTCCCTTAAAGATCTGTGTATGTGGCTTTTTTTTCTTAGGTTGCTTTATATACTGTATATATGGCAGCACTTTCAGAAAAACTGGGTTGCATTTCCTACAGTATTGTAACAAACAGCCATATTAAGGACCTGACTAAACCACTGGGGAACTCAGACAGAGCGGTATGCACAAACTATAGTGCAGCGTCACTCTGGGACTTTGTGTACAAGTTTATTTTTTCAGACACTGTGGAGCCTTTTGGACATGCAAGAGTTGTTTGACAAACTTGACAAGATAGTTCCATTTTTTGGATATCTTTAGTCATGTGACTCTATTCTGGTGTAAGCGGCTGATTCAACACTGTGAGTAAAATTTGCAAACCACTGAGATTTGTATAGTAAGATATGTACTTACAATAAACCAGTTACAAGCCTCTCAATGAAGGTGAGATTTATGCTCACATAAAGTCACCTACAAGCCTCTTAATAGCCACAGTAAAGGATTGAGTCACATAAGTTGTGAGGACACAGCAAAGAGATAGAAGTAAATCTTTTTGATATTGGAACTTACACAGAGTTAAAAACTGTTCACATACCGAGGTACAATTTAATTATTAATATTTAATTTTCTATGAAAAAGGCTGTTTTGTTCTTATCACATTTCAATTGCATGTTTTTAATATTTGTATTTTATTTATAGATATTTGTATTTTACTAACACCTGTGTCTATACTTTTATCTACTAGGCATTTACCACAACTATTCAGAAAACAACAACAGAAAGTAATTGGGACACACATGCAAACCTCTGCTAATAACAGAAACATAAAATAAAGGATTAATTAAAACTATTTGTCCAGAGATAATAACCTCAAGTACCTCCCCATTCAAAGTAATTGCAGAGACTATTGCTTGTGCCTCATATTTAACATATTTAACCTTCAGAGGCTTCTGATAAATCCATAAACCTCCATTGACAGTTTAATGGCTAGTATCAGGGTCAGTAGGACTATCAAATAATAGTAGAAAAATAAGTCTTGGGAAGAAACTTTACAACAACACTCTAAAATTATTTTGATTGGTTCAATGACTTGAAATAGGACCAGGGGTGCCATTAAGTCAATACAACAAGTTATCTAAGATTCCAAGAGTGGGGGATGCACAGTGCAGAAAATTCTTCCTGCCCACAGTTTTGTGTGTTGCTGACTGATTTTATTATTTAAAATTGTGTGATATAGTGAGCGCTGGGAAGCTTAAAAGGACTGTGAGGTATGGATATGTTAAAAATGGAATGTATTTATTACAGTTAATATACAATGAAAATACAATATAATACATACAAATTAAAAAGCTTCTAAAATTCTTCCTAAAATCTCTATGGATCCATGAGATATAAGTCTTAAGGATATAGTGTTACCTATATCTGTGGTGTTGGAACAAATATTACGTTAGCTCCGACAACAGTCTAAGACCATAGTATTATGGTCTATAAAGTGCAGTTTAAGCACAGATATTTACAATTTTATTATTTAATTCATACTGTACAATGGCAAAAAAGTGGTACTGGGTAATAGGGACTGCTGTGATTTTATTGTTCAGCTGCAAGATGAACTGAACTCTGTGGGGCCGATTATCAAGCTCTGAATGGAGCTTGATGGCACTGTTTCCCTGCAAGCCTTCAGGCTTGCCGGAAACAGTAGTTATGAAGCAGCGGTAGTTATGAAGCTGCTCCATAACTTGTCCGCTACCTCTGAGGCTGCGGTCTTCAATCTGCCCGATCCTATACAACCTGCAGGGGGCGGCATTGCACAAGCAGTTCACAAGAACTTGCAAAAAGATTGGGATATAATCCCTGGAAAGAAATGCTATGTAGCACTCTCTGCCCAGACTGGGGTAGAGCCACTGATACCTTTTAAAATTTAACTTTTATTTTTCACTTTAAAAAGAATGGGTGAACACAAACAAATTAAAATGTCTCTATCTCTAAATAGCTGGTGTCAAATGCTTCAGGTTATTATCAAATTATTCAAGTGACCGGTTGATTCTCTAATACTTTTATATATAGTTTTGTTAGATCAATCGGTATTCCATTGTATTGGTCAAATAAGGTTGATAAGAGCCTTGTAATGGGTGTTTATTGTATTTGGATGTCTCATATATTTTTTGAGGCTTGTATTGGTGTAAAATTAGTTGGAATTAAGCCTGAGTGACAGTAGGGATTATCAACTTTTATTCACGTTTGTACATAGATTTCAGTTGTGGTTAAGTGTTTTGAAATTTGCTCTACTTTATTGTGTTGGTGTACAGATGCCCTGGTTTGGGTATCACTTATATTCAGAGTTTTTGTGTATATTCCAATTTTTTATATATACACTCTTAGATCATTAATTAAATAAAAACACTGGTATGCAAGAATTCCTTGATACTGATAGTTTTCTTCCTAAGACCCACTGTTCACAATGTTTCTTTCTATAGTTACCCTTATTCTTATGGGTAGCTGGGCTATTGTATTTATATCTGTCTCATTCCATCCTAGGTACTTAGAGATTGTTTTTAGTTATAATAGCAGGATCCACCTTGGGATTTTATTCCATTTAATGGTAATTTTGCTTTTTGTGTTGGGTGTATTACTCAGGTGGCTGTATAAATTCTATGATCATATAGTCCAGATTTGTTATATATCTTACTATTAGATAATACAATAATCGTGTGTGTGTATTACATATGCTTATTCCGACATTCTTAAGTAATTTGTTAGATAATGCTGCCTGTATGCATCTATTTCTTTACTTGATACTATATGAGCCCCCCTGTTAACAATATTGTCTTTGCGGTTACCATTATTTGTAGGGTGGCTAGGCTGCTGTATTTTGTGTTGTTACTTTTACACCACACGTATTGTGTAATTGTGAAGTGTTATAATAAGTATACAATGTTGCAACACACTAACTCTGGTTCCTTGCTAGGGACTCAGACATTGATTTTCCTTGTAATTAAAGCTCCACCTCTGAGTTCGATTTCACTCGATACTTATTTAACTGTAACTATTAATTATGCCACTATGTGAGTCTTTCGGATTACCTACAACCCGGTACTATGTCCTCATAAATTATTATAATAATATTTACGATAATACCCTAACTGCCGCTCTGCGCCGTTTACACTACAGCTGGGTTTGGCAGTCTGTCACTAATACGGAGTCTAGTTCAGTTGAAATCTGTTGACAATCGATACTTCTATTTAGCCAAGTCCCTTTTTGACACTTGCACTTGGGTTATTTATTTAAATAAAGTTACCCATAAGTTCTATTCAGGTTCTTATCATAGTTTAACCATTAAACGCCAACATGCATTCACGCACTGTCTGATATAATCCCCATTACTTTTACAAATTTTCGCTATTTGAGATAGATTAATTTAAAACACACATATAACACTTTAGTGGGACCCCATTGTCCCACACAACCCCTCTGACGCGTTTCGCCAGTTACGGCTTTATCATAAGGGGGGGGGGTTGTGTGGGACAATGGGGTCCCACTAAAGTGTTATATGTGTGTTTTAAATTAATCTATCTCAAATAGCGAAAATTTGTAAAAGTAATGGGGATTATATCAGACAGTGCGTGAATGCATGTTGGCGTTTAATGGTTAAACTATGATAAGAACCTGAATAGAACTTATGGGTAACTTTATTTAAATAAATAACCCAAGTGCATCCTCACTAGTGTCAAAAAGGGACTTGGCTAAATAGAAGTATCGATTGTCAACAGATTTCAACCGAACTAGACTCCGTATTAGTGACAGACTGCCAAACCCATCTGTAGTGTAAACGGCGCAGAGCGGCAGTTAGGGTATTATCGTAAATATTATTATAATAATTTATGAGGACATAGTACCGGGTTGTAGGTAATCCGAAAGACTCACATAGTGGCATAATTAATAGTTACAGTTAAATAAGTATCGAGTGAAATCGAACTCAGAGGTGGAGCTTTAATTACAAGGAAAATCAATGTCTGAGTCCCTAGCAAGGAACCAGAGTTAGTGTGTTGCAACATTGTATACTTATTATAACACTTCACAATTACACAATATGTGTGGTGTAAAAGTAACAACACAAAATACAGCAGCCTAGCCACCCTACAAATAATGGTAACCGCAAAGACAATATTGTTAACAGGGGGGCTCATATAGTATCAAGTAAAGAAATAGATGCATACAGGCAGCATTATCTAACAAATTACTTAAGAATGTCGGAATAAGCATATGTAATACACACACACGATTATTGTATTATCTAATAGTAAGATATATAACAAATCTGGACTATATGATCATAGAATTTATACAGCCACCTGAGTAATACACCCAACACAAAAAGCAAAATTACCATTAAATGGAATAAAATCCCAAGGTGGATCCTGCTATTATAACTAAAAACAATCTCTGAGTACCTAGGAAGGAATGAGACAGATATAAATAAAATAGCCCAGCTACCCATAAGAATAAGGGTAACTATAGAAAGAAACATTGTGAACAGTGGGTCTTAGGAAGAAAACTATCAGTATCAAGGAATTCTTGCATACCAGTGTTTTTATTTAATTAATGATCTAAGAGTGTATATATAAAAAATTGGAATATACACAAAAACTCTGAATATAAGTGATACCCAAACCAGGGCATCTGTACACCAACACAATAAAGTAAAGCAAATTTCAAAACACTTAACCACAACTGAAATCTATGTACAAACGTGAATAAAAGTTGATAATCCCTACTGTCACTCAGGCTTAATTCCAACTAATTTTACACCAATACAAGCCTCAAAAAATATATGAGACATCCAAATACAATAAACACCCATTACAAGGCTCTTATCAACCTTATTTGACCAATACAATGGAATACCGATTGATCTAACAAAACTATATATAAAAGTATTAGAGAATCAACCGGTCACTTGAATAATTTGATAATAACCTGAAGCATTTGACACCAGCTATTTAGAGATAGAGACATTTTAATTAGTTTGTGTTCACCCATTCTTTTTAAAGTGAAAAATAAAAGTTAAATTTTAAAAGGTATCAGTGGCTCTACCCCAGTCTGGGCAGAGAGTGCTACATAGCATTTCTTTCCAGGGATTATATCCCAATCTTTTTGCAAGTTCAGTATCAGATGCTAGCACCACTCCTCAAAGGAATATAAAATATAGATACTAAAACTAAACGCAGTATCTTAAATAATTGAAACTAGTGAGGAGCTTGCCTATATAGTGCCCTTGTTATCCTTGTGTGTTGAATAGTTCACAAGAACTGCTTGTGCAATGATAAATGCTGTCGGCATTTATTGATGTGCAGCGGACTTGATCCACTACATCATATCATCTCTGTCCGCACTTTAGTAAATCGGCCCCTGTGAGTAAAAAGTACTCCAGTGTTTCTTTTTTTATATGGGATGCATTTGCATGGGAGAATATATGGAAAACCAGCGAGTCATACAAAAGTGCTATTAAATACATTTATTGTGAACAGAAGGCAATAAAAATCACAATCTAATGCAGCAAGCACTTGTTGTGTCTTATGCGTTTCGGCCTGCAAGCCTTACTCATAGACATAATTTGCATGGGACCACAAAGTCCAAGAAAGGTCCTCAAATTAAGAAAATAGCACAAAAGAGCAAGACCAAATGTAGCAAATGACTATGGTATGAACAATGTTTAATGTCTTACAACATTGAATTTTTTTGTATGGCGGCAAGCACCAATAATGTAAGGATTTATTTTTTAAAAGACAGGCTGGACACAGCTCGTATAAGATAATACTGAATGATTAGGACTGTGCTAAGGTGTTCAGGAATGTATCATACTTAAAGGGACAGTAAAGTCAAAACTAAACTTTCATGATTCAGATAGGGTATGCAATTTTAAACAACTTTCCAATTTACTTTTATCATCAAATTTGCTTTGTTCCCTTGGTGGTATTTTTGAAAAGCTAAACCTAGCTAGGCTCAAACTGATTTCTAAACGGTTGAAAACCACCTCCTAGCTCAGAGCATTTTGAAAGTTTTTCACAGTTAGACTGTGCTAGTTCACATGTGTCATATAGATAACATTGTGCTCACTCCCGTGAAGTTATTTAGGACTCTTCACTGATTGACTACACTGCATGTCTGCAAAGGCTTAGATACAAGGTAATAACAGAGATAAAAAGTATATTAATATAACTGTGTTGGTTATGCAAAAATGGGGAATGGGTAATAAAGGGATTATCTATCTTTTAAAATAAGAAAAATGTTGGTGTAGACTGTCCCTTTAATAATGTGATTCATGTCTAAACTTTAAATTACATGTATTCTAGTTTTACCATATTATTGATATGTAATTTTGGGGATTGTAATGACAGTAAAAAAATATGTAGGAAAGTGTATTGCTAAAGTAGGTAGGGAAAAAGTTATTAGTCAGGAAATACAGAATAGGATGAGTGTCAAGATATCAGTCAAAATCCACAGCAAGGTAAGAGGCAAATTCAGGTTCTCCTACTCATGCACATCAGACAATACCTCTAGACTTGGATGTGCCTTCCAACCTCAGAATGGAACTCTGACAAAGCCCCTTTAAGACAGGCACTATATTATGTGTTGGCATGCCTACACACTCAACCACTGTCCGCACATTACACCCATGCCCAACTGGAAGCACTTCCAAAACCCCTTCACATGGCAAAGAACCAAGCATTGGATTGCAGTTGAGTATGGAAATTTAGAAGAATAGATCCAGTATTGGATTGCAGTTTATATATCTAATTCTGGCAGTTCTAAGCCAACAGTAAAAGGAAAGAGCCTGCAGTGTCAGTTGGTTGCAAACCAGTAAAGAAGAAGCACTTCTAACTGTTTGTCAATCGGGCACCAAGCCCTTATTTCTACAAATCTGCTGCACCATCAGAAAAAAACACCAAGGTTAATTTATTTTAGACAGTAAACTATATTGATAATTTTAGGTGATGAACCTAAAAAAATAGGTATTTGTTTGCATAATAAAGAATAATAGAATCCCATAAATATGTATGTGATTTCTTTGTGTACTGCAAAATAAAATAAATTACTGAAATTAATGAAAAATGTAAGTCTATATAGAAATGAGCATTGATTAAAAGGAAAATACAAGCAATTTAGCAGCAAAAATCCACTTAATTACAAATTGGAAGAAAATACTCAAGCAGGGATATTATTAATCAGATTTAAATTAATTGTTGTGTGCACCATGAGATAAGATAAATATGATCCCAATTTAAGGGACACTAAACCTAAATTTTCTCTTTCATGGTTCAGATAGAGCATGCAATTTTAAGCAACTTTCTAATTTCCTCCTATTATCAATTTGTCTTCATTCTCTTGCTATCTTTATTTAAAAAGTAGGAAGGTGATGCATTTTTGGTTGAGAACCTGGGCTATGCTTGCTTATTGGTATGTAAGCCTCCAATAAGCAAGCACTATCCATCATGCTGAACCTAAAATGGTCTTGCTGCTAATATTTACATTCCTGCTTTTAAAATAAAGATAGCAAGAGAACGAAGAAAAAATGATAATAGGAGTAAATTATAAAGTTGCTTAAAATTTCATGCTCTATCTGAATCATGAAAGAAAAAATGTGGGTTCTGTGTTCCTTTTAGCCCCCCCAAAAAATTATATTGAAAGCTCTGGTACCTATATTTGCTGTGTGGGTCATTTCAAAATATTGGATCCTCTCATTCTCCAGTCTACCTGCTTTCCCTTTAATCCTAACAATGACAAATATAGTACTAAACAATCTACTGCCCAGATCCCTGTAGCTCTTTAAGGTCCCACTCTCCACAAACCACTACTGAAAGCTCCCTAATTTGTGAGAAAACCCCTACATATCTATTAGTGCAGCCCTGTAGCTAAAATTACTCTCTAAGTTACCCCAAATACCCAAATCACCTCCCACATGCCAACACCAGTCCAAATCATTGCATCTGTTTCTCCAGACATTTGGAGCTATTTTTATCCACACACCAAAAAAAAAAGCCTATGAAAAACTTGTACAGGCAGTTGACACCATTCACATATATAATCAAAGCCTAGTTAAAATTATTACAGATACAGGCAACCTTCTTGCTAATAAAAAATAAGTCTACTTAGTACAATATTTACCAAATGCAAGATAAAATGCTGACAACTTTATGACAGACTGAATAATCATTGAATACTATGAAACTCTTTCATGTTTAATATTTCTCAAGGACACCTGGGTGAACCTACTTTCAATTGCATTGCTCTAATACCTGAAGTGTTCTTGTCATGCCAAGCTTGTAGGGTTTTCATGACCTCCTGCACTCAATTCTGCTGCAATACTTTCCGCCTCTGTAGATTATTTCCTTCAATTCCAGCAGTGGTCTAAAACATTCGAATGCAGTATGTGAGCAGTCAGGCTTCAAAGACAGTGGTATGCATGTTTTTGTGTTTCAAGATGTAGGGCTTGATTTTCTAAAGCTCTCCATACAATTTTTTTTCTAAAAGATCTATCAATACTATGAGGTTCTTCACAGGAATTGATACATTTTTATCAGACGTGTTTTTTCTTGCTGACCCTCACAGGGGCTGCCCTGGTGCAATTATTGTAAAAAAAGGAACAGTCCCTGTGAGTGTTGAGATGGCTCCTATATAAATGAATAGAGCTCACTGGAAAGAGACACTTCGCTTGGTAGAGCAAAGTTAGTAGGGAGCAGAGGAAATCCTGCTGGCAATATAAATAACATCACGCTGCATTCTGTGTGTAGCATCTTACAATTATCTATTTTCTCGTATGCATGTGTTTTTGTATAATCCCAATTCCGAAAAAGTATGAAAAATGCAAAAAACTAACAAACAAAAGTAGTCATTTGAAAATTAAATTCACCCTGTACTATATTGAAAATACATTATTAACACATTATTTGATGTTTTACTTTGTGAATTGTTTGTAAATATACACTCATTTCAAATCTGATTACAGAAACATGTTCCAAAATAGTTGGGACTGGGGCAATTTGGCGTACCAATCTGCCAACAGATACAACATTCCCCAAAGACAAATCGGTAGGATTTTGGGCATTTCACCTTCTATAATGCACAATTTAATTAAAATGTTCAAGGAATCCAGTCAAATCTCAGTACGTAAAGGGGAAGCCCAAAAACCACTTCTGAATGTGAGTAATCTCCGAGCCCTAAGACGTCACTGTCTCAAAAACTGTCATGAGTCTGTAATGGATATCCTGACATGTGCTTGGGAATACTTTGGTAAACCTTTGTCAGTCAACACCATTTGCTGCCACATCCACAGATGCAAGTTAAGGCTTTACTATGCAAAGCAGAAGCCATACATCAACACTCTCCAGAAGTGCCGCTGACTTCTCTGTGCTCTGTCTCATCTGAGATGGACAGTAGCACAGTGGAAGAGTGTTTTGTGGTTCGATGAGTCAACATTTCAAATAGTTTTTTAAAAAAAACAGCCGTTGTGTTCTCCGGGCCAAAGGGAAAAAGGACCAGCCAAGCTGTTATCAGCATCAGGTCCAAAAGCTAGCATCTGTGATGGTATGGGGGTATGTCAGTGCCCATGGCATGGGTAACTTGCACATTCCCCATTGATTCCTATGGGGAAACTAAATTTATGTTTACATCTAACACCCTAACATGAACCCTGAGTCTAAACACCCCTAATCTTATACTTATTAACCCCTAATCTGCCGCTCCCGACATCGCCGACACCTACATTATACGTATTAATCCCTAATCTTCCACTTTGGACATCGCCGCCACTATAATAAACATATTAACCCCTAAACCGCAGCACTCCTGCATCACCCGCATCGCAAACACTAGTTAATTATTATTAGTATATATTATTATTAACCCTTGATCTGCCGCCCCCAATGTCGCTGCCATTATACTATATTTATTAACCCATAAATCTAAGTCTAACCCTAACACCCCCTAACTTAAATATAATTAAATTAAATCTAAATCAAACCTACTATTAATAACTAAATAATTCCTATTTAAAACTAAATACTTATCTGTAAAATAAACCCTAAGATAGCTACAATATAACTAATGGCTACATTGTAGCTAACTTAGGTTTTATTTTTATTTTACAGGCAAGTTTGTATTTATTTTTACTAGGTAGAATAGTTACTAAATAGTTCTTAACTATTTAATAACTACCTAGCTAAAATAAATACAAATTGACCTGTAAAATAAAACCTAACCTGTCTTACACTAACACCTAACCTAACCCTACAATTAAATAAATTCTCTAAATTAAATACAATTAACTAAATTCAATACAATTAGCTAAATTACAAAAAAAATTAAAAAAAAGTAAATTACAGAAAATAAAAAACAAATTACAAGATCTTTAAACTAATTACACATAATCTAATAGCCCTATCAAAATAAAAAAGCCCCCCCAAAATAAAAAAACCCTAGCCTAAACTAAACTACCAATAGCCCTTAAAAGGGCCTTTTGTGGGGCATTGCCCCAAAGAAATTGTCTCTTTTACCTGTAAAAAAAATACAAACAACCCCCCAACAGTAAAACCCACCACCCACACAACCAACCCCCCCCCCAAATAAAACCCTAACTAAAAAAAACTAAGCTCCCCATTGCCCTGAAAAGTGCATTTGGATGGGCATTGCCCTTAAAAGGGCATTTAGCTCTATTGCAGCCCAAACCCCTAATCTAAAAATAAAACCCACCCAATACACCCTTAAAAAATCCCCCGAAGATCCACTTACAGTTTTGAAGAGCCGACATCCATCCTCAATGAAGCCGGGAGAAGTCTTCATTCAAGCGGCAAGATGTCCTCAATGAAGCCGGCAGAAGTGGTTCTCCAGACGGGCAGAAGTCTTCACCCAGACGGCATCTTCTATCTTCATCCTTCCGAAGCAGAGCGGCTCCATCTTCAAGACATCCAGCGCAGAGCTTCTTCTACAATGACGGCTTCTTCTACAATGACGGTTCCTTTAAATGATGTCATCCAAGATGGCGTCCCTTAGATTCCGATTTGCAGATAGAATTCTATCAGCCAATCGGAAAAAAGGTTGAAAAAATCCTATTGGCTGATGCAATCAGCCAATAGGATTGAACTTCAATCCTATTGACTGATCCAATCAGCCAATAGGATTGAGCTCGCATTCTATTGGCTGTTCCCATAAGCCAATAGAATGTGAGCTCAATCCTATTGGCTGATTCAAGTTCAATCCGATTGGCTGATCCGATCAGCCAATAGAATGCGAGCTCAATCTGATTGGCTGATTGGATCAGCCAATCAGATTTTCTTACCTTAGAGAGGGATGCCATCTTGGATGACGTAATTTAAAGGAAACTTCATTCGTCGTTCAATCGTCGGGCCAGCTGGATGTTCCGCGTCGGAGGTCGGTAGAAGCCGGAAGAAAGAAGATTGAAGATGCCGCTTGGAGGAAGACTTCACCCCAATGGAGGACCTCTTCTTTGCCGCTTGGATGAAGACATCGCTGGGATGGAAGACCTCTTCTTTGCCGCTTGGATGAAGACATCGCCAGGATGGAAGACCTCTTCTTTGCCGCTTGGATGAAGACATTGCCGGGATGGAGGACCACATCTGGATGAAGAGTTTGGCCCGGCTGGGTGAAAACGACTCAAGGTAGGGAGATCTTCTGGGGGTTAGTGTTAGGTTTTTTTAAGGGGGGGTTTGGGTGGGTTTAGAGTAGGGGTATGTGGGTGGTGGTTTGTAATGTTGGGGGATGGTATTGTGTTTTTTTTGCAGGCAAAAGAGCTGATTACTTTGGGGCATGCCCTGCAAAAAGCCCTTTTAAGGGCTGGTAAAAGAGCTGGTTACTTTTTATTTTATAATAGGGTAGGTCATTTTTTTATTTTGGGGGGCTTTATTATTTTATTAGGGGGCTTAGAATAGGTGTAATTAGCTTAAAATTCTTGTAATCTTTTTTTATTTTTTTGTAATTTAGTGTTTGTTTTTTTTTGCAATTTAATTTAGTGTATTTAATTGTATTTTAGTTTAGATATTTGTAGTTTATTTAATTTATTGATAGTGTAGGTGTATTTGTAACTTAGGTTAGGATTTATTTTACAGGTAAATTGGTATTTATTTTAAGAAGGTAGCTATTAAAAATTTATTAACTTTTTTTTTTTTTTTTTTTTTTTTTTTTTCAAACATGCTTTATTTAAGATTATACAAATACAATACATGGATAAAATGTAAAAACATAAACATACTTTTTGAAGTATTTGTACCCAATTTAAATTATGATATATCGTACAACTAGGTTAGGATAAATTCCACAGCAAGATGGAAATTCAAGGGGTTCCCACAAAACTTACTAGTGTGGATCCCCCCGTTACAAAGTACATGCTAGAAATTTAGTTATAGGATAAGTTGTCCATTTACGTTGGTAATTAAAGCTTGACATTTTTTTTTTAACAATATTATTTAATATATAAATAAATTAGTACCTTTATGAACAAAAAGCTCTAAAAGAAGCAGCCCATATACACCGGGCCCAATGAAGTAGAGAAAGTGAAGCAAAAGAGAAAGAAGAAGAAGAAAAAAAAAAAAAAAAAAAAAAAAAAGGGGAGTAGGGGTCTTCCAAAATGAATTCGATTAAATTTTTAGTGGTAAAATTATATGCACACTCAGAAGGTCACCAATTAGTTTAACCAGTTTGGGGGGGTTTCCAGGTAGTGAGCAGAGATTCGTATACATCTATTTGGTTGCTTTGAAGATAGTGCAACCTTTCAAGTGATAGTAATTCATTCACAGCGGATTTCCACTCTACAAGAGTGGGCACCTCCTTAGATTTCCAAAGTCTAGGAATCAGTCTCTTCGCACCAGTAAGCATAATCAAAAGAAGGGCCCGTCCCTGCCTGTTAATATTGTCAGGTAAATGTAGAAACAAAATGGTTTCGAGGGAATTTGGAATATGTACATTTAATATATTAGACATCTCCTCTAAGACAGTTGACCAGAAGTTTGTCAGCCTAGGGCAGGACCACCAAATGTGTGAGAGTGTTCCCGTCTCGCCACAACCTCTCCAACAAGCCGCTGAGGCCGTCGGAAAAAATCGATGCAATCTAGATGGAGTATAATGCCATCTAGTGTGTAATTTAAGTTGTATTTCCTGAACTACTGCTGAAACTGAGGAGTGTTTAATCAGTCTAAATGACTTGAGCCATTCCTCCTCCCCCACCTCATTATTAATGTCTCTGTTCCATGCATCAGTGTATGTTGGTAATCTTATGTCAGGTGGAACGAGAAGCATTTTATATATTTTTGAAATTAGTCTTTTTGGCGGGGTGGAGTCAGTACATAAGGTCTCAAACGGTGTAAGCTCTCTAAGGAAATCATGTTTATTTTCGTGGTGTGCTAAATAGTGGGAAAGCTGGTGATATCTTAACCAAGATGAGAAAATATAGTCTGAGTGTTCCCTCATTTCATGTTGTAGTTTGAGTCTCCCATTGGTCAAAGCGAAATGCAAAGCGCCTACTCTCAGGTTGTAAGGTTTATCTCTGTTTCTACTCAAGTCATAATAGGGTAAGTCAGGATTCTCTAAAATTGGGATAAGTGGTGAGGTGCGTTTAGATATGTGTGTACTTGTGGAAATTAACCTGTCCCATTCCGTAAAGGTTTCTGTTAGTAAATGGTAATTTTGCAATATTTTTGGGCGTTTAGGCGCAGGGATCCACGCCAGAGAAGCAACATTATTAGAATGTAGAATCTGCCCGTCAATCCTGATCCACAACTTCTGTGAAGAATTGTGTGCCCACTCTGTAAGCCTCTGCAATAATATGGCCCTCCTATATAATGCCAGATCTGGGAATCCCAGTCCCCCTCTATCTCTGGGAAGGTAAAGTGTCTTTTTTGGAACTCTGGGTTTTACTCCTGACCATATGAACTGCTCTAAGGTTTTTTGAAGTTTGGGTAGGAAATCCGCTGGTAGGTGAATAGGGGTCGTTTGCATGATATAAAGTATGCGTGGTAAGATATTCATTTTGATTAAGCCTATCTTTCCTAACCAGGATAATGATTTGTTCTTCCATGAGGATAGGTCATCGGATATCTCTTTCTTAATAGTTAAGTAATTATTTTTATATAGATCTGCCGTGTTTGCTGATAGGTAAATGCCTAAGTATTTCAGCTTTGTGGCTGCTAAGGGGACTTTATGATGTTGTGCTAGGAACTGGGTATGTTCAGGGGGAGAGTTAATGTTGAGAAGTTCTGATTTAGAAAGGTTTAAATGGAAATTAGAAAGATTACCATATGCCGTTAGCTCAGAAAGTAACTCTGGGATTGATGTTTCTATATCAGTAAGAGTGTACAGAACATCGTCGGCATATAGTGCCTGTTTATGCTCCGTGTCACCAATGCGGATTCCTTTGATGGTAGGGTTAAGGCGTATTTTTTGTGCTAATGCTTCAATTGATAGTGCAAAAAGTAAGGGGGATAACGGGCATCCCTGACGGGTCCCGTTAGTTATAGTGAAGGTATCTGATAGTGTTCCGTTTAGTCTAATCCGAGCGTTGGGAGCTGAGTAAAGAGCAAAGACCATATCTAGGAAAGGCTCTCCAAAGTTCATGGCCTTCATGACCTGACGCAGGAAGAGCCAATCGACCCGGTCGAAGGCCTTCTCTGCGTCAGTCGAAAATAATGCCATAGGTACCCCTTCAATCTGTGCGAAATTTATTATCTGGATCACCTTCATGGTATTATCACGTGCCTCCCTCCCAGGCACAAACCCCACTTGTTCGGGGGAGACAAGATTTGTGAGAAATTTATTAAGACGATTTGCTAAAATTTTTGAGAGAATTTTGATGTCTAGGTTTAATAGGGAGATAGGTCTAAAATTAGCTGGATTATTAGGGGGCTTGCCCGGCTTAGGCAAC
Source organism: Bombina bombina (assembly GCF_027579735.1). NCBI lineage: Eukaryota > Metazoa > Chordata > Amphibia > Anura > Bombinatoridae > Bombina > Bombina bombina. The sequence continues at coordinate 666,211,313 of NC_069502.1, read as the reverse complement.
ACGGTAATATGTGCCTCTAACATAGTGCTAGAAAATTCTGGTTGTTTGGTCAAGTTGTTAAAAAGTTGAAGCATCAATGGCCCTAGTGTATCAATATATGACTTATAATATTTTATGGAGAGCCCGTCTGGGCCTGGGCTTTTTCCATTGGGGAAATCTTTGATAGCTTGTAAGAGTTCTTCAGCAGTGATTTGTGAGTCTAAGTAGTTTCTCTGATCAGCATCTAGCTGCGGCAACGCCAGCTTCGCCAGATATTGATCTATCAAGAGCGTTCTGTCTAGTTTGTTTCCCTGAAGTTCTATAGATTCAGCAGACTGTCCTATATTGTATAATGACTGATAGAAAGAGTGGAAGGAGTTAGCTATTTGTTTATTGCCTTTAATTACAGAGCCATCTGAATTTTGTATCAAATGTATGTGTGTTTTTAGTTGTTTTCTACGTACTGCCCTAGCTAACAGCTTTCCAGGCTTATTTCCTCCTTCATAGTATTGCTGTTTCGTGTGCATAATTTTGCGGTGGTAAGTATCAGATAAAAGTGTTTTTAAGTCTTCTCTAGCATTATCCAAGGCCTCTTTAGTTTCAATATCAGATAAGTCTTTTTTGTGTTTCTCCTCTAATTGTGATATGGAATGAAGTAAATCTGCCTGTTTTACTCTATGCATCTTAGTAAGACGTGCTTTGTGTTTCAGGAAGTCTCCTCTTATGACACATTTGTGAGCTTCCCAAACAGTTATAAGTGAGGTTTGCTTAGGATTATTATGTGATAAGTAATCTTCCAGAGATTTTTGGATATCAAGTTTAATAATGGGGTCATTCAATAGGTAATCGTCCAGACGCCATATATAGGTTGTGGGAGGGAGATCTGGCCACTGGACCCGGCATGTAACCGGGGCATGGTCCGACCATGTAATGTGTCCAATGGAACAGTCAGTAACCATGTCTAGTCCGTTGGAGTCTGTGTAAAAATAATCTATGCGGGAGTATTTGTTATGTGGTGGAGAATAATATGTGTAGTCTTTGCGTGTTGGGTGCAGTGTGCGCCATATATCATGAAGTTGGAGGTTTAAAATTGTGTTTCTGACAGATTTCAGTACTTTGGTAGGAGTGCTAGCTATGCCATTGGAAGTGTCTAATGTGGTGTCCATAGTTATGTTAAAATCACCAGACAGGAAAACCGTGCCCCTCACGTGATCCAACAGGAGTTTTGACATTTTAGACATAAAAACATGTTGGTCAGTGTTTGGGCTGTATAAGGTGGCCAATGTTATTGGATGCTCGTATAATGCACCCATTACAATCAAATATCTCCCTTCTGGGTCTCTTTCTATCTGTGAAATTTTCAAAGGCACCGAATGGTGAATTAGGATACCTACACCACCTTTTTTAAATTGTCCTGAGGCAAATATGGCAGTGGGATATTGTGAGTTAAACCACTTCGGTTCTTTTCCTTTACGGAAATGCGTCTCCTGAAGGAACAACACATGACTATACAGACTTTTCAGTGACCTGAAGGCTATAGACCTTTTACCTGGGTTGTTTAAACCTTTGGCGTTGATTGTGGTTAATGTTAGGCCATGCGAGCCAAACTTGCTCTGCCTCTGATTCATCCTGGGAGAGAAGAGAAAAAAAAAAAATAAAAAAAAAAAAAAAAATAGGAGACAAAGTGGAAAGAGCGAGAGAAATCAGATAATAGAAAGGGAGGAATAAGAAATTGAGAAAAAGGTTTTTAGACCCGATGTATACTTTCGGTTCAGGTAATGTATAAGATAACAAGAAAATAAACTTTCGTATCTAGATTATACAATTACTTAAGTAATATAACAGATTGAAACTGAAAGTTTTTCGCACAGGGTAATAACCCTCAAGCCAGTACATAAAAGGAATGATAAACTTTAAACTCCAAATAACATTGATATACACTAACAAGGGGAGTATTTTATAATTGCTGTCTCGTAGTGTCCAGGATTTGTAATTGTGTAATATAAAGTATTGAGTCAATAATACAGGTGAGAGAAAAGGGGAAAAGAAAGGAATGAAAAGGCAAGTAAAGTTATGAATGGGAAAGGAAGAGGGGGGGCTAAACGTAAGGAATTAGTGAGAAAAGGGAAAAGAAGTATAGGGATAGTAAGGTGAGGGGGAGAAGGCGGGAAGGAGAAGAGGGTTCTGGAAAAAGGATGTGGGGGGAGATATGCATGAAATAAAGTAGTTTCTGACTGCATAGATGAAATACTAACCCCAACCCTGGACCCAGGGACACTCACATTATCAGGCCCTACATGATGTTAAGGCGTTTGTAAATACATGTAACCTGTCAATATATTATAGAGGTTTGAATTGCCTTTTGACATTATACATCCTATAAAAGGGTGGAGAATACGTCCGTTAGTGTAAAAAATATGAAAAATAAAAGAAAAAGGTAAAAAAATATTTATATTAACTGTTTAAACCCTAATACGTGAATACAAACAGTATAACTTTTCAGTGCATGACATCATATTGGTTACAGATGTTTAAGAGAGCAAATGCCCTCATGTTTTACCCATCATGAGCCTAAAGTCACATCAAATTGTCCAGGACAATTAGACCTGCATTCATGCCCACCCTCTCATTGTCCCTGGAGCACTAGGAATGTACATCACATTTAACAAGTAACAGTCACATCAGCTCGGACTTAGCGCCAACTAATATAAAAAGGATACAGCTCTAGACGCTCTGTGCAAAAAGTCAAACCTGAAAAGAGGAATGATGGAGGTAGTTGGCCGGCAGGGCCAACTCCTACCTACCACCGACTTGACATGAAGATGGAGAGATTTATTCTGGGGATGTACCCCGTTGCGGCTGATCCACATCGATGGAAAGTCCGGAGAGGAAGGCTTGCTCATCTGATCCAGGATGAAATATGAAGGATTTATTCTGATATGATGCCACTAAGGAAACTGGGAAGCCCCACCGGTATGGTATTTTATGTGCTCGAAGTTTGGCTGTGATGTGGCCCAATTCCCTCCTTTTCTGGAGGGTTGTTGGCGAGATATCCGAGAAAATTTGCAATTCCTCCCCGGCATGATGGACTGGGTGTTTAAGACGTGCACATCTAAGGATGTCTTCTTTATCTCTGTAATTTAGAAAACGAACAATAATGTCTCTGGGGGGGGCCTTAGGTGGTGGTTTTGCCCGTAGTGCACGATGTGCACGCTCCAGAATTATGTCAGGTGAAGATGGGGTGTCCTTCAGGGATCGGAATAGACTTTGAAGGCATCCATTTATTGCAGGGGGGTGAATAGTCTCTGAGATTCCTCTAATACGTAAGTTATTACGTCGACCTCTGTTGTCTAGGTCTTCAATTTTATCAGCTAATTGTTGTATTGCCTCTGAGTTACTTTGGATGTCAGTATTCATCAATGTTACTGAAGCTGTATGCTCATGTTGTTTAGCTTCTACCTGAGAGACTCTGTTATCCAATGCTGAGATATCTTTCCTTAACTCATTAAAAAGATTTCGCATTTCTTGAACCGCTTCTTTAATATCCTCCTTGGAGGACAAATTTCTGAGGTCATCTTTAGTGATTGTGTTTTGCATTTGAATGTCCGTGCTTTGTTGTTGCATGATGTTAGCCTGTGTGACTGCCTCTATAATGCTATCAGGTGGAGATGTGGTAGAAGTGTCGACTTGTTTTAGAAATCTATTTAAAGCACCAACTGGAGTATTTTTTTCAGCTTTTTGCTGCTTTTTGCAAGGCATCCCTCAATGTCTCTTATTGTTAAATGGGTATTGGATTGTTAGAATTAGCCTTGTATTAAGTGCATTCCTCTCTTGGTGTAATTAATGTGGAAATTAGTGCTTGACACTAAAGGTGAGCTTTTTCAAGATTATCTTCACGTACTTAATTAAGTAAAATTTGTCAGGGGGGTTCTGTGTATTTTGTTCTTTATGATGACTCAAATGCAGCTTTTATGGTAGAAAGGATTTTAAATGCTGCTTGTGAAAGGACATCTGTGGTTGCTAAATTTGGTTGTTGCAGCCCCCTACAATTTATTAAGGACCAGATCCCTTGATTTCCTGTGACAGATTTGATTTGCAAGGTGGATTTAGGGGGATCAACTATGTCCGTGGAAATGTTTCCCCTCGTGTTCAACTGAGGATTTTAATAAAGGCCAGTCAACTCTCTTCAGCCCCAATCTCTCACCCCTTTTCAAAATTATTCCTGAATCAGTCGCAACTTGTCTTGTGAAAATTTAAGCCTGAAGGTCCCCACCGTGATCTGTTATACTTAACGGAGCTGCCCTCGTGGTATGCAGGATGGTGTGTTGCGCACTTGGGCCTTACTGCAGTGTGACAATATGCTGTATGTGCGGCTGGCTTACCCTGTTTATTGTCGGATGGTGTCCACTTTTCAGAGCCCAGCCGCTTAAGTGCTGTGATTGTCCTCTCATGTGATTCGGGGCTGAAGTAAGTGAGCCGCGATGTTCATCTGCTGTCTCCGGTTTTCTGTCTCGGCATGAGCATTAATGGCGCGGGTGCCGCGGCTGCTATATGCTGGAGGCAGTCTGCGTTTATACCTTCAAGGGGTGTCAGTAGTTGGGGGTTACTTCGGAACTCCCACTGGGGTTCAAATAATTGAAAAAAGGAGCATTTATATGTTTAAGTTATGCTATGTACGGCTTGAGGGTTTAGGAGCTCTCCTACAACACAGCCATCTACCAGCGTGGCTTGGCTCCGCCCCAAGTTATTAACTTTTTAATAGCTGTTGTACCTAGTTAAAATAAATACCAAGTTACCTGTAAAATAAATATAAACCCTAAAATAGCTACAATGTAATTATTAATTATATTGTAGCTATCTTACGCCTAGATTTAGAGTTTTGCGGCCAAAGGGGTGCGTTAGCTACGCGTGTTTTTTTCCCCCCGCACCTTTTAAATAACGCTGGTATTGAGAGTTCTCTGAAGGGCTGCGTTAGGCTCCAAAAAGGGAGTGTAGAGGCATATTTACCGCCACTTCAACTTTCAATACCAGCGTTGCTTACAGTAGCGGCTAGCTGGAAAAACGTGCTCGTGCACGATTCCCCCATAGGAAACAATGGGGCAGTTTGGGCTGAAAAAAAACCTAACACCTGCAAAAAAGCAGCGTTAAGCTCCCAACGCAGCCCCATTGTTTCCTATGGAGAAACACTTTCTAAGTCTGCACCTAACACCCTAACATGTACCACGAGTCTAAACACCCCTAACCTTACACTTATTAACCTCCTGCATTATATTATTAACCCCTAATCTAACGCTCCGTACTCCGCCGCAACCTACATTATAGCTATGAACCCCTAATCTGCTGCTCCCAACGTCGCCGCTACCTTACATACACTTATTAACCCCTAATCTGCCAACCGGACCTCGCCGCCACTATAATAAATGTATTAACCCCTAAACCGCTGCACTCCCGCCTCAAAAACCCTATAATAAATAGTATTAACCCCTAATCTGCCCTCCCTAACATCGCCGACACCTAACTTCAAGTATTAACCCCTAATCTGCCGACCAGACCTCGCCGCTACTCTAATAAATGTCTTAACCCCTAAAGCTAAGTCTAACCCTAACACACCCCTAAGTTAAATATAATTTTATTCTAACTAAATAAATTAACTCTTATTAAATAAAGTATTCCTATTTAAAGCCAATATAATGCGAGCTCAATCTGATTGGCTGATTGGATCAGCCAATTCGATTGAACTTGAATCTGATTGGCTGATTCAATCAGCCAATCAGATTTTTCCTACCTTAATTCCGATTGGCTGATAGAATCCTATCAGCCAATCGGAATTCGAGGGACGCCATCTTGGATGACGTCACTTAAAGGAACCTTCATTCATCGGTAGTCGTCGGTAGAAGAGGATGTTCCGCGCCAGAGGTCTTGAAGATGGAGCCGCTCCTCGTCAGATGGATGAGGATAGAAGATGCTGCTTGGATGAAGATGTTTGCCGGTCCGGATGTCCTTTCTGCCCGGATAGGATGAAGACTTCTGCCGCTCCGGATATCTTCTTTTGGTCCATCGCTGCTCGGCTGAGTGAAGACGACTCAAGGTAGGGAGATCTTCAGGGGGGTAGTGTTAGATTTATTTAAGGGGGGTTTGGGTTAGAGTAGGGGTATGTGGGTGGTGGGTTGTAATGTTGGGGGATGGTATTGTGGGTTTTTTACAGGCAAAAGAGCTGATTTCTTTGGGGTATGCCCCGCAAAAAGCCCTTTTAAGGGCTGGTAAGGTAATAGAGCTGTTAACTATTTTAATTTAGATTAGGGTAGGGATTTTTTTTTATTTTGGGGGTCTTTGTTATTTTATTAGGGGGCTTAGAGTAGGTGTAATTAGCTTAAAATTCTTGTAATCTTTTTTTATTTTTTGTAATTTAGTGGGGGTTTTTTTATATTTAATTGTAGGTACTTGTAGTTAATTGATTTAATTTATTTATTGATAGTGTAGTGTTTAGGTTTAATTGTAACTTAGGTTAGGATTTATTTTACAGGTAATTTGTAATTAATTTAACTAGGTAGCTATTAAATAGTAAATAACTATTTAATAGCTATTGTACCTAGTTAAAATAAATACAAAGTTGCCTGTAAAATAAATATAAATCCTAAAATAGCTACGATATAATTATTCGTTATATTGTAGCTATATTAGGGTTTATTTTACAGGTAAGTATTTAGCTTTAAATCTGAATACTTTATTTAATAAGAGTTAATTTATTTTGTTAGAATAAAATTATATTTAATTTAGGGGGGTGTTAGGGTTAGGGTTAGACTTAGCTTTAGGGGTTAAGACATTTATTAGAGTAGCGGCGAGGTCCGGTCGGCAGATTAGGGGTTAATACTTGAAGTTAGGTGTCGGCGATGTTAGGGAGGGCAGATTAGGGGTTAATACTATTTATTATAGGGTTTTTGAGGCGGGAGTGAGGCGGTTTAGGGGTTAATACATTTATTAGAGTAGCGGCGAGGTCCGGTCGGCAGATTAGGGGTTAGCGGCGACGTTGGGGGGGCAGATTAGGGGTTAATAAATATTATGTAGGTGTCAGCAATATTAGGGGCAGCAGATTAGGGGTACATAGGGATAATGTAGGTGGCTGTGTGCGGTCGACAGATTAGGGGTTAAAAAAAATTATTATAGCGGTGGCGATGTGGGGGGGCCTCGGTTTAGGGGTACATAGGTAGTTTATGGGTGTTAGTGTACTTTAAAGCACAGTAGTTAAGAGCTTTTTAAACCGGCGTTAGCCCAGAAATCTCTTAACTACTGACTTTTTTCTGCGGCTGGAGTCTTGTTGGTAGAGGGTCTACCGCTCACTTCAGCCAAGACTCTAAATACTGGCGTTAGGAAGATCCCATTGAAAAGATAGGATACGCAATTGGCATAAGGGGATCTGCGGTATGGAAAAGTCGCGGCTTGGAAGTGAGCGTTAGACCCTTTCCTGACTGACTCTAAATACCAGCGGGCGGTAAAAAGCAGCGTTAGGAGCCCTTAACGCTGCTTTTGACGGCTAACGCAGAACTCTAAATCTAGGCGTTAGGGTTTATTTTATAGGTAAGTATTTAGATTTAAATATGAATAATTTAGTTAATATTATTAATATTATTTAGATTTATTTTAATAATAATAATTAAGTTAGGGGTGTTAGAGTTAGATATGGTTATTATACTTAATATATATATAATATAATAACTATATTAACTATATTAACCCTAATATAATTAGGGTTAATATAGTTAATATAGGTGGCGGAGGTGTAGGGGGATTAGATTAGGGGTTAATATATTTAATATAGGTGCGGCAGTGTAGGGGGGTCAGGTTACAGGTAAAAGAGCTGATTACTTTAGGGGGATTAGATTAGGGGTTAATGTATTTAATAGAGCTGGCGGCGGTGTAGGGGGATTAAATTAGGGGTTAATAATTTTAATATAGCTGGCGGCGGGGTAGGGGGATTAGATTAGGGGTCAATAATTTTAATATAGCTGGCGGCGGGGTAGGAGCTCACATTAGGGGGTAGGTAATGTAGGTGGCGGTGGTGTAAGGGGCTCACATTAGGGGGTAGGTAATGTAGATGGCGGCGGTGTAAGGGGCTCACATTAGGGGTTAGGTAATGTAAATGACGGCGGGGTAGGGGGTCACATTAGGGGGTAGGTAATGTAGATGGCGGCAGTGTAAGGGGCTCACATTAGGGGGTAGGTAATGTAGATGGCGGCGGGGTAGGGGCTCACATTAGGGGGTAGGTAATGTAGATGGCGGCGGGGTAGGGGCTCACATTAGGGGGTAGGTAATGTAGATGGCGGCGGGGTAGGGGCTCACATTAGGGGGTTATACATTTAATGTAGGTAGCGGCGGGGTCCGGGAGCGGCGGTTTAGGGGTTAAATACTTTATTAGGGATTGCGGCGGGGGATCGTGTTTTACAGGTAGATAGATATTGCGCATGCGTTAGGTGTTAGGTTTTATTTTGCAGGCAGTTTAGGGAGTTACGGGGCTCCAATACACAGCGTAAGGCTTACTACGCCTGCAATTTGTGGCGAGGTGAAAATGGAGTAAGATTTCTCCATTTTCGCCACGTAAGTCCTTACGCTGTAAATTGGATACCAAACTGCGCTGGTTTGGTATACCTGTCTATGGGCCAAAAAACTATGGACGAAGGCAGAAATATACGAGCGTAACTTCTATGTTACGCCGTATATGTGATACCAAACCAGCACAAAATTTGGCGTTGCCGGCTTTTGCGGGCGACGATTTATATCGGATCGAGGCCCGGAGCGGCAGATTAGGGGTTAATATTTTTATTATAGTGTTTGCAATGCGGGAGGGCCTCGGTTTAGGGGTTTATAGGTAGTTTACGGGTGTTAGTGTACTTTTTAGTACTTTAGTTAGGAGTTTTATGCTACAGCCTTGTAGAGTAAAACTCATAACTACTGACTTTAGAATGCGTTACGAATCTTGACGGGATAGGGTGTACTGCTCACTTTTTGGCCTCCCAGGACAAGCTTGTAATACCGGCGCAATGGAAGTCCCATTGAAAATAGACTATAAGCAAATTGCGTAAGTTGATTTGCTGTAAGGCAAAAAAAGTGTGCGGTGCCCCTAAATCTGCAAGTTTCATAATACCAGCGGTAGTAAAAAAGCAGCGTTATGAGCCATAACGGTGCTTTTTTACTCATACCGCAAGACTTGTAATCTAGCCGAATGTGTTTTCAATATAGTGCATGGTGAATAGAATTTTCAAATGACTCTATTTGTTTGTTTGTTTTTTTGGGATTTTCCATACTGCCCCAACTTTTTAGGAATTGGGGTTTTATTAGGGTTATAAGTATTTTGATTGTTGTGAGAAAACTGTGAGATCTATAGTGTGCAAATCTTTACAGAATTATGCTGGGATAATAGAGACAATTTCATCTACACCCATGGAACGCCCAAGTTCAGCCCATTTTACAAAAACCCCCAAAAATTACGCTTTGAATTTCTGATTTGTATATAAGAATTTCTGTGTCTTTTTTGCACATTCAGTGTACTTAAATTAGGATTTATGATGTGCATATTTATTACGATTTATTCCTGTGTAATTTACATCAAAATGTTACAATTTTGAAACAATACGATTTTTGGTGAAGAATTTTGTTACGATTTTTGTTGCACCTTAATAATGCAATTTTTTTCCTGCATATTTTTGTGTGAATGGTTGAATTATTCATTTTGCAAGATTTTTTTACTTTTTTAATGTATGCATCTCCATCTGATGCGAATATGCAGTATTTGCCCCATAGCATGACACCCGGTTTTCAGGGTTTAAATTGGCTTTATATTTCCCTGCAATCTTAGCTCATGTTACTAGGTTGAGGTTTCAAAAAGCAAAAACAAAAATTTTGTTTCAATATACTGTCCCTTTTTTTAACATTATAGTTCACTCTATGTGGCAAATATTTTGAAAATCAGGCAAACAGAGTGCATTCTACCATCAGTTAAATGTGTTTTCATATACACATGATTATATATAGGTATAAATATAAACATATATATATAGGTATATCTATTTTGAAATACTTAGAACTTTGGAATGTGAAATATTTACATTAAATATATAGTTAAAACCATTATTAAATATGAATATTATATAAAAATGTTTTGACATGTTTTAAACTTGTAATACGCGCGCTACCTCTAATGCACGCAGCGAGCTGCGATAATCCTCTTGCTCACACACAATAGTTAGCGCATCACATGTAATCTAGTCACTCGTATCACAAGGAGTTGAAAAAGTACAAACATTATTCCGATAAGAATAGAAACACAGAGTATAATTAAAAAAAAAAAGAAGAAAGAAAACAATATGAAGAAATTTATTTTGGCTGTAACTAAACCTTACTTGCCTTGATGTTTATAATTGATGAGATATTTGATGTTTAATCAAATGTTATTCCGCTACACGTATTGCTATTTCACATTACATTTATATTTCCTATGTTATTAGCATTTTTACATAATAGTTAATTTACATGCATGGGCCTCTAGTTATCAACGCGTCTACTTTACCTGCCTTCGCCGGCCCAATACGCCGGCCTAAGCTCGGCTACCATCGCCGCCGCGGACCTGAATACGCTCGCCAAAGTTATCAATAAAGCTGTCAAAAAGCCGCGCACCAAGTACGGGGCGATGAGCAATGGACTGTGATAGTTATCACTCATCCGATCTCGCTGCTCTTCGGCTTTTTTACAGCTTTATTGACAAGCTGTCACTAAGCACCCACACTAACTATACTGTTCTACCCCCTATACCGAGGCCCCCGGAGCCCCCCGCAACTAAATAAAGTTATTAACCCCTAAACCGCCGCTCCTAGACCCTGCCGCAACTATAATAAATGTATAAACCCCTAAACCGCCGCTCCCGGAGCCCACCGCCACCTACATTATACCTAGTAACCCCTATCCTGCCCCCCTATACCGCCGCCACCTATAATAAAGTTATTAACCCATATCCTGCGGATCCCAGACTTCGCCGCAACTAAATAAATAGTTTAACCCCTAAACCGCCGCTCCCGGACCACGCTGCAACCTATATTAAACTTATTAACCCCTAATTTGCCCCCCCTACACCGTTGCCACCTATAATAAATTTATTAACCCCTATCCTGCCCCCCCTACACCGCCGCCACATTAATAAAATTTTTAACCCCTAAACCTAAGTCTAACACTAACCCTAACACCCCCCTAACTTAAATATTAATTAAATAAATCTAAATAATTTCTCTTATTAACTAAATTAATCCTATTTAAAACTAAATACTTACCTTTAAAATAAACCCTAATATAGCTACAATATAAATAATAATTTTACAGGCAACTTTCAATTTATTTTAACTAGGTACAATAGCTATTAAATAGTTATGAACTATTTAATAGCTACCTAGTTAAAATAAAGAGAAATTAACCTGTAAAATAAAAACTAGCCTAAGTTACAATTACACCTAACACTACACTATACTTTATCAAATTAATCCTATTTAAAACTAAATACTTACCTGTAAAATAAACCCTAAGATAGCTACAATGTAATTAATAATTACATTGTAGCTATTTTAGGATTTATATTTATTTTACAGGTAACTTTGTATTTATTTTAGCTAGTTAGAATAGTTATTAAATAGTTATTAACTATTTAATAACTACCTAGCTAAAAGAAATACAAAATTACCTGTAAAATAAATCCTAACCTAAGTTACAATTAAACCTAACACTACACTATCATTAAATTAGTTAAATAAATTAGCTACACATAACTACAATTAAATTCAATTAAATAAACTAACTAAAGTACAAAAAATAAAAAAGCTAAGTTACGAAAAAATAAAAAATATATGTTACAAACATTTAAAAAATATTACAACAAGCTACTTACACCTAATCTAAACTACTTACACCTAATCTAAGCCCCCTAATAAAATAACTAAGCACCCCAAAATAAAAAAAAATCCCTACCCTATTCTACATTAAAAAGTTACCAGCTCTATTACCTTACCAGCCCTTAAAAGGGCCTTTTGCGGGGCATGCCCCAAATAATTCTTCTCTTTTGCCTGTAAAAAAAATACAACCCCCCCCAACATTAAAACCCACCACCCACATACCCCTAATTTAACCCAAACCCCCCTTAAATAAACCTAACACTACCCCCCTGAAGATCATCCTACCTTGAGCCGTCTTCAGCCAGCCGACCACCGATGGAACCGAAGAGGAGATCCGGAGCGGCAGAAGTCATCACCCAAGGGGCGCTGAAGAAGTCTTCCATCCAATTGAAGTCTTCATCCAGGCGGCACTGAAGAAGTCTTTCATCCGATTGAAGTCTTCATCCAAGCAGCGTCTTCAATCTTCATCCATCCGGAGCGGAGCGGAGCTATCTTCAGACGAGCCGACGCGGAGCCATCCTCTTCTTCCCGACGACTAACGACGAATGACGGTACCGTGAAAGTGACGTCATCCAAGATGGCGTCCCTTCAATTCCGATTGGCTGATAGGATTCTATCAGCCAATCGGAATTAAGGTAGTGAAAATCTGATTGGCTGATTTAATCAGCCAATCAGATTGAAGTTCAATCCGATTGGCTGATCCAATCAGCCAATCAGATTGAGCTTGCATTCTATTGGCTGATCGGAACAGCCAGTAGAATGCAAGCTCAATCTGATTGGCTGATTGGATCAGCCAATCGGATTGAACTTCAATCTGATTGGCTGATTGAATCAGCCAATCAGATTTTTCCTGCCTTAATTCCGATTGGCTGATAGAATCCTATCAGCCAATTGGAATTGAAGGGACGCCATCTTGGATGATGTCACTTAAAGGTACCGTCATTCTTTGTTAGTCGTTGGGAAGAAGAGGATGGCTCTGCGTCGGCTCGTCTGAAGATGGCTCCGCTCCGGATGGATGAAGATTGAAGACGCCGCTTGGATGAAGACTTCAATCGGATGGAAGACTTCTTCAGCGCCCCTTGGATGATGACTTCTGCCGCTCCGGATCTCCTCTTCGGTTCCATCGGTGGTCGGCTGGCTTAAGACGGCTCAAGGTAGGATGATCTTCAGGGGGGTAGTGTTAGGTTTATTTAAGGGGGGTTTGGGTTAGATTAGGGGTATGTTGGTGGTGGGTTTTAATGTTGGGGGGGTTGTATTTTTTTTTACAGGCAAAAGAGCAGAATTCTTTGGGGTATGCCCCGCAAAAGGCCCTTTTAAGGGCTGGTAAGGTAATAGAGCTGATAACTTTTTAATGTAGAATAGGGTAGGGATTTTTTTTATTTTGGGGGGCTTTGTTATTTTATTAGGGGGCTTAGATTAGGTGTAAGTATCTTAAAATTGTTGTAATATTTTTGAAATGTTTGTAAATTATTTTTTTTATTTTTTGTAACTTAGCTTTTTTATTTTTTGAACTTTAGTTAGTTTATTTAATTGAATTTAATTGTAGTTATTTGTAGCTAATTTATTTAATTTATTTAATGATAGTGTAGTGTTAGGTTTAATTGTAACTTAGGTTAGGATTTATTTACAGGTAATTTTGTATTTCTTTTAGCTAGGTAGTTATTAAATAGTTAATAACTATTTAATAACTATTCTAACTAGCTAAAATAAATACAAAGTTACCTGTAAATTAAATATAAATCCTAAAATAGCTACAATGTAATTATTAATTACATTGTAGCTATCTTAGGGTTTATTTTACAGGTAAGTATTTAGTTTTAAATAGGAATAATTTATTTAATGATAGTGTAGTGTTAGGTGTAATTGTAACTTAGGTTAGTTTTTATTTTACAGGTAAATTTCTCTTTAACAGTGTGGGGGAGGTGACGTAGCTACAGCCCATGGAGGTGTGTAAGCTGTTGACCAATCAAAGCCTTGAAAAATCGGCAGCAAAGGAAAGAAAAGCACGGATGGCGCCAGCTTGGAGGAAATCGAGCAAACTTCATGAGACACAGGTGAAGAGAAGCAGCACTCCAAAAAATCATGAGATAAAATCCAAAACTTTATTTTTGTAGACTTAAAAACAAAATATGTGCAACACTGCACAGCACAGCACAATGCAAAGTCAAAATAGGAGAGGGGAGCCGAGTCCTAACATGTTTTGTGCTATGCAGCACTTAATCATAGGATAGCTCACCACCTGTGCAGTGCACCTTTAGAGGGTGTCCAAACCAATCACAGTGTAGTACATTTAAGAGGCTTGACACACCCACAAAAGTACATCCCAAGGTATAGAATGTGCACTGCAAGGAAGTAAAGAATCGTGTAACAAAGTGATATTAAAAAGTGTGATTAAAAACAAACATTGTGTGAAATGAAAAACATATTGGTACAAACTCTCAATGCTAAATTTCAGTAACTATATGTGAAAGTATAATTAAATTAGTAATGATGTTGAGAATGATGTGAATTCATCTGATCCCAGCATTATTCAGTCAGACATAAATTCATGTTCAGATATAGATCTTGATTTCAATGGCATATGTACCTTAGAACAATTAAGAATATTGGAAACAAATAGTGATGGGATGGATGATTCACATATCCCAAAACCAAAAAAGACAAGATCTAATTTCTACCCCACTCAATCGAGGGGTACATACATCAATTTGTTTCAAAAGCAAGTTGAAAGAGGTATCGTAGAATTGGGTAAACAAATGACACAAAGTAACCTTAATAGCAATCTCACTAACAGACAAAAAGCTGCCATTAAACAACTTGAAAAACAACAAAATTTGGTCATTCGCACATCTGACAAGGGTGGGAACGTTGTTATAATGAACAAAACCCAATATATTGATGAAACCTACAGGCAATTAAATGATGGTATTACATATAGGAAATTATCCTCTAACCCTGAGAAAGAATTCTCTAAAAAGCTTGACAGACTACTTGAGGATGCACTTGCATTAGGTTTTATATCTAAGGAAGATCATGCATCCTTAATACCACAACATCCAGTGACGCCGGTCTTTCGCCACCTACCTAAACTACATAAGAGCCCAGTCAACCCACCGGGTCGCCCAATAATATCTGGGATTGGCTCACTTTTTGAGCCATTGTCTGAGTGGGTTGACTCAGTTCTACAACCCTTGGTTCAGGGTCTAAGTAGTTACTTAAGAGATTCTTCCCATCTTTTAAAAATTATAAACAATATCAAGAGGAAAGAAGATTATAGATGGGTGGTGATTGATGCAGTGTCACTGTATTCGCGTATCCCCCACGCCCTGGGCATACAGGCCATCAGTTTCTTTTTGGATAACTACACTAATTATTCGAGTGAGTTTAAACTGTTTTTCTGTGAGACTGTCGAGTTCCTACTATCCCACAACTATTTCATGTTTAATGGAGAATATTACTTACAAATATGTGGCACTGCGATGGGGGCGAAGTTTGCGCCCTCGTTCGCAAATTTATTTGAGATGTATATGAGATTCATTGATGATCTCATCTTTGTGGTCAAAGGTGAATTTGTCTTTGAAAATTTCCTTGATTTTGTGAACAACAATGATTTGCATCTGAAGTTCACAGGAGAAGTCCAAGACAAAGAAGTCAATTTTTTGGATCTCACCTTATATGGTTCAGTTGAACTAAATGGGGTCATCACAGATACATACAGAAAACCAACATCGGGTAATACGATTTTGCATGCAACATCTTGTCATTCGAAACATCTGATAAAATCGATTCCCAAGAGTCAGTTCATCAGACTACGCAGAAATTCCAACTCAGAGGAATTATTTAATTCTCAAGCTAATAAACTAATGGATAGATTGACTGCCAGGGGCTATGACCCAGACTTATTGCAGCGGTCACTGGATGATGTAAAGAATAATTACAAGCCTTCATGTGGGAAGGACGTTAATAGTGCGAAGAACACATTTGAAAAGGATATGGTGGTCTTCTCCACGGAATTCTCTTTGCAATACAATGACCTTTGTAATATCATTAGAAAGAATCTCCCCATACTTAAAGGTGATGATGCCTTAGTAGATGTTGTTGACAAAATCAAATTTGTGTCTAAAAAGGCACCGACATTAGCTAAAAAGCTTTCTCCGAGCATGATTAATAGCAATGTAAAACAAATAGGTACCCAATGGCTTAATAAGAAAGGGACCTTTAAATGTCTATCAAAAAATTGCCTTACATGTCAACAGATATCCATGGGTACAGACTTTACTAGTCATTCAACTAATGAAAATTTCAAGATTAATCATTATGCTAACTGTGGTACATCCTTTATAGTCTATCTTATTGAATGCACCTTGTGTTTCGAACAATATGTAGGTCAGACCTCACGTGCTCTAAGATCCAGAGTTGGAGAACATAGAAGGGATATCCAAAATTATAACAAAGACTCCAGTGTAGCCAGACACTTTAATTGTTTTCATTTCACAGATCAACCTAGGTTTACTGTAAAAGTAATAGATATAGCGAAGAGACCCATTCGAGGTGGTAATATTTATTCCATACTTTCTAAGAAAGAATTATACTGGATATGGAAACTCAATACGAGGGTACCCCATGGTCTCAACAAAGAATGGGACATTAGCTATTTTGTAGAGTGATCTTATAAAGGTAGATGAGGTATTGTTACATAAGATCAAGGCTACATATGGCTTTTTATCTTGAATCATAAGTTATTAGTTTATTGCATTCATTGGCTTATTTTCACCCCAGTATGACTAAGAATTGCTTTGTATATTAGTATGATCTGATGTTTACAGTCACGCCTTATATGTGTATATGTCTTCACATTAACATAATATTTATGTGTATGTTATATATCAGAACATACTTGCTTCTATTGGGATACCTACTATTCTTCTAAAGGTACAGTCTGTGGTTTACTTATTCATTTATGACTGTTTTCAAGCTCCAGATCACACTTATATACTGAATTATATATTGAATTGCATATGGAAATAACATTCTGTGAGCATTTATCTATTTATTTACTTTTGGCACATCATTTTATTGAAACAACAACCAGGGTCCTTTAAAAACAACTAATTAATACATAAATTAATAAATTAAATGATTAATTAAAAATTGTTTATTAATATTGGCCCAGTTTAGGTTTGAGGCTTATTTTAGAATTGTGTATCCAAACTCTCCGTGGCAAACACATTTATATGATAGGTGAATTTAATTATACTTTCACATATAGTTACTGAAATTTAGCATTGAGAGTTTGTACCAATATGTTTTTCATTTCACACAATGTTTGTTTTTAATCACACTTTTTAATATCACTTTGTTACACGATTCTTTACTTCCTTGCAGTGCACATTCTATACTTTGGGATGTACTTTTGTGGGTGTGTCAAGCCTCTTAAATGTACTACATTGTGATTGGATTGGACACCCTCTAAAGGTGCACTGCACAGGTGGTGAGCTATCCTATGATTAAGTGCTGCATAGCACGAAACATGTTAGGACTCGGCTCCCCTCTCCTATTTTGACTTTGCATTGTGCTGTGCTGTGCACTGTTGCACATATTTTGTTTTTAAGTCTACAAAAATAAAGTTTTGGATTTTATCTCATGATTTTTTGGAGTGCTGCTTCTCTTCACCTGTGTCTCATAAATTTCTCTTTATTTTAACTAGATAGCTATTAAATAGTTAACTATTTAATAGCTATTGTGCCTAGTTAAAATAAATTGAAAGTTGCCTGTAAAATAAAAATAAATCCTGAGATAGCTACAATATAATTATTATTTATATTGTAGCTATATTAATATTTAATTAATATTTAAGTTAGGGGGGTGTAAGGGTTAGTGTTAAACTTAGGTTTAGGGGTTAATAATTTTATTATAGTTGCGGCGGTGTAGGGGGGGCAGGATAGGGGTTAATAAATTTATTATAGTTGCGGCGTTGTAGGAGGGGCAGGATAGGGGTTAATAAATTTATTATAGGTTGCGGCGGTGTAGGGGGGCAGGATAGGGTTTAATAAATTTATTATAGGTGGCGACGGTGTAAGGGGGGCAGGATAGGGGTTAATAAATTTATTATAGGTGGCGACGGTGTAGGGGGTGCAGATTAGGGGTTAATAAGTTTAATATAGGTTGCGGCGGGGTTTAGGGGTTAAACTATTTATTTAGTTGCAGCGAAGTCCGGGATCCGCAGGATAGGGGTTAATAACTTTATTATAGGTGGGGACGGTGTAGGGGGGGCAGGATAGGGGTTACTAGGTATAATGTAGGTGGCGGTGGAGTCCGGGAGCTGCAGTTTAGGGGTTAATACATATATTATAGTTGCGGTGTCGACCGGGAGCTGCGGTTTAGGGGTTAACATATTTATTATAGTGTCGGTGGGCTCCGGGAGCGGCGGTTTAGGGCATAATACATTTATTTAGTTGCGGCGGTGTAGGGGGGCACAGATTAGGAGTGTTTAGACACAGGGTACATGTTAGGGTGTTAGGTGTAGACAGCTCCCATAGGAATGAATGGGATGTCTGGCAGCAGCGAACATGAACTTTCGCTATGGTCAGACTCCCATTGATTCTTATGGGATCCGCCGCCTCCAGGGAGGCGGTTTGAAAACCAGGTACGCTGTGCCGGAAAAGTGCAGAGCGTACCTGCTAGTTTTTTGATAACTAGCAAAAGTAGTCAGATTGTGCCGAACTTGTGTGCGGAACATCTGGAGTGACGTAAGAATCGATCTGTGTCGGACTGAGTCCGGGGGATCGAAGCTTACGTCACTAAATTCTACTTTTGCCGGTGTCTAGGGCTTGATAACTAAGGGGAATCAGCCTCGCCACAAATACGCTGCGGTATTCCATCGTATTTGAGGTTGACGGCTTGATAACTAGAGGCCATGGTCTTTAATTTAAATACTTTAAATACTTGCAATTATATCTATACTTTTTTGTAATTTAATTTTACTTTTTACACATTTATTTGATATAGGGCCAGATTACAAGTGGTGTGCTAATTTATACTTTTGCTTACACGTAAACACAGCTGGAAGTAAACTTTTAACATGTGCAAATTACAAGTTAAAAGTAAATTGTTGCGCAAGAGAAATGCAATGCGTGCTAACTTCAGGACTTTGGATATCACAACTTAAAGGGACAGTTTACTCAAAAATGTTCTCCCCTTTAATTTGTTCCCAATGATGCACTTTACCTGCTGGAGTGTATTAAATTGTTTACAAGTATTTCCATTACCTTATATTGGCATTTGAATTAGTTTATTAAGCCTGTGGTATCCCCATCCATCCTGAACGTTTTTGGCCACGAGGCCAAGCTGTATTAACACAGCCAGTAGAAGAAATTACACTCCCAGTGGGTTATAGAAGAGATAAGGTAATAAAATGTTAATTTTCCATTGTTCTCTCCAAGTATTGGTGATTGGTTTATCTTAAGCTTCTTTTCCCCCATAAACTTTAATGGAGTGCGCATAAAAAAAAAGAAAAAAAAAGAAAAACGTATTGCTTGCACACTAACCCAACACCACGTTAGACCTACAGCGCTAAACCTGGAGGTAGTTATGAATATTTCAAATTCCAATGTTCTTCACATGGAAGAAAATTATCTGTTTATATATACTGTATGTATATATATAAAAATATATATAATTATTTAAAAAAATATTATATACAGTATACAGTATATACTATATATATAAATACTAAGAACATTGGAATTTAAAATATTTACAGTAAACGTTAGTGTATTGAAATGCAACCATATTTTGATATGATTAATTACAACTACAGATTTATGTAACAATATTCTTATGTATGTTTATAGATCATATATCACACTTTATGATGCACTCACTATAAATTATAGTTTACAAAATAAATTTGATTACTTTTGTTTATTGATGCCATGACACATGATGGAATGTTGTTGTCATGGTAACTACGTTAGCATTTATTTTTTGCAAGGGGAGGGGTTATTGCTTATAAATTGTCCACTTTTACGTCACTATGTAAGTTGGTCTGATAAAGGGGCAACTGCCCCAAAATATCACTATTATGTATTTAAAATGATTATCTCACTTTTTGAGCTATATTTACATATATAAATACATAAACACATATTTATATATATACATTTACAAAAAGAGAAAAAAAGCCGGATACGGTCTTGAGTTAAATTAAAACGTCCAATTTATTGGTCAATGTTAAAAATTGACAGTACTCAAACGAAAAAAGTCTAACATGTTTCGGCACACGGCCTTACTCATAGACATAATTTTCTTAATGAAAACCGCCAGTATTTAAAAGCAGTAGTGAGTAACTATTGGTTGTCATTAATTGCTAACAGGTAACAAGTGATAATATACTTAAACAATAAGAGAACCCAACTAACAATGCTGTTGGATAAAAACATGATTGCTGCACAGATATATGGATTTAACATATATAGGTGGCATATAAATTCCAACAAAATTAATATTTAATGAAAATATACCATATATGTGGCAGCTAGTTTACATTCAATTGAATCAGCAAGTATATATATAAATGAATAAATCTATACAGACAGATTACAGTATACAAAAATAAACCATGTAAAGATTATATTGGTTCGCTGAAGCAATTTGGAAAATCACATACTTGTGATCATGCATACAATATTAATACATAAGCCTAAAACAATTTTAAATGGCTACTGTATATATGGGCTTTTGGAAAAACACCTCAGTTTCATACAATTTTTGTATATATTAATGATAGTCTCAAATATATTTAAATCTGTTGTTGATAACAATGTTAATAATAATTGAGCACAAAAAGGCAAATGAAATTAAGAAGATTGTGTTATAGAAGTACAAATACTCCTATTGGTGATGTGAACACATACAGGAGAAATAATAATTTGGTGCTTGGTGTATATCATTGATTCAAAACGGTTAATTACAAGGTGAACCTTGTGTTCTTAGAAAATATGTTTTAACAGCACCAATTCTCCTGTTAATGTGAACACCAACAGACACTAGTTGCTTATTGAAGAAATTATTCAATTATACAAGGTTCACCTTGTAATTAACCGTTTTGAATCAATGATATACACCAAGCACCAAATTATTATTTCTCCTGTATGTGTTCACATCACCAATAGGAGTATTTGTACTTCTATAACACAATCTTCTTAATTTCATTTGCCTTTTTGTGCTCAATTATTATTAACATTGTTATCAACAACAGATTTAAATATATTTGAGACTATCATTAATATATACAAAAATTGTATGAAACTGAGGTGTTTTTCCAAAAGCCCATATATACAGTAGCCATTTAAAATTGTTTTAGGCTTATGTATTAATATTGTATGCATGATCACAAGTATGTGATTTTCCAAATTGCTTCAGCGAACCAATATAATCTTTACATGGTTTATTTTTGTATACTGTAATCTGTCTGTATAGATTTATTCATTTATATATATACTTGCTGATTCAATTGAATGTAAACTAGCTGCCACATATATGGTATATTTTCATTAAATATTAATTTTGTTGGAATTTATATGCCACCTATATATGTTAAATCCATATATCTGTGCAGCAATCATGTTTTTATCCAACAGCATTGTTAGTTGGGTTCTCTTATTGTTTAAGTATATTATCACTTGTTACCTGTTAGCAATTAATGACAACCAATAGTTACTCACTACTGCTTTTAAATACTGGCGGTTTTCATTAAGAAAATTATGTCTATGAGTAAGGCCGTGTGCCGAAACATGTTAGACTTTTTTCGTTTGAGTACTGTCAATTTTTAACATTGACCAATAAATTGGACGTTTTAATTTAACTCAAGACCGTATCCGGCTTTTTTTCTCTTTTTGTATCTGTTTCGTTATCCCTTGCAAAAGCCAGGTCTTGTAGCGAACTTTCTGATTCCTGGTAAATATCAGGGATATTTCCATTTGTTCCCCGGACTGGGATTTTCGAAGTTGCCCTAGAAGGATTGGCCGAGCGGTGGAGCTACGTCACAGACGAACACGGATTGGCTGGTATCGACTAAGGGGCGTGACAGGAAGTGCAGCCACGCCAGAGAGCGGACGCAAGGAGTGGATATTGCAAGAATTCACCGGTCTTCCAGAGGTGCAGCGGTGGCCGTGCCGTATGGTAAAGTTACCGGAGAATCATAAGTTAAACCCTCCATTCATTTATCTGCTGTAAAGAATCCTGTGAATCCTTACCCCTGTTGATCCACGATGTCTTTCCATTTCCCCACCGAGCTCAGGCATACTTCATTGAGGTCTTCAGAGTGACTGTTTGTCACGGCAGGAAACCACAATTCAGCCTTGATGTTTTTCTCTGTGTTTTCTATATATATACATTTCTATGCACATATTTACAGTATATACACACACATATTTTTTTTTTTATGTATGTATATATATATATATATATATATATTTATATACATTATAACCATTTCCATTGAAATACCTTGTCATATACCATACACCTTTTAACGATTATACCTTTTTTAATTAATATTTATATGATAACAGTGTAATCATTGTTTCAGTTCATAACATTCTCATTTTTACTTATGAAAATCAAAGACACTATTAAAAAATCTGGATGTAATTCTATTCAAAGTGAAGTTGTAGCAAAGAGACTGCATTTGTTCCCCTTGAAAATAAGCTGTGATTCAAAGGTTTATTAAATTGCATATGGCTTCATGGAAAGCTTTAATCTGCATTTAAATAGAAAAAATTCTGATATGGGAGAAAGTACCGTATTTATGCTACTTACGCCTGTTGCATTTTTATACATGTATTTAATACATTGGATTGGTGTTTACATTTCTTCTTATTCAGTAGATACAATCTGAATATCAAAATAGTATATTTCTGAAAAGTCTTTGAAAATAATTATTTCTTTGTGTTTACACGGTTACTCCAATTCTTTATTCTGTATTATTTTGTATTTGATCTTTGTATCTATACATTATACAATTTCTACATCTATAAATATTTCATATTTACTATTCTTTTAGATCAAATAAAGACCAACATGGGTTATTTTATGATGGTATCATCAACCAAATGTTCCACTGTAAATGCTTCATATTATATACAGTCTTTTATAGAAAAAGCCAGAATAGAGGATCAGAGAACTTCTTTCATATTTACTGAACTCTTTCTCTCTACCTATTATTTACATAAGGGTCTTTGTGAGCTTTTATTTTATTAAGTAGAAGAGAGAAAAAGGTGGAATCAACAATTAGTGATCCTGAGAAGAAAAGTATCACCTCAGGCGACGCTGGATGCTTTATTAAATACTGAAAGTATACAAAAAAGAAAAGACACATCCCATAAACATTTGGAAGACATTACCAATTAAAGTCTTTTTCCCACAACTTAAAGGGAAAAGAGGTACCAAAAAAGTAACCTTTATTAGTAACCTCATTAAAAAACCTTTTTAAAATAATTTTAAATTATTATTAAAATAAACTGGTTAGTCCTAAACCGGTAACCCACATATACAGTATATAAATTTCCATACAATCCTCCCTCCCAATGACAACAGCAAGAAAAGCACAAAATAGGTAACTATCCCAATTGTAATTTATGACATGAGTCAAAAAGATTCCTAACTACTGACTATCGTGACAATTAAGCCTCAACAAGGGGTAAAAGGGATTGGCAAACTGCTATACTCTCGTGTACCTCCACTGAAATTATTTACAAATACCTGGGTCGTCCCGTGCTGATCTCAAATAAATAATTGACACAAAGTCAAAAGAGTATATATTAGTCAAAATAATAAGCAAAGTGACCTTGGCAGGAAGAGGACTAGACCAGAAATGCCTAACGTGCGTTTTGCACAGTTGTTTTTTCAAAGGCAAAGTGTCAACATTGGTGTGAAATATTTATTACCCCATGTAACCAATGAAAGACTTGTCAGGAAAGACCTATAGAAAACATCAGGAACCAATTCAAACCAATAACATAGCTGTTTACACTTGCTCTGTTTTTGCAAACATTATTTGTAGGTAAGTTGTTAACCTAAATAATCTTTCTATTATGGTCACGTCCTACTTTGTGATGTAACATATGCATCACAAGCGTTAAATGAAGAATGCCCCTTAGAGTGGTATTCACATCGATCATCAGAGTGCAAACTCATGCCCCCACATGATTTTAGGCAATCATCTGGGCAGATGGAAAAGTAACGATGACATCATCCATGTGGGGAAAAGGAAAACATAACCCACGTGTATCTCCACAAAACTATAGCGGACGTCTATATCGATTTCTACTTGGTTATCAAAAACGTACACATACCAAATAATTCAATGGTCACAGCGTCATCCATTATTTGAGTTAACCAAGTCAAATAAAGCGAATTAGTCCATTATCTTAGCTGTACAACAGAAAACAAAATCATATCTATACTATCATGATTATACATTACATCCTCCCCCTGTTTACTACTAGTCATTGCTATACAGTTATTTATCCAGTTATTTATCCATGAGCTAACATTTTCAGCTATTCCCAGTCCCTTAATTTTGTGCATTAATCTCTCATGTGGCAATGTATCAAATGCCTTCACAAAATCTATGTATATCACATCAACTGATTCCCCTTTATCTATATTTTTACTTACTTCCTCATAGAATCTAATTAGATTAGTTTGACATGATCTATTTCTCATAAAATCATGCTAATTTGAACTCATAATCTTGTTTACACGAATGTGCTCATCAGTATAATCCCTTCAAATATCTTCCCCACTATTGATGTCCGACTAACTGGTCTATAGCTTCCTGGATCATCCCTGCTTCCCTTTTTGAAGAGTGGCACCACATCAGCTTTACGCCAATCCTGGGGTACCATGCCTCAGAATAATGAGTCTTGAAAAAATAGGTTTGTCTCTTGGGTGTATTCCATCTGGGCCTGGAGTTTTATTTACCTTAATATTATCCAGTTTTTTCCTGATATCCTCTAGACATAACCCAGTTAATGGTATGGGCTTGAATGTTCTAGTTTGTTCCAAAGTATCGTCCATTGGTTCCTCTCTTGTGTATACTGAAGAAAAAAACTGGTTTATTACCTCAGCCTTCTCCCTGTCACTGTTAACCATGCTACCCTCCACGCATTTTAATGTACCTAAATTGTCCTTCTTAGATTTTTTGCTGTCTATGTACTTAAAGAACCTTTTAGGGTTAGACTTAGAATACTTTGCAATTAATTTTTCAGGTACAATTCTGGTTAATTTGATTGCTTTTTTGCATGTTTTGTTATATTTCTTATAAATATGGTATGTTGAGTCTGTACTATATTCTTTGAATAATTTAAATGCTCTATGTTTTTTTCCTAATTTCTCTTAACACATTTTTATTTAGCCACATTGGCTTGGATTTATTATTTTTATTTTTATTACCATATAGTATTTGTTGATATGTATATTTATTTAACAAACTTTTAAATGTTATCCATTTATCCTCTGTATTTTTATTAGAGAATACTTTGTCCCAATTTATGTTTTTAAATGATTTCCTTAAATCGTTAAATTTTGCTTTCTTAAAATTAAAAGTCTTAGTTAAACCTTTAAGACACTGTTTATGAAAATAGATTTCAAATGTGACCATGTTATGATCACTGTTATCCAAATGTTCTTTGACTTCTATGTTTGATATTATATCTGTATTGTTTGATAGCACTAAATCCAAAATAGTTTTACTCCTAGTTGGCTCCTCTATTAATTGTGACAAGAAGTTATCTCTGAGAACATTGAAAAATCTATCCCCCTTAGCTGAATTACTAGTCTCATTGGCCCAGTTTATATCAGGGTAGTTAAAATCTCCCATAATTACAGCACTGTTATTAGCAGCCTTACCTATTTGCATTAGTAGTTGAGTTTCCTCCAGGTCACTAATGTTGGGGGGCTTGTAGCATGTTCCAAATAATATTTTTTTTAGGATTTTCCCCCACACTCTTCATTTCAACCCACATGTTCTATAAATTGTCACCTGTATCATAAATATCTTCCCTTATTGTAGGTTTAAGGTTAGGTTTAATATACATGCAGATTCCTCCTTTTATTATTCCTGTTCCTCCTAAATAATGTATACCCCTCTAAGTTAACTGCCCAGTCATGTAAATCATCCCACCAAGTTTCAGTTATACTGATAACATCATAGTCCTCTTCTGCAACTAAGTGCTCCAGCTCCCCCATTTTACCTGTCATGCTTCTTGCATTTGTTATCATACATTTAATTTTCATGTGCTTTCTGCTGCTACTTGGTGTGCTTTCTTCTATACTTTCTAATGTGACATTTCTTAAAGGGACCCTGAACCCAAATTTTGTCTTTCGTGATTCAGATAGAGCATGCAGTTTTAAGCAACTTTCTAATTTACTCCTATTTTCAAATGTGCTTCATTCTCTTGGTATCTTTATTTGAAATGCAAGAATGTAAGTTTAGATGCCGGCCCACTTTTGGTGAACAACCTGGGTTGTTCTTGCTGATTGGTGGATAAATTCACCCACCAATAAACAAGTACTGTCCAGAGGTCTGAACCAAAAAATAGCTTAGATGCCTTCTTTTTCAAATAAAGATAGCAAGAGAATGAAGAAGAATTGATAATAGAAATAAACTAGAAAGTTGCTTAAAATTGCATGCTCTATCTGAATCACAAAAGAAAAAAAATTGGTTCAGTGTCCCTTCAAGTCTTCCCTTCCTTGAGATATTATAGGAGTGACATATTCACAGACTGATCTCTCTGTTCTATTGTGTTCTAATTGACCCTCCCCCCTTTGCCTAGTTTAAAATATTCTCTAAACGTGCTACCATCCTTTCCCCCAACACATCTGCACCCATGTCATTCAGGTGCAATCCATCCTTACTGTACAAATTGTACCCAAGTGAAAAGTCAGCCCAGTGCTCTAAAAAGTCAAACCCCTCATTTTTACACCATATTTTTAACCATGAATTAACAGACCTTAGCTCCTTCTGCCTTACTGAGTTAGCACACGGCACTGATAATATCTCCGAAAATATGAATTTGGAGGTTCTTGCTTTAAGCTTGCTACCTAACTCCCTGAAGTAATTTTTTAGGATTCTTCATCTCCCTCTGATTCCTTCATTAGTACCAATATGTACCATGACTGCAGGATCAGACCCACATCCCTTTAACAATCTATCAATACACTCCACAATATGTCTAACTCAAGCCCCTGGAAGACAGCAAACTTTTATATTTAAAGGGTCTGGATGACAAATTACCCTATCAACCTTCCTAATAATAGTCTCCTACCACCAACATCTGCCTCAGGCCCTGACTTGTATGCCCTTCTTCCATAACTGAAGGACTCTTGACTATAATATGCCCCTCTAATATGTCTGAAGGACTGCCCACCATAGTATGCTCCTCTTCCACGACTAAAGGACTGTTCACTGTAATAGGCAAAACAGCCCTCTCTGATGCAGCCACCCCTGTTTTGTGGAAGTTTTTTTTTTGTAACCCTAACACTTTACTTCAGGTCTCAAGTAGCAATAATTTTTCTAGCACTATTATGTGTTGCTTTCAAGCGCAACCTATAACTTTCAACTTGTAATAATATGAGCGATGTTTAGAGTGGCTGCAACATCCATTGAAAGTATAGGGCCTATTATAGGGATGTTGACAAACATTCTCTTGTAATTCAGTTTTACCATGGACTTGTAATATCAATTTGCGTAAGGTCAATCAATAATGATAGTGCACCTTGTGCTATCAATAGAGTTCCACTTGTAATTTGGGCCTATGTTGGTAAAGTAATAGGTTCTGTTACTTTCTATTTACATTACATAGTTTTATTTATTAAAGGGAAAGTAAACACTTTCGGCTAGATTACGAGTTTTTGTCGGTAAGGCTTGCGGTGCTAATGAGCAGTTTATGCTCACCGCTCACCTACAAACAACGCTGGTATTACAGGTTGTTATAAACCGTTAGCCGCAGAAAAGTGAGCGGAGAGCAAAATTTTGCTCCACATCTCACTGTAATACCAGTGCTGCTTAGGGTAGCGTTTAGCTGGCTAAACGTGCTCGTGCATGATTTCCCCATAGGAATCAATAGGGCAAATCCGGCTGAAAAAAAAGCAGCGTTCAGCTCCTAACGCAGCCCCTTGATTCCTATGGGGAAATACTTTTTATGTCTACACCTAACACCCTAACATGAACCCTGAGTCTAAACACCCCTAATCTTACACTTATTAACCCCTAATCTGCCGCCCCCAACATCGTCACCACCTGCATAATCTTAATAACCCCTAATCTGCCGCTCCGGAAACCGCCGCCACCTACATTATACTTATAAACTCCTAATCTGTCGCCCCCAACATCGCCAACACCTACAATATAGTTATTAACCCCTAATCTGCTGCCCCCAATGTCGTTGCAACCTACCTACAATTATTAACCCCTAATCTGCCGCCTCCAACATCGCTGCCACTATAATAAAGTTATTAACCCCTAAATCTAAGTCTAACCCTTAACCTAACCCCCCTAACTTAAATATAATTGAAATAAATCTAAATAAAATTACTATTAACTACATTATTCCTATTTAAAACTAAATACTTACCTATAAAATAAACCCTAAGCTAGCTACAATATAACTAATAGTTAAATTGTAGCTAGCTTAGGCTTTATTTTTATTTTACAGGCAACTTTGTATTTATTTTAACTAGGTACAATAGTTATTAAATAGTCATTAACTATTTAATAGCTACCTAGTTAAAATAAAGACAAATTTACCTGTAAAATAAAACCTATCCTAAGTTACAATTACACCTAACACTACACTATAATTAAATTAATTACCTAAATTAAAGGGACATTCCAGTCAAAATTGAAATCCACATGAATGCATTTCTGTTTTGAATAGAAGCATTTTTGTAATATACATTTGTTAGCAAAAATGCTTCTAATAAAAGCTATAGCTGTTTCAAAAGTGTATTTAAATGTGTACCGTGCACCAGCATTTTAAACACAGCACTTGCTCAGAGAGCCTAAAGTGATTGTACCATCTGGTAATTAATCATTTTGTTAATTGCTGACATGATACAAGACCCTCTGGCACTCTGAGCAGCTACAGTATTTAAAATGATGGTGCAATGAGAATATCTAGATATCCTTCACATGCACATGCAGAGAAAAATGTTAACATTAAAACAGTGATAACTTTTACCAGAAGCATTTTTGCTAATACATGTATATTGCAAATATGTTTTTATTCAAAGATGTAATTCGTCCATGTACATTTAAATTTTGGCTGGAATGTCCCTTTAACTACAATTAATTACAATTAAATTAAATAACCTAAAGTACGAAAAAAAACCCCACTAAATTACAGAAAATAATAAAATAATTACAAGTTTTTTTAAACTAATTACACCTAATCTAATCCCACTAATAAAATAACCCCCCCCCCCCCCGAAATAAAAAAAACCCTACCCTATACTAAATTACAAATAGTCCTTAAAAGGGCCTTTTGCGGGCATTGCCCCAAAGTAATCAGCTCTTTTACCTGTAAAAAAAAATACAATACCCCCCCCAACATTAAAACCCACCACCCACACACCCAACCCTACTCTAGAACCCACCCTATCTCCCCTTAATAAAACCTAACACTAACCCCTTGAAGATCACCCTACCTTGAGATGTCTTCACCCAACCAGGCAGAAGTGGTCCTCCAGACGGGCAGAAGTCTTCATCCTATCCGGGCAGAAGAGGTCCTCCAGATGGGCAGAAGTCTTCATCCAGGCGGCATCTTCTATCTTCATCCATCCGGAGCGGAGCGGGACCATCTTCAAGACATCCGACACGGAGCATCCTCTTCCAACGACATCCGACGACTAAATGACGGTACCAATCAGCCAATCGGAATTAAGGTAGAAAAAATCCTATTGGCTGATTTTTTCTACCTTAATTCCGATTGGAACAGCCAATAGAATGTGAGCTCAATCCTATTGGCTGATTGGATCAGCCAATAGGATTTTTTCTACCTTAATTCTGATTGGCTGATAGAATTCTATCAGCCAATTGGAATTGAAGGGGCGCCATCTTGGATGACGTCACTTAAAGATACCGTCATTTAGTTGTCGGATGTCGTTGGAAGAGGATGCTCCGCGTCGGATGTCCTGAAGATGGAGCCGCTCCGCTCAGGATGGATGAAGATAGATGATGCCGTCTGGATGAAGACTTCTGCCTGTCTGGAGGACCTCTTCTGCCTGGATAGGATGAAGACTTCTGCCCATCTGGAGGACCACTTCTGCCCTGTTGGGTGAAGATGTCTCAAGGTAGGGTGACCTTCAAGGGGTTAGTGTTGGGGGTGGTATTGTATTTTCTTTTACAGGTAAAAGAGCTGATTACTTTGGGGCAATGCCCCACAAAAGGCCCTTTTAAGGGCTATTTGTAATTTAGTATAGGGAAGGGATTTTTTTTATTTGGGGGGGGATTTTTTATTTTATTAGTGGAATTAGATTAGGTGTAATTAGTTTAAAACACTTGTAATTATTTTATTATTTTCTGTAATTTAGTGGGTTTTTTTCGTACTTTAGTTTATTTAATTTAATTGTAATTAATTGTAGTTAATTTAGGTAATTAATTTAATTATAGTGTAGTGTTAGATGTAATTGTAACTTAGGTTAGGTTTTATTTTACAGGTACATTTGTACTTATTTTAGATAGGTAGTTATTAAATAGTTAATAACTATTTAATAACTATTCTACCTAGTTAAAATAAATACAAAGTTGCCTGTAAAATAAAAATAAACCCTAAGATGACTACAATGTAATTATTAGTTATATTGTAGCTAGCTTAGGATTTATTTTATAGGTAAGTATTTAGTTTTAAATAGGAATAATTTAGTTAATAGTACTAATTTTATTTAGATTTATTTAAATTATATTTAAGTTAGGGGTGTTAGGGTTAGATTTAGGTTTAGGGGTTAATACATTTAATATAGTGGCAGCGACGTTGGGGGTGGCAGATTAGGGGTTAATAAAAGTAGGTAGGTGTCGGCGATGCTAGGGACGGCAGATTAGGGGTTAATAAAATTTAACTAGTGTTTGCGAGGCAGGAGTGTGGCGGGTTAGGGGTTAATATATTTATTATAGTGGCGGCAATGTCCGGTCGGCAGATTAGGGGTTAAAAATGTATTTAAGTGTTTGCAATGTGGGGGGGGTCGTTTTAGGGGTTAATAGGTAGTTTATGGGTGTTAGTGCACTTTTTAGCACTTTATTTAAGAGTTTTATGTTACGGCGTTAGCCCATAAAACTCTTAACTACTGGCTTTTAAATGCGGTATGAGTCTTGACAGGAGAGGGTATACCGCTCACTTTTTCCAAGACTCGTAATACCGGCGTTAGGAAAACCCCATTGATAATATGAGATACGCAATTGACGTAAGTGGATTTGCGGTATGTTCGAGTCGCAGAAAAAAAGTGAGCGGTACACCTGTACCTGCCAGACTCGTAATACCAACGGGTGTTAAAAAGCACCGTTGGGACCTCTCAACGCTGCTTTTTAAGGCTAACGCAAGACTCGTAATCTAGGCGTTTGAGATGCTAAAATAAAATGTTTAGTCATGTGAATTAAAACAAGTTTGCATTATACTTTCATTATTTATTTTGCACACTTTTCATGTAATTATTTTATAAAAAAAAGATTTTCTAATTCTCCCCTGAAATGCACCCTGCTGGCTTTTGAATGCTAACTCTGCTACATGTATTTCCTTAATTGTCTTTACCAGATCAAAAATAATAAAACAATTAACTTCAGACAAACATAAAAGTGACTACTCTTATTGTCTACAGACTCCAAGGAGCTTATTTATTAAGGCCCGAATGCTGCTATATGCAGCTGTTTTTGCACGCACGAGCCTTCAGGCTCGTCGGAAACAAACGTTATGAAGTAGAGGTCTTAAGACTGCTGCTCCTTAACTCGTCCGCTACCTCTGAGACTGCGGACAGCAATCAGCCCATTTGCATACGATCAGGTTGATTGACACCCCCTGCTAGTGGCCGATTGGCTTGTGCAATGATAAAAGCTGACAGCGTATGATGTCAGCATTTATCGATGTCTGGCGGACATAATCCACTACAGCAGATCATGTCCGCCAGACACATGATAAATCGACCCCCAAATGTTGTCTACTACAAATACAGTAAGTGTTGGGGGGTGTTTGGATTTTGAAAAACAATTTCAGCAAACAAGATGTTTTTGTTTTTTTAATGTTCTATAGACTTGGCTAACAAGTTATTCTATAGCAAAACACTGTAAATGTCTTGTAATTATAAGGTACCCCATTACCATCTGAGGGAAGGATAAGGTTCCCTTGTGCAGTGCTGCCCCCTATCTTGCACAAGCTATTAATCATCCTGAATGAATGAGTATGACCACTGTTTTTTAAAGGGACAGTATACACCAATTGTCATATAACTGCATGTAATAGACACTACTATAAAGAATAATATGCACAGATACTGATATAAAAATCCAGTATAAAACCATTTAAAATCTTACTTAGAAGCTCCCAGTTTAGCTCTTTTGAAAAGGTTAGCTGGAACACCCACTAAAAGTGGCTGTATAGCAAAAAGAGTAGACACTCCCCCTTCCTCTGCATATGGAAAGACTCTTTACACAAACAGGAGCAAGCTGGAGTAGGAATACATCAGTATTCTTCTAAAACTTTGGGCTTGGTTAGAAGTCTGAAAATCAGCGCAATGTTTTTTAAAAATAAGCAAAACTATACTTTTTAAAAAATAAAAAAAGCTGTATGGGCTAAATAAATAGATCATCTACAAAACATTTATGGAAAGAAAAGTTTAGTGTATAATGTCCCTTTAACTAGTGGTAAGTGAGCCTGTTCCACTAGAGCTCCAAAGCAGTCTTCTCTGCTTAGTAAATTGAACCCAAAGGTGTATACTGTCACTTTAATTCTCTTTTTATTAATGCTTTGTGACTATTTATTGTTTACTTCATTCCTTTATTATGTCTTACATGGTCTAATATTTGAACTATGTTACAGAAGAGAAAGTTATAACAATATTGTATTTTTGTACAGATTTTTGACAAAATACTTTTTTGGGGTTTTAATCTATTAATCTGTGTTTTACCATCACATCCCAATAGTTCTGCTTGCGGCAGGGGTGATAGATCAGTGGGGACAGGATTACATTTTCTGGGTCTAGAACAGACATTGATTTGTATCCCTTTCACTCACTGAAGTGGCTTTGTTTGTGACAGAAAGCTTTAATTGTTGTCAATTTGGTTCTGTTTTAATCCTGAGCATGAAATATCCCCTCTGTCTCCTATTTTAGGTCCAGCTGAGCATATATATATATTATTGGACATTTTATTTGATGTAAACTAGCCCATAAAAAGCAACAACTGGGCACAATCTCTTTGAAATGTTTTGAAAAGCTTCTCTTAGTGAAAGATTGTAATGTCAAATGGTTGAAATACCAAAGCCTCATAAAGGGACACTAAAGTCAACTAAAGTCAACAATTAACTTTCATGATTCCGATAGAGCATGCAGTTTAAAGAGACTGTCCAATTTACTTCTATTACCAAATTTTCCACATTCTTTTTATATAAACACTTTTTGAAGCACCAGCTCCTACTGAGCATGTGCACAATTTCATAGGGTATACGTATACTAGTCTGTTATTGGCTGACGGCTATCACATGATACAGGGGGCCAGCATATGGGGAAAATATAAATTTATCAGCAAAATAATCTACTGCTTATTTGAAATTCAAAGTGTGTGATTGCATTATCTTTAAATTATGCACCTGTTAATTATGCAAATCTACTGTATTTAGTGGTCCTTAGTATATGCTGGACAGAACCAATTTTAAGTTTTATATGCTATTTTCGTATTCTGTACGATAATGTTTTTTAATATTAATGTCGACTTAAAATTGAGTTCATGATGTGTTGTTTCAAAGGGTCATGTATCTATCCATAGTAATATTGATTTATAAGGTAACATCTTTATATTGTTTCATACTCTTTCCTTGGCATTTTTGTTTAAATCTTTATGATTTTGTTCACAGAAAAATAAGTATATTCCATACATTTTCTAGAAAGCTCAATCTCATGCTAAATTTATAAATAGAAATATTAACAAAGTCAAACAGTACAGGAAACCACCTCTATACATCTGCTTTTGAGAAAAAGAAAAAAAAAACATTTCTCCTTTTTTAACCTATTTCATAGTTTGATAGTTTCTGTTTTTAATGACATTCTGTTTTTAGTGACATTTTAGATTGACTTTAAAATAACATATTAAATGAAGCTAGATTACAAGTGGAGCGCTAATATAATGTGCACCTGTAAACGGGCAAATTCGCCCATTTATGGGCGCACGTTAAATAACCAGCCAGTACAAGTGGCTGGTTAATGCTACCGCAAGCTTGCGGCAGCAATTTGCGCTCCGAAAATTAACCAGAGGTCAGACCACTGGTTAATTTTAAAAATGTCCCCTAATTGCCGCCAAAATACAGTGTATAGTTTCTTTAGTTATATAATAAATAGTAGAATCTTTAATTTTTAAAATAATAACTGCACAAAGGAGTCTTTAGGGGTTAAAGTGTTTAGATGTGGGGTGTTAGAAAAAAAAAACAGCATATAAACACAAATATATATTTATTAATTCATATACATACTGTATATATTTAAACTTTGCTGCCCATCTCCGCAAGACTTACCACCTTCACTGCGCTAGGTTATCTGCTACAACAATCGGCATGACTACGAGGCTCCCATTGGAGCCTATGGAAGCACGCTCTCGTGAGCGCAAAGCTTTCATGCAATGCGAAAGCGTGTTTGCGTGCACTGGTATGAGTGGAGCCCAAATATTGAGCAATTTTGCACTCCACTCATTATCTGCCCCTAAATAGGAAAAATGTTCTCACACTTTTAGCAGGTTGATATTCATATAGATCATCTACAAAGTTACAAATATTTATAGAAACATACTGTTCGGCATCAACAAAGATGGTATAATAAATTGCAAAAATACTCTTCATGTAGGAATTCTGCCATAGTACTGCAATTAAAATGTTTTACAGAGCACTTCTTGGAAAAAATATTCTGTAGACAACAGAGATTTCTATGATATTAAAGCCAGCTAAAATTATTTCTGACTGCCAGTGTGATTAAAACAGTTTGATAAAAAAAAATAACAGTTTTGTGAATGTATATTGAATGGATGTTGCAGAATTGTATTTCAGCAAACAAAATTACACCTAAGGGTAATATTTTCTTACCTCTACTTGCATGTGGTCATAATAAAGCTGTACTGTGCAAACTGATTGAAAGCTATAATTAAAACTATTTGTCATTCTCGGTTATAACTAATTAGCTTTTTATTTTATATTAAGGAACTACACAAAGAATTCTTTATAAAGTCAGTGAACTGTACTTCTTGCTAGTCCTTTTCAAATGCATAATTTCTTAATTAAATAAAGTGATTAGACTTCTACTGTCAAACAGTTTGTGCTTGTTAAAAAGCTATAATTAAGATTCTGCTAGATTTTTTTTGTTACTGGACTTGCAATTGTCATTTCATTTTTGTTGGTTTATAAGCAAACTGTAATTTTCTTCCCTAATATCAAAACAAATAGAGAATATTTAATTGCAAATTGTTCTTTGCTATGCAGAAGTTATCATTTGTACAGCAGAAGAAGAAAAGTGATTTGCTCTTGGTTTACAATCTGCCACAACTCAAACTTTGAGCCATAAGCAATTTATCAAAAATGCATAAAACAAATGAGTTCTGGCATATCCAAACTAATCAGCATGCAAAATATGTAATGTTTTTGTATGGGAGAGACAGCAAAACTCCTGTGTTCTACCCCACAGCATACACTACATATTTCCTTAATCATTTTCTAGGCTTATCTTTATATCATGCTCTACATTTTTTTTTTCCTCAGATAGGTTCCCCAGATATAAGAAATGTATGCAGCTGTGCTTTCCGTAAAATAAAGCAAATTACTTAGAAGTCACAAAACCAGACATCAGTGAAAAACTGCATAATGGTAACTTCAGTCTGCAGAGGATAGCATCAACACTTAGGTGCATTGTCTGTAAATAAAGCATCTATTTACTTGTGCTTCCACATAAACCTTTTGTAGCAAAAGAAAATGCATAAACTTAATACCATGTTTAAATAGGCATGTCTAGAGTCAACAAACAAAAATTATATGAAAAAGAAAATATATGTTACATATTTAAGGGCTGATGCTGTATCTGGTAGTTCCAACCCCTTACAAAAACAACTTAACATAACTACTTAACTTATAAATAAAGACACGACACAGATAGCTGGGATTTAAAGACCATAACGATGGTCATATTTATTAACAAATATTAACTTGACTTCAACGGAAGTCATTCAAATATTTAACCTGTGGCGGCATTCGAGGCCTAGTAAACTATTAGCTCCATATGACAAGAGGTCGCAGCCAGATGTTGTGGAATTGCAAATGCCAAGGGTGGGGCGCAAATGTGGCCCCACCCCATTCCGTCTAATAGGCGCGGACGTCCTAAAGGATCTTCAGCCAGCAGACCCGCGGGGCGGGGCCCCCCAGGTCACGACCTGAGGACATCACCCCCGCCCATTAGCCCGACTGTCACCTCTGCAGACTCCACCCTCAATTGTTGATGGCTACGACCTCCCGCCATTAGGAGATACGTGGATGTTATGATGCGCTTCAGCCTCTAAGGCACTGGTATGGCCAAGCCCTGCAGCAAAGCTCATCCAGGAAGCAAATAAATTACGGCTAAGGTCTTACCAAGACTAGGTCAACTAACCCCATCCCTGCCTTTCGCATCTAAAGGACCAGCAACCCGTCCGGGAAGCCATCTGCCTGAATGACGCCTAAAAATGTTGCATTAGCAACTACTTAATTAACCATTTAACAATAGGGTTGGGAGGGAGGGAAACTTTCTCCTTGCAAAATCCCAGGTGGAAGAGGCCAGATTGTTCCAGAACTTCCTTTATATTAGGTGAGCCTAAGACCTCCCCTCACCTTGCAACATTGTTGCTACTACACTGCACTGGGATTTTCCACTAGCCTGTCAGCTCATCCCTTAACTCCATTACAGGAGACTCTGCTACCTTTCATTCCCCTAAGGGCTGATGCTGTATCTGGTAGTTCCAACCCCTTACAAAAACAACTTAACATAACTACTTAACTTATAAATAAAGACACGACACAGATAGCTGGGATTTAAAGACCATAACGATGGTCATATTTATTAACAAATATTAACTTGACTTCAACGGAAGTCATTCAAATATTTAACCTGTGGCGGCATTCGAGGCCTAGTAAACTATTAGCTCCATATGACAAGAGGTCGCAGCCAGATGTTGTGGAATTGCAAATGCCAAGGGTGGGGCGCAAATGTGGCCCCACCCCATTCCGTCTAATAGGCGCGGACGTCCTAAAGGATCTTCAGCCAGCAGACCCGCGGGGCGGGGCCCCCCAGGTCACGACCTGAGGACATCACCCCCGCCCATTAGCCCGACTGTCACCTCTGCAGACTCCGCCCTCAATTGTTGATGGCTACGACCTCCCGCCACAAGAGACAGGCACTCCCACATAAACCGGGCTCTTGCCGCCACCCGCTAAATATTACTAACCAGAGCCGTTTTGAGGTCCACCAGGAAGATCACCAGCCCTTCGTCGGACAGGTGCACCCCGTCCGGGCGATACAGCCCTTTTTTGTCCGCTGAGATCAGTTCATGGCGGACCACAAAACCCCCTACCTCTAGTACTGCTCTACCCAGCTCCCTGTTAACTTTTTTTCTAACCCTATATGCTATCCTAGGTGTGGGAAAATATCTCCAACGCAGCCGGGGGATTATGTTGGACCAAGCCAGCCTAACCCCCGGGAACGTGGTGCAGATCCACTTGACATCCGACCTCATCGCATTGATGAGGTCCAGAGCCGGTGCACTCCCTATATCATTTCCCCCCATGTAAAGGAGGATGATGTGGGGCTGTCCCCATCTATGTCTGGCATTCTGGAGGAGGGCAGGCAAACCATCCCACTGTAAGCCTCTACGGCCCAACCACCGTATTGATGCCTTAGACGTCGGAATCCCCAACTGCTGCCCCTCAGGAAGAGAATGGGCCTTCAGTGCCGCCCAGTGCACGTAGGAGTGCCCTATTATCCAGATGCGAGAAGGA
The DNA here is from genome assembly GCF_027579735.1 of Bombina bombina. Taxonomy (NCBI): domain Eukaryota; kingdom Metazoa; phylum Chordata; class Amphibia; order Anura; family Bombinatoridae; genus Bombina; species Bombina bombina. The sequence goes on along the minus strand of NC_069502.1, from coordinate 666,173,140 downwards.
CCTGTAGCCACACCTGAAAAACGGATTACATAGTCAATCACCTTAGACTAAAATTAAACAACACAACCAGAACAACTGTAAAATGCCTGTTTCCTTACTCCTACACCGAATACCCCCTACGCCTCAGCTGGGGGGCGCACGTAAGACTTGTAACATTGGGACCTCCATCTGCCCAACTTCTGTATGCGTTCTCCCTTCCAACCTAGCGCCGCCGCGCTGGTGGCAGCCCCTATTCGGAAGGAATGGGGGGTGATTCTACAGTTCCCCAAACCTGCTGCAAGCGCTACCTTTCTGAGCACAGCTGCGAACTGGTACCGGGAGAGATTCGATCCGTCGGAATGCACTAAGAACTGGGCGGGGCCCCGCGGTCGCTGCGCCATGTAGGCCCTTGTACTCACAACCGGGCAGACGCCCGATGCTGAGGGAGTCAGAGTGATCCACACCCCTTTCCCCTCCTGGTCAGTCTTCGAGTGCGGGATAAACAATAACAAATTATCGCCCCCCAGTTTGACATGAGCCAACTGCATACCCGTGTTAACCGCATCCTTTGAGGTTGCGACCAGCTCGCCCGGCCTGAGGGCCGCAAAGAACGCCAAGGAGAATACGCACTGAAACAGTTCTCTTTCGCCGGGTTCGACGCATATGCCCTCGATTGCGTCCAACAGCCTGGCTAGCCTACAAAATGTGACAGGTTCGCGCGCATCTTTCGCTCTACCCTCGAGCCTTCCCCAGCCCTTAATCACTTGCTTCACCAGGAAACCTTTCGTGATATTGGGCCACTCTAGCATATTGCAAAAGAAGGAGATTGCAGCTATTCTATTGGATATAGCGCCCTTCGAAGTCCCTTGCCCGTGTTTCTCTGCCAGCCACTCCAAGAACAGATCCCTCGAGACCCTTTCCGGCGCTGCGCCCTGTTCGTGACAGTAACTTACCCACTCGCCCCAGTGCTGTGAATAAGCTCTCCACGTGTTCGGCGCCAGGGATGCCCTCACTAGGTGCCCTATGGACCTCCCTGCCCCGCCAACTGCCAAATAGAGTGGGGACAAGGTAAGCCAACTGCTGCTGCATTAGGGGCCAGTCTGCGAAACTGCTCCCATTGAAACCTCGAGAGTGCGTCCGCCAGGGTGTTGTTGACCCCGGGAACGTGCCTCGCGGAAAACTGAATATTGTATTGCAAGCACCTCAGCACTAGCTGTCGCAAGTACCTAACAACTACCGGTGACGACGCAGACAACCTATTTATGGCGAACACAACGCTAGCGTTGTCTGTCCAAAACACGATGTATCTATCCTTTAACGCCGGCCCCCAGAGCTCTATGGCCACAACTATGGGAAAGAGCTCCAAAAGTGTCAAGTTCCTTGTCAGACCGACTTGGACCCATGACAGGGGCCATGGCTCGGCGCTCCATTGCCCGTCCAAATAGGCGCCATAACCCACCGCTCCAGCTGCATCCGTCAGCAGGTGCACTGTCTGACTGGAAACCCTAGGAGCGCGCCAAAGAAGTGTTCCATTGAAACCCTGCAGGAAGTGCTCCCATACCTTCAAGTCTTCCCGCATGTCTTCCGAAACCACCACTTTACGTGCCCCGTGTGGAGTGGAGAGCAAAGCTTCCATCCTCCTGTTGAACACGCGACCCATGGGTATAATTTTGCACGCAAAATTGAGTAAGCCTAGCACTGACTGCAGCTCCCTCAGGGGCATGCTCTTTGCTGCCCCGGCTTTGCGCACTGCTGAGAGCATTGCTTCCACCTTGTCAGCTGGAAGACGACATAGCCTTGCAGCAGTGTCAATTTCGATCCCCAGGTACGTGAGTCTTGTACAGGGGCCCTGTGTTTTTTCCTCAGCTAGTGGCACTCCAAATTTTGACATTAGCCCTCGCATTACTGCGATCAGCCGATCGCATTCGCGTGTGTTCGCGGCGCCAACCAGCAGGAAGTCATCCAGGTAATGAGCGACTATTCCCCCACCGGCCGCCGTGATGATAGCCCAGTGCAAGAATGAGCTAAACTCTTCAAAATAAGCACATGATAGCGAGCAACCCATGGGCAAGCATTTGTCGATAAAATAATTCCCCTCAAATTTACACCCCATCAGTCTGAAAGATGCTGGGTGTATAGGGAGTAACCGAAAGGCAGACTCGATGTCCATTTTGGCTAGCAGCGCGCCCGGACCCGCCGTCACTACCAACTCCAACGCCTGGTCAAACGATTGGTAAGACACCGAGCTTATCAGGGGGTCTATAGCGTCGTTGACGGAACCCCCTTTCGGATAGGACAAATGCTGAATCAGGCGAAACTTCCCTGGTTCCTTTTTGGGGACCACCCCTAGAGGGGAAATAACAAGGTCAGGGATGGGAGGTTGCTCAAATGGACCAGCAAATCTTCCCAAAGCAATTTCTTTGCTCAGTTTCGCCCTAACTTCGCCCGGCATTTCATAAGCCGATTTTAAATTCTTATGCGACGAGGACCCCGTTACCAACCCCAATGTTGGTATCTTGAAACCTTCCGCAATCCCCGCCAGTAGGTTGTCAGCCGAAACCCTGTTCGGGTAGGCTGCCAGCCAAGGTCTAATGGCGTCCAGCTTCAGGGGTGTTGGAGCTCTTTGGTCCAGCCCCCCCCGATTTTGCCCCACGGAAGGCTCCTCCGTCCCTCCGCTTCGGGCATTCAACACCTGGGTGTTGACCGCTGCAGTACATGCAGGCGTGCCGAAAGGAACAAGAAGCGCCCTTATCGCATTGCTTCTCGTTGTACTTCCAACACTCCCTGCCCCGACGCTTGATGATGCTCGGAGGCCTCTGGGGCCCTGTCCGCAGCATCGATCCCCCTGCCCCCCCTTTTTCCGGTATGAGCAGGGACCACAAGTCCAAGTCTTTCACCCCAAAGTTCAAAACTGGATTCCCAACCATTTTCCTCCTAAACTCACTATCATAAGCACGCCACATGCCTTCCCCATACCTATTATAGATACATTCTATTATCTCAGCGTACTTAATCACGTCTACCGCGGCCTCCGGCCTCTGTTCGATGTAGCAGGAGGAGAATACCCTAAAGCACCGCCTCCACTCATCAAATGTATCTGGGCGCTGGATCTTCTTCGGTCCAGTCCCATCCTCGCTACGCTCTTTGTCGCGCTGCGCCTCTAGCGACAGCTCGAACATATTGACGTATTTGTGATCGCGAATTTTCTGTATCGTTTTGGGTTTGAGGTGCGCATGCAGGCAGTGTATCTTGCAGGGATAAGAGTCCCCCTGCAGAGCCACCCTTCTGTCACTAACTGATATGTCCCGCGGCTGCGCCGTGCTCTCGCCTCCCTGCGCACTGCCGGCGGAGGCGGACACAGAGCTTGGACCCGCCAGCAGCGCAGGTTGCTCCATGCTACCTACGCCCTTAGCCTGATTTCGCTCAGCAACCAGCACCTTCAACATTTTAAACATGCGGCGCTGTCCCTTGCTATTTAGCCCTAATTTCTTCCCCCCATCTGAGTCTGAATCAGTGCTATAATCGGTGTCAAAGGTGCGTGACAGGTTATATAAATTTCTCTCACCAACAGCCGATGTGGAAGGTGTAGATGTCCCTGGTGTTGCCACCGCTGATCCTCCTGACGGCTGTACCGACAGTCCAGCTCCTGCTGGACCGGAGACCTCTGTCCTCTGCTGTGCAACCTGCGTGTCCTGTGGGGGAGAAACAAACAAGAGGGGAGTATCCAGGCCAGCCATGCGGCCCTCCTGCCTGCTACCCCCAACTGGGGTGGACGTACTAACCCCTGCCCCAGTCGAGATCCCTCTGGCCCTCTGCTCACCCCTGTCACCACTCCATTCATTCACTGACCCTGCAACAACGGGTGATGCACTGACCAGGTGTTCCCTGCCTGAGTGTATGCTCTGAACCCCTGCAGCTGTTGGTTGCCGTGACTCCCCCTGCGCCCTGTCTGCGAGCACAGTCGCCCCCCTTTGGGGTACATCAGTATTTCCGGGACCCCCCCTGCTATACCACTGGCGCCCCAGCAATGCACTTCTCGCTCTCCCATATGCCTGCCTGGTAACCTTAGATCCCATGAGCCTCCCCCTATGCAAGCCGCGTCCTCTCTGCACTACAGTTGCCCTGTCTGTCATGCTAGGTGCTGCAGAGTGTAGCGCAGCGGAGCGGGCCTGCCCGGATACTCCCCCCTCACCTGTGGAGAGTACCCGGCTAGGCCTCTTTCTGGCCCCAGGAACGCGTCCATCCGCTCCATGTTCCGGCCGTGTGACTCTCGCGGCGCCGGAAGTGACGTCACGCGTGTCACATGACCGGCCGGAAATGGGCGCGCCAGACGCGAGGCCGCAACCGGAGCCTGCACTGGTAGTAGCAGGCTCCGACTGAGCCACCAATGACAAATGCGGTCCGGCGGGCGGGCGAGGACCCCCAGGCCCCACACCGCTCCCTGACTGAGCCACCACTGAAGCATCCGGTCCGGGCCCCAGGGACCCGGCCGGATGATAGGACACGCTAGGCCCCTGTGTAGTCCCGCTAGGCCCCGGGCCCACATGGGGTAAAGGAGGCTGTTGCTGAGGGGCGCTAGGCCCCGGTTCAGCCTGACCCACTACCGGAGGCAACACGGCGGCCGTCAAGGCCTTAAACATGCCCACGATGGCCGCCGCTGCCACAGGAGACAACCCGGAGGCCGTGAGGGCCCCCAGGCCTGCCTCCAAAGCTTGGTCTAAGTTAGATGGGCCAGAGCTCACTGCACCCGCCTGTCCTGTAACCATAACAGTACCAAGGCCGGCGGGTGCAGGTTCAGGGGGTGGGGGGTTATTTATTATAACATTGGGGGTTAACACAGGTGATACTGGCCTTGTTTCCGCCGGAGTCGGTGGCACCACATCCTCATCTTCCTCCTCTATTACAGGTGCACTCCTCAAGGATCTCCCAGTGGACTCCCTGAAGCGAATGGGCACCGCAGCACTTCTCTTTGATCTAGACATTTTCACTTGAAGAATGGCAAAACTTTCTCCTTGCAAAATCCCAGGTGGAAGAGGCCAGATTGTTCCAGAACTTCCTTTATATTAGGTGAGCCTAAGACCTCCCCTCACCTTGCAACATTGTTGCTACTACACTGCACTGGGATTTTCCACTAGCCTGTCAGCTCATCCCTTAACTCCATTACAGGAGACTCTGCTACCTTTCATTCCCCAATTAGCTGAGAAAGAAGAAACTAGAAAAATATAGATCAGGTGTTATCTATCCTTTTGCTGTTTGTAATGTATGTGACTCCACTATTTTTTCCTTTTGACTGTGGCACCCTAATAACATTCGGCTAGATTACGAGTTTTGCGTTATGAGCGACTCGGTACTAACTTTCAAGTTATTTCCACCGCTCACCTCCCTATAGTGCTGCTATTACAGGTTTGCAAAAATCCGGCGTTAGCAGGCAATATGTCAGCGTTGAGCTCCATTGAGCTCCATACCGCACCCAAATACCAGCGCTGCTTTAAGCTGGTTTTATGTGCTTGTGCATGATTTCCCCATAGACATCAATGGGGAGAGCCGGCTAAAAAAAAGCCTAACACCTGCAATAAAGGAGCGTAAAGCTCTGTAATGCAGCCCCATTGATTCCTATGGGGAAAGAAAATTTATGTTTACACCTAACACCCTAACATATACCCAGAGTCTAAAGACCCCTAATCTTACACTTATTAACCCCTAATCTACCACCACCGACATCGTTGACACCTATATTATACTTAACCGCTAATCTGCCGCCCCTGACACCGTTGCCACCTACATTATACTTATTAACCCCTAATCTACTGCCCCTGACATCGCCGACACCTACATTACACTTATTAACCCCTAATTGTCCGCCCCCGACATCACCACCACCTACCTACACTTATTAGCCCCTAATATGCTGCTTCCAACGTCGCCGAAACTATACTAAAGTTATTAACCCCTAAACCTAACCCTAAATCTAACCATAACGTAACCCTAACCCTAACACCACTAACTTTAACATAATTAAAATAAATCTAAATAAAAATTACTATCATTAACTAAATAATTCCTATTTAAAACTAAATACATACCTATAAAATAAACCCTAAGCTAGTTAGAATATAACTAATATTTACATTGTAGCTATCTTAGGTTTTATTTTTATTTCATAGCTAAGTTTGTATTTATTTTAACTAGGTATACTAGTTAATAAATAGCTATTAACTATTTACTAACTACCTAGTTAAAATAAATACAAATTTACCTGTAAAATAAAACCTAACCTGAGTTACACTAACACCTAACATTACACTACAATTAAATCAATTACATTAATTAAATACAATTAACTAAATTACACAAAATAAAAAAGAAATTATCAAATATTTAAACTAATTACACCTAATCTATTAGCCCTATCAAAATAAAAAAAACCTAGCCTAAACTAAACTGCCAATAGCCCTTTAAATGGCCTTTTGCGGGGCATTGCCCCAAAGAAATCAGCTCTTTTACCTGTAACTAAAAATACAAACAACCCCCAACAGTAAAACCAACCAACCACACAACTTAAAAGGGCCTTTAGCTCTTTTTCAGCCCAAATCCTAAAAAATAAAACCCACCCAATAAACCCTTAAAAAACACTAACCTGCAAATGCCCTTTTCAGGGTAATGGGGAGCTTAGTTTTTTTTAGATAGTATTTTATTTGGGGGTTTGGTTGTGTGGGTGGTGGGTTTTACTGTTGGGGGTTGTTTGTATTTTTTTTTACAGGTAAAAGAGCTGATTTCTTTGGGGCAATGCCCCGCAAAGGCCCTTTTAAGGGTTATTGGCAGTTTAGTTTAGGCTAGGGTTTTTTTTTATTTTGGGGGGACTTTTTTATTTTGATAGGGCTATTAGATTAGGTGTAATTAGATTAAATATTTGATAATTTCTTTTTTATTTTGTGTAATTTAGTGTTTTTTTATTTTTTGTAATTTAGTTAATTGTATTTAATTAATGTAATTGATTTAATTGTAGTGTAATGTTAGGTGTTAGTGTAACTCAGGTTAGGTTTTATTTTACAGGTAAATTTGTATTTATTTTAACTAGGTAGTTAGTAAATAGTTAATAACTATTTAGTAACTAGTATACCTAGTTAAAATAAATACAAACTTAGCTGTGAAATAAAAATAAAACCTAAGAAAGCTACAATGTAACTATTAGTTATTTTGTAGCTAGCTTAGGGTTTATTTCACAGGTATGTATTTAGTTTTAAATAGGAATTATTTAGGTAATAATTGTAATATTTATTTAGATTTATTTTAATTATGTTAACGTTAGTGGTGTTAGGGTTAGGGTTAGACTTAGGGTTAGGTTTAGGGGTTAATAACTTTAGTATAGTGATGGCGATGTTAGGGACAGCAGATTAGGGGTTAATAATATTTAACTAGTGTTTGCGATGCGGGAGTACGGCAGTTTAGGGGTTAATATGTTTATTATAGTGGCAGCGATGTCGGGAGCGGCAGATTAGGGGTTTATAATTTTATTTTAGTGTTTGCGATGCGGGAAGGCCTCGGTTTAGGGGTTAATATGTAGTTTATGTGTGTTAGTGTACTTTTTAGCACTTTAGTTATGATTTTTATTTTATGGCTTTGTAACATAAAAGCCATAACTACTGACTTTCAGTTTACGGTATGGATCTTGCAGTTATAGGCTGTACCGCTCACTTTTTGGCCGGACAGGCAAACTCGTAATATCGACGCTATGGAAGTCCCATTGAAAAAGGACTTTTTGAAAGCTGCAGTATTTACGTTGCGTTACGACCAAAAAAGTGTGTGGGACAGATATACCTGCAAAACTCGTAATACTAGCGGTAGTGAAAAAGCTGCGTTATGAGGCTTTTTCACTCATAACGCAAAACTCGTAATCTAGCCGTATGTTAAGCAAATGCAGTGAAATTAAAAACTAAAATAATTTACCACAAGCTCACACTTTTTTTTTCCCTGTAAAGAACTTTTTCTTTTAATTCAATATGTAGTTTATTTATGAAATAAATGAAAAAGTGAAATGTTATAAACATGAAGGCATGGTATATAAGAACAGACAGGAAAAGGCTAGTAAAAGCAGAACTCTATGCAAACCCCAAAAGGTCTCTTTTTGGTATTTTGTAATAATTAAAGGGACAGGAACCCCAAAATTTTATTTCCTGATTTGTATAGAATATAAAATTTTAAACAACTTTCCAATTTACTTATATTATCAAATTTGCTTCAGTATCTTGTTATCCTTTGCTGAAGGAACAGCATTGTACTACTAACATCTAGCTGAACACATCTAGTTAGCCAATCACAAGAAACAAATGTGTGCAGCTAGCTCCCACAAGTGTAGGATGTGTGCGTATTCTTTTTCAACAAGGGATACCAAGAGAACCAAGCATATTTGAAAATAGAAGCAAATTTAAAAATGTCTTAAAATGGAATGCTCTATCTGAATCATCCTATACCTTTAAGACTGTGCTTACACAAACTTACAAGAAAAAAAAAAAACAACATTAAAAATAAGTAACTAAATATCATAGGCATAGGTTAAGTATGATGTTTCTGGAGTAAGTAGTAAAAAATATATGTCAATGGTATAAAAGATACTGTCAAAAACAGGCTTTTAAATGTAACTCTCAAATGAAAAGCTACTGGCAATGGAATTAAGTCAGCATGATTGAGGGCCAGATTACGAGTGAAGTGGTAGCGCTAACTCTGCTAGAAATAGGTTTTTTGCAAGCATCGAATACTGTGCGTATTACAAGTTGAAAGTAAAATGTTTTCTTTGTGCACTAATCTGTCGTGAGCAAAAAGCCGAACTTACAATATTCTGATTGTGTAACGTATTCCCTCAAAGGGGTCAATTTATCAAGCTCCGTACGGAGCTTGATGTACCATGTTTCCAGTGAGCCTTTAGGCTCGCTGGAAAAACAGAAGTTATGAAGCAGTGCGGTCTAAAGACCGCTGCTCCATAACCTGTCTGCTGATTGACACCCCCTGCTAGCGGCCGATTGGTCGCAAATCTCCAGGGGCCGGCATTGCACTAGCAGTTCACAAGAACTGCTGGTGCAATAATAAATGCCGACAGCGTATGCAGTCGACATTTATCGATGTGCGGCATACATGATACGCTATCATGTCCCCTCGCACACAAATAAATTGACGCCATAGACTTTAATGGAGTGTGAAAAGTGGGGAAAAAGAACACTACTACTACTTGTGCGCAAACCCGATCACGTTTGACCAAGTGCGCTAACCCGACATGAAATATTAATATTTCACATATCAATAGTCTTCATGTAGAAAATAATGTACTTTTCATTATTAAAGGGATAGTAAACACCAAAAATGTTATTGTTTAAAACGAAAGATAATCCCTTTATTTACCAATCCCTAGTTTTGCATAACCAACACTGTTATAGAAATATAATTTTTACCTCTGTAATTACTTTGTATCTAAGCTTCTGCTGACTGTCTTCTTATCTTAGATCCTTTGACAGACTTTCATTTCAGGCAATTAGTGTCGACTCTTAAATAACTTCACGTGCATGAGCACAGTGTTATCAATATGAAACACATGAACTAACGCCCTCTAGCTGTGAAAAACTGTCAAATGCATTAAGCTGAGAGGCGGCCTTCAAGGGCTTAGAAATTAGCATATGAGCCTACCTAGGTGAAGCTTTCAACTAAGAATAGCAAGAGAACAAAGCAAATTTGATGATAAAAGTAAATTAGAAAGTTGTTTAAAATTGCATGCCCTAAAGGTTCCGGTGGAGGAGGAGCAAGGCAAGCCAACCTGAGCTCACTGCTCCAGCCCAACAGCTGCTGGCGGTGAAACTTTCGCGCCCTGCCTCAAGTCTTGAGGCTGCTTCTTTCAGGGCAATTAGCAAAGATCAAGCTGGAACCGGTCCAGGGGACTGTAATCCCTCTGGTATATGCCAAATATTGCTACCCGAACTCACTTTTGGCGGCCCAAAATCCTCTACCTGGGTATACAGGTGCGCTGCTAACAAGCGGTATTCCTGCCTCAAGCCATCTAGCTCTCTTAGCTATTTATCTTTATTCTCTAACAAGTGCCCGACTGCCAAACTAAATATCCCCTTCTCCTTGCTGTCACTGCCCGCCGCCTCAGAGCGGCTAAATTTTAAGCCTAAAGAACATAGTATTTCTTCAACCCTGTAAGGTGAGCCTCCCAGCACCCTTACCTATAGCGAGACTTACCCTGCCGACGTGCGCCCGCCTCACCCCTCCCCCACCGGTGCTGCGCGGGAGGTGGACTGGACTTGCTCTGTGTTGGAGCTGGCGGAGGGATTTTGCTTCTCGCGCTCCTGCATACTGTTCCCTTCTCTCCCCTCCCACCGGTGCTGCGTGAGGGGAGACGAAGTTTGAATCCTCCATCGGATCTGGAAGCAGGAGGTACGGGTGGCCACCTCAGGGAGTGAATTGCTGCATCAGACCCTGGACGCCGGAGAAGAATTTGGCGGGCAGTTAGACGGCATAGGAGGGGGTAAGTTAAGTTGCAAAGCACTGCTTTTCTTACAAACTCTTTTGGCACATTAATAACTCTTTAAAGGGACACGTAGCGAAGAAATACAGAGCTAATAGATTGGGGCTAACTGGCTTGGAGACTGTCCTGGAAGTGGGCCTCTAAAACCACTTAAAGAATACATTTCCTTGTGCATACCTTGTTGGAAAATTGCTGACACTTTGCTAATTTTACACATATTCTACACCTTGGAAAGACCTAGGGGAAGAAAGTCTAAAATTTCTGCTTGAAACTTTTACCAGCATCTCTATCTCTTAAATTGGACATTCTCTGGAAACGCAGAGAGTGAAGAAAAAGATACAAAGTGGCACTCACTAATTGAGAATGGACATAATTGTAGCAAGCACAAGCACAAAATTGGGTATTCTTTATATTCTTTATTGTATATGCTGTATTGCGCTTGTTTTTTTTTTGTTTTTTTTGTGTTCTATGAGCTGAATGTTGATACAAAACTCATTTAATACTATTTAAGTGAATTTTTGATACCTCAGTTAAAATAATAAGCAGAGGCTAATTAAGTAAGCTAAGTTAGTTATATATGGTCTATATGCTAGTTTGCTTAACAAGAAATATGAGGGTTACTACATCTGGGTTTATAGAAAATGTTTTTTGAAAGCTAGAATACTCTCTATTTAAAGGCTTACTTATTCAAAGTACAAATAGATAGCTCAATAAATAGAATTGGGCTCTCTAGAGCAGGGCCCGTAAAGTATAAGACTGTTCTTGTCTAGAAGGCTTGTCTATTTGCAGTAGCTTAGGCCTCAGTGTATCTAATTTTTATACTTGTCTGCTTTGAAAATCCTATATGATAGGGATTTCTGTTTCTCTGTTAAACTACATTGTTGTGGTATTTCCATTGTCTGCTTAAAGATTTACACTTATACAAGTATGTAAAGGTAATGAGCTAAGTTAAAGGCTTAATATATTATTTAGGTCTCACCAGATCAGAATTTATAACAGGGGAAATGACCCTTGCTTTACTGAATGGATTTGTTAAAATGGAAGATACCAGAAGTCTTAAAGGCAAACCCTGAATTAAAGGGAAACCTATACAATTAAAATCTGAACTCTTGGAAGGCTTTAACCTCTTCTCCAAACCAAAAGGTATAATTTTCTAAAACTGATAGATAGGTGCGGAGAAGAGCAAAACTCAGGGTTCCTTTAACTTTAGCGTGATTGGGTAAATCCATTTCTGTCTGGTCAGTGTAATTATATATTTTATTATAACATTTTGTGTCGAATTTATTGGCTGGCGGACTTTAGAATATTGTTGTGACTGCCTCTATAATCTTCTATCCTTCTATAGACAAATGCCATGGCTGGCCTAGTGACTCCCATACACTTTTCTTAAGGATCTTTTTTTCCTTAAGAAAAAAAAAACAAGAGTTCACTCTATCGTTAATCTTTCCCCCCCCCCCCTTCTTTTTCCTCGATGAACTGAATCACGATTTTACCCTGGGCTAACGTTTTCTTTCTCTACCCCAGGGCTATAGCACTTTCACTCTATGGTTACTGAGACATTGGTTCTTAATTCCTTCTTTCCACATTTTCACCGATACAGCTATAAACCACAATACACAGGATAAATAAATTAGTAGTGATACCCTCACAAATTTTTCCTCAGCACATGGATAAATTCCTTCACTCCCATTCCCGGACTCCTTCACCAGTCATGACATCTAAACATAGAGATAAGAGGACAGAAGTAGGAAGAAGTTTCCGCAGAAACAACTGCACCTGCAGCTCCTATCTTGCCCATAAACGAATTAACTAATGTACAGGCCCTAGTGGCTAGCATATTTGAGGCACTAACCCCAAAATTTGATGTACTAAGATCTGAGATTAAGCAAGATATTAATCTACTTAGACACAAGATAAAATTATTCTCCAACAGACTAGATGAGGCCGAACAGAGAATATCTGATCTGGAGGATCTTATCTCAGCACAGGGGTCCAACCTTGAAGCTAATAATGTAATTATAGCTAAAATGCAAAATAAAATGGAGGACTTGGAAAACCGCGCCAGGCGCAATAATATCCGCATTATAGGGGTCCCTGAGGGGGGGCCTCTAGAAGACTTAAATACACTTATTCCTGAGATTTTAACTCAGCTTCTTAAGATTCCTCCCAATTATCCACTGATAGTAGTCGAGAGAATACACAGACTAGGGAGACAAACAACAAATAGACAGGGAGATAATAGACCCAGACCTATAATAGCGAAACTGCTTAATTTTCAAGACAAGGTTACACTACTTCAACATTTTTGCAAAAATCAGCCAATTATTTTTAAAGAAAAAAAAATCCTGCTATTTCAAGATTACTCAATGGAAACATCCATTAAAAGAAGAAATCTAGCCCCAATTTGTTCAAAATTTATTCAGCAAGGCTTTCAAGCCTCAATAATTTATCCTACTAAATTAAGAATCCTTGTGAAAGGAGAGGCTCACTTCTTTGATAACCCACAAGAGGCAGAAAAATTATTGCAACAACTAAATACGCAGGAAAAATAGGAATTTCTTTTTGATAAGGTTATAACGCTAAAAGTTAGAGTTCAATGAATGGACAGTATTTACCCGTTCAATTCCCTTTCTCCCTTTTTTTTTTTTTTTTTTTTTTTCTCTTTCCTTCCTTCTTCCTCTCTCTCTCTCCCTCTCTCTTTCCCCCCCTCCTTAGATAAATGTGTGGCTTAGTTACAAATCTGAAAGTAATCTCCTGGAATGTAGGGGGAATCTCCACTCCCATCAAAAGAAAAGCAATCTCAACCCATGCAAGGCGACTTGATTCCGATATTGTTCTCTTACAGGAGACCCACCTAACCCAGGTGGAAGTCCTGAAGCTTAAAAAGGGATGGGTTAAGGAAGTATATGCCTCACCCGGCCCTGGTAGGAAGAGGGGGGTGGCCATATTGATGGGGAAAAGGCTAAAGGCAGAAGTTTTACAAGTCTTGACTGATCCAGAAGGGAGATATTTACTGCTAAAGATAAAAATTGAAAAGGTTACTTTTTCACTTTGTAATATATACGCACCGAATATTATAGATCCAGAATTCTGGAATCAGTTACAGGCCAAAATCCTTTCCTTCAAGGAAGGATATTTAATCCTCGGAGGGGACTTTAACATGGCCCCTCATTGCCCTTTGGACAGAATGAGGGAAAACAGGGACCATAAGAAGAACAAAAAAGATAATTTAGAATCTAAATTATTGACGAAAATGAAACAAAATTTAAATGTCAGAGACATATGGAGGATTCAGAATCCTGATGTCCAGGAATATACTTGTTTATCCAACGCACACAAGACTATGTCAAGAATTGACCTTTTTTTGATTGATGAAAGGCTATGTACAGCTAAAGTAAATGCAAAGATATTACCGATTTTTCTCTCGGACCACGGACCAATTTCTCTAAATTTTCAATTTGCAGTTTCCCAGCCGGGCTCTGTACGGTTTCATTTCCCCTCCTTCTTGGCAACAGATATGAAATGTAAAGCTCACTTGAGGATCAAATTTGAGGAATATATTCAATGTAACAGGGAATATTGGGAACGCCCATTAATTCTCTGGGAAGCGGCTAAAGCAGTCATTAGAGGTGAAGTTATCTCATATAGTGCAATGATCAGCAAAAAGCTAAGAGCTAGAGAAAAAGAACTAAATAATGCCTTGATCAATTCATATAATCGCTTACTTCTGACTAAAAATCCAGCTAACTGGGCAAGCTATATTCGGGCAAAAAATTAGAAAGATACATTTGCAATATACAGAGAAACCCAGTCTGATTTGAAATTACAATCTAAACTATATAGATATGGAAATAAATCTGGAAAATTACTTGCAAACTTGGTCAGGAATGATAGAAAGTCACCACTTATTGAAAAACTTTTTGCAGATGGGAAGCTCCTTACAAAGAGCTCAGATATACATGAAGAAATGGCTAGATATTACCAAGAGATATACTCACTAAGAAAATCTGACTCAATACAAGCTGAGGATTTTTGGAGCAAAATAATTTGCCCTAAGCTCTCCGCAGAAGTATTGGAAACTCTTAATGCCCCGATCAGGGTCGAGGAAGTAGAGAAAGTGATTCTCGAACTAGCTACAAATAAGGCCTCAGGGCCGGATGGTTTACCAAGTGAGTTCTATAAGATTTTGACATCGGAGATTGCTCCCCATCTTAATCAGGCATATAATGCTATGTATATTAAAGGAGAATTGGTACCGAAAGCCTTCTCAGCATCTTTCACTACTCTTATTCTTAAAGGCGGAAAAGATCCAGTATATAGGGAGTCATATAGACCGATTGCCCTATTAAATGTAGACTATAAGATCTTTATGTCTATCTTGGCCAAAAGATTGCAGGGGATCTTATCTGATATCATACATAAAGATCAAGCAGGTTTTTTGAATTCACAAAATTCTTCAGCTAAAATTAGAGAAGTTTTACTGGTTTCGGAATATTTTTACAATACTGAAGGGAGGGAGAGAGAGGATGGGGATTACATTCCAGATCTAGCCATTGTGGCAATCGACGCAGAAAAGGCGTTTGATTCAATACAACATGATCATCTTTTTACCTCGCTGGATCAGTTTGGGTTTAAAGGTAACTTTCTTAAATTTATACAAAATTTATACAGTCTTCCATCCACTAGCATAATTGTCAATAATATTGTTTCTTCTCAAATTGTGCTCAATAGAGGAACTAGGCAGGGATGCCCCCTCTCCCCCCTCCTTTTTAATCTAGCTATCGAGCCATTGGCCATAAGGATCAGATCACAGCTGGAAGGTATTTTGATTGGCAGACAGGAGATGAAACTGGCACTATATGCAGATGACATCCTTGTCTATTTATCAAATTCTCAGATTAATATTCCCAAGCTCTTACAAATTATTAACCAATTTGGTTCATTTTCTGGATACAAAACAAATGTCTCTAAATCTGAGATTTTCTGGCTTCGAAAGAATAAAGACTCATTTCTGAATAGTCCTTTTAAAACAGTCAAAGATTCATTTAAGTACTTAGGTATAGTAATACCCACGAATCCACATGACCTTTACAATCTTAATATCCCCCCAATATTAATAGCATTTAAGGACAAACTTAGATCATGGGAAAACTTACCCCTCTCTATATCAGGACGGATAGCCCTGTTCAAGATGGTTCTCCTTCCTAAACTACTGTACATATTACAGAATACAGCATTAATACTATATGACAAGGACATCCGAAGTCTTAATAGCTGGCTTAGAAGTTTTATATGGCAGAAAAGGAAACCCAGGATATCCCTGAATAAATTAACACATGCCAAGTTATTTACAGGATTTGCACTACCTAATTTGCGGCTTTATAATCTTGCTTTTTTAGCACGTATAGCTGCTGACTGGATTTCAGGCAATAATTATGTTTTGAACAATGCATTCGAAGAGAACATATGCGACCCATATCTCCCTTGTGCTTTACTTCACTGTGCGTTTAAAGATATGCCACCTAGAATTAAGAAAATTAAAGCAATTATTAATCCATTAAAGGCTTGGTGGAAGATAGGGAAACTCTTGTCCTTCAATTGTAAGGTCTCCAAATATCTCCCCTTAAGAGGGAACCCTGTATTTCAAGCTGGTATTGACTCTGCAGTTTTTAAAAACTGGCAATTAATAGGACTAAAAACGATAATACAATTTGTCGATAAGGACAACAAGTGCTTCAAAACATTTGAAGAAATTAAGAACAACTTCAACCTCTCCAATAAGGAGTTCTTTGCATTTTTGCAAGTGAGGCATTTTGTGTCTGGACTAATGAGGGAGGGGGAATGGAACTGGGAACTCGGTGAAATAGAGGATTGGTTAACACTAGTTAAAAATGGTCGCATGTCCATTTCATATTGTTACTATTTATTAGGAGCTGAAGAAGGGAAACGCACTCTGGAGAAAGTGGCCCAAGACTGGAGACTAATCTTGGAACAAGAGTATATAAATTGTAAATTTATTCAAAAATCCATTCACATGGTGGCACAGACCACTCTCTCAACAACATGGAGAGAATCACATCTTAAATTGCTGCATGGATTTCATTATACACCAGAAAAAGGTCATAAACTCCAGAACCCTAATTTTCATAAATGTCCTAAATGCTCCCTAGAGGCCGCAGATATTATACACATGATGTTTAAATGTCCCCTGATTAGACAATTTTGGTGTAAACTGGAATATTGGTTTAATACCTCCCTTAAGATTTCCCCTTTTGAACTTTCGGCAATTTTAGTCATATTCTGCTGCGACAATCTAGCAGAACAACAAATGAACAAAAAGATAATTAAAGTTTCTATCCTAGCAGCCAGATATTTAATATTTAAAAAATGGAAGACGAAAGAAATACCCACGGTAATTGAAGTAAAAAATTATCTTAAAAAACAATGTATCATAGAGCAACGTGATACGAATATCAATAACGAAACAGAGATCAGAAAATTCTTTGATAAATGGGCGCCATTTATTAAGTCTCTCCCTACAACAGAGATTGATTATATTATTTTTCCCTTTCAGAATACAGAGATGGTTTTATTAGGGATATGGTAATTGCATAAGGTCCGGGGATGTGAGGTGAGGGGGAGAGAGGAGGAGGGTATGAGGCAAAACCTTTCCCCCCCCCCCCTTTTTTTTTTTTTTTTTTTTTTTTTTTGTCGTTGTTGTTGTTGTCGTTGTGTTTGTTTGATTGTTTGTTTGTTTGTTTTATTTTGTTGGTACTATTATTATCACCAGCAGGTGTATGGAATTGAGATATTATGGAAAAAGTGAACAAAATAATTTAACAGGAACCCTGAGTTATAAGACTTAATAGAGTATAATTATTATTTAGGCTACTATAGGTCAGGAAGGCTGAGGAATTGTTTAAATTTATTTTTTGATGTTCTTTCTCTCATTTCCTTTTTCTTGAAAATTATGTAATTGCATATATATGTTGAAATATATATAATAAAAATGAATTTAAAAAAAAAAAAAATTGCATGCCCTATCTGAATCATGAAAGTTTAATTTGGACTTTATTATCTCTTTAAATATATGTTTATATATATATCTGATACATAAATACATATGTGCACACATAAATACATATACATATTTAGACATGTATATGTATGTACAGTATCTCTATGTTAAAGCCCTTTGCTTCCTTTTCTTTTCTTTAACACCTGAGACCTCATATCTTTGAGCCCTTATAACTTTTTATTGGATTTTTTTAAATAATGTTTTTCAGACAGGGTTATTATGAGTGTAACCGTACTTTGTAATGTATTTCTGATGTGTTTTGTAACACTTAACAGTTAACCATAGCTCTTTGGTCACAATTAAATTAAATTCAATTACGCTCGATTTTACTTTCAACTTGTAATATGCACGCTACTTTCGATGCACACAAACACCCTCGATAAACCCCTTATTGATCATGCATAACAGTTAGTTAGTCCACTTTAAATGTACCTAATTATTGGTTAAAATATAAATAAAGTTAAAATATAATACAATCATAGAAAACAAATGCCTTATAGGTATGTCCTTGTAAAGAAATCAATCATTCACCAATATTTCACAACTACACAGAGAAAAATGTCCAAACACAGCGTGGAACAGATTGACAAAGAAAAAACTATGACAACATCATATAAGTTTAAAAAAGAAGCATCCCCTGAAAAACAAGGACATATTAGTGTCACACATATTTTGTGCTAACTGCAATTATTCACTGCTTGTCCTCATAACGCATATTGTAACGTACAAGACCACCACACCAGGTTATGTCTCAGAATCAAATAACAATCTTCTCCAATATGTCCTGTAGAGTGTAACCTTCCCTGCAACAGGGTCTCCTTCTTCCTGTTGTTATTTGTTTAATAGTGATGTCGCGAATAGTTCGCCGGCGAATAGTTCCCGGCGAACATAGCATGTTTGCTTTTGCCGTGGCGGGCGAACATATGCGATGTTTGATCTGCCCCCTATTCGTACACTATCATTTTCTGATTTAATAGAAATGTTTTAAAGTGAACAAATTGCACTTTTAAACTTAGAAAGATGTTTACAAATAAAATAATGTCTCTTATGTGTGTTCCTTTCTTTACTATTATTGCAATCATGTCTTTGAATATTAAAAAGATTGTATGTATTGACTCACAAATTATAAGTAAGGGGTTAATTGCACATATGTTATAAAGAAGGTTTGTTCGAATGTTATCACAATCTTCCAGCAAGCGGCCTAACATGATTAAACACAAGCACTTTACAGGTATCGGTATTAAGTTGTTTAAAATTATATGCTTTGTCTGAATCATGAAAATAAATATTTTAGTTTCATGTTGCTTTAAGGTATTCAGTCACATTATATTATATAGTCTGCCACCAAATTCGATTTATGAAACAATCTACCCTTACTTGATGATAATTAACTGAGAAATCTGTATTGCATTTTCAGGCCCCAACCCAGAGGTCCGATTTAGCCAATTATGGGCCAGATTAGTGGAGTGCTATTTAGTGTTTTCACTTATGCACTAACTGTACTAGAAGTAAACTTTTTGCGTGTGTTGGGTTGCGCTCGTATTACAAGTTGAAAGTAAAAAGTTATTGTTCGCTCGCTAATCGGATGCGTGCAAAAATACAAGTCAATGAAGCAAAAAAAGTGGGGGGAAAACGCCGTACTCAAACCCGAACGCATATTCTTGAATGCATTAACCCAACATGAAAATATGAATATTTTACATTCCAATGTTCTTCACATAGCAGAAAATGTTCTATGTATTCATAAATACACATTTCTACATATATTTGATGCTGTTTTGGTACAATATACATGTTTACCTATATATACATGATTATATATAGGTATAGATATATACAGATACTGTATATATTGGAATATCTATTTAGAAATACTTAGAACATATTCTGCTATGTGCAGAACATTGGAAATGTAAAATATTAACAGTAAATGCACAGTTTAACACTTTATTAAATATGAATATTGCATGAATATGCTTTTTCATGTTTTCATCTACTTGACAGCAAAAGGCTCCAATGCACTTCTATATGTGTCTATATATGTATACATATGTATTAATATGTTTATTTGTGTATAATTGTCTATATAATTGTATAGACATATATATATATATATATATATATATATATATATATATATATATATATATATACACACATACATATACATCTTTAGACATGTATATGTATGTATGTCTATGTTAAAGCCCTTTGCCTGCACTTATAACTTTTTGTGCAATATTTTGTGGCAATAATTTTTATTAGAAACTGTTCTTATGAGTGTAATGGTACTGTGTAATGTATTTTTTATTTGTTTTGTGAGACTTTTTTATTTTGCAAAACAGTTAACCATGGCTCTGAGCATGCACTAACCAGACATGCATTAACTTTAATTGTGCTCAAGGCGATCACATTTTACTTTCAACTTGTAATATGAGCTCAAATTAACTTGCATGCAAACGTAAAAACCCAATATCGCTTGCACACAGAGGATAGCGCTCCACTCGTAATCTGGCCCTATGTCAGTGGTATGGAAAATCATTAGACTATTAAAAATTCAATCACCACATCTAAACCCCTTTGCTATCAGGACTTTTAGAGAAGAACTTGCCCAAAATCCTGGAGAATTTTCCGCATTTTTGCTAAACAGAAATAGAGCCTTGTTTTTTTAGTTTTATTTACCTGTCAAAACTATGGCCTAGATTTAGAGTTTGGCGGTAGCCGTCAAAACCAGCGTTAGAGGCTCCTAACTCTGGTTTTAGGCTACCGCCGGTATTTGGAGTCAGTCAGGAAAGGGTCTAACGCTCACTTTCCAGCCGCGACTTTTCTATACCACAGATCCCCTTACGTCAATTGCGTATCCTATCTTTTCAATGGGATCTTTCTAACTCCGGTATTTAGAGTCGTGGCTGAAGTGAGCGTTAGAAATCTAACGACAAAACTCCAGCCACAGAAAAAAGTCAGTAGTTAAGAGCTTTCTGGGCTAACGCCGGTTTATAAAGCTCTTAACTACTGTGCTCTAAAGTACACTAACACCCATAAACTACCTATGTACCCCTAAACCGAGGTTCCCCCAGATCGCCGCCACTCGATTACATTTTTTTAACCCCTAATCTGCCGACCGCCACCTACGTTATACTTATGTACCCCTAATCTGCTGCCCCTAACACCGCCGACTCCTATATTATATTTATTAACCCCTAACCTGCCCCCCACAACGTCGCTGCCAGCTACCTACAATAATTAACCCCTAATCTGCCGACCGCAAAGCGCCGCCACCTACATTATAGCTATGTACCCCTAATCTGCTGCCCCTAACACAGCCGA
Source organism: Bombina bombina (assembly GCF_027579735.1). Lineage (NCBI taxonomy): Eukaryota > Metazoa > Chordata > Amphibia > Anura > Bombinatoridae > Bombina > Bombina bombina. The sequence continues at coordinate 666,152,243 of NC_069502.1, read as the reverse complement.
CCCCTATATTATATTTATTAACCCCTAATCTGCCCCCCTCAACGTCCCCTCCACCTGCCTACACTTATTAACCCCTAATCTGCCGAGCGGATCTCACCGCTACTATAATAAAGTTATTAACCCCTAATCCGCCTCACTCCCGCCTCAATAACCCTATAATAAATAGTATTAACCCCTAATCTGCCCTCCCTAACATCGCAGACACCTAACTTCAATTATTAACCCCTAATCTGCCGACCGAATCTCGCTGCTACTGTAATAAATGGATTAACCCCTAAAGCTAAGTCTAACCCTAACACTAACACCCCCCTAAGTTAAATATAATTTAAATCTAACGAAGTAAATTAACTCTTATTAAATAAATTATTCCTATTTAAAGCTAAATACTTACCTGTAAAATAAACCCTAATATAGCTACAATATAAATTATAATTATATTATAGCTATTTTAGGATTTATATTTATTTTACAGGTAACTTTGTATTTATTTTAACCAGGTACAATAGCTATTAAATAGTTAAGAACTATTTAATAGCTAAAATAGTTAAAATAATTACAAAATTACCTGTAAAATAAATCCTAACCTAAGTTACAATTAAACCTAACACTACACTAGCAATAAATAAATTAAATAAAATACCTACAATTATCTACAATTAAACCTAACACTACCCTATCAATAAATAAATTAAATACAATTCCTACAAATAAATACAATGAAATAAACTAACTAAAGTACAAAAAATAAAAAAGAACTAAGTTACAAAAAATAAAAAAATATTTACAAACATTAGAAAAAAATTACAACAATTTTAAACTAATTACACCTACTCTAAGCCCCCTAATAAAATAACAAAGACCCCCAAAATAAAAAAATGCCCTACCCTATTCTAAATTACTAAAGTTCAAAGCTCTTTTACCTTACCAGCCCTGAACAGGGCCCTTTGCGGGGCATGCCCCAAAGAATTCAGCTCTTTTGCCTGTAAAAAAAAACCATACTATACCCCCCCCCAACATTACAACCCACCACCCACATACCCCTAATCTAACCCAAACCCCCCTTAAATAAACCTAACACTAAGCCCCTGAAGATCTTCCTACCTTGTCTTCACCATCCCAGGTTCACCGATCGATCCAGAAGAGCCTCCGATGTCTTGATCCAAGCCCAAGCGGGGGGCTCAAGAGCGACGTCCACCCTCCGGCTGAAGTCTTGATCCAAGCGGGCAGAAGAGGACATCCGGACCAGCAAACATCTTCATCCAAACCGCATCTTCTATGTTCTTCAATCCGATGACGACCGGCTGATCTTCAAGACCTCCATCGCGGATCCATCCTTCTTCTCCGACGACTTCCCAACGAATGACGTTTACTTTAAGGGACGTCATCCAAGATGGCGTCCCTCGAATTCCGATTGGCTGATAGGATTCTATCAGCCAATCGGAATTAAGGTAGGAAAAATCTGATTGGCTGATGGAATCAGCCAATCAGAATCAAGTTCAATCCGATTGGCTGATCCGATCAGCCAATCAGATTGAGCTTGCATTTTATTGGCTGATCGGAACAGCCAATAGAATGCGAGCTCAATCTGATTGGCTGATTGAATCAGCCAATCGGATTGAACTTGATTCTGATTGGCTGATTCCTACACTATTGATAGTGTAGTGTTAGGTTTAATTGTAACTTAGGTTAGGATTTATTTTACAGGTAATTTTGTAATTATTTTAACTATTTTAGCCATTAAATAGTTCTTAACTATTTAATAGCTATTGTACCTGGTTAAAATAAATACAAAGTTACCTGTAAAATAAATATAAATCCTAAAATAGCTATAATATAATTATAATTTATATTGTAGCTATATTAGGGTTTATTTTACATGTATTTAGCTTTAAATAGGAATAATTTATTTAATAAGAGTTAATTTATTTCATTAGATTTAAATTATATTTAATTTAGGGGGGTGTTAGGGGTTAATAAATTTATTAGAGTAGTGGTGAGCTCCTGTCGGCAGATTAGGGGTTAATACTTGAAGTTAGGTGTCGGCAATGTTAGGGAGGGCAGATTAGGGGTTAATACTATTTATTATAGGGTTATTGAGGCGGGAGTGAGGCGGATTAGGGGTTAATACATTTATTATAGTAGCGCTCAGGTCCGGTCGATAGATTAGGGCAGAGCTTTCAAAACTTTTCATGTTGGTGACACACTTTTTAGACCTACATCATTTTGCGACACAGTAATTAATTCAGTTGTACTAGCAAAAAGGAGGTTGAACTAACTTGTTTTAAGAGATACGGACACATACATAAATTATATAATAATGACATGTTTTTACAAGTAACAGTAAGTATGTGCAAGAATTAAAAAAAAGTTTAATAACACCAATAGCTACTTACTATTTTAATGGGCTGTATGAGGTTGATAGGATGAACACAATTTCTGAATATTTGGTGAAATATTAGATAAAGACACTCGCATTTCATCATCAAGCATTTTTAAGCTTCTACTTCCTATCCATATATCAAGAGCAGGAGCAGCAATGCAATACTGGGAGCTAGCTGCAAAAAAACCCCACTGTGACTTCTGACTTAAGCTCAGCGTTTAAGCTGCTGCCCTCAGAGCTCCGTGAGTCCGATTGACTACTGTCTGCACTGCAAACACACTGCTGTCCCACTCACTGACTACACATGCAGTCACAAGCCAATTAAGGAAAGGAGACTTCACGTGCAGTCAGGAGCCAATGTCCCGCCAAAGCCGCCAATGGGAATAGTTTCAGTTCCCACTGAGCTGCGCCAATTGGTTAAGATGATCTGTGACCCACTAGGTATCAATCACGTGTCAACCATGTGATATGCGTAGCAGGCAGGCGGAAAGTCGGAAACCAAAAAAATAAAAATTTAAAAAAAATCTGTGCTGAAGCAGGGACACACCTACACACTGCTGCCGACACACTAGTGTGTCCCGACACACAGTTTGGAAAGCACTGGATTAGGGGTTAATAAGTGTAGTTAGGTGGAGGCGACATTGGGGGCGGCAGATTAGGGGTTAATAAATATAATTTAGGGGTCGGCAATGTTAGGGCAGCAGATTAGGGGTACATAGGGATAATGTAGGTGGCGGGGGTGTATGGAGCGGCAGATTAGGGGTTAAAAATAATATGCAGGGGTCAGCGATAGCGGGGGCGGCAGATTAGGGGTTAATAAGTGTAAGGTTAGGGGTGTTTAGACTCGGGGTACATGTTAGAGTGTTAGGTGCAGACGTAGGAAGTGTTTCCCCATAGCAAACAATGGGGCTGCGTTAGGAGCTGAACGCGGCTTTTTTGCAGGTGTTAGTTTTTTTTTCAGCTCAAACAGCCCCATTGTTTTCTATGGGGGAATCGTGAACGAGCACGTTTTTGAAGCTGGCCGCGTCCGTAAGCACCACTGGTATCGAGAGTTGAAGTTGCGTTAAATATGCTCTACGCTCCTTTTTTGGAGCCTAACGCAGCCATTCTGTGAACTCTCAATACCAGCGGTATTTAAAAGGTGCGGCCAGAAAAAAGCCAGTGTAGCTAACGCACCCCTTTGGCCGCAGAACTCTAAATCTAGGCGTAAGTATTTTTTTTAAGCAGACAATCCAAGGTATTTTTCTAGGCCTATTTTGGTATAATTCATGCCACAATTTCAGCGCCAAGTGTAGAGATTACCCTCCCACCTAACACTTTCCACCCCTGATCCATACCTGATCCCTTCTAAACAGCTCTCTTCCTTCCCTCACCCTCCATCTTAAGTACTGGCACACAGTCTGCCAGTATGAAGATTTAAGGCAATTTTTTAAAAATTTGTATTTAATTATTATTTTATTAAATATTTTTTTTCTATTTTCTATAGTGTAGGATCCTCCCCTACCCTCCAACCCTGATCCCTCCCAAACAGCTATCTAACCCTCCCCCTCTATTTAGTGTCTGCCACCTCAGGTACTGGCAGCTATCTGCCAACCCTATAAAACACATATTTTAATATAATGCTTTATTTTTTTTTATTTTTTTTACTTTCTGTAGTGTAGTGGTCCCCAAGCCTCCCCTCCCCCCCACGATCGTTAGTTAGGGATCCCTGCCCCCCCACCCACCTTTTTTCTGAAGGGCAGCTCCCCATCCCTTCCTCTCCCTTTATTTTCTTTCTGAGGTAGCGCTCTCCCATTCCCTCCCCTCCACTGCTGGACTGCCCACCCACCCACCTGCCAGATACCCTCTGCCAGCACCAGCAGATGATCTTTACAGATGGTGAAACACACAGTGTCACTGTCTTTAACGATCTGGCATCTGCCTTCATATAGAACCGGATTGTGCTCCTGTTCCATATGCATATGGAGCTCAGAAACTCCAGCTCTCAGTTATAACTTAAAAGCCGAGTCTGCTGGAGCTTCCTGCAGCTTCGACGTATATATAACTTGTGCAGTACAATAAGCAAAGTACTGAACAACGTATATATAAGTCATAATGGGTTAAGGCGTTAAGAATGATTCCCACCCAAAATACCACTTTATAGTGAAATAATTTCCCAGACTACACAGGAGCAGTCCCTACTAAATACTCTTTAAAAGTCCAAATGGACTGTATTTTCTAGGACACTAAAACTCTTTTAAAAGTAGCAGAGAAATTTCAGAGTAACATGGGTGTATCCAAAACAAAGTCTCTGTCTGAGTAGAATACATATACAATTGCTAAGTAGAATGTGAATTCTAAAACAATATCACCTGCATACAAATGACACAATAAATTACTAAGGCATGCAGGGATAAAAATGCTTAGAGAATGTGATAAGATGTCTCAGCTAACTTTAAACATGTCAAAGGAATTTCTCAGTTCAGTACGTTCACTGATAATAAAAGACATAATTCCCATAAAAAAATAAATATAACTGTAATCTTTAAAAATTACTACAAATATTGTATAATCATATTTTATACAAATCTTAATTGTGTTATATACAATAAGAAAAGTGATTAAAGCACAAAATACAAAATTTAAACTAATTAAAACTTAATAATGTAAAGGGAATAAAGTACGCATTCGAAATGTAATACAATGTCCCTTCAACTGGGTTCTATATTGCAATATATGTATTGTTTGTTTGCATCCAGGAATGCAAGGAATGTTCCTTAGGGACCAATTATCAAAAAGAAAATGGGCTTTCCCTGCGAATCGCGGTCTCCCATTGAAATAATGAGAGCTCTCTGATATGTTTAAGTTCACAATAGAGAACGAAGTGCTCTGCTCAGGACAATCCCAGTGTATGTTTAAACTTTAATATTGCACCTAATACAAATCAAAATACACTGTTTTCAGTGCACTTAAAGGGACACTGAACCCAAATTTTTGCTTTCATGATTCAGATAGAGCATGCAATTTTAAGCAACTTTCTAATTTACTCCTATTATCAATTTTTCTTCGTTTGATATCTTTATTTTAAAAAGGAGGAATGTAAGCTTATGAGCTGGCCCATATTTGGTTCAGCACCCTAGGTGGCTACAATCTTGTTTGAAATTCTGGAGACAAAAGTACTGTTCCTTTTGAAATCCTAGTCACAATGGTGTGATCCCATTGAAATCTTGGTCATGAAGGGGCATAACCGATTGACTTAAAATCCTGGTTATGAAGACAACTGTAAACAAAAATTGGCAATAATGTCAATGCAAATGTGAATTGGAACAAAACATTTACAGAATGCAGTTTGTAAACATGACACCTCTTTCAAAAGAGGTGTAATGTGCCCTTGTAAGTAGCCTGGTGTTAGCTATATCAGTTACAAAGCCCCTCCCCCCTCACAATCCATAATTCCCAGACTCAGAAAGGAGTTCCTGGCTGTCTGTGACATTACCACACATTGGCATGGGGACATCTCTGGCATTTCTTGTATGAACTAGAGATGAGGAAGAGACTGCCCAATATCAATCAGAAGGAAGACCCTCAAGAATGACAACACATGTTTATGATCCACACATTGCAACAGATGCACATGACAAAAATGGGTTAATGTGATCAACAAAGATGTTATCTGTATACAGCAATTTTTTTTAAGATTTTAAGAGAATAAAGGATTTCAAAAGAAAATATTTAATATTTAAATTGATTGTAAGGAAAACTTGAAGCATTTCTCTAACAATAATCAAGGGACTGCCTTATTCCCTATTGTGCAGATATACACATTTACACTGTGTGCAGAATTATTAGGCAAATGAGTATTTTGACCACATCATCCTCTTTATGCATGTTGTCTTACTCCAAGCTGTATAGGCTCGAAAGCCTACTACCAATTAAGCATATTAGGTGATGTGCATCTCTGTAATGAGAAGGGGTGTGGTCTAATGACATCAACACCCTATATCAGGTGTGCATAATTATTAGGCAACTTCCTTTCCTTTGGCAAAATGGGTCAAAAGAAGGACTTGACAGGCTCAGAAAAGTAAAAAATAGTGAGATATCTTGCAGAGGGATGCAGCACTCTTAAAATTGCAAAGCTTCTGAAGCGTGATAATCGAACAATCAAGCGTTTCATTCAAAATAGTCAACAGGGTCGCAAGAAGCGTGTGGAAAAACCAAGGCGCAAAATAACTGCCCATGAACTGAGAAAAGTCAAGCGTGCAGCTGCCAAGATGCCACTTGCCACCAGTTTGGCCATATTTCAGAGCTGCAACATCACTGGAGTGCCCAAAAGCACAAGGTGTGCAATACTCAGAGACATGGCCAAGGTAAGAAAGGCTGAAAGACGACCACCACTGAACAAGACACACAAGCTGAAACGTCAAGACTGGGCCAAGAAATATCTCAAGACTGATTTTTCTAAGGTTTTATGGACTGATGAAATGAGAGTGAGTCTTGATGGGCCAGATGGATGGGCCCGTGGCTGGATTGGTAAAGGGCAGAGAGCTCCAGTCCGACTCAGACGCCAGCAAGGTGGAGGTGGAGTACTGGTTTGGGCTGGTATCATCAAAGATGAGCTTGTGGGGCCTTTTCGGGTTGAGGATGGAGTCAAGCTCAACTCCCAGTCCTACTGCCAGTTTCTGGAAGACACCTTCTTCAAGCAGTGGTACAGGAAGAGGTCTGCATCCTTCAAGAAAAACATGATTTTCATGCAGGACAATGCTCCATCACACGCGTCCAAGTACTCCACAGCGTGGCTGGCAAGAAAGGGTATAAAAGAAGAAAATCTAATGACATGGCCTCCTTGTTCACCTGATCTGAACCCCATTGAGAACCTGTGGTCCATCATCAAATGTGAGATTTACAAGGAGGGAAAACAGTACACCTCTCTGAACAGTGTCTGGGAGGCTGTGGTTGCTGCTGCACGCAATGTTGATGGTGAACAGATCAAAACACTGACAGAATCCATGGATGGCAGGCTTTTGAGTGTCCTTGCAAAGAAAGGTGTCTATATTGGTCACTGATTTGTTTTTGTTTTGTTTTTGAATGTCAGAAATGTATATTTGTGAATGTTGAGATGTTATATTGGTTTCACTGGTAAAAATAAATAATTGAAATGGGTATATATTTGTTTTTTGTTAAGTTGCCTAATAATTATGCACAGTAATAGTCACCTGCACACACAGATATCCCCCTAAAATAGCTATAACTAAAAACAAACTAAAAACTACTTCCAAAACTATTCAGCTTTGATATTAATGAGTTTTTTGGGTTCATTGAGAACATGGTTGTTGTTCAATAATAAAATTAATCCTCAAAAATACAACTTGCCTAATAATTCTGCACTCCCTGTATATCTTACTGAGCAGTTAAATCATATCATAAAAACATTTACAAGGAATAGGATTATTTAGTCCCAGTAATCCAGAATCAAGATCAATGTATCAGTCTGTCTGTCATTTATTATTTATCTATCAATCATCTATCTGTCTTTCCTTTCTTTTCTTCTAATTTGGATTCTAGCTTGCACTGCAGGTATCTTAAGGAGACTATACTAATATGTCAGCAATGAAGTATAGTGAAAGCTAGAATTCAACATAGCGGCACCCATTATTAGAGGGAGCTGGGGAATAACCTCTAATCTATGCATATTAAATGTATTTAGGGCTAGATTACAAACACCCATACTCGTGCACTAATCCAGATTGCCATAAGCCCCCTACTCTAGTAGCCCCTAACCCTCCACATAACCCATCGCAAAGTAACCACTGCACTATTAACCCGTAACTTGGCCATAGCCCACCACAAAGTACCTGCTACACTTTTAACCCCTAACCCACCACATAGCCCACCGCAAAGTACCCGCTACACTATTAAACCCTAAACCCGCCTCACCTCCATATTGCAAACTACCTCACTACACCATTAACCCCTAAACCACCAAAACCCCCATCAAAAACTACCCCACTACTTGATTAACCCCTAAACCACCATAACCACTATCACAAACTACCCGACTACTCTATTAGCTGATTTGAATTTGAAAATCAGCCAATAGGAATGCAAGGGTACCACCTTCTGTAAAGTGGGTACCTCACATTCAAAATTCTCTGCCAGAATGAATATAGAAGACTGCCACTGGGTTGAAGATGGAGTGCCGCCGCCCGGCTTCAACATTGGTGAGTACCAACTTTGGGGTTGTGGCCCCGTTATACAAAGCATCAACAGACCGTCGAGAAACTGCCTCACTGGCCTCATCAGCTTTGCAGTCCAATGGTTTGTCAAGATATTCAAATAAAAGGGTGTGGTCGAGCAATGCCAGTGAACGCCAATGTCTATCTCATAGAAATCAATGGGAGAATGACTTCACCAACCGATCGTAGACATCGCGACTCGTTGGCATATTGCTGCTGCCGGGGGGGGCCTATTTGAAGTGGTCCTACATTTTCTGGGCGCACTCCAAATTTTACTTTGGAGACCTAAGTTTAATTACACCTACACTATCTACCTCAGATGATGCAGTTTCGACAGCTGATAACATACCCTCCTTGCAACCTGCACTTCACTGATTTGAACATATCGGTCTTGTGTCAGAATCAGAGAGCAGGCAACTCTGATTAACACGCCCTGCTAACTTCCCCTGAATGCCTATAACTACATCACGCCTAACCTACACTCATCCTGCACCGCCTCACTACCTCCCACCAACCACCGACACCTACATCACATCTAACCTACAGTCCCCTTTGCACCAACCAACTAACTCCCCCTTACCGCCTAGACCTACGTCATGCCTAACCTACACCCCTGGAAAGCTAAGTCCCTAAAACCGCCTACACTTACATAATGTCTAAGCTACACTCCCTTGGAATGTCCCAGCTATCTCCCACACACTGCCTACTATAATAAACTATACTAAATAATAATATTTCCCATTATAACTATGAAGCTATGTCACTAAAATTATAACTAATATTTAAATAATGTTTCACAGAGATGTGTTAAAACGACGGTGGCCGACCACTGGAGTGTTGGCAAAACCTTCAATTTCAGTCTCCCTTTCCTCCTAGAAGGTAGCACCCAAAACAAGTTGTATTCCTAGGTGCCTCAACAAATTGTTGACAACATACTAAAAGGGCAACTTGATATCCGACACCCTACTAGATTTTAAGAAGCAACAGACCTTGGCTTAATTTCCAGTCCGGCACTGATTTCCAGGAGCCCATCTTCACGGCTGTGGCCTCTTCTGCTGCTTCTGCTCCACAATCTTCATCCACATTGTGGCCCTCTTTATCCCGGTTCCTGGAGCCGGGGGCCCATCTTCGCGGTAGCAGAAGCGGACTTCATCAGCCTTTTCTGCCACCAACGCATTCCTTATTTTCTTTCCTTCGGCCAATAGCAAGAACATTTTAAAATTTAAATTCAAATCATCCAATAGAAAAGTCTAATTAGAATTTAAATTTAAAAACATTGCTATAGGGATTGGCTTAATAAAATCATCCAATCTGGATAAATTGTTACCCCTATATATAGGGGCTCCATGCTTCTGGAATTTCAGGGTGTGGCGGTGACCGCATGAAGTCAAGGGCTCAAGGAAGAGAGCTGAAGAAAAGTAGATGGAAGGCGGTGGAAGTGGAAGGTGGAAGAGGCTGTCACAGTCCGCCTCTGTCACCACTAAGATGGGCCTCTGGTGCCAGGAACCGGGACAAAGAGTGCCCTGGCGTCAATGAAGATTGCAAAGCAGAGGCGGCAGAAGAGGCCACCAAACTCAGCTGCAGCAAAGATGGTTACAAAAGATGTGAGAATCGTGTTATATAAGGAAAATATTTTTCTAGCTGTAGACCTTGTGCTAGAATCTTGATATCAGTGGGTCAATACAGATAGTTGTGCATAGGCATTATAATTAATAGTCAAAAAAATAACCCTCCTTGGTAGGTAAAAGAAATGCCTTTAAGCACAATGGGAAAAAGTGTTTGATTCTGATATAAGTATTTAAAAAATAACTTTTATTAACATAAATTCTAAGAACAGACAGCTATGAAATTTGCTGCCCTGCAAAATTGGTCACGCTGGTATATCCAGTTGTGTTCAAACTTTATTGGTTGCTGATCTAGTAGTAACTGTAACTACACACTCTTAAGTAGGAAATATTTTGCCTAACTTTCCAGCGTGTTATATTGTATCATTAGTGAACTCTGACAGTGAACTTATAGGCTTAATTTAAAAAGCTACAATCATCGTTACAGATAATACTCTTTAAACAAGTGATATCAGGGTGAATATCGCCATGCAGGTTTATATTTCACTTCAATAAGTTTCCCCAATGGTAATTATGATTTTAGAAGATCTCTGATAATAACATATTGTAATGGGCTTAAAGCCTTGTAAATAAGAAATATTAAAGTTCACATAAACAAATATTACGCTTAGAAATATATTTGTTAAAGGTTGATTAAAGAGCCTAGCAGTGTAGGTTACCGAAGCTAACTGCTGCCCTGGCCACCAGGAATGCAGCAGTGAAGGTTATAATATAAAGTCTGGTGAAGTAAATATTCTATTTCTGTACCAGTAAAGAGCAAGTTAAAAATGAACGGAAGGTCCCCTGACGCGGTCGCGTTTCACTTGCGCTTCCTCAGAGGGGTGCCGCAAAGATTGGCCCAAGGTGCTTGGAAAAGTGGCGAAGAGGGCCCAACATCGGATCAAGAGGAGACAGATTTTCCAATGCTGAGTACAACGTTTAGGGTTAGTTAAGGCTTTTTGGGGGAGGGTTTTTTTATTTTTAAGAATAGGCTTTTTTATTTTTACTTCTCTTTTCTAGGATAGGTTTTTTAGGTAGATTTTATTGTAGAGGAGAGTTTTGTCATTGTGTTTTTAAAAGTATAAGAGCTGAAATCACTTTAGGGCAGTGCCCTTCAAAAGGCTGTTTTAAGGACTATAGTAATTTAGTTTAATAGTAGGGTTTAATTGTTTTTTTGTTTTGGGTGATTTTTTTATTTTATGGGGCATGTAGATTAGTGTTAGGCATAATGGTGTTTGTTTGTATTTTTGATACTGTAGTTTATTTTTTTTTATATAACTTTTTTATTGTAACAGATTTTTTTGTAATTTAGGGGATTTAGCTTAGAAGGGGGTTTAGTTTAGAGAGGGGTTAGTTTAGAGGTAGGGTTAGGTTTTAGGTAGAGTAGGGTTAGATTGCATTTGGGGATGTGGCAGTTTAGGTATCTGGGTATGTGGTGGTATAGGGGTTAATAGAGTAAGTACTTGTGGTGAGTATGTGGCAGTTTAGGGATTAATAATATAGATACTTGGGGTAGGTATGTGATGGTTTAGATCTTTATTAGTGTAGTGTTAGTTTGCGATTGTGGGGTTCTTTGGTTTAGGGGTATTAGGATTAATGGTTAGGCATGGCAGTTATATTGCTAAAGGATCTTTTACTCGCCAATATGGGCAGCGATGCTGGGTGTTATCTTTAGCCAGCATCACCGACCAATGACATGTATAGTAAACACCTCACAGCGATGCAGCTACATCAGGAGCTTGGAATATTTCGACAGGCTCGCTCAACATAATGGTGGATGCTTTGGAATATTTTGCCGCCTCAATCCACATTCGATAATATGGGCCTTAGTGATAGAATTTTTTGGGGTGTTATTTTTTTTTTAGTTTATGGTTTGTTTTGTTTTAAGGGGTTTTTTTTGGCAGAAAAAGAGCTAAATGTTCTTATAAGGGCAATGCCCAACCGAATGGCCTTTTTAAGGCAATTTTTGGAGTAGGTTTCTTTTAGGTAACTTTTTTTTGGGGTGGTAGGGGGTTGCTTGTACATTGATAGGGGATTTGTTTGAAAAAGAGTTACTTTAGGGCAATGCCCTACAAAAAGCCATTTTAAGGGCTATTGCTATAGTTTAGTGTTAGTATAGTATAGTCATTTTTATTCAGTGGTTTTATTTTGTTTTAAGTGGGGCTTTAGTTTTAGAATAGGCAGAACTGTTTTTTGTTTTTGGTAAAAAAAAAAAATTCTGTAAAAGTAAGTTTTTTTTGTTTTTTTTGTAATTGTAGCCTTTTTTACGGTACTGTTATTTTTTTGTTTTTTGTAGGGTATTGTTTGTTTGTTATTCAGGAAGGTTTTTTTTGGGGGGGAGTAACTTAGGAGTGTTAGGTTAGGGGGGTTTGCTGGTTAGGAGTTTTGATGTTAGTGGGTATTTTGCGGTGGGGTAGTGTAAAGGGGTAGTTTGCAATGAGGGTTGTGGCGGTTTAGGGATTAATGGAGTAGAGGGGTAATTTGTGATGAGGAAGTGTGGCTATAATTTGTAAAAGATACACAGAAATGTACAAAGTATGATCTTAATTTCTTAAATTAACTGCACAGAAACTTACAAAACATAATCAAAAAATTTAAAATCACTGCTTTACCTAAATTTATATCCAAATGTGGAGAACACCCCATAGAAAAGTATAGCAAAATCTGCCTGTCTAGAATATTGTGAGAGATCTTGTAGTGCTCAGGGATCATTTTAGATCATCTCATCTGAGTGGAGAGCTTTATGGGAGGCATCTCTCTTAGACTTCCAGGTTCTTCCTTTTTTTCTTACAGCATTCAGTGAGTTCGGCCCCTGTGAAAACTGCACTATAATCTCTCTCCAAGCAGGAGAATCTTTTATCATCAGACCCTTAGAAATAAACACAAACAAGAGTGTTAGTACATGAAATTACAAAGGCTTACATTTCTACAAAGAGTTAAATGTTTTGCTATCAGGAGTTCCATTAATATATTATTTGGTATATTTCACTTAAAAACTCCTCCTGTTGTCTAGATTGGAATCCTATTTGTCACTGTGGCAGTTTATTTTAAAGTAGCATTTGATGTTGGTAAAGAATATTCAGATATCCAACAATTAGAGTAATTTACTAAATGGACTTTGGAAAGTTGTAGGTTTGAGATAAAACATTGTAAAATACCAATTTTCAATAGACCGTTTTAATTAACCAATTTTACAATATTTTTTAACATCTTTCTACTATCTGGTCAGATTTTTTGTAATTAGGTGATATGAATACAATACTGACTTACTGCCCATATATTTATACAATGCTATGATATGTACTAGACATGTTTATTCAGATTGGTCAGAGTGCACCCCTCCACACACCCACACACACCCACACACACTCATTTTTCTATATCCTTTGCATTAGTTTGAAAAAGCAAAATGAATGGCCCCTGTAATGATAAACAAACAAACACATGCAACACACACTTTTTGATGATTTGTTCATGGGGTTAACCCATATTAATACATAAATAAATATGTATATAAGCATATCAATATATATATTTACTGGGAACACACAGTTCCTATAGAACGTAATGTAAAGGCACTTTTCAGGGCTGCTCCCTTTAGATACCAAAAACAGTTTTTTGAAGTTATTTTATTAAAAATAAAGATGCTACTATCTTTATTTTTTTTTTTAAAGTATATCACAATTGATTTTGGGGGATTTTTGTGAACATTTATAAAATTAACCAGAGATCTGATCTCTGGTTAATATTATCAGCTCTAATTGCTACCCCAAGCTCGCACATAGAACATGTACTTGTTATTATTAAATATATATGTATTTCTATATATACTGTATATATATATATATATATATATATATATATATATATATATATATATATATATATATATATATATATATATATATATATATTATGCATGTAAAATACATATTTATACCTATATATCTATAGGAATAGATATACAGGTATAGGTATAGATAGATAAAGAAATATGTATTTACAATAAAAAGGACATTATCCTGTAAGTAAAGAATATTGGAATGTTAAATATGTACAGTAAATATACAGTAAAACACACAAATACATAAATACATATGTATAAACATATATACATAAACATACATATACATATTTAGTTTTTTTTCTAACACCTGAAACCTTATGTATTTGAGCCCTTGTACATTTTTTATGCAATTTAAAAAATTTTTTATCAGACACTGTAACTGTACTAATATAACATTTGTTAAAGGAAAAGTGGAGATATATAGGAAGCCCTGGAGATGCGAATGCATGGGACGGGCATTTGACCCCTGCATAGGTAAAATGTAATAGGTGGCATATGGGGAAAGGAGGGGCTGACAGATAGGTGGATATAAAGTAGAGGAGTGGCTAAAAAGAGCGCCAAAATCAGTTGCAAGGTCCGTGGGGGAAGAAGGTGTTCTCTTCTGGCACGTACCTTGCAAAAGATGGCGTCTCTTCAGGAAATGGTGGTGGCGGTTACGGCCTTGGCACAAGCCAGAGGCACGGACTGGGTGCGGGAGCGGTTGGCATCAGTGGGCGCTGCGCCACATGAGAGTCTGGAGATGACAGGACGAGGCAGGACAGCACGGCCACCTGGGGGGAGACCATCCAGGAGGGCCAGGCCACCGGAGAGGCTTAGCCCGGAGATCAGTGGCAGGTCCAGGACGAGGGGGCCATGCTTGAGGAGCAGGAGTGGATGGAGCAGATCGCCTGCAAGATTGGAGCCCCCATCTGCCGGGACATCGACGCCAGCGAGGCCTGTGGAGTTGGAGGAGCCGGTTGTGGTGGAGGGGACCGTGGTGAGAGGAGGAGAGGCAGACGTCATCGCCAGTCGGGCGGGGAGAGGTGCAGGGCGGACTCGGAGGGTGCGGAAGCCACAGACCGCAGCGGAGGAAGGTAAGTGACGGCGGTGGTGCTAGTGTGGTGGTAGTAGTGGTGTGGCGGTAGGTATGAGGGGGCATAATGGGGCATAAAGGCAGTGCGGAGGATGGGATTATGGAGAGCCTCAGTGACTGATGCGGGTAAAAGGGAATTGAAAGGGCCCGAAGGGGAGGGCAGTGACGTAAAGGAATAAGGGAATGTGCGGGGATGAGCACATGGGGCCTGTGGGTCTTCAATTATAATATTAAAAATAAAAATAGGTGGCCGGTGAGGTCAAGGGGAGTCTGGAGGGTTAGCGGGGGGGTGGAAAAAGGCCATGGGGTACATCACGAAAAAAGCAATAAAAAGGGTCATTAGGCTATCAGGAAGGGGTATAATTAAAAAAAAAAAAAAAAGAAAGGGGAAAGCAATGGGGTTTTGTTTAAGTGGGAGTCGGCTGCAGGGCAGATTAAAAAAAATAAAAAATAAAAAAAAGGGGAATGTAAGAATAATAAAGTAAAGGTGAAGCCTCACTCTCAGGTTAAGTGCACCTAGGTCCACATTATTATGATTGGCAAAGGGGAAGAGGTGTACCATTAGGAATGGGGCAGGAGGTTTGATGCATTTCTTTATGGGATTAAGTACCCCTGTCATCCCCCCCCTTCCCTCCCTCTCTTCTCTTCTCCCCCCCCCTCCCCTCTCCCTATCTTCCCCCCCTACTTCCCTCCCTTCTCTACTCCCCCCCCTTTTTTCCTCTCCTTTTCTCTATCCCCCTTCCCTCCCCCTCCTCTCTTTCTCTATCCCCCCTCCCCCTCCCTTTGCTATGTACTCGGGGGGCCGGGTTGTTGAGTATTAACATGTGGTGCTGTCTTGCCTGTTTGCCCCCTCCCCCATCACAGGAGCCAAGGAGGTGGACAGGAGCAGAGACCGTGGGCCTGCGGAGCAGGGGACGCCTCAGAGGTAACCCGATTTCAATGATATGGACATAGATATGATCTTTCTGGGGGACTCGTATAACGAGTTTGAGGATTTACAGTGAGATGGCATGGAGGAGTCTGGAGCAACTACGGCGGACCAGGTAGGAGACATGAGGGTGTTAGCTCAACTGTTGCAAATGATGTCACCTGATGCCGCAGGGAAGGAGAACAACAGGAGGAGCCCTAGTCAAGAAGGGGTGAGAGAGCAACGGGCACTAGACAGCGGGGGCAGGACAAGCACGGGGTGGTCTGGTGGAACCAGCCTTGAAAATATGTTGTCTTCACAGGCGGGAGCAGTGCACGGCTGCAGGCATGGTAGCCAGAGAGGCGATGGGAACGGAGCAGATAGACGGCGGGGCAGGTCCCATTCACCAGTGGATAACAGAAGGCGGTGGTTGTCGTATGTGTCCCCAACGTGGGGCAGGCTGGAGAGGTCACCCAGGAGAGGGAGCAACCAGATCAGAGAGAGGGCAAGGAACAGAGAGCACTCTGTGGGGCTGCAAGGGGAAGAAGTGGGACATAGAGACAGGCAGTCAGAGGAGAGGATAAGGAGGCCGGAGGCAGCTGGGAGTGGAAGCCAAGAGGTCAGCAGCACGGGACAAGCCACTGCACAGGTGAGGTGCCTGGGATAGCAGCGGGGACTCCTACAAATACACATCTTGCACTGGGAGGGGCAAATGAAGGGACTTGGTGGCTCAGGTAGAGAAGCAGTGTGGGGAAGGAGGCAGTGTAGTGGGGGTTTGGGGACAACAGGTGCAAGGGGCTGCAGGGGGGGTGACTGCGAATTCTGCGGGGGGAACTATTAAGGTAGCGGAAGTCGCGCTGAGTAGGCCATGTTTATGTACGATTGGGCCCCTGGGGATACACTTGACTCAAGAAATTAAAGAAAAGATTTGGAAACGGGAATTCCTGGAGATCTTCTCGTTACTCCCATTGGAGCAGTTTGTGGAGATCAAGGAGGATCCAAAAGGAGAACAAGTAAAGAAGGAGGAGGAGGAACGGAAGAAAAGATACAGAAAGCTTCCAAAAACCTTTGGGAATTGGTCGAGGGCGTTTTGTATTTTGGCAAGTGTGACGGCAAAGAAGTTCCCGGAGCAAGGTTTAGCATTGTTTTGCTACTTTGATGAAATTTCGGCAGCATATCGAACCTATGGAGGGATGGCGTGGTGGCGATACGATGAACAGTTTCGCCAGAGGATTGCAGTGTGTACAGATATGAAGTGGGACAATCGAGACATGGGGATCTGGCTGGAGATGATGACACCGCTCTGTGGGGGGCAGTCCTTTCGAGGGCCAGGAGGAACGAGTACAGGGGGAGTTGGATCAATAGCAGCGGTGGCACTTAGAAAAGGTTTGTGCTTCTAGTTCAATGATGGGCAGTGCAGATTCGGGGGATCGTGTAAGTACAAGCACAAATGTTTGGGTTGTGGAGGGTCCTATGCATTCTCAAAATGCTTTAAGAGAGGGAGAGTGTCGGCAAAGCTGGGGGACGTGGGTTTACAGGGCCCGGACCCCGGTGAGAGTCGAAAGGATGGTGCCTTGGTTAAGGCGATACGCTAGGGGGAATAGGGGGAGGCTGGATGCGGAGCTGCTGCTGACGGATTTTAGTTCGGGTTTTTGGATCCCGTTTGACGAAAAAAAGGGGATTTCGGGCAAAGGGGAACTTGAAGTCGGCTAGTACATTCCCGGACGTGGTGAGAAGCAAATTGGGGAAGGAAGTCAATTTGGGTAGAATGGCTGGCCCATTTAAGGACATCCCGTTGGAGAATTTGAGGGTTTCACCATTGGGGGTGGTTCCCAAGAAGATTCCTGGGCAGTTCCGGATGATTCATCATCTATCCTATCCAAAAGGGGCATCCGTGAATGATGGGATTGATCCAGAGGTAGCGGTGGTAAGATACGCATCATTTGATAGGGCAGTTGATCTAGTGAGGGCAGCGGGGGTGGGTGCCAAGATGGCTAAGGTGGATGATGAGGCGGCATTTCGGCTGTTGCCAGTGCACCCGCGGTGCCATCACCTGTTAGGTTGCTTCTTCGAAGAGTCATACTTTGTGGATTTGTGTTTGCTGATGGGTTGCTCTATTTCTTGTTCATACTTTGAGAAATTTAGTTGTTTCGTTGAGTGGGTGGTCAGACAGACATCGGGGGTGAATTCATTGGTACACTATTTGGATGATTTCCTTTTCGTGGGCTTGGAGGAGTCAACGGATTGTGAGCGGCAGATGAGGGCATTTCTGCAGGTGTCAGAGCATTTTGGGATCCCGGTAGCGGCGGAAAAAACGGAAGGTCCCTCCACGTGCTTGAGATTTTTGGGCATTCAGATTGATACACTCCGGATGGAGTGGCGGATTTGATGGCCACAATTGAAGGGGCGTTGGGGAGGCAAAAGCTTAAATTGAAGGAAATGCAGTCATTGATCAGGAAGTTTAACTTTGCGTGCACAGAATTAGGTTAAAAAAGGAGCTTAAAGAGGACTTGTTGGTGTGGAAACGATTCTTGGGAGAATTTAATGGGAAGGCTTTGATGCAGGAGGTGGCGGAGGCGGAGGCGGATCTCCATTTGTACACGGATGCAAATTAATTTACATGCATGGCTGCAAATGGTATAAATCTGACCTTGTAAGAGGTGAGTTCTTTGAACATTAGTTAAAGGGACAGTAAACACTTTGAGATGGTAAAATAAAATGATAAATTGTATATGTAAAAACTCTGCAATATACTTTCATTATTTATTTTGTCCCCTTTTCCTGTAATTCCATTCTGAAATTGTGAGGTTTTCAGTTCCTGTTAGAAATGGATGTGCAGAACACTGTCATATTCCACACAGCCATTGGCTGCACTCTCTAGTGACCTTTTTATAAATGTCTCTAATTGGCCATAGCAGAGAAGGTAACCTAAGTAACAACATGGCAGCTCCCATTGTTTTATAGACATTAAAACTTTACACTTATTTTGTCACTAGTTAAACAGCTAATGAAACTTTAAAAAAATACATCTACATGTTATTCTCAGACTAATCTTTTCTTTGACTGCATCATTTTATCTAGCATTTAGTTAGTGTTTAATGTCACATTAATGTACATTATTGTCGATTGTATATACCTCCTGTTGAATTTCAAAACTGAATAACATTACCTCTTCTTAACTGTATTTCCTATTTGGCCTTTATGTACTTCTTCAAGATAGATGAAACATATGCTTAAAATATATATTCTTTTATGTTCTCTTTTATTCCTAATTATGCTAAGTACTAAAACAGAATATGCTTTAAAGTAAGTGCCATCAAATATTTTAGAAAGTCCCATCTGAACACTACTTGAATGAATCTGAGAAACCATACACAGAGGCATTTATATAGGGTTTTGCAAACAGCTGGAAAATAATATAATGCTTCACAGGAGAAAGCTACCAGTCTTTGCTTTTAATTTTTCAGAAACAGTAGAATGAATTCAATTTTTTAATGGCATAATGTTCTTCATAATAAGAATATACTCCAGAGACAAGTAGGGCATAATCTGGATAGCTAAAGCTGAATATGTCCACCCAATTGAAAAGTTGCTATTTAAGTTACATTTTAATAGAAAATAAAGTAAAAATATTTTTCATACTTTTTGCTAAAAATGTTTTAATGTTAATATCTTTCTTTGTTCACAGTCATTTCAAACACTTGATTTAATGATACATCTAGCTTACCTTTGTTTTCTTTATCCCGAATAATATTTTTCTTGTTTTTACTTTTTAAATATTTTTTTTTCAATCTATAATGTGCTCTTTTCAGTGGTATTATGTTAGATTCTGAAGTTTAGTCTATCTAATGATGGACTAGATTACAAGTGGAGTGATTAATTTGTATCACTCTTGAGCGCTAATTAGTGCTGGTATTACAAGTTGAAAGTACAAATACACCACACGTATCAGCAGACTTACTGCCTTTTTTAAGAGCACCATCATAACAAACTTGGATTTGGGATCAGTTGAAACGAAAGATTGAGGCTGGCAGCATCTTCTCAAGCGAAGTTTTAGTCTATATATGTATCCATTGCACAATATTTTTATATAGTCAGCTCTCAGGGCCTGCACTAAAGGAACTTCTCCTTTAGTGCAAGTTCTAGGAGCTTCTGAACTAAGGGCCTGATATTCAAAACTTCACCGCTCAGGTGAGATGATCTAAGAAGTCTTGTCGGTACGGTGAGGCCCTTAAAAAAACTTAAAAACACAAATTCTACCTTGTGAAATGTTAATGTTGCTATGTAGTGTTCTTTATGTAAAACAGAGTCTCCTACATTACAATTCAAGGTCTAAAAAAATCCCAAAATTTTGTGTCATTTCCCTCCATGCCTGCAAGGTTTTGAACATCCATAGCCATAAGCCTCCTGCTAGTGCATTCGGGGCTCTGTGAAGTAGAGGACCGGGCTAGCATTGCTCTCCAGAATACAAAAGGTTAGTATCAACCTTAAAAGTAATTTAAAGAAAACAAATGAATACTGACAAATTTTGTCAGTATTTTTTTCGTTTTCTTTAAATTTTCATTGGTGCATTCATTTGGATATTTTTTTAGTCTAAACTAAATGAATATACATTTTTCGTTAGGAATGTGCATTTATAATAAAACAAATGCATAGCCTTAATATATGTATATGTGTTTATATGTATGTATGTGTGCACATAAATATTTACAGATATAAACATATAAATATACATGTATATGCATACACACACACATATATATATATATATATATATATATATATATATACAGGCATACCCCACATTTACGTACACAATGGGACCAGAGCATGTATGTAAAACGAAAATGTACTTAAAGTGAAGCAATACTTTTTTTTCACTTCTCAATGCTTGTACTTCATTATAATAGTCATTTATAGGCATAACTGATATAAATAATACATTTATAACTAAAATAAACACAATACTATAAGGTTAGGCCAAAAGAAAATATTTATTGCAAAATAAACAAAAAAATTTCTAAGCTTAGGATCAGCTTAGGGCAACAGAACATACAGTATTTACTGTACTGTATTGAAAAATAAAGACATTTTCTAAGCTTAGGGTCAGCTTAGGACAAGAGAACATAATTACTGTACTGTACAGTTTTGCAAAATAAACACAACATTTTCTAAGCTTAGGATCAGCTTAGGGTAAGAGAACATATTTACTGTACTGTACAGTATTGCAAAATAAACACAACATTTTCTAAGCTTAGGATCAGCTTAGGACAAGAGAACATATTTACTGTACTGTATTGCAAAATACTGTAAACACAACATTTTCTAAGCTTAGGATCAGCTATGAGCATTTATTCTAGTAAGGATGAAGTCATACTGGTATCTTCTGTTTCACAAGTCAACTCTTCAAAGGCGAGACGCTTTCTTGCTGGCGAATTGGGTGTACTACAAGTAGCAATAAGAGAAGGAGCAGGACTGGGTGGTGATGCCAGAGCTGGAAATGGACTGCCAGTTGATGATCTGGTATCCAAATGACTGTCTGTCGATGATGATGATCTGCGTGCTGATGGACTTTTAGAAAAGTAAGTCTCTATGGAGGTTTGAAGTGTAGCTTTCTTCTTTTCTCTGTAGATTTCTTTGTAACAGGAATAAGCCCCTGAAATGTTACCATTGACTGTGAAGCTTCTTTCAAAGTCCCTATCATGCTTTTCAAAAAGAGCCATGGCGCTATCAAGATGACGGAAAGCTTGAAAGAGAATTTTTGAAGTTAAGCCTTCAGGCTGTTCAATGTTCTCAACCCCATTTTGCACATCTTCTTCTTCTTCTCTCTCCTCTTCAAGTTCTAGAAGATCTTCATTGCTGAGGGGCTCAGTATGGGATGCAAGCAGTTCAGCAACATCTTCTGGCTCTACTTCCAGCTCTAACTGCCTTGCCATCTCTACAATATTTTCAGTAACATTAGCTACAGAATCATCAACGCCTTCAGAATCATCAGCTAACTGTGGGCATAATTTTTTCCAGGCCCTTTTCATTGTGGTATCCTTTATGTCATTCCAAGCATCTCTTACAGTTTTAATGCAATCCAAGATGTTGTAGCTTTTCCAGAATTTCGATAGGACTTCTTGCCCTGCACCTTCTTCTTTGTCTATTGCTGCAATACACTTACTGAATGTTCTTTTTAAGTAGTTTAACTTGAAGGCAGCTATGACACATTGATCCATGGGCTGCAGTAATGAAGTGGTATTTGGTGGTAGGAATTCCACTCTAATGTTAGGGTTGAGCTCTTCTAGTGTTCGAGGGTGTCCAGGAGCATTATCAACAAGCAGCAAAATCTTGAAAGGGATATTATTGTCTTTGCAATAAGCTTTCACCTCTGGAACAAAGCAGGTGTCAAACCAATCCTCAAAAAGGGCTGCAGTTACCCATGCTTTTTTATTTGCCCTCCAATGCACTGGAAGTCTAGTTTTAACGTAGTTCTTCAAAGCTCTTGGATTTTGAAAACGGTAAATAAACAAAGGCTTTAGCTTTAAGGTACCAGAAGCATTGCCACCTAACAGAAGGGTTATTCTATCTTTAGCTGGCTTGTAGCCTGGCATTGATTTTTCCTGTCTTGCAATGAAGGTTCTTGCAGGCATCTTCTTCCAGAATAGACCAGTCTCATCCACATTAAAAATTTGATCCATGGAGTAGCCTCCATCTTCAATAATTTTTGCAAATTCACTTGGATAGCTTTCTGCAGCCTCAGTATTTGCAGCAGCTGCCTCTCCTTGTACTTTGATGTTATGTAGATTAGACCTCTTCTTAAACCTATCAAACCATCCACGGCTTGCAACAAATTCAGCATCCTTTGCTGCTTCACCTTTCTTAGCCTTCAGGTCATTGAATAAGCTTAAGGCTTTACTTTGTATAATTGCCTGGTTTACAGGAACATGGCGTGTTGTCTGATTTTCTATCCAAAGTATTAGGAGTCTCTCCATGTCTGCAACAATGCTATCCCTTTTTCGAATTGTTGTGGTGTTAACAGGTGTAGCACTTTTAACTTCTGCAACAATTTTTTCTCTGTTCTTCATGACTGTGTTAATTGTGGTCCTAGTGAAGCCTAGCTTTCGGCCTATTTCAGCTTGAATTACACCTTCATCATACAATCTAATAATTTTAAGCTTCATATCCAAGGTAATAGATTTACGGCATTTCTTTTTATCTGCCATTATCAGCTCTAGGTGCCAAGCGTGTTACAATCAGTACTGTACGTGTACTGTATACAGTATATGTTCCCCAAAGTTCTATGTACAAGTAGTGGTACAGTGCAGTATTATGGCAGGAATAAAATAGCAATTTGGGTGCAGGAATCTTCTATACACAGTGTGTGCCAAGCGTGTTACAATCAGTACTGTACGTGTACTGTATACAGTATATGTTCCCCAAAGTTCTATGTACAGTAGTGGTTTCAGTGCAGTACAGTATTATGGCAGGAATAAAATAGCAATTTGGGTGCAGGAATCTTCTATACACGATTCACTTTTTAACTTCACTTGCCAAGTGCGCAGCTTCTACACAGTGAGCGGAAACCCCACCTCTTCCTGGTGCGCAGCAACATCTTCCTGGCGCGCGGCAACCTCTTCCTGAACCATAGAGACTAACTGTTTCATGTGCGCAGGGGCGGGTTTGTCCGTTCTCGCGAGTGTCCGTAAAGAGAGGGTCCGTAATAGCTATGTACGTACTCGCGAGTGTCCGTAAAGTGAAGGTCCGTAAAGCGGGGTATGCCTGTATATATATAGAGAGAGAGAGAGAGAGAAGTACAAGAATGAACTAATTCAGCACATTCTCATATATATAAAACCTCATATTGATTTTTCCCATTCAGTTGTCTAAGGCATTTATGTACATAATCCTGTTTTTTCAGGATCACCATATTGCCTCCCTTGTCCGAGGGCCTAATTACGATGTTATTATCATTCATTAATTCATTAAGAGCACAAATTTCATCATTAGACAAACTATCAATTGACATCCAATTATCACCCAGGGACTTAATGTCTCTTTCCACTAATTTCACAAAATGTGATACATTAGAAACCATAGATAAAATGGCATATAGTTAGATTTATGTTTTAAGGTACTAAACCCTATTGAACCTGTTTCTTGACTATCATTATGTTCATTCTCTTGTAACAATGATTCAAGGGCCTCTAGTTATCAAGGTCTGTTGGACCTGATCCGACAGTGCGGATCAGGTCCGACAGACCTCGCTGAATACGGCGAGCAATACGCTCGCCGTATTCAGCATTGCACCATCAGCTCACAAGAGCTGCTGGTGCAACGCCGCCCCCTGCAGACTCGCGGCCAATGGGCCACCAGCAGGGGGTGTCGATAAACCCGATCGTACTTGATCGGGTTGATTTCCGGCGATGTGTGTCCGCCTGCTTCATAGCTGCTGTTTCTGGCGATCCTGCAGGCTCGCCAGAAACACGGGGCATCAAGCTCCATACGGAGCTTGATAAATAGAGCCCAAGGTTTTCTTATCATGCATGTCAAGTTTAGCAGTGTCTGGTTTGTTTATGTATATTTTCTTTTAAACTAATTTTCTTGCAAACCTATGCAGATGGTTGCTGTAAATCTATCCAATTTATTAATTGGACAGAACGATAAACCCTTTTTTAATAAATTTATGTGTGGTGATTCCAACGTTTTTTTTTAGGTAAATAAACCACCTGTAGTTCTTCACCCTTCTTAATTGCATCTAATTCCGTTTCTCCACATTCTGTGAGCTGTGTAGTGTATATCCTCCCCTTCACCCATTGTCCTTTCTTGTGTTTCCTCCCCCCTTTTCTGGTTTTTCTTTTACTCTCTGGTTCCCCCTGTCCAAAAAATTCCTTCTCCTATGCTGACGTCTCCCTTTATTATTTTGGTTTTCTGACCTAGATCTCTCTGACTCAGAAGATTCTTAAGTGTACCTTGTAGCATACTCATATACTTTATCTTCCTTATGATTCAAAATATCTCTTAGTAATTTCCTTCTCTTCCTAGACTTAGTTTCTTCCTGCAGTTTTCGTGTTTCTACTTAAATCTCATCCTTCAATTTTTTTTTATAGTCAGCATTTGTGGATCATTTATCAAGTGCAATCTCTGATTCCTTTATGTTATCCCTCAAAATATCCAACTTGAGTTGAGTTTCATTGATTATTTATCGCATAAGATTAATGGAACATTCAGAGAGGCACTTTTAACACTTCTTTTTGAAGTCCTCAGTTAAGGGATTATTTAAATGAATCCCTGGTTCCTTTCTTAGGTGTAGGCCACATGTTATCATCTTATTATCAATGTATCTTTGTAGGCTTGTAATTTCCCATTTTAATTAAAGCTTTTGACCTTCTTTCTGTTCAAATCAGCCAAAAGGAATGGGTACCTTACATTCAAGCTTCAGTGTATAGCGGTAACCGTATTAAGAGGATCCTCCACACTGGATGTCGCGGCAAAGAAGCTCCACACCTCCACGTCTCCTCAACAGCTCCGAGACATTGGGATTAAAAAAGAAGATGGTCCACCATGGATGAAGATGTCGGCGCCTGGATAAAGACTTCTTGTCACCTGGATGAAGATGGATGTCCAGACTTCTGACTTTTTTTTTTGTTTTTTTGTTTTTTTTTTAGTTTAGGAATGGTCACTGTAAAAAAAGCTGAATGCCCTTTTAAGGGCAGTAAAAGAGCTGAATGCCCCTGAATTTTAAGGGCAATGTCCATACAAATGCCCCTTTAGGGGCAATGGGTAGCTTAGGTTTTATTTAGACATGTTTTTTATTTTGGGGGGTTGGCTGGGTGGGGGTTTTACTTTTAGGGGGGACTTTGTAATCTTTTAATGTACAAGAGCTATTTAACTTAGGGTAATGCCCTACAAAAGGCAATTTTAAGGGCTATTGGTTGTTTATTGTAGGTTAGGGGGTGTTTAACTTAGAGTTTTTTTATTTTTCATAATTTTAGTGTTTATTATCTGATTAGCGTGAAATGCGTCAGGAAATAGGGAGCACCTTACTGACCATTACAGGCTCTACTCCAATAAACTTTTGGATTCACTACCTTTAGGACTCACTGCCTCGTTTTTCCTCACCACATTTATTATTTTTTGTAATGTTAGATTTTTGTAAATTTTTTAGTAGTATTAGGATTTTTTAAATTTGTAATTTAGGTTTTTTTTTTTTTTAATCATGTAATTAAAGTTTTTTAATTGGTAGTTTTTTTTAATTGTATTAGAATAGTTATGTTAGGTTAATTTATAGTTTAATCTTAGGTTTTTTTATTTCACAGGCAAATATGTATTTATTTTAAGATAGTTATAATGTAACTTTTAATTTAAAGTTAGGGGGGTGTTTGGTTTAGGGTTTAATAGTTTAATTTAGTGTTTTGCGATGTGAGGGGTCAGGGATTTAAGGGTTAATAGGTATAGTTTATTAGTTACAATGTGAGGGGCTGACAGTTTAGGGGTTAATAGCTTTATTTAGTGTCTGCGATGTTGGGGAGCAGCGGATTAGGGGTTAATAGGTTTAGTTTATTAGTTACAATGTGGGGGGCTAGCAGCTTAGGGGTTAATAGCTTTATTTATTATTTGTGATGTGGGGGGCCAGTAATTTAGGGATTATTAGGTTTATTTAGGTGTTAGTGATGGGGGGGCAGCGGTTTAGGGGTTAATCGCTGTATTTAGGGTTGGCGATGTCGGGGTTCAGCGGATTAGGGGTTAATAACTCTATTTAGCATTGGGGAGCAAAGTATTAGGGGTTAATATCTTTATTTAGTGTCGGCGATGTGGGGGGTGGCGGACTAGGGGTGTTTAGACCAGGGGGTTATGTTAAGGTGTTAGGTTTAAACGTAACTTTATTTTCCCCATATACATCAATGGGGTAGCGTTACGGCGATTTGCCATTTCTTGATCACAGGTGTTAGTTTTTTCCAACACTCTCTCCTCATTGATGTCTATGGGGGAAAGTGTGCACGAGCACGTACATTCAGCCCTCTGCTTTTGTGCAGTATGGACCATAACGCACAGCACAAGGAGGTTTTTCAGTAACTCGTAATGGCAGCGCTATGGAAAGTGAGGTACCGCTCATTTTATTGTGTTCTTTACGCACCCTGTTTAGCGCAAAACTCTTAATCATTTGGATGCTATATCCTATGCATAATAAATGCTGTACTTGCTAAATCTGGTCTTCCTGTGGGTTTTTGTATGCTGGTGTATATATTTATTTTTTGCCCTTATATAAAAGTTTGCTGGATTAGTTAATTCTTGTAGTACTCTGTTTGTTTTTAATTTAAATTGTTTGAGGACTCTGACACTGGAGTGACCTGACAGTATTTTGAGTTCAGGGATCTCTTTCTCGTGGGCATACTATTATATCCAATGAGATGTTATATATTTATTTATATATATATATAAATATATATAT
Source organism: Bombina bombina (assembly GCF_027579735.1). Lineage (NCBI taxonomy): Eukaryota > Metazoa > Chordata > Amphibia > Anura > Bombinatoridae > Bombina > Bombina bombina. The sequence goes on along the minus strand of NC_069502.1, from coordinate 666,124,787 downwards.
ATATATATATATATATATATATATATATATACTGTATGTATATATGAATATATATATATATATATATATATACACACACTTGTATATATAGATATATAGATAGATATATATAGATTAGATAATAAAAGTAAATTAGAAAGATGTTTAAAATGGTTTCATGTCCCTTTAACTTCAGTTCTCAGGTTACGCTTATTAATTATCGCTGTAATATGAGGCATATTTAGCGTGGTCACAATCTTCATTGAAAGTATAGGGCATCCTAAAGAGATGTCGGCCGGGCAAAACCTTCTCTGGTAAATCTGTTTTACCATGGACTTGTAATATTAATTTGTGCACTAAATTTAGCACGGTCCAGTGACATTGTTATCTAGTCCCTCGCTAGCATTAACATGACACTTGTAATCTGGACCGATATGTTTTAATTGTATTAGCATATTTAACCTAACATTTACAAATACAAATTAAGAATAGTGAGACAAACCTCAATGTACAAAATCAGAATTTAAATCACTGGTTTATTCACTAATGCCTTTTGTAGAATATTGTCATTGTAACAGAAAAACTAGCCTAGATTTAATAAAAAATAACTAATAGTTAAACTTATATCTCATGGAAAATCCTCAGCACTAGATTGCAACTCAAAAAATGTCAAATTCATAAAACAATGTTCCTACCACTTGTCACATACACAGGTCTTGTAACTTTCTGTGCCTAGAACGTGCTTCAGTGTGAGGTATACCGCAGTCACAAAACTTTAATGAACAAACAAATGAAAAACAAAAATAACTCCCTGTATGAAGAAATATACTCTAATGTATGCAAAAAGAAAAGCTTGATAGCGGTTAAAGAAATAGGGAAGCACCACTGTTAGAGTATTTTATCTTATTATTCAAAAATGAAATTATTATTATGTTGAACTGTGTTGTATAGATGTAAAGGTTTTAAAGTTATGGGGCAAGATTTCATATGCGGCGTACGGTAATTGGGTTTGATTTAGGGGGTGTTAGGTTAGGGGGCTTAGTAATTTGATTAGTTATTTGTGCTGTGGGGGGTTGGTGGTTATGGGGTTAATAGATTTATAAGGTTTGTTGCAGTGTGGGTTAATGGTGGATTAGGGGTTAATGATTTTAATATGGACTTTGCAATGTGGGTGAATAGCGAATTAGGGGTTATTACATTTATTTAGGTAGTGTGTGATGTTGGGGTTGGCAGATTTAGCGGTTAATACTTTTATAAGGTAGATCGCGATTTGGGTGAATGGCGGATTAGGGGTTTATAGTTTAATTAGGCATATTGCGTTGTGGGGGATTGTCGGTTTAGGGGTTAATACTTTTATTATTAGTTCCAATGTAGGTTTGATGGCGTATATAGGGGTTTTACATGTCAGGTTTATTTTTGGGAGGTGGGTTAGACTTTTACGGGTGATTTGACATTTGTTTTAGTTTCTTAGGCGCCGGCAGTTTCTAAAGTGCCGTAAATCACTGGCGACTCCAGAATTTTTTTATTTGCGCTCATTTCTGGACATTTCTAGTTTATCCAACTTACGACACTTTATGAATTGCCGGCGGGGTTTATGTGATACCCCCGATGTGCGAGGTGAAATTACGGGCGTCACGGGTTTCAGAAGTTGCGCTGAAGCTTGTGCCGCATATGTAATCCAGTCCATGGTTAGTATAAAGGAGTTGCTGCCTGTGCAATGCAAGTCTCAGTTTGGAATATAGTTTGTAAATTGGTTGTGTAACACCTATAGAAAAAGCTAGCAGTCACAATTGCATCCTGTTAGAAAGTCTCTCATTTTTATTTGTTTTTGTTTTTTTCTGCAAGGATGTTTATATCAAGTGAGTACTTATACTGGCAAGGATGCTTGTAATTATAGACTGAGATATATTAATAGAAACAAAATTGCTATCTAGACTATAGTCTTCTCGTACCCCTTAAAATAAATTGTCCTTACTATTGGAAAAAATAGCAAACTGCACTAATTTATGGTTTTAAGATGTTTTCATCCTGTATGTATGCAGCTGCAATCATTCTGTAGTCATGTTAAGTGCCAGAAGTTACTACTTTAAGTCTATCTTGTAGTCGCTAGTTAAACCTTGTGTGAAATGAATGCCTAACATATTATAATTATTACTATTATTAGTACTAGCGGTAGCAGCAATATTACTTTCATGTGTACGATCAGCTAGATTACGAGTTTTGCGGTACGGCTATTAACGCTGAAATATTGGCCATTACGCTGGAATGGCCAGGAACGCATAATATGAGTCGCAGTGGTATAGTTATACGGCAAGCATTGCAGCCTGTAACGCAACGTCCATTCCACATTAAAAATAAATTATGTTTGAGTGTGGGATTTTCCATAGCGCTGTATTATAGATTGTGCGGTCCTGCTAAAATGCTTGTGTTACAGCCTATACCGACACGATCCATACCGCCATCTGAGAGTAGTAGTTATGAATTTTGTGTAACAAAAATGTTTCACAAAACACATAACTAAAATGTTACAAAGTACACTAACACCCATAAACTACCTATTAACCCCTAAACCACCACTCTCCCATATTGCAAAAACTTTATTAAACTTATTAACCCCTAATTTGCCGCCCATCCACATTGGGACTATTAAATAAACTTATTAACCCCTAATCCGCCTCCCCCCACATTGTAACTACTAAACTAAACCTATTAACCCCTAAATTGCCCCCCCACATCGCACAACACTAAATTAAACTATTAACCCCTAAACCTAACACCCCCTAACTTTAAATTAAAATTACAATATAACTATCTTAAAAAAAATAAAAACTTACCTGTGAAATAATAAAAAAAACTAAGTTTAAACTATAAATGAACCTAACATAGCTAGTCTAATAAAAATTTTTAAAAAAACTACCAATAAAAAAATCTAAATTCCAAATTTAAAAAAACCTAACACTACGAAAAAATTTAAAAAATCTAAAATTACAAAAAGAATAAACACTAAATTACGAAAAATAAAAAAACTCTAAGTTTACAAAAAATAATAAACGAAATTATCAAAAATAAAAACACACCTAATCTAATAGCCCTATAAAAATAAAAACACACCTAATCTAATAGCCCTATAAATATAATAACACACCTAATCTATTAGCCCTATAAAAATAAAAACACACCTAATCTAATAGCCCTATAAAAATAAAAACATACCTAATCTAATAGCCCTATAAAAATAAAAACACACCTAATCTAATAGCCCTATAAAATTAAAAACACACCTAATCTAATAGCCCTATAAATATAATAACACACCTAATCTATTAGCCCTATAAAAATAAAAACACACCTAATCTAATAGCCCTATAAAAATAAAAACACACCTAATCTAATAGCCCTATAAAAATAAAAACACACCTAATCTAATGGCCCTATAAAAATAAAAATACACCTAATCTAACAGCCCTATAAAAATAAAAATACACCTAATCTAATAGCCCTATAAAAATAAAAATACACCTAATCTAACAGCCCTATAAAAATAAAAATACACCTAATCTAATAGCCCTATAAAAATAAAAACACACCTAATCTAATAGCCCTATAAAAATAAAAACACACCTAATCTAATGGCCCTATAAAAATAAAAATACACCTAATCTAACAGCCCTATAAAAATAAAAACACACCTAATCTAATAGCCCTATAAAAATAAAAACACACCTAATCTAATGGCCCTATAAAAATAAAAACACACCTAATCTAATAGCCCTATAAAAATACAAAAACACACCTAATCTAATAGCCCTATAAATATAATAACACACCTAATCTATTAGCCCTATAAAAATAAAAACACACCTAATCTAATAGCCCTATAAAAATAAAAACATACCTAATCTAATAGCCCTATAAAAATAAAAACACACCTAATCTAATAGCCCTATAAAAATAAAAACACACCTAATCTAATGGCCCTATAAAAATAAAAATACACCTAATCTAACAGCCCTATAAAAATAAAAATACACCTAATCTAATAGCCCTATAAAAATAAAAATACACCTAATCTAACAGCCCTATAAAAATAAAAATACACCTAATCTAATAGCCCTATAAAAATAAAAACACACCTAATCTAATAGCCCTATAAAAATAAAAACACACCTAATCTAATAGCCCTATAAAAATAAAAACACACCTAATCTAATGGCCCTATAAAAATAAAAATACACCTAATCTAACAGCCCTATAAAAATAAAAATACACCTAATCTAATAGCCCTATAAAAATAAAAACACACCTAATCTAATAGCCCTATAAAAATAAAAACACACCTAATCTAATGGCCCTATAAAAATAAAAATACACCTAATCTAACAGCCCTATAAAAATAAAAATACACCTAATCTAATAGCCCTATAAAAATAAAAACACACCTAATCTAATAGCCCTATAAAAATAAAAACACACCTAATCTAATAGCCCTATAAAAATAAAAACACACCTAATCTAATAGCCCTATAAAAATAAAAACACACCTAATCTAATAGCCCTATAAAAATAAAAATACACCTAATCTATTAGCCCTATAAAAATAAAAACACACCTAATCTAATAGCCCTATAAATATAATAACACACCTAATCTATTAGCCCTATAAAAATAAAAATACACCTAATCTAATAGCCCTATAAAAATAAAAACACACCTAATCTAATAGCCCTATAAAAATAAAAACACACCTAATCTAATAGCCCTATAAAAATAAAAACACACCTAATCTAATAGCCCTATAAAAATAAAAACACACCTAATCTAATAGCCCTATAAAAATAAAAACACACCTAATCTAATAGCCCTATAAAAATAAAAACACACCTAATCTAATAGCCCTATAAAAATAAAAAAGCCCCTCAAATAAAAACACCTCCTAACCTACAATAAACTACCAATAGCTCTTGAAAGGACCTTTTGTAAGGCATTGCCCTAAGTTAAACAGCTACATGGCAGGAAATAGTGCTGTCCTCGTGTCTTGCAAATGGATAACATTCTTGCTTGCATTCTTGCAACATTGCCTGCTTTTCAAAAAAATATACCAAGGAAAAAAAAGGAAATTTGATAAAAGAATTAATATAGAAAATTGTTTATTCTATTTGAATCATGAAAGAAAAATTTGGGGTTTCATACCCCTTTAAGAACAAATCAGAAACTATTGTCAACCCTAAAGAAATGCAATGCATTTATTAAGACAATTCTTAAACATTCTCACTTGATAAACTATGCATCTGACTTTCTTTCTTTGCTTTTCCAAACATTAAAAATATAAATGTGTAGAAATACATTTTTGGAGGGGGTATGAAAATGACTCCATATTCATTTTAATTATTTTTATTTATGTACACTATGAATTGCTTTAGAGCAATTCCTTTTGAAGGGATTTTATTGGGCTTAAAGTGATGGTAAACCCGAGCATTTAAAAAAATGCTTGGATTTACCATTACTAAAAATAAACTGTAGTTTAATCCATCACTAATTAAAAAAAGGGGGATAAACACACTGTGGCTGTTCTGCTGCAACTCGCTAAAATCAGCGACTCCGGACACCCACGGCACAGTGCTCTTTACCAATTAGGTGACGTTTCCACCTCTAAACCAATAGCCGTGCTAGGATGTCAGATGACACACATGGCTATTGGTTTAGTAGTGGAAACGTCACCTCATTGAAGAAGAGTGCTGTGCCACGGGTGACCGGGGCTGCTGACTTTAGCAAGCTGCCGCAGCACAAAGAGGGTGAGTTTACATCACTTTTTTTTAGTAAGTGATGATTTAAACTAGAGTTTATTTTTAGTGATGGTAAATCCTGGCATTTCACCATCACATTAAGTTATATCTTACAAATAAAACAAATTCTCAGGCTCTGTCCTCATCAGATCTAAACCTACATTTAACTAATTGTACAAACTAATACTTCACCCTTTGCCTCCAAAAATCATGTGTTATAATGTGATCTCTCCAGAACAGGGTTCCTTAATACTTATTTCTAGCTTTATCATTCCTGTCTTGTTCTTTTTTTTTGGATCCATGGATAGCACAGCTGTTTGCACATTACAAATACATATTAATAATTGTTTCAGGGGAAGAATTAGATATAATTAATGTATCTGTCTAGCGTTATTGGGAAATGTTAGGCTGATGAATTAAGTTTGGAATACAAAGGTTTTATTATTATTATTTTTTTATTTTTTTTACTTTTATTTACAATATCTTACAATAAAAATATATTTATTCAGCTACACACAATTCTGATTGACTTAATCCATTGAGAGATACATGCCCTGAGGAGTTTTGCGATACATTTATATGTACAGTGACTAATATGGACTTCTTCAGAGTCTCAAGAATATCCAAAATTGGTCCCATGCTGTGAATTATTTATTATTATACAGCAATCACCTTACCGCTGGATAGGCACATGACTATCTGAAAGAGCAGAACTACTGCTTCCAATTACTTTGCAGGGTCAAATTTGCTTTTGTAATCATTTAAAGTCGCCTGAGCATGTGAGCTCCAATTTAAAGGGATAGTCTACTCCAAAGTTTTTATTTTTAAAAAAGATAGATAACACCCCTACTACCCATTCCCCAGCTTTGCATTACCAACATTGCTATATAATATACTTCATAACCTTTAACCCTCTAAATGTTATCACTTTTTACATCAACACACTGCTAGTTTATGTGTGCATATATATAACATTGTGCTCACTCCCATGGAGTTATTCATGAATCAGCACTAAATAGCTAAAATGCAAGTTTGTAAATAGCACTGAGATAAGTGGGGCAGTCTGCAGATGCTTACATACAAGGTAATCATGAGGTAAAAAGTATATTAATATAACCGTGATGGTTTTACGAAACTGGGAAATGGGTAATAAAAGGATTATCTATCTTTCCTTTTAATAAAGCAACAGAAAATGTCCACAGCACTTATTAATTTTTTCTAATCTTTATTCCAAAACCATACAAAGAGCAATGTTTCGAGTCAGCAGACTCTTATTCATGCACATGAATAAGAGTCTGCTGACTCGAAACGTCGCTTTTTGTATGAGGAGAAAGAGGCTGCTATAAGAGGATGATTATAGGCAACACTGTAAGTTTACATTTTGGGGAGAATAAGCTATAAGGATGGTGTAGATGTCTCATCAATGCTAGGTGAAGTTGTGCTGGTGGATTTGGGATGTTTAATCTGGTGGGGGGTGGGAGGAGATTGAGATTACAGTTAGGGTTCACTTGATGGGTGCCTTAAGAAGCATTAGGTTAATAAGAAGTGCAGTATGGGTCATTCAGCAAGTTGAAGTAGAAGTTAGGTGTACTGTAATACTGGGTGACCTAGGGATTCTAAGAATCTCCTTATTGCAGAGAAAATAATGGTACTCATGTAACGTATACTCATTTGTTAAATATTTTTCCTTTTTCAGCTGCTGACCAAAAGGCCCTACAAATCGCCACAATAGAAAGGGGCAATTATCACTTTAAAGGGACACCAAGCACCTTGTATTTACCTTCTGGTTGATAACATATTAGCTAAGTCTAAACAATTTAAAAACAAAATAACACCTTGTAGCTGTAATTATTTTTCAGTAGGAAAACTCCTCTAAGCCAACTTGCTACTAAAGTAGGCAAGGTTAGGCAAGATCATTATGTTAGTAAACACTGCATTGATTTGTTATCTGCTGAGACCAGGAAGGGACAGATATGTAGCTGGGTTACCCTTGAGGAGAATACAGTGGGTTTTTTTCCAGTTTAGAGACTTGGAACCCTCAATTTTTAGAAATAAATTCCTTAAAAATGGGAACAAAATAAATAATGAAACATTTTATACAATGCATAATTTAATATTTTTGTATTATAATCTCAAGGTGTTTCCTGATCATTTAAATAAATACAGCTGCATATATATTTATGTGTTAATATGTGCAAAGTGCCTTTAGATTGCAAAAACCTGCCTAGTACAGTTGTTTATAATTTACAAAAAAAATGCTACATTTTTTTAAATTAAAAACTATAATGCCCCATATTTTGAGGGCATTTGGGATACTTTTTAAAAATTAACCAGAGATCAGATCTCTGAGTAATTTTTTGAGCGCTAACTGCTACTTCGAGTCCACGATAGCAATAACCAGCCATTTGCAATGACTGGTTAATTATTGTGCTCCTGCAAATGGGCAAATTTGCCAGTTTTCTGGCTTGTGATAATTTAGCACTCCACTTGTAATCTAGCCCTCTAAATTTCTTAATTCATTATAAATCTGTTTGATTATGTATTAAAATGCTGCATCTCTGATTGTACTAAAACACAATTCTTAAACCAAGATTCCAAATTCCATAATCATATGTTTATTTAATTATTATCATTATTAATATAATAATAATACATTTAAAGTTTGGATTCATTTTATCCATTTATGGAATCCCATATTTATATAAAAAATATAACTGATGACAAGAAAAAAAATATTCCCTATTAGCGACTGTTCTCAAAGCGTAATTAATTATTAGTTTATTATTGTAGCAACAACTTTCTCCTTTGGTAAATTACTACTGGAAAACAATTAAGCTCCTGCTTAGAGTAATAGTCAATTAACAAATCATTGTTTTGTTATATTGTGTATGATTTAATTTATGTAAAAGGGCATCTGCATATTCTGTAAAACATCTGTGTTCATACTCTTAAAACAAAAAGAAGCTACAAAATTGTCTGGTCTTGTGATAAACAAGGATAGATTCCAGAATTCATGATTAATTGGTTACTTATTATCTCATTTGTTCTTATGACAACAAAGCATGACTTGAAGCTTCGCAATCACTGGCATCATTTTTCATCTTGGGACAACTCATGGATCTCATTAGTCATAATGCTCAGGGTACCACCTATTTAGAAATTTATATCTTCTCCCAAATCAGAAAAAAAATGTTTTTTTTAAGTAGTTCAAGCTGGCATTTTTTTATCCATTGTCTTTGTAGTTGTTCTTGTTTTTGTTTGTTTCTTTTAGTATGGAAAAAAAATAAGGGCTAGATTACGAGTGGCGCTCTAACAGTAGGGCAAGCGATATCGGGTTTATTAGGAGCACTTGTATTTCAAGTAAGGCTTGAGCGCAATCGCGATTTACTGTATAACGATTACTGCAACCTAAGAGCTCTGGTTAACTTTCATGGGACAAAAAGGTAGCGCAAAACACATCACAAATAAATGTAAAAGTACAGTTACACTCATAATAACATTATCTGATAAAAAAATTATTTAAAAAAATATTGCACAAAAGTTATAAGGGATCCAAGATATAAGGTATTGGGTGAGGTATCAGGCACTCAAAGGGCTTTAACATAGAGATACATACATATACTGTACATGTCTAAAGAAGTATATGTATCTATAGAGATATGTTTATATGTGTGTACATATTAGACATGTGCGTTTCGATTCGTTCCGAATCAAAATTCGGACAATTTTTTTAAATTCGGAGATTCGGAACGATTCAAATTAATTTCCAAATTACTGAATAAATCCGAATTAGTTCGGATTTATTCAGTAAATTCAGATGGCCATGGATTACACTAGTATTGTACAGTATATTAGGTTATATCACTCTGCTATATACAGTACATAATACTAGTCTAATACACAGCACATCCCACCTAACACATATTGAAATTCCGAATTTCCAAACAGAACCGAATTCAGCCGAATTTATTCGAATCCAAATGAATCCGAAACGAATCCGAAACAAATTCATTCAAGTTTTTCCGAATTCGAATTGATCCGAACCGAAATTCAAAAAAATCCAAATCGATCCGAACCGAAACAAATTTTTCGACAATGCACAAGTCTAGTACATATGTATTTATGTATTTATATGAGTATATATTTATTTACAGGCATAAAAACACATAAATACATATGTATACATATATAGAGATATATATGAATTGGAGCCCTTTGCAGTGAAGTAGATGAAAACATGTTAAAGCATATGTATGCAATATTCATTTTTAATACAGTGTTATACTGTGTATTTACTATACATATTTAACATTCCAATGTTCTTCACAAATCAGAATATGTTCTATGTATTTATAAATATATATTCCTTTATATATCTATAAATATCTATACCTAAATATAATCATTTATTTATATAGGTATAGATATATATTTTACAAAAAAAAAACAATTTAAATGTATATATATACCCCATAAACTGTATATGTATATATATATATATATATATATATATATATATATATATATATATATATATATATATATATATATATAAACTATGTATTTAATAATAAATAGAACATATCCAGGTATGTGAAGAACATTTTAATGTGAAATATTAATATTTTCCTGCAGGTTTAGTGCACTTGAGAAAAAGCGATTGGATTTGCGCATGAGTAGGGTGTTTTTTTCTACTTTACTTCTATAGGGGAATACGTTAATGCAGAGGCAATATTCTAAGGTTAGCATTTGTGAAAACTTTTTACTTTCAACTTGTTATACGCTCACAACCGATGCAGAAAAAGCTTACTTTATCGCAGTTAACGCATGAGCAGGAGCGATAAATAGTGCTCCACTCGTAATCTTGCCCTAAATTGTAATTTACAGAGCAGAGAAAGAAAATGCTTAATAGATTGTTGAGACTATTTAGCAACAAGTAAGACAATAAAGACTCACATTATTCAGCTTGGTATAAACATAAAACATGCCGAATTATAACTTATGTGACAATCTTAATTCTAGGACGTTCCTTGAAACGTGTGCTTTCTTTTTTCCTGTTCTGAAAAAGCTAGAGGCTATGCGGTGCTAACAAGCAGTTTATGCTCACCGCTCACTTACAGACAGCGCTGGTATTACGGGTTTTTACAAACCCGTTGTTAAAAGACAAGAAGTGAGCATTGAGCAAAATTTTGCCTATTTCTGCACTCCAATACCAGCGCTGCTTACGTTAGCGGTGAGCTGGTGTAACGTGCTCGTGCACGATTTCCCCATAGGAATCAATGGGGAAAGCCGGCTGAAAAAAAGTCTATCACCTGCAAAAAAGCAGCGTTTAGCTCCTAACACAGCCCCATTGATTCCTATGGGGAAATAAAATTTGTGTCTACACCTAACACCCTAACATGAACCCTGAGTCTAAACACCCCAAATCTTACACTTATTAACCCCTAATCTGCCGCCCCTGACATCGCTGACACCTGCATTATATTATTAACCCCTAATCTGCTGCTCCGGAAACCGCCGCAACCTATATTATACCTATGAACACCTAATCTGCTGCCCCCAACATCACAGACACCTACATTATATTTATTAACCCCTAATCTGCCGCCCCAAATGTTGACGCAACCTACCTACACTTATTAACCCCTATTATGCCGCCCCCAATGTCGCCGCCACTATAATAAACATATTAACCCCTAAACCTAAGTCTAACCCTAACCCCCTAACTTAAATATAATTTAAATAAATCTAAATAAAATTACTCTAATTAACTAAATTATTCCTATTTAAAACTAAATACTTACCTATAAAATAAACCCTAAGCTAGCTACAATATAACTAATAATTACATTGTATTAGTTTAGGGTTTATTTTTATTTTACAGGCAAGTTTGTATTTATTTTAACTAGGTAGAATAGTTACTAAAAAGTTATTAACTATTTAATAAACTACCTAGCTAAAATAAATACAAAAGTACCTGTAAAATAAAACCTAACCTAAGTTACAGAAGTGGTCTCCTCCAGACGGGCAGAAGTCTTCATCCAGACAGCATCTTCTATCTTCATCCATCCGGCGCAGAGCGGGTCCATCTTCAAGACATCCGACGCAGAGCATCCTCTTCTTTCCATGGCGACTGAATAATGAAGGTACCTTTAAGTGATGTCATCCAAGATGGCGTCCCTTCAATTCCTTCAATTCTATCAGCCAATCGGAATTAAGGTAGAAAAAATCCTATTGGCTGATACAATCAGCCAATAGGATTGAGCTGACATTCTATTGGCTGATTGGAACAGCCAATAGAATGCCAGCTCAATCCTATTGGCTGATTGGATCAGCCAATAGGATTGAAGTTCAATCCTATTGGCTGATTGCATCAGCCAATAGGAGTTTTCCTACCTTAATTCCGATTGGCTGATAGAATTCTATCAGCCAATCGAAATCTAAGGGACGCCATCTTGGATGACGTCACTTAAAGGAACCTTCATTCTTCAGTCGCCGTGGAAAGAAGAGGATGCTCCGCGTCGGATGTCTTGAAGATGGACCCGCTCCGCGCCGGATGGATGAAGATAGAAGATGCCGTCTGGATGAAGACTTCTGCCCGTCTGGAGGACCACTTCTGCCCATCTGGAGGATCATTTCTGCCGGATTCATTGAGGACTTCGGCCCGGTTGGATGAAGACTTCTCCCGGTAAGGTGATCTTCAAGGGGTTAGTGTTAGGTTTTTTTAAGGGGGTATTGGGTGGGTTTTAGAGTAGGGTTGGTTGTGTGGGTAATGGATTTTAATGTTGGGGGGATTTGTAATTTTTTTTACAGATAAAATAGCTGATTACTTTGTGGCAATGCCCCGCAAAAGGCCCTTTTAAGGGCTATTTGTAATTCAGTGTAGGGTAGGGCTTTTTTTATTTTGGGGGGCTTTTTTATTTTGTCAGGGGGATTAGATTAGGTGTAATTAGTTTAAAAATCATGTAATTTGTTTTATAATTTTCGTTAATTTAGTGGGGGGGTTTTTTGTACTTAGTTTAGGGAATTAATTTAATTATAGTGTAGTGTTAGGTGTTAGTGTAACTTAGGTTAGGTTTTATTTTACAGGTAAATGTTTCTTTATTTTAGCTAGGTAGTAAATGTAGGTAGGTGTCTGTGATGTTAGGGATGGCAGATTAGGAGTTAATAATATTTAACTAATGTTTGCGAGGCGGGAGTGCGGCGGTTTAGGGGTTAAGATATTTATTAAAGTGGCGGCGATGTCCAGTTCGGCAGATTAGGGGTTAAAAAATTTCTTTTAGTGTTTGCGATGTGGGGGGGGGGGGGCCGCGGTTTAGGGCTTAATAGGTAGTTTATGGGTGTTAGTGTACTTTTTAGCACTTTAGTTAAGAGTTTTATGCTACGGCGTTGTAGTGTAAAACTCTTAACTACTGACTTTAAAATGCGGTACCAGGCTTGACAGGAGAGGGTCTACCGCTCACTTTTTTTGTCAGACTCGTAATACCGGTTCTATGCAAGTCCCATTGAAAAAAAGAGGATACGCAATTTACGTAAGTGGATTTGCGGTAAGTCTGACCAAAAAAGTGAGCGGTACACCTGTACCTGCAGGACTCTTAATACCAGCGGGCATTAAAAAGCAGTGTTGGAGGCCGGCCAACGCTGCTTTTTAAGCCTAACGCAAAACTCGTAATCTAGGTGCTTGTTAACCAGTTTCTAAATAATTGACTTTTGTCAACAACATATTTAAGTTTAAGCATTGAAGACAACTACATTGCTGTCAGTCTTGATATGTTGATATATTATTTACATTACTGATAATATGAAGGAAGTAACCTAATTTTAAGGGACAGTAAAGTTATAATTAGAAATGCATGAGTTATACAGAGCATGCAATTTTAAACAACTTTCCAATTTACTTCTATTATTTGATTTGCTTTATTCTCTTGTTATCCTTTGCTGAAAGTTTTATCTAGGAAAGCTCAGGAGTAGCAAAGAACCTAGGTTCTAGCTACTGATTGGAGGCTGCATATATACACTGATTGTCATTGGCTCACCCATGTGTTCAGTTAGAAACCAGTAGTGCATTGCTGCTCTTTCAACAAATGATGCCAAGAGAATGAAAGCAAATTTGATAATAGAAGTAAACTGGAAAATTGTTCAAAATTGTATGTTCTACCTAAATCATCAAAGAAATGTTTTGGGGTTTCATGTCCCTTTATGCACTATTAATACTATCAAATACTATCAAATGTTCGTACATTAAAGAGATATGAAACCCCATTTTTTTCTATCATGATTTTAAAAGAGCATGAGATTGTAAACAACTTTTCAATTTACTTCTATTACCTAAATTGTTTTGTTCTCATTATATCCTTTGCTGGACAGTATACCTAAGTAGGCTAAGGAGCTGCATATATTTTCCATATATGGTAGCTGCACATATTTTCCTCATGTTATTGGCTCACCCATCTGCATTGCTGTTTCTTCAACAAAGGATACCAATAGAAAATAATTGAAAAATTGTTTAAAATTGTATTCTCTATTTGAATCATGAAAAATAAAAAATTAGATTTTATGTCCCTTTAATGTTTGTTGATAACTAACTGCTAACTCATGTCTTACGCTGACTTTTATTAGCATATCAATGAAGTTTAAGCATTAGTCTATGAAAATATTCTTAGTATAAACAGTTGAAAGAAGTAATCTGACTGCACAAAATATCTGTGTTAACATTGCATACATCTTATATTGGGATTTCAGCATCTTGGTAATTGATAAGCTTTTAAGTTAAAGGGCCATGATACCCAAATGTTGAAACACTTGAAAGTGATGCAGCATAGCTGTAAAAAACTGACTAGAAAATATCACCTGAACATCTCTATGTAAAAAAGATATTTTACCTCAAAATGTCCTAAGTATTCACACCCCATTGCATAGGATTTTAAGCAGCAAATCAGTATGTCTGCCAGGACAGGCAAGGGAGTGAGCCTCATGCACACTCATGTTATTTCCTTATTCAGTTTAAGGAAGTTTACTATGAAATCTCATGAGAGTTAAGTCAAATCTCATAAGATCACAGTAAAAGAGTTCATGACCTCAGCACTGTTGATGCTGATTGGCTGCTGTTAATTTTTTATTTTTTACCTTGCAGCTGGACAGCAGCTGAAGTATAACTTTTTACACAGCGCTTACTCTGGTGAGCTGAGGAAATTGTGAGGTAAATTATCTTCCTTTTTTTTACATAGAGATGCTCAGGTGATATTTTCCTGTCAGCTTTTTACAGTTATACTGCATCCGTTTCAAGTGATTTAGCATATGAATATTATGTCCCTTTAAGGGTATGCAATGTTGGAAGTACTTGGACTTTTTAATGACGTGAGAATTTCTTAACTTATGTTCTCAAAAGAGTAATATTTAGTATTAGTTTCTAAGCAAAGTTTCAGCCAAATTTATTCAGTCATAAGGGCTATTGGTAGTTTATTGTAGGCTAGGGGTGTTTTTATTTTGGGGGGCTTTTATTTTTATAGGGCTATTTAAGTGTAATTGTTTTCATTTTTGATAATTTCTTTATTTTAGTGTTAATTATAGGCTAGATTACGAGTTTTGCGGTATGAGTGAAAAAGCAGCATTAAGGCTCTTTTTCACTAACGCTGGTATTACAAGTCTTGCAGGTTTAGGGGCACTGCACACTTTTTTGGCCGTAACGCAACATAACTTTCGCAGCTTTCAAAAAGTCCTTTTTCAATGGGACTTCCTTTACGCCGGTATTAAGAGTCTGCCTGGGAGGCCAAAAAGTGAGCATTACAGCCTAAAACTTCAAGATCCATAACGTAAACTGAAAGTCAGTAGTTATGAGTGTTACGCTACAAAACTGTAGCATAAAACTCATAACTAAAGTGCTAAAAAGTACATTAACACCCATAAACTACCTATTAACCCCTAAACCGAGACCCTCCCGCATCGCAAACACTAAAATAAAATTATTAACCCCTAATCTGCAGCTCCGGACATTGCCGCCAATAGAATAAACATATTAACCCCTAAACCGCCGTACTCCCGCATCGCAAACACTAGTTAAATATTATTAACCCCCTAATCTGCCATCGCTGCCACTATACTAAATTTATTAACCCCTAAACCTAACCCTAAGTCTAACCCTAACCCTAACACCCACTAACTTTAATGTAATTAAATAAATCTAAATAAAACCTACTATTAATAACTAAATAATTACTATTTAAAACGAAATACCTGTAAAATAAACCCTAAGATAGCTACAATATAACTAATAGTTACATTGTATCTAGCTTAGGTTTTATTTTTATTTCACAGGCAAGTTTGTATTTATTTTAACTAGGTAGAATAGTTAGTAAATAGTTATTAACTATTTACTAACTACCTAGCTAAAATAAATACAATTATATCAATTACATAAATTAAATACAATTAACTAAATTACAAAAAAATACACTAAATTACACAAAATAAAAAAAAGAAATTATCAGATATTTAAACTAATTACACCTAATCTAATAGCCCTATCAAATTAAAAAAAAGCCCCCCCCCCCCAAAATAAAAAAACCCCTAGCCTAAACTAAACTACCAATAGCCCTTAAAGGGCCTTTTGTGGGGCATTGCCCCAAAGAAAACAGTTCTTTTACCTGTTAAAAAAAATGCAAACAACCCCCAACAGTAAAACCCACCACCCACACAAGTAACCCCCCAAATAAAATCCTAACTAAAAAACCTAAGCTCCCCATTGCCCTAAAAGGGCATTTGGATGGGCATTACCCTTAAAAGGGCATTTTGCTCTTTTTCCACCCAAACCATAATTTAAAGATAAAACTCACCCAATAAACCCTTAAAAAAGCCTAACACTAACCCCCCAAAGGTCCACTTACAGTTTTTGAAGACCCGACATCCATTCACAACGAAGCCGGCAGAAGTCCTAAACAAAGGGGCAGAAGTCTTCATCCAACCGTGCAGAAGTCCTCATCCAGATGGCATCTTCTATCTTCATCCATCCGGCGCGGAGTGGGTCCATCTTCAAGACATCTGGCGCGGAACATCCTCTTCAATCGACGTCTTCTTGAACAATGAATTCTCCTTTAAATGACGTCATCCAAGATGGCGTCCCTTGAATTCTGATTGGCTGATAGAATTCTATCAGCCAATCGGAATTAAAGGTGAAAAAATCCTATTGGCTGATGCAGTCAGCCAATAGGATTGAGCTTCAATCCTATTGGCTGATCCAATCAGCCAATAGGATTGAGCTTGCATTCTACTGACTGATTGGAACAGCCAATCAAATGCAAGCTCAATCCTATTGGCTGATTGGATCAGCCAATAGGATTGAAGCTCAATCCTATTGGCTAATTGCATCAGCCAATAGTATCTTTTCACCTTTAATAAGTGTAGGTAGGTTGCAGTGACATTGGGGCGGGAGATTAGGGGTTAATAACATTATGTAGGTGTCGGCGATGTTGGGGCCGCAGATTAGGGGTTACTAAGTATAATGTAGGTGTCGGCGATGTCGGGGGTGGCAGATTAGGGGTTAATAAGTATAATGTAGGTGGCGGTGGCGGAGGCGGCAGATTAGGGGTTAATAAGTATAATGTAGGTGGCAGCGATGTTGGGGCGGCAGATTAGGGGTTAATAATATTTAACTAGTGTTTGTGAGGTGGGAGTGTGGTGGTTTAGGGGTTAATGTTTATTCTAGTGGTGGCGATGTCCGGAGCGGCAGATTAGGCGTTAAAAATTTTATTATAGTGTTTGCGATGCGGGAGGGCCTCGGTTTAGGGGTTAATAGGTAGTTTATGGGTGTTAGTAAACTTTTTAGCACTTTAGTTATGAGTTTTATGCTACAGCTTTGTAGTGTAAAACTCATAACTACTCACTTTAGAATGCGTTAGGAATCTTGTCGTAGAGGCTGTACCGCTCAGTTTTTGGCCTCCCAGAACAAATTCGTAATACCGGCGCTATGGAAGTCCCATAGAAAAAAGGGTTTACGAACTTTATGTGTCGGTTTGCGGTAAGGCCAAACAAGTGTGCGGTACACCTATACCTGCAAGACCTGTTAACGCTGCTTTTTTACCTTTAACTTGTAATCTAGCCGTTAGATTTTTTAAATTTTTCTTAGGATTTGGTTTTTTTTTTACTTGTAATTTAGATTTTTAATTTTTTATCTTAGTGTTAGGTTTTTTAAATTTGTAATTCAGATATTTTAATTGGTAGTATTTTTTATTTTATCAGATTATACAAGTTTATTTTTTTTAATGTATAGTTTAATGTTAGGTTTATATTTATTTAACAGGTAAGTTTTTATTTATTTAAATAGAGTTATATTGTAATTTTAATTTAAAGTTAGGGGGTGTTAGGTTTAGGGGTTAATAGTTTAATTTAGTGTTTTCCTGATGTCGGGGCCGGTGGTTTAGGGGTTAATAACTTTACTATAGTGGCGGCGATGTTGGGGAGCGGCAAATTAGGGGTTAATAGCTTTTATTAGTTTCAGCTATGTTGGGGACGGCAGATTAGGGGTTAATAACTTTATTTAAGTGTTGGCGATTTCGGGGATGGCAGATTAGGGTTTAATAACTTTATTTAGCTGTCGGTGATGTCGGGGGTGGCAGATTAGGGGCATTTAGACTTGGGGTTTATGTTAGGGTGTTAGGTTTAAACGTAACTTTTTTTTCCCCATAGACATCAATGGGGCTGCGTTACAGAGATTTTTCATTCCACGATCTCAGGTGTTAGTTTTTTTTCTAACTCTCTCTCCCCATTGATGTCTATGGGGTAAAGCGTGCATTAGCACGTCTAAGCAGCCCTTGGATTTTGTGCGGTATGGAGTTTAATGCAACCATATTGCACGCACAAGGAGGCTTTTCAGAAACTCGTAATGGCAGCGCTATGGAGGGTGAAATAACGTAAATTTTGTTGCGTTCGTTTCACACCCTGTTTAGCGCAAAACTCCTAATCTAGGTGTTATTGTTTCCCTTTTGGTAAATAAATGCATTTATCTGAATTGAGGATGGTTTGGTGTACCTTGCATTAACCTTCATTACATTTTCTCAGGCATTTTGTAGTCAATCACAGATCAAAGTAATAAGCTAGTGGAAAAACAACTGCATAACCAATAAATACATTAATAAACAATTGCAAGACCTAATATAAGACTAGGGTGTATCACAATACTGTAGAAAAGTTTATCTAATGGTTTCAAACGGAATATCACCATTAAAGCCTAAAAAGATTTTTGTAGATAAATCATTTAATAAGCTTTTCTACATGATTGTGATCAACTTCAGCAAGCATCATTTTACAAACAAAATCTATACATTCTGACGCATACAGCACATACAGCACTACATTGCACATTTCAGGTACATGTAAGACATCTTTTTATTTCCTTACTTACTGTATTTTTTAATAATCAAAAAGTAGTGAGAGAAGACTTTGGCCCGATATTCATAACATCGACAGTCGGTTTGTCAATATTTTCAAAGAATAGGGGCATGGCCGAGCAGTGCTGGTGAGTGGTGATATCTCTCCCATAGAAGTCAATGAAAGAATAACGTCATCACCTGATCATCAACATTTCTGCTCATCAGCATTTTGCTGCGGTGGGGGGCACTATTTTAAGTTGGCATACATAATCACCCGCATCATCAATATTGCCGCTCATCAGCATTTTGCTGCGGTGGGGGGCCCTATTTGAAGTTTGGAAACATGGCCGTATAGGCACTCTCGATGTAGGCACACTCCAAATATTAACGGCAGGACCTAAGTTGCACTACACCTACTCTAACTACCTCAGGCGATGTAAGCTATTAGCTGGCAAGACAAACATGGCAGCTGCCCTCCTCTCAACCTGCACTTCGCTGATTCAAACATATCACACTGGTGGCGATATATCCAAATCAAAGTGGTTTACTACCCCTAGCATGCCCTGCTAACTCTTCCTACACGCTTATACCTACGTCACATCAAAGCTATACTTCCCCTGCTTGCCTCGCTACCTCCAAACGACAGCATACACCTATGTCAGAGCTAACCTACACTCCCCCTGCACTGCCCAGCTAACTCCCCCTAACTGCCCACACCTACACCACGCCTAACCTACACACCCTGGAACACCCAGCTAAGCCCCTAATATCACCTACACTTATGTAATGTCTAATCTAAACTCCCCTGGAACTCCCCCGCTAACTCCCACATACTGCCTACAAACTACCTATAATAAACTATACTAAATAGTATACCTCCCCATTATGACTATAGGAGCTATGTCACTAAAATTATAAGCAATGTTTAAATGGTGTGTCACGGAGATGCGCTAAATGATGGTGGCTGACCGCTGGATGAAGATTGCAAAGCACAGGCGGCGGAAGAGGCCGTACTGGAAGCCCACCTCTTCCAATATGAAGATGGTCCCCTGGTGCATAGACCCTGGATGAAGAGGGCCCAATGTTGGATCAAGAGGAGCTGGATTGTCGCATGGTGATTTTAAACTTTGGGTTTAGTTAAGGCTTTTTTGAGGTGGGTTTTTATTTGAAAGAATAGGATTTTTTATTTAAAATTTTAATTTTTAGGATAGGTTTTTTAGTTATTTTGAGGGGTGGGGGGTTATTTGTATTGTAGCGGGGTGTAATTTGTTGTAATGTAAAAGAGCTGCATTCACTTAAGGGCAATGCCCTACAAAAAGCCCTTCTATAGGCTATTATAATTTAATTTTAGTGTTAGGTTTTAGGGGTTGTTTAAGTTTTTGGTGGCTTTTTCTTAATGGGGCATGTAAATTAGTGTTAGGTTTTTTAGGGGGGTTATACTGTCTTTTTTATTTTCTGTAACTTAGGCTTTTTTTCTGTAACTTGCACCTAGATTTAGAGTTCTGCGTTAGCCGTCAAAAGCAGCGTTAAGGGCTCCTAACGCTGCTTTTGGCCGCCCGCTAATATTTAGAGTCAGGCAGGAAAGGGTCTACCGCTCACTTCCCTACCGCGATTCCAGGCTACCGCAGATCCCCTTATGCCAATTGTGTATCCTATCTTTTCAATGGGATCTGCCTAACGCTGGTATTTGGAGTCTTGGGAGAAGTGAGCGGTAGAGCCTCTACCGACAAGATTCCAACTGCAAAAAAAAGTCAGTAGTTAAGAGCTTTATGGGCTAACGCGTGAATATAAAACTCTTAACTACTTTGCTATAAAGTACACTAACACCCATAAACTACCTATGTACCCCTAAACCGAGGCCCCCCCACATCGCCGCCACTCTAATAATTTTTTTAACCCCTAATCTGCCAACCGGACATCGCCGCCACCTACGTTATATTTATGAACCCCTAATCTGCTGCCCCTAACATCGCTGACCCCTATATTATATTTAATACCTTACCTACACTTATTAACCCCTAATCTGCCGACGGACCTCGCCGCCACTATAATAAATGTATTAACCCCTAAACCGCCGCACTCCCGCCTCCCAAACACTATAATAAATTGTATTAACCCCTAATCTGCCCTCCCTAACATCGCCGCCACCTACCTACAATTATTAACCCCTAATCTCCCGCCCGCACCATCGCTGCTACTATAATAAAGTTATTAACCCCTAACTCTAACCCTAACCTTAACACCCCCCTAACATAAATATAATTTATATTAAACAAAATAATATTCCTAAAATTAACTAAATTAATCCTATTTAAAACTAAATACTTACCTATAAAATAAACCCTAATATAGCTACAATATAACTAATAATTACATTGTAGCTATTTTAGGATTTATATTTATTTTACAGGCAACTTTGTATTTATTTTAACTAGGTACAATAGCTATTAAATAGTTAATAACTATTTAATAGCTACCTAGTTAAAATAAATACAAAATGACATGTAAAATAAATCCTAACCTAAGTTACAATTAAACCTAACACTACACTATCATTAAATTAATTAAATAAATTACCTACAATTAAATAAACTATTCTATAATACAACAAAAACAAACACTAAATTACAAAATATAAAAAAGAATTACAAGCAGTTTAAACTAATTACACCTAATCTAAGCCCCCTAATAAAATAAAAAAGCCCCCCAAAATAAAAAAATTCCCTACCCTATTCTAAAATACAAAAGTAATCAGCTCTTTTACCAGCCCTTAAAAGGGCTTTTTGCGGGTCCTTGCCCCAAAGTAATCAGCTCTTTTGCTCTTTTTGCTGTTCCGATCAGCCAATAGAATGCAAGTTCAATACGATTGGCTGATTGGATCAGCCAATCGGATTAAACTTCAATCTGATTGGCTGATTGCATGAGCCAATCAGATTTTTTCTACCTTAATTCCGATTCTCTGATAGAATTCTATCAGCCAATCGGAATTGAAGGGACGCCCTTAAAGGAACCTTCATTCGTCGTTAGTCCGTCGGGGAAGAAGGATGTTCCGCGTCGGCGGGATGAAGATGGATCCGGAAGATAGAAGATGCCGCTTGGAAGAAGACATCGCCCGGATGGAAGACCTCTTCTTTGCCGCTTGGATCAAGACTTCGCCCGGATGGAGGACCTCTTCTTTGCTGCTTGGATCAAGACTTCTACTGGATGGAGGATATCTTCTTGCTCCGCTTGGATGAAGAATTCGGCTCGGCTGGGTGAAGACGACTCAAGGTAGGGAGATCTTCAGGGGGTTAGTGATAGTTTTTTTTAAGGGGGGTTTGGGTGGGTTAGAGTAGGGGTATGTGGGTGGTGGGTTGTAATGTTGGGGGGGTATTGTATTTTTATTTTCAGGCAAAAGAGCTGATTACTTTGGGGCAAGGCCCCGCAAAAAGCCCTTTTAAGGGCTGGTAAAAGAGCTGATTACTTTTGTATTTTAGAATAGGGTAGGGAATTTTTCGGCTAGATTTAGAGTTCGGCGGTAGCCGTCAAAACCAGCGTTAGAGGCTCCTAACGCGGGTTTTTTACGCACTCCGGTATTTAGAGTTTATTTACCGCGACTCAAAATACACCTAACGCTCAACTTTCTACCGCCACCTCAGACCCAGTAGTAAACATATACCGCACAAAAAAACATCCACGAATCACAAAACAAATATTACACAAAGTACACTTACACTCATACAAACACAACACTATCTTTATTTTTCGGAATTGTTATTTTTTCTTTAAAATACAAAGGATTAAAGTTGCGAGATCTCGGGTGTTTGAAAAAAATCCACACAAATCCATTTTCCCATTGACTTACATGGACATACGGGAAAAGACCCTCATATACCTACATCTAACGAATAACATTATCACAAACATACACTCATCGATGCATACAAACAATATACACCACATTACATACACAAAATATTTATTTATTACAAAAAGAACACGATTTAGTTACTTTTTCACACAAGCTCATGACGTCACTCACTTTACGAGGAAAACCAGTCTTAGAAAAAAAAATATAGAAATCTTTGGAGCCTCCATTGACTTCTATTGGGAAGACGTGCTCGTGCACGCGAAACCCTCATTTCCCTAACGCACGCAAATAGCGTAGACGGAAAAACTCCAAATACCAGCGCTAGAAAATACATGCTTTTATGCGTTAGACCCAGCTATGATAAATAGATCAAGAAATGACTATTTCCCTATGGTGGATTTATGTTTTTTAATATTAAATATTCACCACACCATAAATATTTTTAACACTTTTAGATTACATCAACTACAAATCCCCATCACTAGTAACACATTATTATTTCAATAAAATTACATTTACAATTAAAATAAAATTCAATACACATTTCTGGATTCACAAACACTACACAATGGGAAACATCTCTCATTTACCTTTATTATTGCATTTCTGTTATTCAACTCATATGCTTGCAGCAACTGCATATCTACATAGGCTTAACACATGATCACTCATGGATGCACATACATTACTTTTAACATTCACTCATACATGTGCATTCAAATGATGGGGGAAAAACACATTACATTCTCTCGAGGAATCACAAAACACAACATATGGATTTTACTGTACTTTTAACATCATGATTCCATCACCAGAAACCATTAGGAATTACCTACAACAATAACATCATTACACCAGATTACAGATGTCACTTTATGGGAAGGAACAACAATGCCAGACCGCTATATAGAAGTCAGCATATGTGGGACACAATCACAATATATACGTACATGTACATAACACGCATCACCCATCACGCAACCACAAAGCACACATTTAGATTTTATTCAGCACACAATAACAATGTAGCACAATACAACAACACAATGAGGATTTCACAACTACATAGGCAGGTTAATAATATCATGACGTCATTACAAGATTCAACCATACACATCACAGATTCACCACTGTACCGCCCCTTTAGGAACTTTAACACTCAATACTACAATACAACATATACGTAAAACACACTTTTGAACAGCATTATTATGGAGATTTCAATGGGACAATTCAGAAATATTGTCAGATCGCACATCAATTATATATATATAATACTACAGATGGCAGCCGGAAGTTATTCAGTATTCGTGCAATTTTTATGGGACGCATACAATATCGTCAGATCGAAAATCACTTATATATACAATACTACAGATGACAGACGGGAAGTTCGGAATTATTATTGCGATTTTAAAGGGACGCGTACAATATTCACATCTCGGCAATCACTTATATATACAATACTACAGATGACAGCCGGAAGTTATTCAGTATTAGTGCGATTTGAAAGGGACGCGTACAATATTCACATCTCGGCAATCACTTATATATACAATACTACAGATGACAGCCGGAAGTTATTCAGTATTAGTGCCATTTGAAAGGGACGCATACAATATTGACAGCTCGGCAATCACTTATATATACAATACTACAGATGGCAGACGGGAATTTCGGAATTATTATTGCGATTTGAAAGGGACGCGTACAATATTTTACAGCTCGGCAATCACTTATATATACAATACTACAGATGGCAGACGGGAAGTTCGGAATTATTATTGCGATTTGAAAGGGACGCGTACAATATTTTACAGCTCGGCAATCACTTATATATACAATACTACAGATGGCAGACGGGAAGTTCGGAATTATTATTGCGATTTTAAAGGGACGCGTACAATATTGACAGCTCGGCAATCACTTATATATATAATACTACAGATGGCAGACGGGAAGTTCTGAATTATTATTGCGATTTTAAAGGGACGCATACAATATTGACAGCTCGGCAATAACTTATATATACAATCCTACAGATGGCAGATGTTCCTTT
Organism: Bombina bombina; assembly: GCF_027579735.1. NCBI lineage: Eukaryota > Metazoa > Chordata > Amphibia > Anura > Bombinatoridae > Bombina > Bombina bombina. The sequence continues at coordinate 666,099,752 of NC_069502.1, read as the reverse complement.
ATCATTTACAAACAATATTGCAGCAACATTGATCGATCACATTTGATGCACATTATACACAACTATGCACTTTCATTCATGTTAGCCTGGACGTGTGCTTGTTACTATAACATCGCGTTTAGGAAATATTGATTACGCATATGAACAAACATTACAAACATGCACTGTATGTGTGATATTTGACACTTTCACATTGAGAATCATTGTTTGAAAATAACATTTCAGCAAACAACAAATAAACGCCCACTGTGAAAGCATTCGCGCCGCTCACATACAAACAGGTGAATACAATCAGCAATCATTACAAACTCACTACCATTGGACTAATTGTACTATAAATCCCCCAAACAACATGGCCAATGCATCACTTGTGATCCACATCAGATCAAGTGCTTACCTTGTTACGCTGTTTTGAAAGATGGATGACGATGACATGGTAGACGCTGCTGGTGGTGCTATTGGCGAACTAGCTGTTGGTCGAATCAGGCAGCCTCGGCGGCTCAGACCGAGACGAAGGGGTCGTCTGGTTCGAGGTCCTCGTGTCTACAGGGTGAGACCCACCTTGGAAAACATGAGTGACTTTGAGGTTTTTGATAAGTATCGGCTCGATCGCGAACAGCTCATTGGCCTTTACGAGCTTCTTAAACCTCATTTGGAGCCACGTATACAAATAAGGACTGCTGTTCCCCCCATGAGTAAGATGCTAAGCTGTCTATACGTCCTGGCCTCCGGGAGTTTTCAATCCGGAGAACTGTACATGCATGGCCTGGCTCAAGGTACATTCTCTGGGGTGTTTGATAACTTTCTGAACGCCATGGTACGTATCAGTAAGCAATACATAGGATTCCCACAGAATGATGGTGATTGGAGGCGCCTGAAGCGGGAATTCTTTGATATTGCTCAATTGCCCAATGTCTTGGGAGCCATTGATTGTACCCACATTGCGCTGCGTGCTCCAATTGATGACTTGCCCTTCAGAAATCGCAAACATTTTCATAGCCTCAACGTGCAGTATGTTTGTGACGCACGGATGAGGATTATGCATGTGTATGCGAATTTTGGAGGTGCTTGTCATGATGCCCGCATCCTCTCTCTGTCGTCCCTGTGGAGACAGTTTGAGGAAAGACAAATGCCCCCTGGTTATCTCGTTGGTGAGTATTTGTGCACAACATGGTTAATTATTTTGACAATTGCCCCTGTATTTTTTAACTGTTAGCGTCATGTTCAGCTATAGGATTAAATTTAACCATTTGTTATTTACCGACGCTAATGTCTATTTTTATTGAAATGCAGATATGTAGCATGTCTTACCTTAAGTGTTCAGATAGAGAATGCAATGTAAACATGTAGTTAGCATTTTACACAAGGTTTGGTTTAGGAGAAATACGCATATGTAGCATGTCTTAGATGAAATGGCAAGATATTATCTCATGCAATTTAACCCTGTCATTGTCTTTTTCTGCTAATGTCTATTTTTATTGAAATGCAGATATGTAGCATGTCTTACCTTAAGTGTTCATATAGAGAATGCAATGTAAACATGTAGTTAGCATTTTACACAAGGTTTGGTTTAGGAGAAATACGCATATGTAGCATGTCTTAGATGAAATGGCAAGATATTATCTCATGCAATTTAACCCTGTCATTGTCTTTTTCTGCTAATGTCTATTTTTATTGAAATGCAGATATGTAGCATGTCTTACCTTAAGTGTTCATATAGAGAATGCAATGTAAACATGTAGTTAGCATTTTACACAAGGTTTGGTTTAGGAGAAATACGCATATGTAGCATGTCTTAGATGAAATGGCAAGATATTATCTCATGCAATTTAACCCTGTCATTGTCTTTTTCTGCTAATTTCTATTTTTATTGAAATGCAGATATGTAGCATGTCTTACCTTAAGTGTTCATATAGAGAATGCAATGTAAACATGTAGTTAGCATTTTACACAAGGTTTGGTTTAGGAGAAATACGCATATGTAGCATGTCTTAGATGAAATGGCAAGATATTATCTCATGCAATTTAACCCTGTCATTGTATTTTTCTGCTAATGTCTATTTTTATTGAAAAGCAGATATGTAGCATGTCTTACCTTAAGTGTTCATATAGAGAATGCAATGTAAACATGTAGTTAGCATTTTACACAAGGTTTGGTTTAGGAGAAATACGCATATGTAGCATGTCTTAGATGAAATGGCAATATATTATCTCATGCAATTTAACCCTGTCATTTTATTTTTCTGCTAATGTCTAGTTTTATTGAAATGCAGATATGTAGCATGTCTTACCTTAAGTGTTCATATAGAGAATGCAATGTAAACATGTAGTTAGCATTTTACACAAGGTTTGGTTTAGGAGAAATACGCATATGTAGCATGTCTTCGATGAAATGGCTAGATACAGATTTAGATATAATTTTTTATTTTTTTTTTATGTTTCTGACAACTTTTAATATGGATTATGGTTTTTAAAAAATATATTTATACAACAATATACTAGTTTAAGTATTCTGTTTGAATTATGTTCTGTTCTAAATTTATAGGTGATTCTGGGTACATGAGCCGGCCTTGGCTCATTACCCCCTTGCGTAGCCCAACTGATGTGTCTGAGGAGCGCTACAATAGGGCTCATAAGAGAACCAGGGCGGTGGTTGAAAGGATGTTCGGGCTCCTGAAGATGAGATTCAGGTGCCTGGACCGTTCTGGAGGAGCACTCCAGTACAACCCAAAGAAGGTGGCTAAGATCGTTGTAGCCTGTAGCGTCCTGCATAATATTGCACAGCGGGCTGGGATGCTGCAGGCCGTCCCGGTGGACAGAGACCTCCTCAGAGATGAGGAGGATGATCCTGTTCTAGAGGGGGAATTCCAGGACGAGGGACTTGATGTCAGAGCAGACGTCATCAACCGCCACTTTAGACGGTAAATAATAGAAGTTACACTGGAGTATTTTCAATAGATGTGAACTCTAGGGAAATGACAAGTAGAGAATTGTGCAAACATGTTAGTATTGATAAAATGTTATAATAATATTTATTTCTCATAATATAGGTGATGCTCTGGGCATTGGGTCCTATAGCGAGTCTTTGCCACCTGGTTTTTATAGAGGACATCAGATGGTAAGTAGAAATGTATGGACTGTTGCTGGCATGATTTGTACACAAATACATAATATGGCATAAATTTTTAAAAATATAACTTTGTTTACACATTACTTATGTACATAATCAGAAAGGGATACTCTAGAATGACTATGGTTCAATGTCACACAGAGGTTTGTTCTGCTCAATATGACTCATCTTCACACTTGATAGAAAATAACACAGGTTCATACACAGGCTTAGTAAGCTAGTGATAGATATTTATTATGAAATGGGGGGTGGGAGAGGGGTACAGAACTGATTCACACACTTGTATGAAATCTTTATATATAATTTCTTACATTAGGGAGATGACTTAATATAAAGACTGAAAGGGAACAATTTGAAGCCTGACAGTGAAGATTTCCAAGACTGACAGTGGGGAAAAAGCCAAGATTGAAGTATACCAATGGGATCATGTCTGGCATATTTAAATTCTGCTGACCTTGAAAACCATACAAAGACATGTTCACATGGTAAGTGCAAACTATTTGATAGAATAAGGCTGTGGAGACATCCTATTGGAGACACTTAGATGATTTTCTATTTTGTAGATGGTATTTCCCAGTCCTCTATTTAATGAACTGATGAATAAGACACCTATTGAAGATCAACTGTTTACCCCTGAATTGACATTCAAAGACCATGCATTGTCCAGGTTGGTGTACCAATGCATGCTAGTGAAGACTGTAGAATATTAGTAGCTTACATACATTAGTCATATTTAGTTCTTAATTAGATATTTAGGGATCACAATCAGACACTTAGATGATTTTACTTTTTTAGATGGTATTTCCCAGTCCTCTATTTAATGAACTGATGAATAAGACACCTATTGAAGATCAACTGTTTACCCCTGAATTGACTTTCAAAGACCATGCATTGTCCAGGTTGGTGTACCAATGCATGCTAGTGAAGACTGTAGAATATTAGTAGCTTACATACATTAGTCATATTTAGTTCTTAATTAGATATTTAGGGATCACAATCAGAAAAAGGAATACATATTATAGTTGATATAGAGGTATTTGAATGGACATGAAATATTACATTTATGTTCAGCATACATATATTGTTTACATGTGATATACATTATTATGTATAAATTTAATTTTTGAAATTTAAATATTATTTTTAATCAACAATATAATGGTGTATGTATTTCATTAATTTAAAATGAATGTAATGATTATCTTTAAAAAATGTTGATCAAAGTTAGAGCATAGACACCATATGATTTTAAATGTATTTTATGAATATTTTACAACGTGTGTATTAACTTTGTTCCATTTTTATTATTTGTCATTTCAGATTGGCATCTGATGACTTCATGGAATATTTATTTATTTTCTATTAAATATATATTTTTTTTTTAGCAGATTCTAATATATATCAATATAATCTGTAAATAAATAAAACTTGGACTCCCATGACTGGTAGTTGGCTATTTGACAAGCACATGCATAAGAGAAAATAATGCATTAATAGTAGAAAATAAAATTCTTCAGAGAATATTAAAAGATATATTTTAACATTAATTGGGGAGTCATATTCTTCAATGCTTTTATATTGAAAAAGTATATATTAAAAATATTTAGGATATGTATTAATATTATGATTGTTTTAACATTTAATAAGGTGAAGTGGTTCAATTACATGAAAGTGACAGTGTTGTTGAATGTAAAAAGAATTGTATAAGATCATGTATCTTCCTTAGGTATCTCAAAACATTATTAGAAAATATTTTACAATTATTACATTTATAAATGGTAGGTCATTTAACTTTATAATTTTTAATAATTAGTTATTGGATGCCAGGTTAATCTATGTAATTTTCTAGTGGAGTCATTTAACTATACTTAGTAATATTATGTATTTATTACAATCTTACCTCTTGGGTTAGACATCAAATATCTATATAGAATGTAATTTCCCCTTTAGTTTATTTTGTCAATGTTAAATAAAAATACAATATGTTTGGGTCCTTAAAGGGGTCATTCAAAATGTATATTTTGTATACATTGTTACAAATATCATACAAGAATTTAAACATATTTAGAATGTACTATAGAATTACATTCAGTCTTTAAATATACTTGTTAAAATAAAAATAAATGCACATATCTTAGTGAATGATATAAGGCATCTATATGCAAACAACAATCAGCATCAAAATAGCCTATGTAGAGATGTATTTAATCCACGAATATATATAATTACAATATAATGATTGAATAACAAAACATATTAAGTTGGTCAAATATAAGATTATGATACAAAATGCATACATAACATATAGCTTAATGTCCCTCTACGCTGAAGGCTAAAAAATACCTCATTTAATAAATATATTTCAGTCAGTGTGTAAAACAATCTAGAAGTTAATCTAAATTTGCTTTACTCATATGTTAGACTCATTTAGCAAAAGGAAGGTGCCTAGGTTTATGATATATTAAGCATTATTGTGAAATGTTTATTTAAAGGGACATGAACTCAAAATATACTTAAAGGTAGCCATTTAAAAAAACAATGATTTATACATTCTGAATGAGTATTCTATTTTAATCAACTTTAAAACTTGTCTCATATTATGAATGCTCATTGTGATGTTGCTATCATTACTTTAGAAATAAGGCAGTAAATAGCTAATTTATTTGCTTCAGTACTCTGGACAGAACTTGATTGTTTGGAATAATTGATGCAACAATCGTCAAGGACAACCCAGGTTTTTATTAAACAATTGTCCGTAATATAAAATATCATTATTGATTTTCAAAGAAACATAACAAGATAACTTAACATTTGATAATCGTATTAAATAATAAAGTTGATTAAAATTTAATGCTCAATCACCAATGGTAAATTTGTTTGGACAGTGTCCCTTTAAGAGCTTGAAATAGTGTATTTACTTCTCTTCCTATCTTGACATACTTTGCTTGAAAAGCATATCGAGATAGGCTCAGTAGATGAAGATTGGTGGATGCACAGAGATGCCTTATGTGATTGGCTCAACCATGTGCATTTAAATTTCTTATGTTGAGGATATATAAATACTAAGAGAAAATGATTTACATTTTAAAGTCTAAACAATCTTCTATCTCTACAGATCATTTGATACAATTGTTTGTAATGTCTCTTTAAAACTAAAGACGCCATTGCACAATAACATATATGAGCACTTCAGAGAAATACAAGCTCGAGGTTTATTTGCGAATAACAAAGCTGTAGTTTAACATTTATAAACAGATTATCAAAGTTACTGACATTCTTCCCGGAATTTTAACATTAATAAATATTGCGTTGGAAACGCATCTTCAAACACCAGATTAGCATATTTAAACATTAGTGTAATGTCACGCAATAGCACACAATCAATGTGCATTATAAATACATTTAATAGAGCAATGTCAATACTTCACAATCAATTTATTTAAAGAACAATAAAGACATACAATATTAAATGTGTATTTGTATTAAAGAAACAGACCGTTATTAAACCGAGAAATGTCTACAACATTAATAATGTGACAGGATGAGATTTTAAAGAGTATTTAATCATTAATATTTCACGGATCCCGGATATTAAATCTGCGTCACACATATCCGCATGACAGGCCCATGAGTTACAAATAAGTCTACATGAAAAATGAAGTTACAGCACCACCAAGCGGTATGTGTAAGGAAGTTACTAAGATATGAAACATTAAGGAACGGCCAATCAGAGTTCATCACACAAACACAACTTGAGTCAGGATGGTCTCACAGACATTATAACAATATTTCAAACTTTTATCCAATCAGATGTACAGATAAATTGTCCCATGGTGCATCTCATGTTTACTTCACCATATAAAAGTCCATTACACGTTGCCATCTTTGTCAGTTCTCTAATGCATGCAGGCAGTCTTATATATTAATATTATTATAATATATTTAGTAGCCAACCGAGCAGGCATGTCAGTTCCCAGGTTCACCAAGGAGGAGAGCGCTGCACTGGTCCACGCCGTCAAGGACTTTTATCCCCAGCTGTTTGGGAACAAGAGGAGCTCGACAGATGCGCCTGTTAAGAAGGCCCTCTGGGAGTCTATCACCAATGCGGTTAGATTGGTGTGTGACGTCCAGAGGACCCAGGATCAGATCATGAGGAGATTCGGAGATATGAGGTTGCGTTTATCGAAAAAAGTCAACCTCATAAGGGACTGGGTACAAGCCCGTAAAAGAGGGGGCCAAAGAAAGGCCCCGCGGAAACTGTACCTACTCCCTTATGAGGTGACTTTATGCGAGCTCCTCAATCTCCGGGTCCCCAAAAGATTTAGATCCTCGCCATCCTCGGCCTCCTCTTCTTCCCTCCCAGCTGCGGGATCTGAAAGTCCTGACGCGGGGGACAGGGCAGATGCTTCTCCGTCCGGTGGCCTGGGAGGACCCGATAGAGAATCTGAACCAGGTAATTATCCAACTTCATATAATATTTATAATGTTAAAAATCCAAAATGTGTATTTAGTCAGATACTAAACCTATACAGATCTCACAACATACACTACATATGATGTTTAGATATCTGATTTTACATTAGTGATACATGAAATTGGAATGATGTTTATTGCGCTCTACAGAATATGCGTCACAGAGCGGAAATCTAATTTCGCATCCACGTTAACATGGGTTTGCGGAAAGTGGCATTGCTTTATACATGTTGGTCAAATGACGGATGCGTAATTCCGCTTGGAATCATTGCGCAATGATCGCGAAAATGGCATTTCTCATCCACGTTAACATGGGTTTGCGGAAAGTGGCATTGCTTTATACATGTTGTTAAAAATTAAATGGAAAATCTTAGATTAGTGAAGAATACAGTATTCTTATTTTAAATATTATATCTAATAAAAAACGAATAATACTAATAAATTATAACATATGGCCATCAATTGATGATTATGTAATAACAAGCATATATTCTTAAAGATACAGTAAACAACACAACTGATTGAAAATAAGAGTCCAGGATATATTTATCATTCATTTAATTGCGGAAACTATTAACTCATGGGACTACCAAAGGATTAATATTTTTCTATTGATTTGTTATTAATGTAAATATTTTAAACATGGCATGATTAGTATTAATGATATGCAATCCTCATTTAATATATTACAGATATGGATGTGGCTGCTGGATCCTCAAGCCAGGGCTTGTCACAGTATGGTATGTCTCATTTTAATTGACATTTGTCTTAGAAACATGGAATGAACATTACATACTAAATACACATTGTTCTATATTTATATGTAATGTCTATTTAATAGATGAAAATTATATAATTATTCGGATATACTTAAATAACATATTTGATTTTAATTGCATGCTCAATACCATTCATTACATCAACATATGGAGTAGATAATTCATTAACAAACAACAACATTGTGGAATCTATTTAATTTTAGATTAAAGGGATACTGAACTACAATTATTAATATTGTCTTTCACATACAGTATGCAATATTAATAAACATAAAATATAATACTATCATCATATGTGACATATTCTATTGCTAAATGTATTTTAAAATAAATAAAGTACGTTTATGTGCATCTAAATATTTGTTGACCAACCTGGGTTTATATTGATGATTGGTGGATACCTTCAACAAACAATATTTATTGAATCCAATATTCCTTATCTGCCTTTAAGATTAATATCGAACAACATTCGAATTATAATAGGAGTCAATGTTAAATCATTTTTTACAGTTTGAACATAGAAATCAATTATTTAAATTAATCATGTCAGTGTCCCTTTAAGACAAAATAGATTCATTCATCATTACATTATTTTTATTAAAAACTATTGATATATAAATCTAATTATCTGTTGGAGTTACTTTATATATATCTGCATACTCTAACAGCACCATGATTACATATTTGTAATAATAAAGTTTGTTATGTATTGTGATAAATATGTGTTGTGTCCTAAACAAGATTACTGTACATTGAAAAAATGGCTCGATGTGACACATGTTTGTTTAGATTTGTCAACAGATGCTCCTCAATATGTGGTTTGTGTGTATTCTTGTAACTTCTTAAGGACATATGACGGAATTATTCCGTCATAAAACAATTGAGCTAAGTGAAAGCTGTGTCCTTAAAGGGTTAAGAACATTGATCATTGGGTATATTTAGATATGCAATAGCAGCATCTGAGATGAATTTGATGTCTAATGTAGTCTGACATTAAACATATGTTGAATACAGATATGTTTACAGAATCCCCTTGATTCAATCAAGCATTTTCTGGTGTAATGACTGCTCTATTCTTCACATTTTAAAGTTGATTAATGTTAAAATTCTAGACAGATGTGATTTAGTGATATCCAAAATGTGTTTAATAATATATATCTATATCATTCATAGAGAGAGTTGGTGTGGGGAGCCCACAGGAATCCAGCAGTGACATAGAGCCGCCTTTGCGGTCTCCTGGTAAGTCCATTGACTCATTTATATGTAATTGAAGGTGTATTGCTAATCAATATTATGATCATGATTCCGATGAAGCATAACATTATAAAAAATCATAGAATTTATCTTCTGATTATATATTTATTTTTTATATTGAGCGATTAATAATTTCTACTTTATTATTCTACACATTTGTTATTCATAAGATGTCTAACATATGTTTTTTTAAATTTTTTTTTTTTAACAACAGTCATCAAGTGATACACACATGAGAAATCTTAAATGTTCTATGTACTATGCTTTTATGAATTTAACATTAAGACAAACAATACATTAATATTCTGATTTATTGACAATAACAAATCTATTGTCATTTGTATGCTCCATCAAAATGATGTAAATCATAACTTTGTGTGTGTATATCTTTAATGCAACATTGATGTGCGTATTTGAGCAACAGTAACATATGTTATAATATCTGATCTTAAGGTGTACACAACATGTTATGTTTTACAGAGATTGATGTCACATGTGGGATGGAGGAGGAAGAGGCTGCCTTGGAGTCTGATGGTATGTGAAATATATCTATCATGTTTCCAACATGTTTCTTTTTTTGAAATCATTTTATTGAAGACATTCAAAGTCTACAGCTTTTTCCCTTTAAAAAGGAATATTATTTGTCTGTTCAAATACACTACTGCCCCCTTTCTATATCAGGCAGCATGAAAATCTGCTTGTATATATTTTTTTAAGAATATATAATTCATGACATCATTATGTCACATGCATATTCCATGCCAAAACACAATAATAAGTTTCACATTGTACAGACAGTCATTGAGATTCATCTGAGTGCCTATATAGATACCATATCCTCATTTCAGAATAGTTTACAGATTCAAACACACTTCGAGGTATATTGAAAACATAATCAATTTTAAATGCGTTGATTTGATGTCAGGATGTATGAGATGTTAATATATTTATTTTACATTTTCAGATGGATCCACCACTTCTGGTCATCTGGATTCCGCCCCTGCCCAGTCACAGACCCCTCCCCGTGCACACACCCCTGACCATGGCCACACCTCTGCACACACCCAGAGCCCTTCCCATCACCAAACCCATGACCATGCCCCGACCACTGCCAGCCCTTCCCATATTTCATATCCTGTCCCTCCCAAAAAACGCCCATACACCCCCCTTCGCCGCTCTCCCCGTATTCTGGCCCGTACAGCTGCCCAGACCCAAACTCCCCACTCCCCAGCTGTACGGCCTACCCTGGAGCAGCAGCTCACCACTCCCCAAGCCATTCCCATCCCTCCCCGAGCCAATCCCATCCCTCCCCCCTGTTTAAACCTTCATTGTCCTGGGTGTCAGATTGTCCTTCCCAGGCACAGCTGTAAGTATCATTCTAAATACACTTTATAAGATACTTAAAGGTACAGTGAAGTTAAATTGGTTAAATTGTGATTCAAATCCAGCATGCAATGTTAAGCCAATGTATAATAGAATACTCTTATGAATTATTCGTCATTCTCTTGATATATTAATTGAAAACAACTTATTCCTATAATTAGTTTAAACAATAAAATAAATGTGGCCATCATTTCTTTATTGTTGGATGAATGTATCCATCAACCAGCATGCACAAACAAGGTTCATCAACAAATATTGGCTTCCATAAAAACCAACATTCTTGCATTCAAAATATAGCTTGACAATTAAAACATATAATGAATATGTGTAATTTCTAAAGATTTGTCATGTCATGCTCTATCTGAATCAGTCCATTAAATATTTAGGTTCAGTGTCCCTTTAATTGGATATCACTACATATACCAAACACCACTACTTGGATACAAAATTTTATGTCCAAATGTGGATACATTATCTCTTGTCTAACCCAGTGGGAATGTAATTTCTTCTGGTTGCTATGTTTACACAGCTTGTCCTCAATGCCAAAATGTTTAAGGATATGTGTGCCTACCACAGTCTAAATTGAATTTTTAAATTGCTAATGTAAGTACAATGTAAATCCTTTAACAAGATTTGATACACTCAAGCTGTATAAGTGGATCATCTAAAACCAATTAAAGGGTTCAACATGTTTGAGTAACATGAGCCTTTAATGATTTCTGTCTGTCTGAATAACCTAATTCATGTGTAAAGAATATATGAAAAATAATTGATGTAAATAATTATTTGTCTTTATGATGACAATGTATGTATTAAAATCTTTTATTCTGTTGTGTAATTATCCTTAATATTAATTTTTATTTTATTTTAGGCTGTGACTCAGCATGGCTCATGCTAGAAGGGATAGCAAGAGTAGAGCAGGCCGTGTTGAGGAACGCAGCTGTCCTGAGAGGGATGAACGACACCATGCAGGCCCAGCTCCGGGTTCAGGACTTGACTCTGCGTGAAATTATGCAATTACGTTCAAGGCCTGAATCTGGAGCTGGACATGCACAGGACAATGAAGAGGATGACCAGTAAGTGGAGGATCTGGATATGCTCCATGGTGGCAGATAATAATCCTCTGTCCACATGTTGAATTTGTATTTATATTGTTGCCATTTGGCCTTTTTATGAGTTTTTTGTTGTGCCTGTTGCACTCTTTTACCTTGTCATGTGTCTCCAATGAGGCTATGCTGGCCCTTGGCAACTCTCTTCATGGACTGTGATGCACTGTGTTACCTTGTCATGTGTCTCCAATGAGGCTATGCTGGCCCTTGGCAACTCTCTTCATGGACTGTGATGCACTGTGTTACCTTGTCATGTGTCTCCAATGAGGCTATGCTGGCCCTTGGCAACTCTCTTCATGGACTGTGATGCACTGTGTTACCTTGTCATGTGTCTCCAATGGGGCTATGCTGGCCCTTGGCAACTCTCTTCATGGACTGTGATGCACTGTGTTACCTTGTCATGTGTCTCCAATGGGGCTATGCTGGCCCTTGGCAACTCTCTTCATGGACTGTGATGCACTGTGTTACCTTGTCATGTGTCTCCAATGGGGCTATGCTGGCCCTTGGCAACTCTCTTCATGGACTGTGATGCACTGTGTTACCTTGTCATGTGTCTCCAATGGGGCTATGCTGGCCCTTGGCAACTCTCTTCATGGACTGTGATGCACTGTGTTACCTTGTCATGTGTCTCCAATGGGGCTATGCTGGCCCTTGGCAACTCTCTTCATGGACTGTGATGCACTGTGTTACCTTGTCATATGGCTCATATATTCCTTATTTTTACAAGATTATTTATAAACGTTGTGTATGTTTTCTTACATACTAATAAAATAAATTTTATTTCACAAATATTTGTCCTCATTCTTCCTGTTATTTTTTGCAAGCTCTAGTTTATGTTGTTTATCCTTAAAGGGACCTAACAAATCTATTTGTTATAATGAAATCATATATGTAAGACAATAGTAAATGACTTTAAGATTAACATCTCCAATGTAATCTTATTATTTGTGTTTATATTATTTTCTCTTAGCTCTATCATTGCCTGATTATGATTAGCAGAGTAATTTCTTTATATATGTATATATATTTTTGTATTTGTGTATATATGTATATTTAAATGTTCATATCCATGTGTGTATTTATAAACTCTGCATGAATTGATGCACCTTTACCAAATGATCTGAGTATTGATACAATGATATAATCCCTGTAAAGTGTTCATTTTATTTAAATAGTATTGACTATGTGTATGCTCTTTTTAAAAACAAAATAATGTCCCTTTAAGTGATGTTGATCACTATTGTAAATGAATGTATTTCCATTTGTAAAGCGTTTTTGTCCTTTTTACAAGAACAAGGACATATAGTTTTATTAATAAACAATCTTATTGTAATGTTGACAGCACCTGTATTTCATTTTCTAATCTATATTATTGTCAAAGTGTAACCAAATCAATCTCTGTGTGTAATACAAATAATGTAGATGATGAATATTAGTTAACTAATATGTTAACAAAATACATCTCCTCCCATATATGGCTATAGGTAGGCTGACCATAATTAAACTTGAATAAATGACACGTTTAATCAATACATGTATAACTATTGTTATTCAACAACAATCCAAAGATATCTTAAAACATCAATGGCATATGTATTTCTCATGTGTATCTTTTAAATGTTAAAGATATACACCATAGCTATAGTTCAAGGGACAGTCAAGTCCGAAAAGATGATTCATGATTTGGTGACATTCCTAGATAGCAATCTACACACATACTAGTTCCTAAAATATAAATACGTTTCTTAATGATATGCCAAGATGTCACTGAGTCCTTGTATTGTCTGCGGTTTTTCAGCGATCTCGGATGCGCCATGTTGCTTAAGACGTCACCTGCCAGGCTGTCCAATGATTCCTTGTATTGACTGACGTTCTTACGTGATCAGGAATATGCCTTTTATTGGATTGCGTTTTGACGCGATCAAGGATGCGCCTTTTTTTTTTGGGCGTTCTTACGTGATCAATAATGTGCCTTTCATTGGATGGCGTTCTTACGTGATCAAGGAAGCGCCATGTTAAGACGGCACATGTAAAGTTAAAAAAACGTGTGATTGGATTGCGTAGTCCCGCAATATTTGTGCACGTTAAAAACGTTTGTGACTGCATGCAATTTTAAAAAGCTTGCGAATATGTATTATTTGCATCATGTTACATTGTTGACCCGTAGCTGATAAAGACCAACACATTCTCTTTTGCTGGATGTCTGGTTGAATCAACGAACGAAAGCAAAATGTTTTCATGCATAGGATATTTCTAGGCAAGTGCAAATCTCTACAGTCCATGTTTAATATGTTTGTCAACAATGTTCCTTTTTCTTAAAAATTAATGTTGTGTTTAATGTTGAACATATCTAATTAATAAATATGCGCTATTGTGTTTGAATAAAGTAATCAATATGCATTTATCATATGCTAAATATATGATGCCGACTTCTTCTAAATGTAATTTCGTTGTATATTTTATGAAAGGTTCATTAGACACTCACATTATAAATAAAAATATTTGATTTTGTCTCTAGTTAGATAGTCCATTGTTTAACCAATAGGTTTATTTTGTCTTGTGTTGTAAGAAAATGTAAGTAATTTTCTTACTCCTCGCAAAGCCAATGAGTTTCATGTGAGTACCATCTCCAGCTTTGTCCAGTTTGTGTAAAGGTTCTTTTCATATGTTAATGATGGGGTATTGTGTTTTACGGTTGTAATGGTGGTTCATCTATATTTAAAATATAGCTAACCCTATTTTATTTGCAAGTGTTTGAAGATTTTTAATATTGCTATCAGTATATGGTAATCTTGTTGTTTGTAGTAGTGTCTATTACATACAGTTATGTAAAAAATATAGGATACTGTCCCTTGAATGCAAATGTTGTTTTTTTGTATCATGTATGAGATCCACATAGTTTAATCTTCAAATATATTTTTGTTAGCATATTTCACCCCCCCACTCCTAAAAGGACTTTAAACCATATTCATTGTTAAAATAAAAATAGTTACAATAAAATATTAACACAATAATGTCTCTTAAAGAAAATAGACTTTATTTAACACGTCAATATAAATGTGATTTTCAAATATTTTTTTTTACAAAGTACATGTAGATATAGCAACAAGCTTAAAATGTGTTAGCATATGTAATGTTGTTAAAGGGACAGTTTCGAAAAAAAATATTTTTACATTATTCGAAAAGTCAATTCTGTAATAACAAGGATATCAAATGTTTCTCAACAATTGAACATTTGCTATCTAAATTTGCTATCTAAACCTATGAGGTTGGTGTGCTCATTTCTTAAATCTTGAAGAGTGCTTGTAATCATTATACAATTTGAGCACTAGAGGGCATTTGGATAGCATTTGTATATGTAAAATCTTGTGCTCATACAGCATATTATTGACCATGTATTGATCATTGATATCTAAAATGTTGTTATGTCAGAACAACAAATAAGTGGTCATTTTTCATAGTCATAGATACAAGGGTAAGCACATAAGTCACACATGTATTTCTCCATGTTTTGTTGTTTCAAACTTTATAATGCGTAATACAGTGTTTTCTTTGTAATCAATAATTTTCTGACTGTCCCTTTAAGCTGTGTTATTGGCATTCAAACAGTAATATGCCATCATGGATAATTGTTATGGTAATTTAGTTAGCGATTCGGGAAACAGTTTGGACATCACATCACAGAAACCAATCAATATCATGAACAAGGATAGGTATGTGATGATGTGGTTTTCACACACTTATAACCCACACTCTGCAAAGAATCTTCCTCCATGGACCCGGTCCCATAGAAGTCGATTATATACAGAGTGTGGTCCACAAGTGTATGAAAACCACATCATCACATACCTATCCATTACACAAAAAACAAAATTTAAGATGGAAAAAAAAAATTACTTCCTCTTCCTTCCCCTCTTCCCACGGGGCTGAGGCTCTGGGAGAGGCAACTGCCGACTCCGAAGAGTCCTCCTTGGAGCTGTTGTGGGAGGAGTGGAAGGAAGAGTACTGGGACGACCAAGGTGAGGAGTAGATGGCTGAGGAGGAGGAGGAGAAGATGGCTGAGGAGGAGGAGGAGAAGATGGCTGAGGAGGAGGAGGAGTAGATGGCTGAGGAGGAGGAGGAGATGGGCCGGCAGGAGGAGATGGCCCAGCAGCAAGAGGCCCAGCAACAAGAGGCCCAGCAACAGGAGGTAGACCAGCATGCGCCTCCCGGAAAAATGTGAACATTTCCTGATGAAGATTGAACATTCTTGTTTGTCCTTCTTGTATTGTATTCAGTATACTGATTATTTCGTTTTGGCCTTGAATTATTTGATTCTGCCCATCAAGTATTCTGCGTCGTCCTTCTATGTTTTCTATCCGGGAGGTACGCATCTGGTCTATGTACTCCAGTAGAACCCGCACCTCCGCTATTTCTTCTTGTTGTGCCTGTTGAACCCGTGCACGGCGGGGTGCCCGTGCACGGCGGAGTGCGGGTCTTTGAGGGACCTCGGGTTCCGCGGCTTCAGCGGCATCCTCCTGTGCTTCCGGGGCCTCTTGATCATCTCCCGTGCGCTGTTCGTCACGGGGGGCCTCTTCCCTCCGAAGTGGGAATTCCTCACCACCACTCTCATCCCGGGGAGATGCAGGAGGCTGTGCTGCCTCGTCCCCAGACTCTGTATATTAAAAAAAAAATAAAAAAAGAAATGTATATATTAGCATATTTGCAAATAAAGGTTTAAATGACTTAGCTTACGATACAATTACAAATGCAGAATCATTAATCCACTTTGAAATCTAACAAACAATCAATACGATTTCCGCTTTTTCTAAACAGTGTTTGTGATATCTGGTCAATGTGAATGTTTTTGCGTTTGTTTTCAGTCTGTTTAAATGCACACCTAACCTATAGCCTAGATACTGATGTAACCGCTAAGTAATAGAATGCGTGTAAACAGCGTAATAGCATTAATCGGATCCTTAACACATGAAACCCAATGTTTTATCTTTCATGATTTATAAGCATACATTTAGTATCAACTTTCGAATGTACTTTTGTTATCTAATTAGCTTCATTCTCTGGATATTCTTTGCTGAAAAGCATATCTAAATATGTTTATAAGATTCTGATTGTTAGCTGAATATAGCTGCCTCCTGTGATTGTTTCACCGTGTGCATGGCTATTTCTTCATTAAAATATATCTCAAGAATGAATCAAATTATGTAATATAAGTACATTTGAATGTTTTGTCAAATTGTATTCGCTACCTCAATCATGAAAGTAAATGTTTGCGTATAGTGTCCATTGAAATACATTCGTATGTGAAATTATTGTTAAATGAGCTTACCGTCAGATGAGAGTGGCAGGTTCCCGGTATCGATTCCTCCGATACCGACTACTTCCACCTCGGAGATGCTGGGCCGCAACATTTCCTCCCATCTGCAGTACTCCATTTCAAGGGCAGGGCCGCCACCGGTCCCTGCGGCATGTCGGGCCTCCAGGCTTAACTTTTTTTTAAGTTCAAGTTTACAGTCCCGGTACCGATGTTTGATGGAATCCATATCCCTGTTCCGGCAACCCACTGCATTGACTGCATTCCGAATCTCGTTCCAGAGCCTCCTCCTGTCAGTCGGGGTAGTCTTCTGGTGCTGCAGCATCCTATACCTGGCCATATAGGCCTCTACGAGGGCCTCCTTCTCCTCCATCGTAAACCTCGCCTCCCTAGTCGCCTTGGCCTTCCCCTGTGACGATGCCCTCTGTTTCCCGGACTGTGAAGCCCTACTCTGACCGCCACTGGGCCCAGCCACTTGGTCATCTTGAACCAAGTGGCTGGGTCCACCCACCGCTTCCACCCCCGCTTCCTGCCCCCCTTCCTGCCCCCCTTCCTGCCCTGTTCCTCTCCCCCTCCCTCTACTCCCCCCTCTACCTGTCCCCTGCCTGGCCTCCATCTCCTCCCTAAACTAAACCCCAAATAATCAAAAAAAAGTGAGTGTGATGAAATGAAAGGGGGTCAAAATAAAGAACTAAAAAGACAAAAAAGGTGCTTAAAGTGTGAGGGATGTAAAAAAAAACAAAGAGGGTAAGGAGTATTTAAATAAACGAAAAGAATAAGACTAAAAGGAGGATATGTAAACTAAATGTAACTAGGGGATGGGTATGGGATGGGTATGGGGTATGGGATAAGAGTAAATGGGATGAAAGGGAATGGGACTACAAGGAATGGGGTATGGAGTGTAGTATGAGGGGGTAGGGGGTATGGAGTGTATGTAGTGTTATTGATAAGTGTATGTATGTATTGAATGTGTTTGCGTGTAAATGTGTTAAGTGTACAGATAAATCACTCGCTCGCTAACTAACACTACTTCTAATTCTCAATAACAAACACTCCCACTAACGCTCACTAACTACCACTAACTGACGCTCACACTAACAACTATCACTAATAACTCCCACTAACTCACTCACGCTCCCACTAACAGACTCTCTCCCACTCCCGCTACCTCCCACTAACTCACTCACTCTCTCACGCTAACACTACCAACTGACTATCTCACGCTAACACTACCAACTGACTCTCTCACGCTAACACTACCAACTGACTCTCTCACACTAACACTAACTCACTCTCAAAAAATCGCAAAATCTCTATTCTTAACTCTCCAAAGACCCACCAGCAACACAGTCAAAGAAGCCCTGCTTGTGTGGTGCTTATATACCCTGTGTAAATGTTTAATGATGTCCCAATTTCCATTGTAATTAGTGTTCAGGTGTGCTTTATTAGCAATTAATATTATTGCAATGTGTATTAGGTGTGTTAATTTGCGCATGCTCATTTTGAGTTGGTATTTGTGGAATGTGTAGAATGCGATGATGTCATAGTGGTCGTTTTCTCTAACATTGTCCAATAGTATTCTTTTTAAATGTGAATTTGCGATGGTGTGTTCTTCGTGAAGTGTTGTATATGTATGTTTTTCATAATATATAATGATATTGAATGCGATTTTTTTTTTAGTGTATGTATATATTTTTTAATCCTTGTTGTTATTGTGCGATTTTCCGCATCTTAAAGTATATGCGTATTCCCCGTATAAATAGTATTAAAACTTCCCCCGCTTGTGAATGTGTAATGCTTGTGTGCTTTGTTGATTGATTGATGTTGTGACATTTGCGGCGTGTTATTGTTGTGCATGATGTGGTATGCGTCATATGACCGAGCTGTGCGTATTTCTCGCGAGATCGAGTGTTAGGTGAAAAAAGCTATTTTTTGCCTTTCCCATTGTTCTCTATGGGAGACTGTCTAACGCGGGCAGGATTACGCGTGTGACATACACGCGTTAGGAGCATCGTTAGATGGTCTTATATTAACTCTAAATACCGGAGTCAAACAATGCCGTGCGTTAGACATAAAACACGCGTGGCGTTAACAGCCCATCTACCGCCGAACTCTAAATCTAGCCGTTTTTATTTTGGGGGGCTTTTTTATTTTATTAGGGGGCTTAGATTAGGTGTAATTAGTTTAAACTGCTTGTAATTCTTTTTTATTTTTTGTAATTTAGTGTTTGTTTTTTTGTATTATAGAATAGTTTATTTAATTGTAGGTAATTGTAGGTCATTTATTTAATTAATTTAATGATAGTGTAGTGTTAGGTTTAATTGTAACTTAGGTTAGGATTTATTTTACATGTCATTTTGTATTTATTTTAACTAGGTAGCTATTAAATAGTTATTAACTATTTAATAGCTATTGTACCTAGTTAAAATAAATACAAAGTTGCCTGTAAAATAAATATAAATCCTAAAATAGCTACAATGTAATTATTAGTTATATTGTAGCTATATTAGGGTTTATTTTATAGGTACGTATTTAGTTTTAAATAGGATTAATTTAGTTAATTTTAGGAATATTATTTTGTTTAATATAAATTATATTTTTGTTAGGAGGTGTTAGGGTTAGGGTTAGAGTTATGTTTAGGGGTTAATAACTTTATTATAGTAGCGACGACGGTGCTGGCGGGAGATTAGGGGTTAATAATTGTAGGTAAGTGGCGGCGATGTTAGGGAGGGCAGATTAGGGGTTAATACAATTTATTATAGTGTTTGTGAGGCGGGAGTGTGGTGGTTTTAGGGGTTAATACATTTATTATAGTGGCGGCGAGGTCCGGTCGGCAGATTAGGGATTCATTAGTGTAGGTAAGGTAGCGGCGACGTTGGGGGGGCAGATTAGGGGTTAATAAATATAATATAGGGGTCGGCGGTGTTAGGGGCAGCAGATTAGGGGTTTATAGGGATAACGTAGGTTGCGGCCGTGTCCGGAGCGGAAGATTAGGGGTTAATAATATTATGCAGGGGTCAGCGATAGCGGGGACGGCAGATTAGGGGTTAATAAGTGTAAGGTTAGGGGTGTTTAGACTCGGGGTACATGTTAGGGTGTTAGGTGCAGACTTAGAGAGTGTTTCCCCATAGGAAACAATGGGGCTGCGTTAGGAGCTGAACGCTGCTTTTTTGCAGGTGTTAGGTTTTTTTTCAGCCAAAACTGCCCCATTGTTTCCTATGGGGATATCGTGCACGAGCACGTTTTTCCAGCTTACCGCTACCGTAAGCAACGCTGGTATTGAGGGTTGAAGTGGAGCTAAGTTAGGCTCAACGCACCCTTTTTGAGCCTAACACAGCCCCTCAGACAACTTTAAATACCAGCATTGTCTTAAGGGTGTGTTGGCAAATAAAGCAGCGTTAGCTACGCGGCTTTTTACCGACAAAACTCTAAATCTAGGCGTTAGATTTTTTTATTTTCCAGTAGCTTAGGGGGTTTAGTTTAGAGGAGGTATAGGTGTTAGGTATAGTAGGGTTAGTTTGCATTGGGGTTGTGGATGGGTACTTGCGGTGGGCTAGTGGTGGTACAGGGGTTAATAGATTAAATGGGTACTTTGGGTGGGTATGTGGTGGTATAGGGGTTAATAGATTAGACGAGTACTTGTGGTGGGTATGTGGCAGTTATGATAGGTATAAGTGTAGTGTTAGTTTGCAATTGTGGGCTACTTCCTTTTAGGGGTACTTAGGATTAATGGTTAGGCACTGCAGCTATATTCCAAAAGATTGTTTAGTATACATCGCCAATATGGGCGGCAATGCTGGATGTTATATATCGCCTGCATTGACGACCAATGGTATGTATAGTAAATGCCTCTTGGCGATGTCGTCTGATAGTATCTATGTTGGGAGCTTGGAATATTTCGACAGGCTCGCTTGACATAGCGGTGGATCCCTTGGAATATCTCGCCGCCACATAGCACTTTTGATCATCGGAGCCTAAGTCTAATTGAAAAAAAACATGCTCTCAAATATATATTCTATGGATAATTTAGAAAATTTTACAGTATGTTTAATGATTTTTTTTTTTTTATTATTAATTTAAGTTTTCAGGTGCACTAACCCGATTTTTTTAAGTATCTGATACTGTCCATGAAAAATACATATCTTTACCTATATATCTATAGGAATATTAATATGTATTTAAGAATAAAAAGGACATTATCCTGTAAGTGAAGAACATTGGAATGTGAAATATGTACAATAAATATACCGTAAAACATATGCATTGGAGCCCATTGCAGGTAGGTAGCTGAAAGAATTTAAAATAATTTTTATGCAATATTCATATTTAATAAAGTATTTTACACTCCAATGTTCTTCACATAGGGGAATATGTTCTATGTATTTGTAAATAGATATTCATATATATATATATATATATATATATATATATATATATATATATATATATATATATATATATATATATATATATATATATATATACATAGATATATATTCCACCTAAAAACTATATATATATATATAAATATGTATTTATGAATAATTAGAACATATTCTGCTATGTAAAGAACATGGGATATGAAATATTACCATTCCATGTTGGGTTAGCATTGAGAAAATGTGATTGGGTTTAAGATGTTAGGTTTTCTTTCAACTTTTCACGCTCCATTGAAGGTCATGGGAGAATACATTAACACAATTACGATATTTTAACTTCAGTTTTTTGCTCATCAGGTTTTACTTTTAACTTGTAATACGCACGGTATCCGACGCACGTAAAAAGCCAAAGTTGAGCACAGTTAGCATGCGAGCGTGAGCGATAATTAGCACTCTGGTTGTAATCTAGCCCTCAGTGTTTTGTTATAGATGTAGCCTTGGACCAAAGGGCAGCACCCATACATTTTATTTCACAAAAATAATTAATTACTGTAACTTCATCAGGGATGGTAAAATCAGCAAAACATTATAACATTATTAGATATAGCAAAACCGGTGGTAATCAGGCACACTCCTAGGCCTGGAAACAGACAAGGAGGTGGTGTAGGTATTTTATTTTCCTCTTGCAACATCTTTCAACAAATATGCCCCATCTATTCTTATACATTTTCTTCCTTTAAAAAACTCACATGATTTGCTTATTCTCTCTCCTCTTTCTACATGTTGCAGTTATATTTTGCTCTCCTGGCCCCTCAACTCAATTTATTTATCATTTTGCTACCTAATTACCCTATTGCCTCTCTTCAGACACCCCTGAACTTTCTTGTGGCTAGATTTAGAGTTTTGCGGCCAAAGGGGTGTGTTAGCTATGCGTGTTTTTTTCCCCCCGCACCTTTTAAATAACGCTGGTATTTAGAGTTCTCTGAAGGGCTGCGTTAGGCTCCAAAAAGGGAGCGTAGAGGCATATTTACAGACACTTCAACTCTAAATACCAGCGTTGCTTACGGTAGCGGCCAGCTGGAAAAACGTGCTCGTGCACGATTCCCCCATAGGAAACAATGTTGTTTCTATGGGGAAACATTTCCTAAGTCTGCACCTAACACCCTAACATGAATCCTGAGTCTAAACACCCCTAACCTTACACTTATTAACCCCTAATCTGCCGCCCCTGCTATCGCTGACCCCTGCATATTATTATTAACCCCTAATCTGCCGCTCTGTACACCGCTGCAACCTACATTACACCTATGTACCCCTAATCTGCTGCCCTTAACACCGCCGACCCCTATATTATATTTATTAACCCCTAATCTGCCCCCCCCACGTCACTGCTACCTACCTACACTTTTTAACCACTAATCTGCCGACCGGACCTCGCTGCCACTATAATAAATGTATTAACCCCTAAACCGCCTCACTCCCGCCTCGCAAACCCTATAATAAATTTTATTAACCCCTAATCTGCCCTCCCTAACATATTTGACACCTAACTTCAAGTATTAACCCCTAATCTGCCGACCGGACCTCGCCGCTACTATAATAAATGTATAACCCCTAAAGCTAAGTCTAACCCTAACACTAACATCCCCCTAAGTTAAATATAATTTTTATCTAACGAAATAAATTAAATCTTATTAAATAAATTATTCCTATTTAAAGCTAAATACTTACCTGTAAAATAAATCCTAATATAGCTACAATATAATGAATAATTATATTGTAGCTATTTTAGGATTTATATTTATTTTACAGGCAACTTTGTATTTATTTTAACTAGGTACAATAGCTATTAAATAGTTATTAACTATCTAATAGCTACCTAGTTAAAATAATTACAAAATTACCTGTAAAATAAATCCTAACCTAAGTTACAATTAAACCTAACACTACACTATCAATAAATAAATTAACTAAACTACCTACAATTACCTAAAATTAAATCAACTAAACTAAATTACAAGAAAAAAAAAAATTACAAAAAATAAAAAAAGATTACAAGAATTTCAAACTAATTACACCTACTCTAAGCCCCCTAAAAAATAAAAAAGCCCCCCAAAATAAAAAAATGCCCTACCCTATTCTAAAATAAAAAGTTAACAGCTCTATTACCTTACCAGTCCTTAAAAGGGCCTTTTGCGGGGTATGCCCCAAAGAAATCAGCTCTTTTGCCTGTAAAAAAAACATACAATACCCCCCAACATTACAACCCACCACCCACATACCCCTAATCTAACCCAAACCCCCCTTAAAAAACCTAACACTAAGCCCCTGAAGATCTCCCTACCTTGTATTCACCCAGCCGGGTATCACCGATCCGTCCAGAAGAGGTCCTCCAGAGGGTCTGAAGTCTTCATCCTATCCGGCCAGAAGAAGTCCTCCAGAGGCTCGGAAGTCTTCATCCAGGCGGCATCTTCTATCTTCTTCCATCCGGAGCGGAGCGGGTCCATCTTGAAGCAGCCGGCACGGATCCATCCTCTTCTAACAACGTCCTAAGTCCGAATGAAGGTTCCTTTAAATGACGTCATCCAAGATGGCATCCCTCGAATTCCGATTGGCTGATAGGATTCTATCAGCCAATCGGAATTAAGGTAGAAAAAATCTGATTGGCTGATTGAATCAGCCAATCAGATTCAAGTTCAATCGGATTGGCTGATCCAATCAGCCAATCAGATTGAGCTTGCATTCTATTGGCTGTTCCGATCAGGCTTTCTAAGGGGGGTTTGGGTTAGTTTAGGGGTATGTGGGTGGTGGGTTGTAATGTTGGGGGGGGTATTGTATGTTTTTTTTTTTCAGGCAAAAGAGCTGATTTCTTTGGGGCATGCCCCGCAAAAGGCCCTTTTAAGGGCTGGTAAGGTAATAGAGCTGTTAACTTTTTATTTTAGAATAGGGTAGGGCATTTTTTTATTTTGGGGGGCTTTGTTATTTTTTTAGGGGGCTTAGAGTAGATGTAATTAGTTTAAAATTCTTGTAATCTTTTTTTATTTTTTTGTAATTTAGTGGGTTTTTTTGTAATTTAGTTTAGTTGATTTAATTGTAGGTAATTGTAGATAGTTTAGTTAATTTATTTATTGATAGTGTAGTGTTAGGTTTAATTGTAACTTAGGTTAGGATTTATTTTACAGGTAATTTTGTAATTATTTTAACTAGGTAGCTATTAAATAGTTAATAACTATTTAATAGCTATTGTAAGTAGTTAAAATAAATACAAAGTTGCCTGTAAAATAAATATAAATCCTAAAATAGCTACAATATAATTATTTGTTATATTGTAGCTAAATTAGGATTTATTTTACAGGTAAGTATTTAGCTTTAAATAGGAATAATTTATTTAATAATATTTAATTTATTTCATTAGATAAAAATTATATTTAACTTAGGGGGGTGTTAGTGTTAGGGTTAGACTTAGCTTTAGGGGTTAATACATTTATTATAGTAGCGGCAAGGTCCGGTCGGCAGATTAGGGGTTAATACTTGAAGTTAGGTGTCAAAGATGTTAGGGAGGGCAGATTAGGGGTTAATACTATTTATTATAGGGTTTTTGAGGCGGGAGTGCGGCGGTTTAGGGGTTAATACATTTATTATAGTGGCGGCGAGGTCAGGTCGGCAGATTAGGGGTTAATAAGTGTAGGTAAGGTAGCGGCGACGTTGGGGGTCAGATTAGGGGTTAATAAATATTATGTAGGTGTCGGCGATGTTAGGGGCAGCAGATTAGGGGTACATAGAGATAATGTATGTGGCGGCGGTGTGCGGTCAGCAGATTAGGGGTTAAAAATTTTTATTAGAGTGACGGCGATGTGGGGGGACCTCGGTTTAGGGGTACATAGGTAGTTTATGTGTATTAGTGTACTTTAGAGCACAGTAGTTAAGAGCTTTATAAACCGGCGTTAGCCCATAAAGCTCTTAACTCCTGATTTTTTTCGGCGGCTGGAGTTTTGTCGTTAGAGTTCTAACGCTCACTTCAGCCAAGACTCTAAATACCGGCGTTAGGAAGATCCCATTGAAAAGATAGGATACGCAATTGACGTAAGGGGATCTGCGATATGGAAAAATCACGGCTGGAAAGTGAGCGTTAGACCCTTTCCTGACTGACTCTAAATACCAGCGGGCGGTAAAAAGCAGCGTTAGGACCCCTTAACGCTGCTTTTGACGGCTAACGCAGAACTCTAAATCTAGGCGTTGGTGATCTCAACATTCCTATTGACATTATCACTTTCCATCGAGCAAAGCTTCTCCAGCTAACATCCTCTTTTGGTCTGTCACAATAGACAAACTCTCCTGCTTATAAAGATGGACTCTCCCTCACAACTAACAAATTCCCTTTTTTTTAACCTCTTAAGGACATATGACGGAATTTTTCCGTCATAAAACAATTGAGCAAACTGAAAGCTGTGTCCTTAAAGGAGTACTTATCAACTTTTAATTTCTACTATTTCTTCATACTCAAAACATCTGTTGCCCACTTTCAATGCCCTTCTCTGCCCCTAACCACCTCCTATTACCACTTCTCTTTAAGCAAAATATTTTACCTACCACTTAAAGAACTAAATAGACTCCATCAGAAATGAAATAATCTCTCACCACCCTAGCAATCTCCATCCCCCGCAATACTTCACAAACATCCAGCACTCTAAGATCAACCAATTGAACTATTTTGCCTATTTTACTGATGATAGGGTCTCTGCCTTTAGATTATTTTCTTATCTCATTACCTGTCCGTTCAATCCCATCCCCTCATAACCACTGACATCCATTTCACCTACACTTACTCTTGTTCTCACACATATTTTAAATATCCCTCAGCAATGGTATATTTATCTCATCCCCTAAACATGCACTGGTCACAGCTATCTTTATAACTTTTCTCACTCCAACTACAGCTATATTTCCGTGTCCTCCTTTCCTCCAAACATCTAGAAAGACTAGAATATAATCATCTTTCACAATTTTTTATTTTTTTCAAATTACCTTCTTGATCTTTCTCAATGTGGATTTCATCACCAACACTCCACAGAGCCTGCAATCATTAAGGTTACTAATGACCTACTTACAACAAAATCTAAAGGCCATTTTTCTATCTTAATCCTTCTCAATCCGTCTTCTGCATTTGATACTCTTGGTCACCCTTTCTTGCTCCAAACCCTACATTCTTTTGACATTTGCAACACATCACTTTTGTGGTTCTGCTCCTACCTTTCTAACAATACCTTTAGTGTATCCTTCTCAGGCACATCCTATGGCACTTCCCTTTGAGGTGCCACAAGGGTCTTTCCTTGGTCCCCTTCTATTTTCAATCTACACAACATATCTATACCTTTTGATAATAACATAATCACTCCAACTCGCCATGCCTGAAGCCTTAGAGTCAAACTTGACTCAGATCTATCATTCACTCATCACATCCAGTCATTGGCCGAATCTTGCTGTTTCCACTGCTGAGCCACTTCTCCAAATCTCACCATTTCCTTACACAAGACACAAATAAAATCCTAATCCAGTCTGTCATCATTTCCCACCATGACATATTGAAGCTCTATCCTTGCCTCCCTAGCTGCTGTCTATCTCCTTTACAATCCATAATGAATGACTCTGTCAGGCTAATATTCCTTGCATCTTCGCTACTCCCTTCACTGTCTTCCTCTAACCTCCAGAATCAAACACAAAATCCTGACCCTAACATTCAAGGATCTAAATAACACTGCTCCCTCCTATATATCTATCCTTATTTGCTCTGCCCATGACCACCTTCAACCTCCTCTCTTGCTGGCACTTTACATTCCTGTCTACAGGACATATCCAGATAGTCTCCAATCTTGTGGAACTCTCTGCCTTGGTAAAAAAATTAATCTTTTTTTAAAGACTCTACTGTTTAGGAATGCATGAATCTACATCAGTGTTTCCTCATTTTATAAACATTGCCGCAGTGGAAGAGTTGATTAGGGGACCACATCCTGCAGTTATCAAATACTGCACAATGCAGACTGCAAGGTATGGTTTCCTTATTAACTGTTTTGCTACTGGGAAGCTCACAAAATGTGATCTTAAAGGGGGTACTGATCCACATTAACCTTTCTTATCCCAGTTCATCTGCTTATTTTGTCAGTTCCTTGCAACCCCTTAGCATATGAACGTAGGAGTCCATTAATGTGTCTCTCAAATTCTACCTTTGTATATTTTACCTATGTTTATAGAACTGCAGAATCTTGTAGTAGTGTACAAATAGATGATAATAATTATAATAATAATCCAATACCTCTGGTATAATATTTATTCTTATTAACAGTCCCACTGGAGTGTAAAAACTGCTTTAACTTATTACCTTTTTATGATTTCTCACAATGAACTCATTCTCACAATCATTGGGTGTAAAGTTTGTTTTACTGATTTTCTGTGTTATATTTTACCAACACTTTATTGCAGTTTTCTAACAACAATCTCTAAACATGCAGCATCATTACACCTCCTGATCTCCCACAATATAAACCTCATAGAAGATTCCACTCCTGTATGTATCTCCTAACGTGAGCAATCCATCTACTAACAAAAATCTTCACTAACCAGAGTTCTGGACAGTGTAGCTATTCTAAATATTGTCAACAACCTTTGTACTTATTCACAGCTATAGAATCCTAACTTAATCTGTTATCTGCAGATATTCAACTACTTCTGATTGGCACTGGAGAAAGTTAGACGATCCGATTTCTACAATGTATGTTCATAAAACTTTGACAATTTTCTCAAGTGCGCTAACCCGACATGTAATGTTCTTCACAAAGCAGGATAGATTCTATTTATTCATATATATATATATATATATATATATATATATATATATATATATATATATATATATATATAAAAAGATCAGTAAAGAAGCACTCGCTGGACTTTGGACATCAGTGATAATCCTTTTTATTGTGACATTTTGGGACCACAAATGTCCCTTCTTCTGACAACCATCAAGTGAAAAAGTACAAAAGTTCAGGTTGTGAGGCTACCTGGATTGTGGCGCCACTAATAAAAGTACACCTCCTGGGTCCCAAGTAAGAGACAATAAGAATGTGCTGCACAGAGAACCGGGAGCTTGAATAAGAATGGCCCAACAGGGATAGAGAGCGCCACGTCCACACAGCAGCATGACATCAGTCGACATTTGTGCCCTTGTCACACCCGGCCCAGCACCGGTATCACACAGCAAAGGGAGAACGGCCATAACTTTGTAGACATCAACAGAAGCTGCACGCCCAGTGCTCAAAGAAAGTTCCTGCGACAGGATCTGATCTCCTGCATGACACAACGATCTCACATACAACCCCGCACCAGGTTCCGCAGCAGTACAACTCCCAACTCCGACAATATGGCTTGGCACTTCACTAGACCAGTAGGTATAAGAATCTCCCTGCTGCGTGGGGTCAAGATAGCAGTGTGCAGACCCAAGAGCTGGGACATCAGTATAGTTACCCTGGCAAATGGATGCGTCAGTAAGGTGCACACCATGAGCGATATGTTGATCAGCTGATCGTATATACTTGACATCTGTTGTCACTGCAAGCTGGCAAAATGATTAATCAGGAGCTGCGTCACAGCTAACCTCCATTCATCCAGGGCCTCCGACATGGCAAATCCTCTGATCTTGTCGCAGGGCTAGAAAAGTCTATCCGGGGATCTCTATCATCTCCGGTGTTGCTGAGTAAAGATGGGACCCCAAGTAGTATAAAAAGGATTGTTTTAAGTGTAGATAAACACCAATTATAACATATTGGAGCCAGGAGCTCTTGCCACGCACGTCTGACTCCTTTGGTAGCTGGCTCCGCCCCCCTTTATTTTTATTTTTTACATTTTTATATTTTTCTATATTTTTTTACCATTTTATTTGTATTTGAACATTTTGGACACTTTTCACACTATATGCTTTATTGGGACAACTTTATTGGAACTCACATCAACTATTTTTTTGGGGACATTTTTTTTTTCAACACTATATGCATTTGCTATTTATTTTCATCTCTATGTGAATATTATTGTTGTCTTTTTCATAGACTGTTGCTGCTTTTACACTTACTGTTTACATATTGTTTTTATCTTGTAAATCATGGATCCATGAATTTTAGCTTGATTTGTGTTTTATACTGTGTACAATAAAACTGTGACTTTTTATACATTCACCTTAGCTTTCTTGGCGCTCGCTTCATCTACAATAAACTAAAAAATACTAAAGTTCTACTTATACAATTGACTATTACGAGGTTTACTAGGAAACCCATTGAAGGGAGCAATAGGTGTATATACTTGCGCTGGGTCCACTAATTAATATCACCTATACTGTATTTTTTAGTTTAGTTAATCTGTGTTAATTTAGTGGGTGTTAGGTTAGGTGGCTTAGTAATTTAATTAGTTATTTGCAATGTGGGTTTTGGTGGTTTAAGGGGTCAATAGGTTAATTAGGTTTAATGCAATGTGGGGTTTTTGAGGTTTAGGGGTTAATGGGGTAAATAGGTTTATTGTGATGTGTGGGTTTTGCGTTTTAGGGGTTAATAGGTTAATTATGTTTATTGCAATGTGGGTGTTTTGCTGTTTAGGGGTTAATCGGTTAATTATGTTTTTTATGATGTGGGGGTTTTGCAGTTTAGGGGTTTATAGGGTAATTAGTTTTATTGCGATGTGGGTGGTTGACAGTTAAGGGGTTAATTACTTAATTATTTTGTGATGTGTGGGTTTGCGGTGTATGTGTTAATACTTTGTGTTGGCGGTTCGGTTTTTTTTTGTTATACTTCGTGCGGGCAGTGTTTTTTTTTTTTTTTTTGTAATGCTCCGTTTGCCTTCGCTGCATCCCGGTGGATTCCGAAAATGGCAGGGTGGTGAAAGAATCCACCGGTGGAGAAAGAATCCAGGTGAATTATTTTATCCTTGCGCTGTCAACATTCCATTGAGGATGCGTGTGCAACTACAGACGGGAACGGACATTACAAATGCAATTATAGTATAGATTTTTCTATTATCTTTAATCTTAATATTTTTTTCTTCTATTTCCACAAATCATTTACAATAGACCTAATTTGGGGTATGCTCAGCATCTGGCATTGCTGCTAAATATAATTGTTTATTAATCTGATACCAAAAGACTTACTCATTTCTCAGTGGAACACTTTTGGTACTGATAACCACAACAAAACATCGGCACACAACAATATATCAGACTTTTCTGAGCCTCTGGATTATGTAATTTTTAAGATTATTAAGATTATGGCCTTTTAAAATGTATAAGACTATATTTATCTCTGTGCTGAGTAAGAGACTACACACAAAATGTTTCAGAGAAAGTGTTTTGGTGCAGTTACCTTGAGCACCCTGGATGGCATTGGTTTGAATTTCATCTGGATTAGCCAGTGTTGAGCATTTGGAATCATTGCAAAGGCCATATATAGTATAAAGTCAATTTTTACCAACATAACAATGATCGAAGTGATTACATATGTAAAAAATAAATTAATAGAGAAAAGAGTTTAAAATGGGGGAGTTGTTCTGTTAAGTTAAATGCTGCATTTGTGTTTTCTAAGTGAGAAAATGGGACATTATTTCCATTTTTCAGAGTCCATTTATGTATTCTGGGTGACAAAATTGGACATTACTTTCTTTTCCAGGATCAAGGTTTGGGGCTACAGGTGAATCACATATAGCCACATGCCACGGATTACCCACTAGAGTGCTATGCAAAGCCCAAATATGCCCCTTGGTGTGATACAAATATACATTTATTTTGTTTGCAAAACATTTTTTTTCTTAGTGCAAACTGCTGAACTTTTGTTTGGCTTTTAACAAAAAAAACATTTTATGATAGCACAAATATATTTCACAATGTCTCTAATTGAATTTAAGACACTATATTAAATGGATATTATAAGTACTAAATATCATGTGCTCCCAGAGTAGTGTAACAGACCTTAAACTAGATTTATGCCATCATAAACCCCCAGTGTAATGCATTACACCAAGGACCATGAACTATCATAAATCCCTGAACAGGTCCATGCCTGTTTAACATCAGATTAACCTTCTTTACACAAGGTATATAATACTATCACAACTTAGACTAGATACATGGCCAAATGCCCCCTTTTATGCTAAGTATGTACCAAAGTCACAGTTCAGAGCAGATGTGTTTACCCCTTACAGTAGGTATATTCCTAAAAAAAAAAAAAAGACATCTGAGCAGATACATAATCATTTGGATCCCCTTATAGGACCAGGACAAACTTCAGACCGTATCTAGGGCCACTTACATCATTATATACCACACATGTGGCCATAAAAAAATTGAATGCCATATGCATGTCCTATTTAGAAGGCTGTTGTTGTCAGTCATTGTGAAATCATTGTGAAGTCATTGCTCCAGCAAAATCCAAGGCCTAGACCCCAAATCTTTCCTTCATGTAAGTACAAAAATAGATCTTTACAATTGGGGAGATAGTTGCAGATCTTTTTTATAAAGAGAAATTAATAATTTAAGCCACAACAAAACTGACTCATATTATCCAACACAAAACATTTTTTAATTAATTTGTAAGTAACCCAAAATGATGATAATAATTAAAGTGACTTAATGAATTGCCTTATAGTGAGTCTGAGTAAGAAAAATTCCTATAATTACATTCTGTGTTTTGATGCCATAAAAGGGGTTTGGGAAATGTCTTCAATACTACATGACATTGCACTGTAAAAATAATGTGCTGCAATTTAAAGAGTGCACCGAAAATCACAAAGGAATACAAATTCCTTCTACTGCAATGCTAATCTAATAGAGACTATTCTTCCAAGATAAAACCAATTGCATTTTTTTCTGTAGCTTGTAATTCACTTCAGTAATCAGATTACATATCAATTAAAATGCAATTCATAACAAAGATAGTGTATAACAAAAATTACTACAAAATGCTGCTCACAATTTTAATTGGATAGTCTCATCCCTCTGTATATAATGTATAGTTATTTTTACTCCAATATAAATGACTGTATTATTTATAGCCATTCTGCCTTAATTTTTTTTATTCACACAGATGCCATCTTGTTCTCTAAACCAATTTCTACAGTGTTGCTTTTTTAAAATGCCATTTGTTGCTGGACAATACAAACCCTTTTAAAGGGGAAACAACCCCACTTCTTTTCAATGATTCCGAGTGTACAATTGAACAAATATTTATATTATCAAATTTAGTTTGTTCTCATGGTATCATTTGTTGAAAATCAGGTAGGTAGGCTAGCACTCATATAACAGGGGCGGTAGTTTTGCAAATATGCTTTTAACTAGAGATCAAAAAGGGCACTGACACGCAACTGTCAGTTATGGAGCGCTGAGGGCAGTCAGCACAATTAGTGTATATTCCTCCTAAATGTGCTGAGCATAAAAATAAGATCCTTAGTCCATTCCAGAGGCAATGCTTCTAAAATCCTCCTCACTGGAGTAGGTAGCTATTTAGTAGATCTAAAAAACTAGATGTGCATTTGGAGGTTTCAGATGCAAACAAATGCGGAAGATGGCGGCCACTTGCGACATTCGGCTGTTTTCGGAGCCGGATTTATTCTTGTGAATGTGCAACACACTAAGATCTGGATTTGCACAGATATTAGTGTGCTGTATTTTTACAAAAATAAATCCGGCTC
This sequence comes from Bombina bombina, assembly GCF_027579735.1. Classification (NCBI taxonomy): domain Eukaryota; kingdom Metazoa; phylum Chordata; class Amphibia; order Anura; family Bombinatoridae; genus Bombina; species Bombina bombina. The sequence goes on along the minus strand of NC_069502.1, from coordinate 666,066,219 downwards.
TGAAAAGAGCCAAATGCCGCAAGAGTCTGCCGTATTCATTTGCATCGGAAACCTCTAAATGAATAAAAGCTTTGCAATGTACTTTCAATACGAAATTTGTATGTATTTGTTTTTTCAGTTTCTGCAAACATTGAAAGTGCATTTATCAAACTTCATAAGTCTAATCCTGCTACTTTCTACATTGCAGTTGCTTAATCACGGCAGTAGCTACTTTATATTTGTGCCTAACTGCTACTAAAGCATAATAGCCTACCTGAGCTGAGTTCCTGGGACCTGGATCTTGGGGCCCTTGAGACCGCACAGTGGAGTAATTGTTTTATAACATATCCCCTTATGATACTGGTAAGACATGAATTACCCATAGATCCTTAAACAACTGGAGGGGTAATTTAGTTTTTAGCTTTTCAGTCCTTGTAACTCCCAAAGATATGTTCTATGTGTAGAGTAAAAAATTTTTAAATAATTTAGGTAGATATTAAAGTCAGATTTTAAATATACACGTAACTTTCTACATCAGAAGACAGATGAAGCCTAAACTTAAAGGTACACTGGGCTGTAAAATTTGTTTCCTATTAATGTCTTTCCATGGACTTGTTATTCCAAACTGGTGACTATTAAATGCATAAATTCTCCTTAAGGTTTATTTTTGCACTTAAACAGCTTTTTTGCTCAATAAAACATCCAACTATTGTTCTCAAGAACATGCTCATACTAATAGGCTGAACTTGCAGGAAGTTGACACATGTATTGTATCTCTTTCTATACACAAAAGCCAATACATAGCTACTGAAATTTTCATTATGGATGCTGATGTCAATTAGCAAAGACAGCAAACTCAATCTCAAGAATAAACCATTTAATACCATGCGGCTGATATAACAAATCATTGTGAACATACTGAGAGGACAGATATTACAGTAGAGTGTCTGCAATGAAAAAAATAACCAAACTAAACCAAAAACAATATTACAATCAACTTAACAAACATAAAAATATTAAGATGTTAATAATGGACAAAACAATATAGTAAAGTCTCAAATAATCTTCTGCGTACGAAGCCTATCTCCAGAGGTCTTTGTCACCTTGGCATAATTGTTACATTAATGTAACTGTGGATATATCAATATTCCTAGTACACATTCACTGCATTTTTGGACTCACCAATACAAACCATGGTGATTAGTTCTTGATTCCAATTGGAAGATAAATCAAAGTGCCTCTAGACAGAGGCAGAGTGCATATTCTTTCAAATACTATATTAAATGGATCTAGAGAGTTTCTATTTGTATTAATGAAGTCCACAGTTTAATTGGTATGATACAGTGTTCACTGGCCCAAATGGGACTGTATTCAGTCTTTATTTATTTTATTGAAACCAATGACATTCTACTAATATGATATTTGATATATTCAACAAAACACATACAACTATATTTACACAAATCTTTTTTAAGGACAGAGGCAATGGCCCAAGTTCTGAACGTAAACAAACATAGCATTTGTGCTGTATGTTTGTTCAACTATAATTTACCTCACAATAGGTGCACCCACACTTATTATACATAACTCTTTAGAGGCCAAATATGGCTTTCTTGTAACATCAAATATTTATATATAAACTAATTTTATTTATTTGTTTGTAATATTTTATTGAGATCATATGATACAGTACACATAAAGCAATTTCACATTGCAGTTGAATGAACAGGTTACAATGCAGCTGCATATGTAAAAAGAGCATATAGTCAACTGTAGTAAACAATGAATAAACTCTGTTACTGGAGAAAATAGCAGTAATCATAATAACCTTAATAAGACTATGCAATATATAGATGACCTCATTTTAAAGGTTATATATTAACATTTGAAGGGGTTTCTTGCAACAAGAAAAACATAGAGAACCGTTGTAAGTTCTAGCAACTTGGAAAGCTATGAATACCTTTCACAGAGAAATAGAAAATAATACCTGACAGGCCCCTTAAAAGTTTTATGGGGTTTTGGGAAGTAACAGGGCCAAATATTGAGCCTGTCCATTTCAGTCTTCATACATGGAAATTTAACAAATTGATTTTCTGGGCCTATGTTGCCTTTGAGACATTATGACAGCCCAATAATCAAAATTACCCAATCATGGAATTCAATTTGCAAAATAAGACAAACAAGGTTTCCAAAAGGGGTATTTCCAGTCTATTTTTGTAGCCACTTAGTCACAACACCAGTCCTAATTTTGCATTTTCTGTACACAAACACTGGCTGTTTAGATTATCATCCGTTTATGTTTTACTGCTAAAAAATGCCCATATTTGTGTTTAGCGATGTCCCATGAGTACAATGATACCCCTCATTTACAGGTTTTATGAGGTTTTTGGAAGTTACAGGGCCAAATATTGGACCTGCCCATTTACATCCAAATTTGACACATTGATTTTCTGGGCCTATGTTGCATTTGAGACATTATGGCAGCCTAATAATCAAAATTACCCCATTATGGCATGCCATTTGCAAAAGTAGACAACCCAGGGTAATTCAAAAGGGGTATGTCCAGTCATTTTTGTAGCCACTTATTCACAAAACCTGGCACAATTTAGATGTCATATTTGTTTTATGCATTTCTCACACAAACACTGCACTTTCTATCATCATCTTTATATCTCTTACTACTATAATACATCCATATTTGTGTTCAGAGATGTCCCATGAGTACAAAAATACCCCCCAGGTTTTATGTGATTTCGAGAAGTTACAGGGCCAAATATGGGGCCTACCCATTTACATGTAAATTTGGCATATTGATTTTCTGGGCCTATGTCACATTTGAGACATTATGGCAGCCCAGGAATGAAAGTTTTCTCATCATGGCATTCCATTTGCTAAAGTAGGCAACCAAGGCATAAAATAAATAAATATATATATGACCACTAAATTTGGCTAAAAAAAAAAAACTGGAAATACCCCTTTTGGAATACTCTTGGTTGCCTACTTTACATTTTTTTACATTATGGCAGGCCAAATTCCCGTTGTAAGGTCCCAAAGGTTTTGACCTCTTTTGACAGAGGGTCCAGAAATTGTTTAAGGGATTTCAGCCCTCTTTGTTCCCATATCAGTAAAGGTTGCGTTTCTGACCCAGCCGGAAGATCAGGGTTTTTAACAAATGGTAAGTAATTTGAGGCATGGCATGATCTCTTCAGAAATTGGTGAGCCTGGTGCCAGGCTTTTAAGGGGTCTGTAAATAGCATATTGAGGCCCAGAGCCTTCACCGATTTCATATTTGTAATGTGTGGCAGGTATGCCAGGGAGACATTCCCCAGAACTGCCTGTTCCAAAGCGGGTTGACAGAAGTGATGAGTGCCCACCTGCCAGTCAAGCACCAGGCGTATCAGGGCTGCCCAGTTATACAACTTAAAGTCTGGCAAAGCCAGGCCCCCATTAAGGAAATGCATACTTAGCTTTTCTCTGGAGATGCGTGGCTTCCCCCCTTTCCATATGAAACGGGTTGCTGCCGCATTCAGCCTTTTGACGTCAGTTTTGTTTAGAAGCATGTGCAACATTAAAAGAGGATAGAGAAGACGAGGCAGCACTACCATTTTGAGCAGGCTCACCCTGCCTGATAACGAGAGGGGCAGAGATCCCCAGCTATTCATCTGAGCCTGTAGTTTTGAGCAAATAGGTGTCAAGTTGTTAGCATAGAGTTTGTTAGGGTTGGCAGAGAGCCTAACACCAAGGTATGTGATGTCATGCTTGGCTACAGTGAACGGGAACTCTCCATCCCTACAGGTCTTTCTGTGTAACCACAAGATCTCCGACTTCTGCATATTCACTTTATAGCCTGAGAACAGGCCAAACTCAGTGAGGATCTCGAGTATAGGTGGTATGTTAGTTTGGGGGTCTTGGACGAACAAGAGCATATCATCCGCATACAACGGCAGGTGCTGCGGATGACCCACCGCGTCAATGCCAGGAAAGGCATGTCGCAATCTAATTGCCAGTGGCTCCAAGGCTATGTTAAAAAGAAGAGGCGACAGGGGACAACCCCGTCGCGTTCCTCTATGTAGATGAATGTTGGTGGAGAATGTATTATTAACAAGAATGTTGGCATATGGAGCGTGATACAGATTTTTGATAAACTCAAGAAACGGGCCAGAGAAAGCTGCCTTGGTCATGGTGTGGAAGAGATGGTCCCACTCCACCCGGTCAAAGGCCTTCTCCGCGTCAAGAGACAGCAGGAAGGCCTCCTCCCCATTCTTTACGGAGTCGTCATGTTTTTTGGTCCAGTAGTGATGTATAACCTGTAGGACTCTACGAACATTGACCACTGAGGACCTCGCATACATGAATCCCGTTTGATCCCCATGGATAATATCAGGCAGGATGAACTTAAGCCTCTCCGCCAGCAGCTTGGTCAGTATCTTGTAGTCTGAGTTTAGCAGTGAGATTGGACGGTACGACTCAGGCAGTAGACCATCCTTTCCGGCCTTTGGAATTAAGGTAATATATGCTGCGGAGAAATCGGGGGCTGGTGCTCTTTCCCCATCAAAGTAAGTGGCGTATAGAGCCGCTAAAGCCGGAGATACTTGTGCTTTAAGCAGTCGGTAGAATTCCACCGGTAGCCCATCAGGGCCTGGAGCTTTGCCCAATGACATCGACATTATCGTCCTCTGAATCTCCTCCTCACCTATGTGAGCATTCAGTGTCTCTAATTGGGAGTCTGATATCTGTGGAATGTTGACACCTTTCCAGAATTCATCTCTCCTCGCCCCTCCAGTAGCTTGTTTGCTGGAGTATAAAGCGGAATAATATTCCGCAAATGCCTCTGCGATTGACTCTGCATCCTTTACAATTTTACCCTGAGCTTTCAGTGCCGCCACGTGCTTAGAGGTAGTGTTGATATTTACCAAGGATGCCATAAGCTTCCCGGACTTGTCCCCAAACCTATAGTATTTACCTCTAGATCGTAACAGTGCCTGTGAGGCCTGACTGGCAAGTAGCGCATCATATTCCCTCTTTGCGGTTATATATTTGCCATAGTTAGGGCTGGAGGGTGCCAAACAGTAAACACTATAGGTCTCCGTTAGGCTTTCCCTGAGTCTCTCGAGTCTCTCTGTACATTGTTTTTTCCTGCGAGCCAGGAATGCAATAATGTTACCCGACAGGACAGCCTTAGCCGCTGTCCAAAACAGCTCTGGGGAGTCCGTGTGTTGTGCATTAGTTGCCTGATAGTCATCCCAGGAATGAACCAGGTAATTTTGGAATTCCTGTGAATGAAGGAGATGTTTTGGAAATCTTAGTGTACGTCTGTTAGAGATTGGTGGATTCTTATTGAGGAAGAGTGCAATGGGCGCGTGGTCCGAGACCACCACATCCCCAATTTTGGTGTCAATAATGTGTGTGAGTAAGGAGTTTGAGACCAAAAAGAGGTCTATACGAGACAAAGTGGGAGACGCGCGCGACGCACACGTGTAATCTTTCCCGTCAGGGTTCAGCTGTCTCCAAATGTCTACCACATCCAGGGAGCTGCCCAAGAGCGCAAAGATGTCTTTTTCGTATTTCTCCGAAGTTCTGGCTGATTTACCAATTTTCCCCCCTGTGGCACTCTTAGCCTATCGCAATGAGAGTTGGGTGTGAGATTGAAGTCCCCTCCCAGGATTATGTGTGTACCCAGATAGGGGGTGATGACTGCAACCATAGCGTTCCAGAATGCTCTATCCCTTTGGTTAGGGGCGTAGATATTGCATAAAGTGTAAACTTTCCCTGCAAGGCTAATTTGTATCAATATGTATCTACCCTCTGGGTCTTTGAGTACCTCCCTAATTTCGTATTCCAGCCTCTTCCCCAAAAGTATTGCCACTCCTCTACTGGCCGGGCTATAGGAGGCGTATTCAACCCTCCCCACCCAATCCGACTTCAGTTTCTCATGTTCTAAATCTAAGAGATGCGTTTCCTGAAGGAACGCGATCTCTGCTTTCTTTTTTCTAAGGTGAGTAAGAATAGTTTTCCTCTTTATTGGGGAGTGAATGCCTCCAACGTTCCATGAGTAGAGATTAAATGATAATTAACCAATTAGAACCCATAAGCATGGTGTGAGTATGAGTGTGGTTTGTCAGTATATACAAGAAAGCAATCAAAGAATTGGAAGAGGGAGGAGAGAGAGGAGGACAGGAGAGGGAAAAGGGGAAAGAGAGAGAGAGAGAAAGAAAGAAGAAGAAGGGGGAGAGAAAAAAAAAAAAAAAAAAAAAACCTTCTCACCGCACCGTACAGGCTTCCGGTTCAGCCTCCCTATGCGACGAGCCACCGCCAGGCCCCCATGAGTAGCCAGCTTCGCTTTTTCCAAGAGCTGCTCTATGGTAAAGAAAAAAGGGTTTGTTATCCCAACATTCAATATACCTATTTGGCTTTGCAGGAAATGTATTTTATGCATATTAAAAAAACTCAAACCCCTCAGACATTTTAAGAACATTTTCACGAGCCTCTCGTATAGAGAACCTAATCTCTTAAAGTCTCGAGCTTGCATAGTAACAATCAACTTTTGTTCTACATAGTAAACAAGTGAATCTAGGCTTTCGGCCCATGTTGTTATCAGGTGAACATGTGGGTAGAACAACATAGACAAAGTTAACAAAATTCTAAACTTCAAACAGCCTATAAACAAACAATAAAAAAAAAACAACTTGTAGATTTCCCTAGAGAGGGATATGTCCCCTTAGGGTCCGTTCCCTGAAAATCAGTTAATGATCTAACATAGCCATTTGACTCATTGGTCTCACCCGTATCTTTCAGCTGAATTGTGTGGCATTGACATTTCCCCCCCAATAGAAACGTCCCAGCAAGGACAACTAACCTCAAAACGTAACTTGTACATGATATCTCGGGTCGTTTCTTGTTGGATAGACTCTGAGCCATCATGAAAAAAAAATTTAGTTACCAGACCAGAATGTTGTGTGATAGGTACACATCTATTTATTCCCTTCAGCCTATTTCCCCCCCATCTTGCTCTCTGACCGGGCTATGCACAGGGGACCCTCCCTTCTCCACAAATTCCTGAGCTTCTATGGGATTGTCGAAGAATCTTGGACCTCTAGAAGTGATGATTTTTAACCTAGCAGGGTATAAAAGATAGGCTTGTCTACCCTCCCTGTGCAATCTAGAGCAGATGGGCGAGAATTCTCTACGCCTGCGCGTGAGATCTGCAGAAAAGTCTTGAAATAGTAGCAGACGTGCATTCTCAAAAGTCAGATGTTCTAGCTTTCTATATGCTCTCATGATGGTTGTTTTTGTCTGAAAATGCAGAAATTTGATCATAATAGGGCGGGGCTGTGATCTATCTGCGCCTAGCTTCTCTACTCCTACCCTATGCGCTCTCTCCACTCCTCCATCTAGATCTCTAAGTGGGATGTTTAGTAAAGAAGGTAGTGTTTTTTCTACAAATTGCAGTATGTCACCCGGTTTAACCGTTTCTGGCAGGCCCAAGAGACGCACATTATTGCGTTGCGATCTGTTTTCCAGATCGTCTACTTTTAGTTGTAAAGTTAGAGCTTGCCTTTCGAGATTCCTAATTTTGTTGACATTAGCTACATTGCTATCTTCCAAATCAGAGATTCTACCCTCAGCTTCGGCTACTCTGGTTGAGAATTGTTTGACATCGTCAGTGAGTGTGTCAACCCCTCTTTGTAAGTTATCAATTTTAGGCATGAACAGCAGTGAAATCTGTTTTACAATAGGGTGGGTGTCTATCTGACTGGTTTCCTGAAAGGGGTCTACAACGGAACTTTGAGAGGCCTGTTCAGTGCCTGCCCTGTTTCTTCGCTCACTGTTTTTATTGCGGCTTGACATTGTGTGATTAGTTAAAAATTTCTCCATGTACCCATAAAGCAGTTAAAAAAAAAAAAAAAAAAAAAAAAGGAAAGAAAAAAAACAGATGGGTGTAACACAGGTGAAGATAGAATAACACAGTGAATCCAAACACAGTATAGATAATATAAACCCAGCTATACCATACAGTAAGTTTGTTGCAGGAAAATGCGTTTGCTGAATTCAGCAATCTAAGGATTGCAGGTCATAAAAGAGATTCTAGTGGAGAAATGCGATATCACCTTACAGCATGTAACAAACACAGTTTCAGCCTGATGAAAAATAGACAGATTACAAAGAGTAACTTTCAACTGTCACTCACTCTCTGTATATATGTTATAGCCTGCACTCAAGGTGCCACATATAAGTACTTTTCTCAGATATAACCACTCACTCCTGTCTCATTCATACAGTTTCTTTCACATTAAATTAGGCGTCTTTTAATAAGGCAAAAGTTCAACCACAATGTATCCTTGTCACCGTACACCGGGTAGTGCACAGCAGTTGCTCTAAGTAGGTAAAGCTGTCTCAGTGGTTAAGGTGATGCTGTGTGGGCTTCCCGGCCCTATGTATGAGTGGCCCTGTGCCTGTAAGGTATGCCTCCAGTTGCTCCAGTTAAAAGTCAGTAGCTTTGGTGGATCCCAATGTCCCTGTGTGTCTGCTATAACACTGTACAGCCCAATGTGTCATAGGGCTCTGATGTAAGCAAGATCAGTCCAGAGTCTAACTGCCACGTGGTGTGCTGTGACTTGTTATGTGGCTTTTTGATCCCAGGGGCCCCGCCAGGGGGGATGCAGCAATCTTTAGGGCTTGTATCAAAGTAGGGCTGTATAGTAGTAGCCAATGTCACAGGAGTTGTCCCGGGTATAGAAGGTATAAAGATAAATATGGCTTAAACCCCAGGCAGTGTTCCGCTCTCACTGCCGTTGTGCAGGGGCATGGGGGAAAAAGAGCGTCTTTAAGAGGACCGGTTGGTCCGTTAACAGTATGTGAGCCTAAGCGTCCCTCTGTCTCCCGGTGCCCAGCACTGTGACTCTCAGTCAGATCTTACCCACTGCACTTGTCTCCTTGTCCCCACTCAGCCGTTATTAAAGATGGCGCCGGTTTTCGCGCCAAAGGAAATTTCTCTGTGTGCGGGCCCGGGGTATTCTCGGTCGTCTGCGATCTCCTCAGTGACTCCTTCCTATGCCACCCCGGGGAGAGCCAAAAGGGGATTTCGGGATCCTGAGGTCAATAACGGGAATCTCCCGTGTCCGCGTGCCGCCAGGGTACCTTCCTCCTACCAGGTGTTCTTTACCCTCCTTTACAAGCGGTCTGTCTGTTCGCGGCCGCGGGGTAGCAATCTGTTCCTCTCAGGGCTGGGGGAATCCTTCACTTCTGCCCCGGTTGCGCTCTCCTAAGGCCAACGTTCCTTGCGGCCTTCCGGTGGTGGAGCGGTGTCGTGCTCACCCGATCTCTATGGAGGTCTGATAAAAGTAGAATCCCCCACTCCGGGCAGCAGAATCTGCCAAGGAAAAGATCGCTGGATATGAGATCTACTAATTGCTCCCGTGCTAGTTACAAATTGTGGGTTCCAGGCTGTATATAGCCTATATTAGTATTATCAGAGCACGGAGCTCTTTGTCTTTGCTGCTAACTCTTAGGCCAGCCCACCGGAAGTCCCCACGCTGCACTTTTTTAGATCATCATTCTTATGTGTTTTACTGCTATAAAACACCCACATTTGTGCTCAGCAAAGTCCCACAAGGGCATGATTTACCCCTCCATGTAAATGTTTTATGGGGTTTCTAGACATTACATGGACATTTGGCACATTGATTTTCTGGGCCTATGTCGCTTTTGAGACAGTATGGCTGCCCAGGAATGAACATTACGCCATTTGCAAAAATATGTAACTAAGGCTATTCTAAATGGTTTATTTTAAGTTGTTTTGTGTAGTTAATTTATCATGACCTTAGAGTTGCTGGGCGTAAAGTAAAGCATTCTGCGATACAGAGGTTAGGAAGAGATGGACATGAAGGGCAAAAGTAACTAGAGTCCTTTCTACCTCCTTTTTATAGCTGACTGCAATTTTTCTAGGGTGACTTTTTACAGGCTGTGGGGAGTATCCTAGAAGGAAAGTGCCTGCCGCAAAGTCTCTGGACTTTTTCTGACTGAAATGTGGGAGGGTGGTCTGGTTAAACAAAATATCTTACAAAATATTTAATGTAAATTCCAGAAAACTGTATGGCTTCCCTGTGCATGCTTATTTTGTACAGCAAATATGCATTATAGACTGCTATCTGCAATTCTGCATTATATAAATGGCTATTTTTTTGTTCAAGGTTTTGGTCTTGCACTGAACCTAGGGTAGCCACCCTTCCTAGTATGACAGGGACAGCCCCGGAATTGGGAGGTATGTTCTGTGTACCTGAAAATCCTTCCAATATCCTGGATTCCTCTCCTCCCTCAGCAACTTTTATTCTCTCCCTGGATGTGCCCAATATCGGAGTTTAATACAGAGTATGGGTGGTGAGGAGAGTGTCAGAGTGTCAGTGATTGTCACTGTTCTGCATAATTGGGATATGTGAGCTGAGCCTGAATGCCTCTTGGGGCAGCGACTAAGTCTTCAGAATTTAAGATGTTATTGCCCAAGTCCAATAGAAATGCTTTCTTGAAATTGGGAAAAGAACCAGGACAGTATCTGAGTATTACTATCTGAGGCAATCATAGCAGTATATGGGTGTCATCAGGGGAAGGTGTCAGTTCTTGAGTAAGAGGTGGAAAGTTTACACCAGGGGTTGAGAAATACATGAAACTTAGTACTTTGTCAGGATATTGAGAAGCAAGTCACAAACTTTTTTTTTTAAATGTGCAAATAAATATTCATATAGACATGTACAAAATAATAGATCCAGGAGCGAAATTTTTAGAGTTACAACTCCCTGGATTGTTTGACCAATGACTGAATGTCCATATATGAATGGTGCTATGACTTATTAGATGAGGAAGCAGTTTAATTGCTCAGCTATAGGAGACGAGGTAGCAGTTGTGGATTCTAGAGGTTCGAGTGCATGGTCGTGTTTGTGTCTTTAATTGTGCTTTTGTGAGTCACTGTATTGAAGAGTGGCAGTTTTATGCACCCCTGTTGAGCTGCAAAGGGCTCCATATATTGTGTGCTGTGCCTTTAAATGTTTTCACCACATCTGTTAGCTCTCCAAATATTAAAGGGACAGTAAACACCTGGGGGCCGATCCGATAAAAATCGTCGCCCGCAAAAGTCGGCGACGCCAATATTTGCGTGAGTTTGGTATCCTATATACGGCGTAACCTAGAAGTTACGCGCGTATATTTCTGCCGTCGCCCGTAGTTTTTTGGGCCATAGGCAGGTATACCAAACCCGCGCAATTTGGTATCCAATATACAGCGTAAGGACTTACGTGGCGAAAATGGAGAAATCTTACTCCATTTTCACCTCGCCACAAAAAGCAGCCGTAAGAAGCCTTATGCTGACTATTGGAGCCCCGTAACTCCCTAAACTGGCTGCTAAAATAAACCTAACACCTAACGCATGCGCAATGTCTATCTCCCTGTCAACCGCGATCTGCTAAAATAAACCTAACGCATGCGCAATGTCTATCTCCCTGTCAACCGCGATCCCCCGCCGCAATCCCTAATAAAGTATTAAACCCCTAAACCGCCGCCATCTACATAAACTAACCCCCTACTGTGAGCCCCTAAAACCGCCACCATCTAACGGATCTATCCCCTAATGTGAACCCCTAAAACCGCCACCATCTAACTGATCTATCCCCTAATGTGAACCCCTTACACCGCCGCCATCTATATTAAAATTATTAACCCCTAATTTAATCTACCTACCCCGCCGCCAGCTATATTATCTATATTAACCCTAAGTATATTATAGTTAATATAGTTATTACATTATATATATTAACTATATTAACCCTAATAATATTAGGGTTAATATAGTTAATATAGTTACTATAGTATTTATATTAACTATATTAACTCTATCTAACCCTAACACCCCTAACTAAATTCTTATTAAATAAATCTAATTCATATTATAAACTAAAATATTCCTATTTAAATTTAAATACTTACCTATAAAATAAACCCTAAGATAGCTACAATATAATTAATAATTACATTATAGCTATGTTAGGGTTTATATTTATTTTACAGGTAAATTGTTAATTATTTTAACTAGGTATAATAGCTATTAAATAGTTATTACCTATTTAATAGCTACCTAGTTAAAATAATTACCCAATTACCTGTAAAATAAATCCTAACCTAAGTTACAAATACACCTACACTATCAATAAATAAAATCAAGACATCGCCCGGATGGAAGAAGACTTCACTGCCGCTTGCTGGAACACATCGCCTGGATCGGATGAGGAGTTCGGCCCGGCTGGGTGAATACAAGGTAGGGAGATCTTCAGGGGGGTAGTGTTAGGTTTATTTAAGGGGGGTTTGGGTTAGATTAGGGGTATGTGGGTGGTGGGTTGTAATGTTGGGGGGTGGTATTGTGTGTTTTTTTGCAGGCAAAAGAGCAGTTTTCTTTGGGGCATGCCCCCACAAAAGGCCCTTTTAAGGGCTGGTAAGGTAAAAGAGCTTTGAACTTTTTTTAATTTAGAATAGGGTAGGGAATTTTTTTATTTTGGGGGGCTTTATTATTTTATTAGGGGGCTTAGAATAGGTGTAATTAGCTTAAAAATCTTGTAATCTTTTTATTATTTTTTGTAATTTAGTGTTTGGATTTTTTTGTAATTTAGTTTAGTTTATTTAATTGTATTTTTAGATAGATATTTGTAGTTTATTTAATTTATTGATAGTGTAGGTGTATTTGTAACTTAGGTTAGGATTTATTTTACAGGTAATTGGGTAATTATTTTAACTAGGTAGCTATTAAATAGGTAATAACTATTTAATAGCTATTATACCTAGTTAAAATAATTAACAATTTATCTGTAAAATAAATATAAACCCTAACATAGCTATAATGTAATTATTAATTATATTGTAGCTATCTTAGGGTTTATTTTATAGGTAAGTATTTAGATTTAAATAGGAATATTTTAATTAATAATGTTAATATTAGATTTATTTTAATAAGAGTTTAGTTAGGATGTTAGAGTTAGATAGGGTTATTATACTTAATATATATATAATATAATAACGATATTAACTATATTAACCCTAATATAATTAGGGTTAATATAGTTAATATATATAATATAATAACTATATTAACTATATTAACCCTAATATAATTAGGGTTAATATAGTTAATATAGCTGGCGGCGGTGTAGGGGGATTAGATTAGGGGTTAATACATTTATTATAGGTGGCCGCGGTGTAGGGGGATGTAGATTGTAGGCAAAAGAGCAGTTTACTTTGTGACAAAGCCCCGCCAAAAGCCCTTTTAAGGGCTGGCAAAAGAGCTGTTACTTTGGGGCATGCCCCGCAAAAAGCCCTTTTAAAGGCTGGCAAAAGAGCTGTTACTTTGGGGCAATGCCACGCAAAAAGCCCTTTTCAGGGCTATTTGTAGGGTTAGACTTAGGTTTAGTGGTATGGATAGTTTAGTATTTTAGGGGTTAAATAATTTAATATAGATGGCGGCGGGGTAGGGGGATTAGATTAGGGGTTAATAATTTTAAAATAGATAGCGGCGGGGTAGGGGCTCACTTTAGGGGGTAGGTAAGGTAGATGGCGGCGGTGTTAGGGGCTCACTTTAGGGGGTTATAGATTTAATATAGCTGGCGGCGGTTTAGGGGTTAATAACTTTATTAGGTAGCGGCGGGCTCCGGGAGCGGCGGTTTAGGGGTTAATACATATTTTATTGTTAGGCTAGTGAGGGGGGATAGCGGATAGAGGGTTAGACGTGTCGGGCTATGTTAGGGAGGCGTGTTAGACGTGTCGGGCTATGTTAGGGAGGCGTGTTAGACAGTGCGGGTAATTTAGACTTTAGTCAGGTTTTGTAGGCGCCGGCAGTTTCTAACGTGCCGCAAGTCACTGGCGACGCCAGAAATTTGTACTTGCGCAGATTTCTGGACATCGCTGGTTTATCAGACTTACGGCACGTTAGCATCTGACGGCGACATATATGGGATAGCTCGAGTTGCGAGCTGAAACTGCGGGCGACGCGGGTTCCCTCGCTTGCGCCGCAAACTACGATCTATATCGGATCGACCCCCAAGTAATTACAAGACATTTCAAATATGTTGCTATAGAATATCATATCTGCCAAGTCTTAATGCAATTAATTTTCAATAGCCAAATTCCACCCACTTTTTTCCGTATTTTGGGGAGCCATTGTGGGCTTTAATCTGTTGACAACAAGACTAGCCACTGCAATAAAGTTAATGTAAAATGGATTGTTTTGCAGTTGTTATCAATTAGAGCCAGATATGTAGCAGGTGTATAGCCTTGAAAAGTCAGCAGGTATATTTCAAGGGCTGAGTTAGAAATTGCATTATTTACAGAGCTGAAATATATTGCAAAGTTATTTCATTATGCATAACTGCACATTTTATAAAAAAAAAATCTCAAGGCGTTTACAATCCCTTTAAGTTCTAGAACTGCCACTGAGAACAGTGTCAGTGTTTATGGGAGTGCCAGTGTCACTGTGTATCACTAACAGTTGCAAACCTTGGGCAAGATTACATATGCAGCGTCGCCCGCAAAAGCCGGCGACGCTGGTTTTTACGCAGTTTTGGTATCGCATATACAGAGCCGCATATAAATGCAGCACATATATATCACCCGTCAGCCGCAATTTTTACTCCCATAAGCTAACATAGAACCGTGTTGCAAATCGGTATCACATATTCAGCGCAAGGACTTACGTGGCAAAAATTGTCAAATTTTACTCCATTTTCACCTCGTCGCACATAGGCAGGCGCAGCCTGAGTATGTGAGCACTGTATCTCCCATAACTGCTTGAAAATATTAACTAACACCTAACGCATGCGCAATATCTATCTATCTGTCAACCGCCAACCCCCACAGCAATAACTAATACAATTATATCTACATTGCAATAAACCTAATAACGTATATTAACCTCTAATCCACCATTAACCCACATCACAACAAACCTAATAAAACTATTAAGCCCTAATCTGCCAAACCCACACAAAGCAATAATCCTAATAAATTTATTAACCCCTAATCTGCCAAACCCCCACAACACAAATAACTAAATTACTAAGCCTCCTAACCTAACACCCCCTAAATTAACCCCTATTACCTACATTAAAAAATACTAAATTACAATTAAAATAAAAAAGCTAACATTACTAAAAAAATTAAAAATTTAAAAATGTAATTAATCTAAGATTACTAAAAATAAAGCAATGACTAACATTACATAAACTAAGAAACCAAAGTATCAAAAATCAGAAATAAACCTAATCCCTATGAAAATAAAAAGTCCCCCCAAAATAAAAACACCCCCTAATCTAATTCTAAACTACCAATAGCCCTAAAAAGGGCCTTTTGTAGGGCATTGCCCCAAGTTAAACAGCTCTTTTCCTTAAAAAAATACTAAGTCCCACCTCTAACAGTAACCCCCCCCCCCCACCAAACCTTATTTGAACAGCCAATAGGATTTCAGTAGCTCTCATCCTATTAGCTGATTTGAATTTGAAGAATAAATCAGCCAATAGGAATGCAAGGGGTGCCATTTTTAATCACATACCTTGAATTCACTATTCAGTGTACAGTGGCGATCATACGAAGAGGATCCTTCACGCTCCATGGGTCCACAGTCGCCGGTCCTGCTCATCTCCGCTCCGCGCCCACTTGGTCCTGGATGAAGAGGGAAGAGGTCCCCACTTGCAATAAGATGTTGGCCGCTTGGAAGAAGACTTTACCACCTGGAACAGGACCTTCTCCACTGGACTTCAGGAACGGTGAGTACCTATTTGGGGGGTTAGATTTAGGCGCTTTTTTTTTTTTTTTTAAAGATTAGGGATTTCTGGGCACTCTTACAAGAGCTGAATGCCCTTTTAAGGGCAGAGCTGAATGGCCTTTTAAGGGAAATGCCCATACAAATGCCCCTTCAAATGCCCCTTGAGGGGCAATGGGTAGTTTAGTGTTATTTTTTTATTTTGGGGGGTTTGATGGGTGGGGGGTTTTACTTTTAGAGGGGGGACTTAGTATTTTTTTAAAGGAAAAGAGCTGTTTAATTTAGGGCAATGCCCTACAAAAGGCCCTTTTAAGGGGTATTGGTAGTTTAGCATTAGATTAGGGGGGGTTATTTGGGGGTGCTATTTTATTTTCATAGGGATTAGGTTTAATTCTAAAAAAATATATAATTTGGTTTATTTTATGAAATGTTAGACTTTTTATTTTTGTAATCTTAGATTAATTTAAAGTTAGGTTTTTATATTTTTAATTAATGTCAACTTTTTTTATTTTAATTGTAACTAAGTATTTTTTAAATTAGGTAATTGGGGTTAATTTAGGGGGTATTAGGTTAGGGGGCTTAGTAATTTAATTAGTTATTTGCATTGTGGGGGTTTGGCGTATTAGGGGTTAATAGATTTATTTGGATTATTGTGTTGTGGGGGTTTGGCGGATTAGGGGTTAATAGTTTTATTAGGTTTATTGCAATGTGGGTTAATGGCGGATTAGGGGTTAATATAGTTTATTAGGTTTATTGCGATGTGGGTTAATGGCGGATTAGGGGTTAATAGTTTTATTAGGTAGATCGCGATGTGGGTGAATTGCGGACTAGGGGTTAATAGTTTAATTAGGCTTATTGCATTGTGGGGGTTGTCGGTTTAGGAGTTAATACTTTTATTATTAGTTCCGATGTGGATTTGATGATGGATATAGGGGTTTTATGTGTTGGGTTTATTTTTGGGAGGCAGACTTTTACCGGAGAATTTATATATTTTATTTATTTTCTTAGGCGCCGGCAGTTTCTAAAGTGCCATAAGTGGTTTCTAAAGTGCCGTAACTCACTGGCGACTCCAGAAATTTGTATTTATGCTAATTTCTGGTCATTGTTAGTTTATCCGACTTACGGCACTTGAACTGCCGGCGGGGTTTATGTAATACCCCGATGTGCGAGGTGAAATTACGGGTGGCGTGGGTTTCAGCAGTTGCGCTGAAGCCTGCGCCGCATATATAATCTCGCCCCATATACAGTATGTATCTAGACATATAAAGAAGCCCTCACAGAGTTACACTGTTTTCAACATAAAATGTCGCTTTAATCGTTTGATACACCTCACAGTTAATTAAAGCAGAGCCAATACTACTACCAGTTGCAGGGGACAGTGAAATATTTACTGGTGTGTGGGAGCCGTTTTGTGTTATTTATTAATATGGTTTTATGTATTCAGTATTGGATTATTCAGTTTAATAGATTAATGGGTTACCAATGTTGATGTATTTCTATGGGGTTGGAGCAGTGTATGTATTCTTATAAAACAGATACGTAGTTCAAAGGAGCCAGAAAAAGTACCTTTCATTAAGCAGAGGAAAGGTTCTGATGTTTTGTCCGGAGCCAATATGCTGTCTAGCAGGCTGCTAGCAGTGAATAAACACGTCAAAAAGTTTATCCTTAATATTACCGAAGGTAACAGTCAATCTGTTAAATGCAGACACAAGACTGCTAGGAAGAGTAGGAGTTAAAACATACCTTTATTCAAAAACTTAAACAGTTGAAGACTTAGAAACAAGACAGTGACATGGAGCATAGGTAATAGAGAATGGTGACGTCATCTAACGCGTTTCACGCTGTTCTGGCGCTTTGTCAAAGATAGAAAGGAGAATCTTTTTGATATGTATTCTTATAGGCAGGTGAGCACTATGTCAGTGTTTGCTTTACTATGAGCTCAGATTTTAGTCTGGGTATGTGTTTAACTATGTCAGAGTTTTATAAATCCTGGCAACCAAGGCACCTATTATTTTAGTTTTGAATCTTAATTTTTGTATCCATCCATTTGATGTGACTCGTT
The DNA here is from genome assembly GCF_027579735.1 of Bombina bombina. Taxonomy (NCBI): domain Eukaryota; kingdom Metazoa; phylum Chordata; class Amphibia; order Anura; family Bombinatoridae; genus Bombina; species Bombina bombina. Next base: position 666,048,391 of record NC_069502.1, on the reverse strand, counting down.
CTTCAAAATGATTGCTGGTTACTAAATATTACATTAACTGTGCTGAAAATTATGCTGATAACTACCTGTGTGTTTTAAATTAAATCACTATAACACTCAGTTCTTTAATGGTAAACCTAAAATTTTAAAATTATATTTTATTGAGATTGTCTGAAACCAAGCCCACAGACCATGTCTCAAACCTCTCCCATTTAAAAGGTGTCCAGGAATCAGCTGGACAAAAGGTAGCAATCCTGAACAAGATATGGTTGTATGCAATAGTTGACTAAATCTACTCCTCCCATATTTTTGCTATATTCAGCAATGCACTTTGGATTCTGGATCTGTGCATCCTTCCCTTTGACACACCCAGTAGTTTCTTTGTGCATTATGGACAGCATGTACACTTCTTTTTTACCAGTGTACCGAAGGGCCCGTACTTCATCTTGGTGTAAAGCCTTTATGTTTTTTGACATATGTAACCTTATTGGGGAAATTTGAATGATTTTTTTCATACTGTGCCACAGGCCAGGGTTTCAAAATAAAATAAAATTTTAAACAACTTTATGCTGGTATAGTAATAGTCCAGCCATAGATAGAACCCTTTGTTTAGCAAGGGCAGGATGAGATCCCACCTCTCCCAGTGAGGGTGGGAAATAAATATATATTTTTTGTATCTGAACTAGCTGTATGTTTACAGATAGATTATATTAGCAGGTATGCGTTACATGCAGGTTTAGCCGTTTTTATATAAGGGAATGTCCTTGAGAACCACAGGAATGCACAACCTGCTATTTCTAATTAAAAAATAAATGTGGAGGAGCAATTTCTCATAGTAAGTCAGTTAGAATACATTAAAGGGACACTGAACCCAATTTTTTTCTTTTGTGATTCAGATAGAACATGAAATTTTAAGCAACTTTCTAATTTACTCCTATTATCAAATTTTTTTCATTCTCTTGGTATCTTTATTTGAAATGCAAGAATGTAAGTTTAGATGCCGGACCATTTTTGGTGGATACATTCATTCACCAATAAAAAAGTGCTGTCCAGAGTTCTGAATAAAAAAAAGCTTAGATGCCTTCTTTTTCAAATAAAGATAGCAAGAGAATGAAGAAAATGTGATAATAGGAGTAAATTAGAAAGTTGTTTAAAATTGCATGCTCTATATGAATCACAAAAGAAAAAAATTGTGTTCAGTGCCCCTTTAAGTGGAAACAAATTTTATAGTGCAGTGTCCCTTTATGTTCTGGGGAAACTAGTTGTTCTGTGTGTCTTTGTATCTGTGAGTATTAACTTTGAAGGTTAGCAGAGGCTAGATTCAACAAACCACATCACTCTAGCAAGATCTCCAAAACTCACTTCACAAGAAACTGTGAGATTCATAAAGAGTGTAAGCTCACGTGAGCTGGAGGCTGTGAGTTTAGTCCCATTCCATTCACCCTCTGCAGGATTATCACAGAATAAAGTCTGAAGACACCTTACATCACATCAAAACATTTTAAAAATGCGGTAGACCAATAATAAAAAAAACCTGAGTGATTATTACCTATATCTTCAAATAATATAGTCTGCTTGATAAAAACATTTCAGAAAAATGTTTATTTCAACCAAGCACACACTAATTATGAAATGACAGAAATAACTAATGCGGTTTTCTCACACTAAACAGATTTGATAAACAAGTTTTTGAAACAAATATCTTGTGTGAAAGAAACTTGGTACTACATTAGAACGTGTAAATTGCACATTAAGCGCCGCTATAATCAATGGAGCTGTATCCCCCTGTGAAGGATATCAGCATGAAAAAAAGACTTCAAAAGCTAACAGAATAAACTAATTAAAATATCCACTCTAACAAATTCACAAAAGAAAACTTGAAGACCACTAAAGAGAAAATAAAAATAAATTCAAATTAAACAACCAATTCAGTTTTTATATTTAGAGATAAGATACTTCCTGGGGCAAGGGTCTTCATGAATTCTGCATGTTGGACCAATATGTAGATAAACCTTACCTCTAAAACATCAGTAGCCAATCCTAGGAGAGAAGTTTTGTTTGACCCAGCAAGACCAATTTATTGTAACAAAACAGATATGCAAGTTTTTTTACACTTACATAAACTATTTTGCAAGCGTGTTTCATAAATATTGCAGTTGCAAATTATTGTTTTTCCATGATGCAATTGGTTTTAATTGGATGTGTAAGATTTCATGTATTAAGAACCTCATACAACTATAGATCTTAAAGGGACAGTCAACACCCGATGTAACTTTACTTCATACCTTAGATCAGTAATAGAAGATACAGCTGTACCGCATCGCATGTTGATGAGCTCTAAAGGTATTGGAGTAATCACCAAAAATACAAACGTTTATTTCATGTAGATATGGCCGTCAAACTCCTTGCCCTCCTCCTTAGTCTCCCGTTTCTAATCTTTTCCCTGCTCGTTCATGTTGAAAGGGTGACGTTGCTGTTTTGATAATGCGCATGCACATTATCTTCTGCCCGCTCGCGAACACCAGCCGAAATCGTAAGTGCTGCTGTGATTACCTTAGTGGCTAGATTGTGTCTTTCATAATCCATTGCGCATGCACGATTCTCCGTGAACGCGTGTTAACAATCCAAACCGAGGATTCAATTATGATTGGAAGATTCAATTAAAAAGAAAATTGTCGACTGAAACCCAAAATTTTCATGATTTAGATAGAGAATACAATTTTAAACAACTTTCCAGTTTAATTTTATTATCTAATTTGCTTTGATCTCTTGGTATCCTTTATTGAAAAGCATACATAGGTAAGCCCCGGAGCAGCGATGCACTTCTGGGAACTAGCTGCTGATTGGTTGCTGTACATATGACTCTTGTTATTGGCTCACCCAATGTTTTGAGCTAGCTCCCAGTGGTGCATTGCTATTCCATCAACAAAAAATACCAAGAGAATGAAACACATTTGATTATAGAAATAAATTGGAAACTTGATTAAAATTGCATGTTGTATCTGAAACATGAAAGAAAATATGCTGGAAAAGATGGGTGAAGTTGTGCTCAATTAAAGGGACAGTCTACCCCAAAAATGTTATTGTTTAAAAATATAGATAATCCCTTTATTACCCAGTACTCAGTTTTGCACAACCAACATGGTTATATTAATATATTTTTACCTCTGTGATTACCTTGTATCTAAGCCTCTGCAGACTGCCCCCTTATATCAGGGCTATTTACAAACTTGCATTTTAGACAATTAATGCTGGTTCCTGCACAACGCCATGAGAGAGAGCACAGTGTTATCTATATGTCCCACATGAATTAGCGATCTTTTATTGTGAAAAGCTAATAAAAAAGCATGCAATAAGAAGCTGTCTTTAGGGACTTAGAAACAGGCAGAAACGTGGAGGTTTAAATGTTATAAAATATATTAATATAACAATGTTGATTGTGCAAAGCTGGGGAATGGGTAGTAAAGGCGTTATCTATCTTTTTAAACAACAATTTGGAGAAGACTGTCCCTTTAATTTCAAACATGATCTTGCATTTACAATGCGGGCCCATAGAAACCTCATGAGCATCTATTAATCAAAGCCAATGGCCAAGTTATTTCCATTCACTCTGACCTTAAACCCTCCCAGGGAACATCTACATTGTGAGATATTGTTCCTGGGAAAGGTTAAGTGCATAATAGAAACAATGTCTTGTTTTTCCTACCCACTGTATTTAAAAATAACATTTAAATCCTCATATATATCAATATGGATACTAAAATATGTAAAAAAAAAATGCAATTTTTATTTATCTTTTGTAATGTGGATGTGTATTTTATTTGAGGATATTGCAGCAATAACATTTAAATGCCAATCAAGTATATAGCTTGCTATGGTGAGATTAAAGGGACATAAAACCCCAAATTATTCTCTCCTTATTCAGATAGAGAATACAATTTTAAATACCATTCTATTTTACTTCTATTATCAAATATGCTTCATTCTCTTGGTATCCTTTGTTAAATGAGCAACAAAACACTACTGGGAGTTAGCTGAACACATGAGTTAAAGCAATGACAAGAGGTAGGTATTTGCAACCAGTGATCAGCAACTTGCTCCCAGTGGGGAATTGCTGCTCCTGAGCTTGCATAGGTATGCTTTTCAACAAAGGACACTAAAAAACAAAGCAAATTATATAACAAAAATCAATTTAGAAAATTGTTTGAAATCCTATGCTGTATCTGAACATGTATACACCTTACAATTATATGGGGGTTTTTTTGCAGTCTTGCAATAAATGAACACTAGAAAAGTGTGAAATATTTTTTTAAAATAATTAACACATTAATTGCTGCCATTGTCTATTTATTTTACTCTGGGGTTGCAGGTTCACTTGAGCAAGCCTGCACAACAAGGACTCTGTCTGAAGCTGTATCTGCAGCTTCATAAATAGAGCCCTATGGGCTCAATTAATCATGTTACAGGTGGTATAGGTCCCAAGTGATCAAGCAACACCTGCTGCCTACATTTAATACTGCACAACTTGTGTAGTGCCCCTGCTCTTGTTTGTCAATCACCCCAAGTGAATCCAGGCTGATATATCTCTGCTATCTCTGATGTGGTGGAGAAGCTAGAAAGCAGAGGCTTAAGACAACTTCCAGTTACTTCTACAGATATAAACTTTTTATCTGCTGGGGATAGGGTTGCTACCTCAGCCATGTTTTCTTGGACACTTATGAGTTACACATGATGCAGGGTAAGCAGGGAGGAACATGTATTGTGCTGTTCATCAGCACCATTCATGTGATGTCTAGAGGAACAATACATGTTCTGCCTTTTGGAATATTTGTATCTATAAAATGGGACAGACATCAATATCTTATGCAATTTAGGAAATATTTACCTGTCATTACACTTATACATGCAACCTAAATATAGTTTATATTGTTTTTAATACCTTTGTATAGATAGTACCCTCAGAAAAATAGGACAGTACTGTGATCAGAAAGGTAATAGTTGCTATGTTAAATAAATATAGACTAGCAGAGAAGATTGTGACTTAAAGATGGGGAAATATAGTATTTTTTTATAATTTTATTTGTCAACAAATATTAATTAAAAAGTTTGGATTTCAGAATAAGTTAGAATTTTGGAATTCTGGACTTGCTATAAAATGTTCTTTGTTATCATGGTATTCTTTGATGAATAGATATCTAAGTAGGTACCTTGCACATGTCTGGAACATTTCATGGCAGCAAAAAGTTCTGCCATTTAATGCTCTTGCAAATGTATAGCATTTTTGCAAAACTGCTGCCATACAATGCTGCAGACATGTGCACACTCCTGAGCTTACCTTCCTGCTTTTCAACAAATGATACCAAGAGACTGAAACAATATAATTATAGTTGAAATTGGAAAGTTGCTTAAAATGTCATGCTTTGACTCGTGAATTAACCCCTTAAGGACCAGCGACGTACCCTGTATGTCGCTGGCCTTTTTTTGGGACTTGATTGTTTTATAGCGCGGTCTTGCCACCAGCGTTGAGACTGCTCTATTACACAAAGCCTGCTGGAGGGAGGGAATTAATAGCGTGTTCTTGCTAGACTTGTGCTATTATGTCCTGAAAAAACCCTTAACGACCAGTGACATACAGGGTACATTGTGGTCATTAAGGGGTTAAAAATTTGGGTCCCAGTTCATTCTTAAAAGGATATGAAACCCAAACATGCTCTTTTGTGATTCAGACAGCGCATACAATTCTAAAAAAAGGTTCTAATTTACTTATATTATCGAATTTGCTTTGCTCCTATGGTATTCTTTGTTGAAGAGATACCTAGGTAAGTTTGTGGAGGACTACACTGCAGGAAATAGTGCTGGTATCTAGTGCTCTTGCATATGGGTAACATTCTTGCACTACTGCTGCCACATAGTGTTCCAGACAAAAGCACGCTCTTAAGCTTACATTCCTGCTTGATAAAATGTGATAATAGAAGTAAATTAGAAAGTTGTTTAAAATTGCCTGCTGTATCTTAATTCTGAAAGAAATATTTTGGGCTTCATGTTCATTTAACACGGCTAGGTTCTGGAAGAAAAAAGCAATCCCAACAGTTCGGGCTTGCCTAGATCTTACTAACAAAATGCCCCTTCCTATAGGAATATAGTTCTTTCTGATTAGATAAGGGCTTTCTCTTTGTTTGACATTAAGTTTTTCTGGAAGCGACTTACCAAGCTTATACTACTATATAAAATGAACATGCGAGCCAGAGATGGTTACTACGTTAGATTGCTATGGCCTATTGTGTTTGGCTTTAGTTCACCCTAGATAATACCGGGCCTCTCCTCTCTTCCCCCTTTTTTCTACTTTTCCCCTGTGAGTGCTTTGCCTGTTTGATGGGTGATGACATTTTGTACTATTATTTATTCAGTAAGTATTTCCTGCAGATGACTGCATACAAGTTAAACCTATGTATGGTTACATGTTTAACGTTTATTCTTGTGTTATTGTTATTTTGTTCAGTTTAAATGGATTTATGTACAGACTTGATTTTCAAATCACTTTGAATGTTTTTGAATATGCTCTAATAAAAATTATAAATGGAGAAAACAAAGAAAATTAGGTTTCATGTCTCTTTTTAACTTATGGTTCTTATGAATGTACTGCAAGGGCACCAACACTTCCTTCTCACCTAGGGCGCGATCCGATATACAGCATACTTTTCAGCGCAAACGAGGTAACCCGCGCCGCACGTAGTTTCACCTCGCACATCAGGGTATTACATATACAGGCGGCAGTTGCTAAAGTGCTGTAAGTCGACAAACTAGCGATGTCCAGAAATAAGCATAAATACAAATTTCTGGAGTCGCCAGTGACTTACGGCACTTTAGAAACTGCCTGCGCCTAAAAAAACAAACTTAATTTTTAAATCTCCCGTAACTGTCTAACACGCCTCCCAAAAATAGCCCGACACGTTTACCCCTATATCCGCAATCCCCCCTCTCACTCCAAATAATAAATGTATTAACCCCCTAGACCGACAACCCCCCACAACGCAATAAGCCTAATTATTAACCCCTAAACCGACATAGCCCACACCACAATAAACCTATCCTAGTATTAACCCCTAAACTTCCGCTCCCGGACCCTGTCGCCACCTATATTAAATGTATTACCCCCTAATCTGACCCCCCTACAGTGCCGCCACCTATATTAAATATATTAACCCCTAATCTGACCCCCCTAAACCACCGCCACCTACTTTAAATATATTAACACCTAATCTGACCCCCATACACTGCCGCCACCTACATTAAATGTATTTCCCCCTAATCTGACCCCCTACATCGCTGCCACCTATATTAAATGTATTACCCCCTAAACCTAAGTCTAACCCTAACACCCCCTAACTTGTATTTATTTTAGCTAGGTACAATAGCTATTAAATAGTTAATAACTATTTAATAGCTACCTAGTTAAAATAATTACAAAATTACCTGTAAAATAAATCCTAAACTAAGTTGCAAATACACCTAAAACTATCAATAAATTAATTAAATAAACTACAATTATCTAAACTAAAATACAATTAAATAAACTAAACTATATTACAAAACAACAAACACTAAATTACAAAAAAATGAAAAAAATATTACAAGAAGTTTAATCTAATTACACCTAATCTAAGCCCCCTAATAAAATAAAAAGGGCCTTTTGCGGGGCATTGCCCCAAAGTAATCAGCTCTTTTACCTGTAAAAAAAAGAACAATCCCCCCCCACATTACAACCCACCACCCACACACCCCTACTCTAAAACCCACCCGATCCCCCCTTAAAAAAACCTAAGTTTAACCCCCAAGTGTTCCTTACCTATCCTGAAGACCGGCGGAGAAGGTCCTGTTCTAGGCGGTGAAGTCTTCTTCCAAGAGGCGACCTCTTCTTCTTCCAGGAACCAGCCGGTGCGGAGCGGAGGAGTTGAAGACCGATTACCACGGAGCTGATGACTGTCGACTATTAACTATTTAATAGCTATTGTACCTAGCTAAAATAAATACAAAGTTACCTGTAAAATAAATATAAACCCTAAAATAACTACAATGTAATTATTAATTATATTGTAGCTATCTTAGGGTTTATTTTATAGGTAAGTATTTAGTTTTAAATAGGAATAATTTAGTTAATAATATTAATATTATTTAGATTTATTTAAATAATAATTAAGTTAGGGGGTGTTAGGGTTAGACTTAGGTTTAGGGGGTAATATATTTTATGTAGGTTGCGGCAGTGTTGGGGGGTCAGATTAGGGGGTAATATATTTAATATAGGTGGTGGCGGTGTAAGGGGGGTCAGATTAGGGGGTAACACATTTAATATAGTTGGCAGCTGTGTAGGGGGGTCAGATTAGGGGGTAATAGATTTAATATAGGTAGCGGCAGTGTAGGGGGGTCAGATTAGAGGGTAATACATTTAATGTAGGTGGCGGTGGGGTCCAGGAGCGGCGGTTTAGGGGTTAAACACTTTATTAGGGATTGCGGTTGACAGGTAGATAGACATTGCGCATGCGTTAGGTGTTAGGTTTTATTTTGCAGGCATTTTAGGGAGTTACGGTGCTCCAATACTCAGCGCAAAGGTTGCTACACCTGCATTTTGTGGCGAGGTGAAAATGGAGTGAGATTTCTCAATTTTTGCCACGTAAGTCCTTACGCTGTATATTGGATACCAAACTGCGTGTGTTTTGTATGTCAGTCTATGGGCCAAAAAACTAGGGGCAAAGGCAGAAATATACGAGCGTAACTTCTATGTTACGCCGTATATGTGATACCAAACCTGCGCAAAATCTGGCGTCGCCGGCTTCTGCGGGCGACGCTGCATATCGGATGGGGCCCCTAGAGTGGTTAATAATTTTTTCTGATTATTAAAGGGACAGTCAAGTCAAAGTAAAACATTCATGATTCAGATAGGGCATGTAATTTTAAACAACTTTCCATTTTAATTTTATCATCAAATTTGCATTGTTCTCTTGGTATTCTTTGTTGAAAGTAGAACCTAGGTAGTCTCATGAACTGATTTCTAAGCAGTTGAAGGCCACCTCTTATCTCATTGCATTTTGAAAGGTTTTCACAGTTAGATAGCGCTAGTTTGTGTGTGCCATTTAGATAACATTGTGCTTACTCCCATGGAGTTACTTATGAGTCAGCACTGATTGCTTAAAATGCAAGTCTGTCAAAAGAACTGAGATAAGGGGGGCAGTCTGCAGAAGCTTAGATACAAGTTAGCCACAGAGGTAAAAACTACATTAATATAACAGTGTTGGTTGTGCAACCTGGGGAATAGGTAATAATCTATAAACCTATCTATCTAACATCTATCTATCTATCATCTATCTATTTAAACAATAACATTTTCAAGTAGACTATCCCTTTCAGTGAAATATCCAAACAAGATTTGGACTTTGCAATACTCTCTAAAAGGGATTGACAGCTGACAAATGCAATCATACAAATAAACAGAATATATTTAAATTTTAGATTATTTGCATATTCTTAACAAAGTTTTCTAAGCTTCAGAGTCATAATTGTTAATATAAAAATAAGTCAAACCCTTTGCATTCATAATTATTAAAGGGACAAGAAACCCCAACATTTTCTTTCATGATTCAGATAGAAAATACAATTTTAAACAACTTTCTAATTTACTTCTATTATCTAATCTGTTTCATTCTCTTTGAATTATTTGTAGAAGGAGCAGTAATATTCTAATGGTTTCTAACTGAACACATGGATGAGCCAATCACAATATATATATATATATATATATATATATATATATATATATATATATATATATATATATATATATATATATATAGCCACCAATCATATTTAATGCATCACACTTCACCAAAACATACCTATTGTAGGGTAACTAATTCTCTTTGAATTATTTGTAGAAGGAGCAGCAATATTCTAATGGTTTCTAACTGAACACATGGATGAGCCAATCACAATATATATATATATATATATATATATATATATATATATATATATATATATATATATATATATATACAGCCACCAATCATATTTAATGCATCACACTTCACCAAAACATACCTATTGTAGGGTAACCATAAAACTTTAAATATTCTTGTAGATAGACGTGCATTCGACTTCGGACAAATGTGTATTGGTCTCAATTTTGGCCCATTCATCTATTTGTCCGGATAACAGCTATACCAATGAACCGGGGACCGAAATGGGCGAGTAATAAAAATGTTCACGTTTTGTTAGTTACATTTGTTTAATTTTTTCTTTGACCAGAGAAAACAGGAAAGGGAGAGGAGCTGAGATCATTTGACAAATCGGCTCATTTGTTGCAGTGATGTATAAGGGGTCTGACTTCATGTGTACAGCTTCCCCTGTCCAATCCTGACAGAGCGTTACTAAATGATTGATGTGAGGGATTGTCCAAATCACTTTTTAATCTAGTTTAACCTAGTATAAGGAGAAAAGAGTCTAAGTGAACGTCAACCATCTTTAATCACTTTCACTTTAGCTTTTGAACAGTGCAGTTGCGTGTTCCTCTGTCAGCTGCATGTGTTTTTTTGGGGGGCTTTTTGGAAAAAAACCTGTAAGCGCAGAATACATTTTTTTGTGTGTGCGGTGCAACAAACTGCTTCTTTCTCTTGTTATCCTTTGAAACAAAAGTTTCTGTATAGCATTTCTAAAAATTCCCTAGATCTTATGTATATCACACAGTGTATCCTATACATATTGTTTTACACTTAGGCTAGGGGTCTCTTCTTATCCCTAAACAAAAATGTGTGTATTTGTAGTATTCTCTCTAAGCTGGTAAGGGTTAACAAATTTTCGGCTAGATTACGAGTCTTGCGTTAGGCTTAAAAAGCAGCATTGGCAGGTCCCAATGCTGCTTTTTAACGCCCGCTGGTATTACAAGCCTTGCAGGTACAGGTGTACCGCTCACTTTTTTGGCCAGACTCGGAAATACCGCAAATCCACTTACGTCAATTGTGTATCCTATATTTTCAATGGTACTTTCATAGCGCCAGTATTATGAGTTTGGCCAAAAGTGGGCGGTAGACCCTCTCCTGTCAAGACTGGTATTGCATTTAAAAGTCAGTAGTTCAGAGTTTTACACTAAAACGCCGTAGCATAAAACTCTTAACTAAAGTGCTAAAAAGTACACTAACACCCATAAACTACCTATTAACCCCTAAACCGAGGCCCTCCCACATCGCAAACTCTAAAATAAATATTTTAACCCCTAATCTGCCAAACCGGACGTCGCCGCCACTATAATAAATAAATTAACCCCTAAACCGCCGCACTCCCGCATCTCAAATACTATTTAACCCCTTAATGACAACTGACGTACCAGGTACGTCATGCATTAACAACCAGTTAATGACAATAGACGTACCTGGTACGTCAGTTGTCTAAGAGAGTGCTGGAAGCGATCGCAATCGCTTCCAGCAGCTCTCGGGGTATTGCAGTGATGCCTCCATATGGAGGCATCCTGCAATACCTTTTCAGAAGACTCCGATGCAGAGAGAGCCACTCTGTGGCCCTCTCTGCACCGGTAGCGATGGTGCCGGTTCGTTGGTGGGTGGGAGCATAACAGGGAGGCGGGTGGGCGGCCCATCGCTACCCGGCATCCGGTTCCTGTAAGTGCAATGTGCACGCCGGGTGCCGGGTGCACATTGCACTTACAGGAACCGGATGCCGGGAGCGTGCGGAGGCGCACGCGTGATTAGCTGGCCACTGACACCAATGAGGAGGGAAGAGGGGGGAAAAAAGAATTAAAAAAAATAAATATATAAGGATCTGGGAGGGGGAGGGGGTTGGGGTATTGTGGGGGGCTGCTACACTACAGAAAACATTAAAAATTGCAAAAAAGATAAAAAAAACACTTGTTTTTGGGGCAAATTGGGTACTGGCAGACAGCTGCCAGTACCCAAGATGGCGGCAATTAGGTAGGGGAGAGGGTTAGAGAGCTGGGGGGGGGATCATGGAGGTTGGGGCTAAGGCAGGGGTCCATCACAGCTAAAACATTTTTATTTTTTTTATTAAAAAAAAGAAAAACTCCTTTTATTTAGTACTGGCAGACTTTCTGCCAGTACTTAAGATGGCGGGGACAATTGTGGGGTGGGGGAGGGAAGAGAACTGTTTGGGAGGGATCAGGGGGTGGGATGTGTCAGGTGGAGGCTGATCTCTACCCTAAAGCTAAAATTAACCCTGCAAGCTCCCTACAACCTACCTAATTAACCCCTTCACTGCTGGGCATAATTTACGTGTGGTGCGCAGCAGCATTTAGTGGCCTTCTAATTACCAAAAAGCAATGCCAAAGCCATATAAGTCTGCTATTTCTGAACAAAGGGGATCCCAAAGAAGCATTTACAACCATTTGTGCCTTAATTGCAGAAGCTGTTTGTAAATAATTTCAGTGGGAAACCTAAAGTTTGTGACAAAATTTGTGAAAAAGTGAACTTTTTTTTATATTTGATGACATTTGGCGGTGAAATGGTGGCATGAAATATACCAAAATGGGCCTAGATCAATACTTTGGGTTGTCTTCTAAAAAAAAATATATACATGTCAAGGGATATTCAGGTATTCCTGACAGATATCAGGGTTCCAATGTAACTAGCGCTAATTTTGAAAAAAAGTTGTTTGGAAATAGCAAAGTGCTACTTGTATTTATGGCCCTATAACTTGCATAAAAAGTAAAGAACATGTAAACATTGGGTATTTCTAAACTCAGGACAAAATTTAGAAACTATTTAGCATAGGTGTTTTTTGGTGATTGTAGATGTGTAACAGATTTTGGGGGTCAAAGTTAGAAAAAGTGTGTTTTTTTCAATTTTTTCCTCATATTTTATATTTTTTTATAGGAAATTATAAGATATGATGAAAATAATGGTATCCTTAGAAAGTCCATTTAATGGCGAGAAAAACGGTATATAATATGTGTGGGTACAGTAAATGAGTAAGAGGGAAATTACAGCTAAACACAAACACCGCAGAAATGTAAAAATAGCCATTGTCATTAAGGGTAAGAAAATTGAAAAATGGTCCGGTCATTAAGGGGTTAAATATTATTAACCCCTAATCTGCCGTTCCTAACATCGCCGCCACCTACCTACATTTATTAACCCCTGATCTGCCGCCCCAACATAATAACGTTATTAACCCCTAAACCTAAGTCTAACCCTAAGCCTAACACCCCCTAACTTAAATATAATTTAAATAAATTTAAATAAAATTTCTACAATTAACTAAATAATTTGTATTTAAAACTAAATACTTACCTATAAAATAAACCCTAAGCTAGCTACAATATAACTAATAGTTACATTGTAGCTAGCTTAGAGTTTATTTTTATTTTACAGGCAACTTTGTATTTATTTTAACTAGGTAGAATAGTTATTAAATAGTTATTAACTATTTAATAACTACCTAGTTAAAATAAAGACACATATACCTGTAAAATAAAACCTAACCTAAGTTACAATTACACCTAACACTACACTATAATTAAATTAATTACCTAAATTAAATACAATTAATTACAATTAAATAAAATTATCTAAAGTACAAAAAAAACAAACACTAAATTACAGAAAATAATAAAGAAATTACAAGATTTTTAAACTAATTAAACCTAATCTAATCCCCCTAACAAAATAAAAAGCCCCCCAAAATAAAAAAAAGCCCTACCCTACACTAAATTTACAAATAGCCCTTAAAAGGACCTTTTGCAGGGCATTGCCCCAAAGTAATCAGCTCTTTTACCTAAAAAAAAATTACAATTCCCCCCAACATTAAAACCCACCACCCACACAACCAACTCTACTCTAAAACCCATCCAATCCCCCCTTAAAAACACTAACCCCCTGAAGATCACCTTACTGGGAGACGTCTTCACCCAACCGGGCTGAAGTCCTCAACGAAGCCGGAAGAAGTCTTCATCCAAGCCAGGCGAAGTGGTCCTCCAGACGGGCAGAAGTCTTCATCCAGACGGCATCTTCTATCTTCATCCATCCGGCGCGGTGCGGGTCCATCTTCAAGACATCCGACGTGGAGCATCCTCTTCTTCCGACGGCTAAACACAGAATGAAGGTTCCTTTAAATGACGTCATCCAAGATGGCATCCCTCAAATTCCTATTGGCTGATAGGAAAAAGTTGAGTCGCTTGCTCCTGCCTCGAGGCCCCAAGAATCCTTTACTTACCACACCGCCAGATGAAGCATCTGCATTACTACTACACACTGCTTGAATAAAAGTTGAGCCTGGATCTCGATCTGTAAGCAGTAAAGCCCGGTACCCAGTACCCAGGGATATACAAGTATCATTGTTTTCTTGTCTCTATATGCTACATAAAACAGTTTTTTACCTTTATTACCTGAGTATCGATATTCAGTTATTACATTGCCTTTTAGCATCTATATCAGCCTGGAAACCTTTTTGGGACTTTCTTTAATTCTTTGGAATGCACAGAAAGCTATTTGCTTTTCAGAAGGCTACTGTTTCTAAATATGATAACTGGTTCTCAACTACTTTCAAAAATGTTGGTGTGTTACCAACTTGCTCGTGTTTATCAAAAGAATGTTGTAATACCTCTGTGAGACTCTTTCTGATCCCCTGATGCAGGTTAAAAGATCATGGTTCTCTCTGAAGAAGTCAGCAGAAGAGAAATAAGAGACATTTCCTTGGCTATAGGATTTCCCCCACAAAAAATAATGTTAAGCATAGAAAGAGCTCACAGAATAGGGCCTAAAAATGTACAGCTAGACATAGAGTTTGTATTTTAAAGTTTTTAAAGGGACAGTCAACACCAGAATTTTTGTTGTTTCAAAAGATAGATATTTCCTTAATTACCCATTCCCCAGTTTTGCATAACCAGTTATAATAATACAAGTTTTACCTCTGTGATTACCTTGTATCTAAGCCTCTACAGACTGCCCCCTTTTTTAGTTCTTTTGACAGACTTGCATTTTAGCCAACCAGTGCTCACTCCTGGGTAAATTCACGTGCATGAGCTCAATGTTATCTATATGAAACACATGAACTAACGCCCTCTGGTGGTGAAAAACTGTCAAATGCAAAGGCGGCCTTCAAGGTCTAAGAAATTAGCACATGAACCTCCTAGGTTTAGCTTTCAACTAAGAATAAAAAAGAACAAAGCAAAATTGGTGATAAAACTAAATTGGAAAGTTATTTAAAATTGCATGCCCTAATTTTTCTAAGGTTTTTTTGGACTTGACTGCCCCTTTATGGTTTCAAAACAAGATATAATTTTTAAAATGATATAGGAAATTTGAGACTTTTACATATGACAATAATAAACTCATTTTGTTTTAAGATTTCTTGCTCAAAACCTCTACTAAGAGAAAACAAATTTCCCCTATTTACACTTAAATGATAAATAGGTGTTTGAAAGCCAGATTGTTGTATCCAGCCAAAATCTTGGTTGAATAGAATGGAAATAGGATATTGTTGAATACAATTAAAGAAGCTGAAGAATGTATTGCATCTAAATAGGGGTTAAAGCAATGTACTATTGATATATGTACAGGGAGTGCAGAATTATTAGGCAAGTTGTATTTTTGAGGATTAATTTTATTATTGAACAACAACCATGTTCTCAATGAACCCAAAAAACTCATTAATATCAAAGCTGAATAGTTTTGGAAGTAGTTTTTAGTTTGTTTTTAGTTATAGCTATTTTAGGGGGATATCTGTGTGTGCAGGTGACTATTACTGTACATAATTATTAGGCAACTTAACAAAAAACAAATATATACCCATTTCAATTATTTATTTTTACCAGTGAAACCAATATAACATCTCAACATTCACAAATATACATTTCTGACATTCAAAAACAAAACAAAAACAAATCAGTGACCAATATAGCCACCTTTCTTTGCACTCAAAAGCCTGCCATCCATGGATTCTGTCAGTGTTTTGATCTGTTCACCATCAACTTTGCGTGCAGCAGCAACCACAGCCTCCCAGACACTGTTCAGAGAGGTGTACTGTTTTCCCTCCTTGTAAAGCTCACATTTGATGATGGACCACAGGTTCTCAATGGGGTTCAGATCAGGTGAACAAGGAGGCCATGTCATTAGATTTTCTTCTTTTATACCCTTTCTTGCCAGCCACGCTGTGGAGTACTTGGACGCGTGTGATGGAGCATTGTCCTGCATGAAAATCATGTTTTTCTTGAAGGATGCAGACTTCTTCCTGTACCACTGCTTGAAGAAGGTGTCTTCCAGAAACTGGCAGTAGGACTGGGAGTTGAGCTTGACTCCATCCTCAACCCGAAAAGGCCCCACAAGCTCATCTTTGATGATACCAGCCCAAACCAGTACTCCACCTCCACCTCACTGGCGTCTGAGTCGGACTGGAGCTCTCTGCCCTTTACCAATCCAGCCACGGGCCCATCCATCTGGCCCATCAAGACTCACTCTCATTTCATCAGTCCATAAAACCTTAGAAAAATCAGACTTGAGATATTTCTTGACCCAGTCTTGACGTTTCAGCTTGTGTGTCTTGTTCAGTGGTGGTCGTCTTTCAGCCTTTCTTACCTTGGCCATGTCTCTGAGTATTGCACACCTTGTGCTTTTGGGCACTCCAGTGATGTTGCAGCTCTGAAATATGGCCAAACTGGTGGCAAGTGGCATCTTGGCAGCTGCACGCTTGACTTTTCTCAGTTCATGGGCAGTTATTTTGCGCCTTGGTTTTTCCACACGCTTCTTGCGGCCATGTTGACTATTTTGAATGAAACGCTTGATTGTTCGATGATCACGCTTCAGAAGCTTTGCAATTGTAAGAGTGCTGCATCCCTCTGCAAGATATCTCACTATTTTTGACTTTTCTGAGCCTGTCAAGTCCTTCTTTTGACCCATTTTACCAAAGGAAAGGAAGTTGCCTAATAATTATGCACACCTGATATAGGGTGTTGATGTCATTAGACCACACCCCTTCTCATTACAGAGATGCACATCACCTAATATGCTTAATTGGTAGTAGGCTTTCGAGCCTATACAGCTTGGAGTAAGACAACATGCATAAAGCGGATGATGTGGTCAAAATACTCATTTGCCTAATAATTCTGCACACAGTGTATATAGAAGATGATGATGTTAGGTTATACTTGTGTATTGGAGAGCTATCCTGTCAGACTCTCCTTGTTGATTAGTGATTTTAAAGGGGTGTTTTTTTTTGTTTGTTTTATTTGTTTGTTTGTTTTATCATCCCCTCCCTCCTCCAAGATTCCTACAAATTTTATGAATGTTAGCTAAAATAGAGAACCTCAATATTCTCTCATGGAATGTCGGGGGTATTTCTATGTTCAATATTAATTTGATATAAAGCGCTGAACTTACCCAATCAATCAACTCTCTGTTTACTACCTCCTTCCTAGATAGCTATATATTAAAGAATAAACAGAACTAAATAGAGAGGACGCTATAAGCTATTAGGTTTGAAAAATGGTTATTCCTCAATACGTTTATATATGTTCTATTCCAGATCTAACATATGATAAATGATTAAGCAATAAAAAATCAATAAAAAATCACAAACCTTTAATAACAAATCCTACATATAAAAACACATATGTCTTAATTCCACCAATGGCAATTCATTGACAATAAAATGATTAATAATCTAATGCCCACTGTGGGTAAATACTCATTGTGGGTATGAGAAATTTTACTATGCAGAAAGTTGTAGTTTATGTTATGTTTATTGGTTTATTCGATAATGTCTCATTAAGAAAGCGCGGTGTCTGGGTGTCTCCCTTCTACTCTAAGACCCAATGGACAGTAACTGTATTCGAAACCAGGAGAGACCTAGACACCTAAAACGTAAGGATAGGGTATGTCATTTGAAGTGTAAATTTATAGCAATTTTATGCAGCAATGTATTTGATAGAGTGTGATGGACAAATAGTTCATCATGTTATTGTATATGCACCCTTCCTGAAAATTATTGTTGTAAACTAAAAACCTTCAATAAAGAAATAATAAATATAAAAAAAAAAAAAAAAAAAATGATTAATAATCTTTTACGGATCCTTCAAACTTGAGGTTTTCAATAAGACACTTTTAAAACTACAAAATATCCAACCTTTCTTTCTTTTAAATTCACTGCGAGCTAGTGGTGTTTTAATATTATTTGTCTTTTTGAAAACCATTCTCAGATATGGGGGTAGTTTGTCTCTTAGTATAAGCTCCTTTTTTAACAAATGCCAGTGCCTTCTAATAATCTTTCTTATCACACCGTGATCATCGCTGTACTCCGTTATAAAAGGTACATCACAGTCATTTCCATGATGTGCCTTTTTACTCTTATATTCTAATAAAGACTATCTTTCTGTATTCCTTGCTCTTATTACAGCATTATTTATATTATCTTCCTTGTATCCTAGTTGTCTAAATTTATTTTCTAATGTTACAACTTGTTCTTCAAAGTCACTCACCCTAGTACAATTTTTTCTGATTCTAAGGCACTACCCTATTGGTATATTTTCTTTCCATTTATAATAATGGCAGCTTGATGTGTGGATGTAATTGTTTGAATCGGTAGTTTTAAAATGTGTTTTAGTTATTGGCCCCTCCTTCTCAGCTATTATATCCAGGTCTAGAAATGTTATCATCTCCCTACTCTTGTAATGAGTGAAGGTTAGGCCTCTATCATTGTTATTCACTGCCTGAAAAAACTCCTCTAGGAATTCATTATCACCTCTCCAGATGATGATAATATCATCTATGTACCGCTTAAAAAGTACAAGATTCGCACTGAGCTCGGAAAACTGAAGGAACCTTTGCTCCCTCCCAGTCTCCCATGATTGGCGTAGCTCAGTGCGAATATTGTACCCATTGCGGTCCCCTCTATCTGTAAGTAAAATCTATTATCAAAAGAAAAATAGTTATGTTCAAGGATAAAACTGATATTTTCTTGCAAAAACTCATTTTGTTCCACAGGTACATCACTATCCCTCATCAAAAAACTTTCCACTGCTTCTATTCCCAAATTATGATTAAATATTTGTGTATAGCGACGTGACGTCATAGGTCGCCACTATAAATCCTTCTTGCCACTTTATATACTGTATTAGCCTAAGTATCCTGGTAGAATCTTTCAAGTATGAATCCAAACTGACCACATATTTCTGTAGAAACTTGTCTGCATACTGAGATAAGTTGGCTGTTATAGACCCTATCCCCGAGACAATTGGTCTCCTGGGGGGGTAATAAGGTCTTTGTGGACTTTTGGTAGAAAATAAAATATTGGTATTTTAGGATATTGTGGTTTGATTTAAGTATATTCTTTCTCTTTTAGAATACCCTTCTCCTTCCCTTTTAGAATACCCTTCTCCTTCCCTTTGTTCAAAATCCTCACTAATTTTTTGGTATACTTTTTTGTTGGATCTAGCTCAGGCTTTCTATAGGTTTTTCTGTCATTCAGAAGTCTTTCTGCCTCTAACCTGTACTTTACACTATCCATAACGACCAAACCTCCTCGCGTGTCCGCTGTTTTTATGGTGATATTATTATCACTTTGAAGTTCTTTTAATATATCCCTTTCCTTTTTATTTAAATTTATTTTGTTTTGGGTTTTTAAATGGTTACTCTTCTGTAAATCTGCTAAAACCATTTTCTCAAAAGTTTCAAGATTACTCCCTTTATCACTTCTAGGGTAAAAGGTGGTCTGATAATTAAACTGATAATTAAACATCTAGCCAAATTTAAACCCCATATTGTATTACATCAGGAAACCCACTTAAAGCTACAGAGACAGCCAAATTAAAATCAAAATGGATTATCTCTTCTCCTAGTACAACAAGAAAATATGGGTTGGCAATTTTAATACATAAATATTTGGATTATAAGATTATGGTTATTGACTTGGATCCAGAAGCTAGATACATAATACAAATAGAGATTAATGATATGAAGTTTATCATATATAAGCTCTATGGTCCTAACATATTTTCTCGAATATTTTGGGATAAAATTAAGCTCAAATTATACCCTTTTTTTTCTGAAAACCTTATTTTAGGTGGAGACTTTAATATGACATTACATCCTGAACTTGTTAGATTTTCTAGGAGAAATATAAAGTATTATAATAGTTTAGCAGAATTTTTTAAGAAGTTCTGTCATAAATTAAAATTATTGGATGCCTGGAGTGTTAAGAATCCAGATAATTGTGTCTATACATGTGAATCCAAAGCTGTTAAAACTTTTTCGCAGATTGATTATCTTTCATATCTGAAAAATTGTCTATTATTAATTCAAATGTAGAAATCTCAGATATTGTGATATCAGGCTATGCAATTATATCTATTATGTTCCGTTCTTTTTGTAAAACAAGTGATAAAAATCTGACTTTTATTTTTACTCGATTTTTCTTGAATAACCCTAGGTTTACAAATTGGCTAAAACAAAAATGGAAAGATTATTGTACTCTAAATATTTCATATTTTAATAAAATAGGGACTTTCTGGGAAGTGTCTAAAGCTGTTTTACGTGGTGAAATAAAAGCTTTCATGTATACATGGAATAAGAAATCCAATGCATATGAATGGCAATTAGCTAATAGGGCGAGGAATGCTTATAGAAAAGTTCTGATAGAACCCTCTAAGCTCAATTGGAATAAATATACTGAAGCAAGAAAGGAAAGATATTTATTTCTGAGACAGAAATCTCAAGCACAAGAATTTAAGATTAGTAATTATTACAGGGGGTTTCATGGTGTATCGGCAAAATATCTCGCCAAGCTTGTAAAAAAATAGAAAAAGTACAAATTAAAATCACAGAGATGGACTTCGAAGATTTGAATACCCCCATTTCGGCAGAAGAATTAAATAAAGAAAGTAATAAAGAAAGCAAAATTAGGTAAAGCAGCAGGGGCAGATTTTATCCCAACAGAGTATTATAGAATACTTTCTGATGAAGTTGAAGATTCTTTAATTATATTATTTAATAGCTATTATTTATCGAATAATACTATTTCTTATTATTTTTCTGTGGCAAATATCTCTTTGATTTATAAAAAAGGAAAAAAATCCTGAAGCGCTCTCTCCATACAGACCTATCTCTGTCTTAAATGCAGATTACAAATTTATCACTACAATTATTGCAGCAAGACTTAATATGTTCATTAATACTATTACAGGGAGTGCAGAATTATTAGGCAAATGAGTATTTTGACCACATCATCCTCTTTATGCATGTTGTCTTACTCCAAGCTGTATAGGCTCGAAAGCCTACTACCAATTAAGCATATTATGTGATGTGCATCTCTGTAATGAGAAGGGGTGTGGTCTAATGACATCAACACCCTATATCAGGTGTGTATAATTATTAGGCAACTTCCTTTCCTTTGGCAAAATGGGTCAAAAGAAGGGCTTGACAGGCTCAGAAAAGTCAAAAATAGTGAGATATCTTGCAGAGGGATGCAGCACTCTTAAAATTGCAAAGCTTCTGAAGCGTGATCATCGAACAATCAAGCGTTTCATTCAAAATAGTCAACAGGGTCGCAAGAAGCGTGTGGAAAAACCAAGGCGCAAAATAACTGCCCATGAACTGAGAAAAGTCAAGCGTGCAGCTGCCAAGATGCCACTTGCCACCAGTTTGGCCATATTTCAGAGCTGCAACATCACTGGAGTGCCCAAAAGCACAAGGTGTGCAATACTCAGAGACATGGCCAAGGTAAGAAAGGCTTAAAGACGACCACCACTGAATAAGACACACAAGCTGAAACGTCAAGACTGGGCCAAGAAATATCTCAAGACTGATTTTTCTAAGGTTTTATGGACTGATGAAATGAGAGTGAGTCTTGATGGGCCAGATGGATGGGCCTGTGGCTGGATTGGTAAAGGGCAGAGAGCTCCAGTCCGACTCAGACGCCAGCAAGGTGGAGGTGGAGTACTGGTTTGGGCTGATATCATCAAAGATGAGCTTGTGGGGCCTTTTCGGGTTGAGGATGGAGTCAAGCTCAACTCCCAGTCCTACTGCCAGTTTCTGGAAGACACCTTCTTCAAGCAGTGGTACAGGAAGAAGTCTGCATCCTTCAAGAAAAACATGATTTTCATGCAGGACAATGCTCCATCACACGCGTCCAAGTACTCCACAGCGTGGCTGGCAAGAAAGGGTATAAAAGAAGAAAATCTAATGACATGGCCTCCTTGTTCACCTGATCTGAACCCCATTGAGAACCTGTGGTCCATCATCAAATGTGAGATTTACAAGGAGGGAAAACAGTAAACCTCTCTGAACAGTGTCTGGGAGGCTGTGGTTGCTGCTGCACGCAATGTTGATGGTGAACAGATCAAAACACTGACAGAATCCATGGATGGCAGGCTTTT
This sequence comes from Bombina bombina, assembly GCF_027579735.1. NCBI lineage: Eukaryota > Metazoa > Chordata > Amphibia > Anura > Bombinatoridae > Bombina > Bombina bombina. The sequence continues at coordinate 666,026,031 of NC_069502.1, read as the reverse complement.
GAGTGTCCTTGCAAAGAAAGGTGGCTATATTGTCACTGATTTGTTTTTGTTTTGTTTTTGAATGTCTGAAATTTATATTTGTGAATGTTGAGATGTTATATTGGTTTCACTGGTAAAAATAAATAATTGAAATGGGTATATATTTGTTTTTTGTTAAGTTGCCTAATAATTATGCACAGTAATAGTCACCTGCACACACAGATATCCCCCTAAAATAGCTATAACTAAAAACAAACTAAAAACTACTTCCAAAACTATTCAGCTTTGATATTAATGAGTTTTTTGGGTTCATTGAGAACATGGTTGTTGTTCAATAATAAAATTAATCCTCAAAAATACAACTTGCCTAATATTTCTGCACTCCCTGTAGATTTTATCTGCAACTGCGGTAATATTGAGTATTGAATAGGGTTCTCTCTCTTTTTTTAAATATCTAATATTTTAGAACCTTGTGCACCAGTGTTTTCTGTGATGTGAAACAGGTAGATCTCTCACTCTGTGCATGTGTATGTATGTATGTGTATATATGTATGTTTGTGTGTGTGTATATATATATATATATATATATATATATATATATATATATATATATATATATATATATATATATATATATATATATAAAATATATTTGCAGGAACTCATTTATGTATCTCTGTAATTGGCCACAGCAAAGGAGGTAGGTAAGGTAAACACAACTTGAGGATTTTTAAAGGGTGTTTCTCTGGACTGAAAAACACTATCTCCAATTGTGCCCCACTATGAACGCAGTATGCATTGAAAGTGGCATTTAATTAAAAAAAAAGTGTTGGATACGATCTTCTAATTTCATAAAAAAAGTTGGATCCAGTTTTAGTTGTAAATATAACAAGTTAAAGGGCCATTATAGTGATAAAATAATATGCTCTAACACATTAGAGTGTGTCATTTTATCACTATAATGGACCTTTTAAATAGCAATACAATTCTTCCTTGATTTTAATCAACGTTTTTTCTTACTACCAAAAATTAATTGGGCTATGATTGTCCAATGTACATGTTATTTAATCTTATAATGAAGGAAATAATGCAAATAATATAATATCAAAATAATTATTTTTTGTAAAATATTCATCCAAATCCACAATTCTATAAAATATACTGAACCAGATTACAAGTGGAGAACTAAATTATCACACGCCTGCAAACAGGCAAATTTGCTTGTTTGCAAGCTTGCGATAATTAACCAGCCATTGCAAGTGATCTGATCTCTGGTTAATCTTCTAAAAGGGCCCCAAATGCCCTCAAAATAAAGGGCATTATAGTTTTTATTAAAAAAAAAAAGTAGCATTTTTTAAAATAAAAAAACTGCACAAGGCAGTTTTGGGGGTCTAAAGTTGGTGGGAGTGGGGTATTAGAAAAAAAATGGCACTGAAGAGTCTATGGGAACTGTGCGTTCCCAGTAAATATATATGTATATGACTATATACATATATATTTATGTGTTAATATGTGTATATAGTATATGTGTATATAGTGTGTGTGTATATGTAGGTGCATATGTGTGTATGTACCGTATATATATATATATATATATATATATATATATATATATATATATATATATATATATATATATATATATATACATACATAAAGTCTCAGAGCTCTGCACACACTAAACATCTGTAGTTTGCCCGCGGTGCATCAAAAGTGAACCATAGGGCAGGAAAAAAGGACACACTTTCCGGGTCTTGCAATGTAGTAATTAAATACTGATAGTATTGTTTCAGGGTAATTAGCCCTGTCCTCAGCCTGAGGACAGGGCTAATTACCCCAAAACGTTACTATCAGTATTAAATTACTACATTGCAAGACCCGGATAGTGCGTCCCTTTTTCCTGCCCTATATATATATATATATATGTTATTTTAAAGTGTACTTTAAACATATATTATGCCTAAATGTATTGTTGACTACTACTGAACAATGTCATGACAACAACATTGCTATTTTATGTTAATACTATTAGTTATAAGATACATGCTACTTAATATTTAATGCAATACATCAATTCTTCATTTATAGTGAATAAGTATAATAGATAGACCCTAATATATGTATTTTTTTCTGAATTTTAAGACAGGCCATATTGACTTAAACTCACAACGTGAAATGTGTCAAAACTTTTAAACAAATCTTTTTAGACATTAACATAACTAATATTTCATTCAAACATTTGTATCTTAAATTGCTCACTCAGCTGTTTCTTTGTTCTAAGGAAGCAAAACATGACACAGTGACCAATAATTCTGTCACTTTTGTTCTAGCCATTTGATTTGTTTCTTTGATCCCTTCACATTCTTCCCTTTTATCTGTCTCTTTATTCCAGAATGTCATGTTAAATAAAGACCTGCTGGATACTTAATTGCTTAATTCTAAGGAACGCTAGAAGGTTCAAACCCTTAAAAAAGAATAATTGGAAATGACAGATTGAAGGTTGCTTTGAAGGACATCAGAATTCACATTAAGGAGGCTGATGAGATTTTAGTGAAGAGAAGCACTGCCAATTTTTACCTTTTAAACATGTATATACATCTTTTTTGTCTTTAACTTGAGCTTCACCTTGAACCAAACGCAGTTTGTACTGATGAGTTCTGCATATTATTATTATTATTATTCATACACTGTTTCCTTCCTGTGTAATTATTTCATATTTACCTTTAATTCCATTAGCAACTGTACATCATGGTACATCTAGAATATGATTAGGAAATGTGTCTTTTTAACAGATATGTAAATGCAGAAGTTATTACTTGTAGATATTTCTATTCATTTTTGCATTGTCTCCCTCAAAATACTGTGGAATTTGTTTTAGTCTGTTTTTAGTTTAGTTTTACACTTTAGTCTTTTGTAATGCACTTAATACTTAAGCAAATTGTGTCCTCAGTCAGCTCACTTTTAAGGAGGCTGTACAGTTACATTAAAAAGACTAAATAAACAATCCAATTATTAATTAACAATTTGCTAACACTATAAATAAACCCTGTAAAGCAAGTGAATCAATTCTAAACTAGACATCTACATTCAATTCTATGTGGTGGTTATACAAGTTTGAATTTATGATAATAAAAATGTAAGTTTGGAGAGCACATTTAATAGTTCATTAAACAAAAAAATATTTAAATTGTTCTTGCACATTTGAGGTGCATTTAATGCAAAGAGTCACTATCGGCTTAAAATATAATGCTCATAATTAAAAACAATTATCTAACCTTTGTAGTTTCCATGAGAAATTCTTATTATGCACTGATTTATTGTTTTGATCACATAAGTTTGGTAGGAAAGAAAAAATATTTCTCACATGAGATCAGACACAAGTTTTAAGTTGCTCAACCAACCAGCATTCTAGTTATTTCAAAGTAGGTTCATAAATTGCAGTAAGAGCATCACTAAACACATCCTGTGACTAATAAAGCACAAACGCTTAATCATCTTACTCATATCAGTACATTAGTACTATTGTATTGCACAGATTAAATAATTAAAAGGAATCAGCATAACATAATGTTTAAAGTAAACCATCTGCAAAACCTCTAATAGAATGCCCCACTTAATAATTCTTTATTTAATAGCTGTTTTTTTTTTTTTTAAATCCATATACCATTTCAGAGGCTCTTTAAAAAAAGAAAATCAAAGACAAATATTTTGTTATTTTAAGGTAGAAGTCACATAAATAATTGAATTTCTAAGCACTACTATCTGTGTTGTGTATAAATCTTTATTGTTATTTATAAATACATTGTTATGTATAAATACTTTTTACTGTCTTGTACATAAATGTTATTTATACTGTATATATATATATATATATATATATATATATATATATATATATATATACAGTATACATAATCATGATAGATACTTCAAAATGGCGCACCAGAATATTGCATGTCAATTTACAGACACTTGTAAAGTAAACAATATTACATACTTGTATTCATATGCACCTAGATTACAAGTAGATGACATGGTCATTTCAGCATTAAAACAGCACTGCAGCCATTACAAGTCTTGTCAGTATAGCTGTACCGCAAGCTTTTTAGCCTGTAACTCAACGTCAGTCCCGCATTTGTAAAAATTATGTTTTTTCATGGCACATCCATAGCGCAGCTATTACAAGTTTTGTGGTGAGGCTAAAAAGCTTGCGTTCCAGCCTATACCGACAAGATCCATTTCGCCATCTGAGAACAGTAGTTATGAGTTTTATGCAACAAAACTGTTACATAAAACTCCTAACTAAAGTGTTACAAAGTACACTAACACCCATAAACTACTTATTAACCACTAATCTGCCGCTCCCGACATCACCGCCACTAATAAAATTTATTAACCCCTATTCCACTGCTCCCCGACATCGCCGCCACTATACTAAAGTTATTCACCCCTATTCCCCCACTCACCAACATCGCCCACACTATAATAAAGATATTAACCTCTATTCTGCTGATCCCTGACATCGCACAACAAAATATAATAAATTAAACTATTAACTCCTAAACTGAAAGCCCCCCACATCACAATAAACTAATTTAAACTAGTAACCCCTAAACCTAACTTTATATTAAAATTACATTTTCCCTATCTTAAATTAAATTAAAACTTACCTGTCAAATTAAAAAAACTAAGTTTAAACTAACAATTAAAGTAATATGACTATTAAACTAAACTTAAACTAACTACCAATTAAAGAAAACTAAAATAAACATTAAAAAAATCCTAACAAACACTAAATTACGAAAAATAAAAAACAAAATTATCAAACATAAAAAAGAATTACACCTAATCTAATAGCCCTATAAAATAAAAAAGCCCACCCAAAATAAAAAAAAAAAACTAGCCTACAATAAACTACCAATAGCCCTTAAATGGGCATTTTGTAGGATTGCCCTAAGGTAAACAGCTTTTTTACCTGTAAAAAAAAAAAAATACCCCCAACAGTAAAACCCACCACCCAAACCAACCCCCCAAAATAAAAAACCTAACTCTAACAAAAACCTAAGCTACCCATTGCCTTGAAAAGGGCATTTAGCTCTTTTGCATTGCCCTGAAAAGGGCATTTAGCTCTTTTAAGAAAAGCCCAAACCCAAAACTAAAAAAAAAAAACCTAACCCTAACCCTTTTTTTAGGTACTCACAGTTGTTGAAGCCCGGCTTGAACCATCTTCATCCAGGAGGCATCTTCATCAAGGCGGCTCTATCTTCATCCATCGCGGGACCGGCATCTTCTTCAACCCTGTGGAGGTGGAGTGGCGATGCACGGAGGTGGAGGTTCGAATCAGCCAATAGAATGAGAGCTGCTTAAATCCTATTGGCTGATTTGAACAGCCAATAGGATTTTAACAGCCCTAATTCCTATTGGCTGATTCAAATTTTTCAGCCAATAGGAATGTATTGGAACCCCTAGTATAAAAGGAGGAGTACCTTGCATTTCAATTCTCAGTGTGCGGCGGACGATCGCATAAAGAGGACCTCCACATCGGATCGATGGACCTCGGCCTTGGACCTTCGCCTGGACCATGCTTCGCCTCTGCAGGGAGGAAGGTGATGCTGGTACTGCGATGGATGAAGATGGAGCCGCCTCGATGAAGATGCCAACTGGATGAAGATGGAGCCGCTGGGATGAAGAGCATTCAAGTGGGACTTCAATAACTGTGAGTACCTAAAGAGGGGTTAGTGTTAGGTTTTTTGAGGTTTTTTTGGGGTGGATTTTTTTTTAGATTAGGGTGGGCACTCTTAAAAGAGCTGAAAGCCCTTTCAAGGGCAGCAAAAAAAAAAAAAAACAATGCAGTTTTCAGGGCAATTCCCATACAAATGCCATTTTCAGGGCAATGGTTAGATTAGTTTTTTTAGATAGTTTTTTTTATTTTGTGGGTGGGGGGGGTTTGTAATGTTAGTGGGTCTTTGTATTTTTTTCAGAAAAAGAGCTGATATCTTTAGGGCAATTCCTTACAAAAGGCCCTTTTAAGGGCTATTGGTAGTTTATTCTAGATTAGGTTTCTTTTATTTTGGGGTGTTTTTTTTTTAAAAAAAATGGGTATTTGAATAGGAATAATTTTTATTATTTTGGATAATTCAATTATTATTTTGTGTAATGTTATTTTTTGTTTTGGAGTGGGTTTTTATTTTTAGATTAGGGGTTGGGCATTTCATAAAAGAGCTGAATGCCCTTTTAAGGGGAGGAAAAAGAGCTGAATGCCCTTTTAAGGGCAATGCCCATACAAATGCCCTTTTCAGGACAATGGGTAGATTAGGTTTTACTTTATTTTTATTTTGTGTGTTTGGGGGGAGGGGTTTGTATACTATTAAGGGGTGTTTGTTTTTCTTTTGTAGGAAAAGAGCTGTTATCTTTAGGGCAATGCCCTACAAAAAGCCATTTTAAGGGCCCACAAAAAGGCCCTTTTAAGGGCCCTTAGTAGTTTATTATAGATTAGTTTTTTATTTTGGGGGTGGTTTTTTTATTTTTTTTAAGGGTATTAGAATAGGAATCATTTTTATTATTTTGGATAATTTCGTTTTATTTTTTGTAATGATAGTTTTTTTTTAATCTTTTGTAATTTTAGTGTTTTTTATTTTAATAATGGTAGGTTTTAGTGTAAGGCAGCTTAGGTTTTATTTCACAGGTATGTTTGTATTTATTTTAACTAGGTAGTTAGTAAATAGTTAATAACTATTTACTAACTAGTCTACCTAGTTAAAATAAATACAAACTTACCTGTGAAATAAAAATAAAACCTAAGATAACTACAATATAACTATTACTATATATTTAGTTTTAAATAGGTATCATTTAGTTAATAATTGTAACTTTAATTTAGCTCTATTTTAATTATGTTAAAGTTAGGGGGTGCTAGGTTGAGCATTAGGTTTAGGGGTTAATAGTTTAATCTAGGCTGCTGCAATGTGGGGGGCTGGTGGTTTAGGGGTTAATATATTTATTTAGTGGTAGTGATGTGGGAGGCCAGAGGTTTAGGGGTTAATAGTTTTATTTAGTGGTGGCAATGTCAGGGAGTAGCGGAATAGGGGTTAATAGATTTATTATAGTGTGGGCAATGTTGGGGTGCGAGTAAATAGGGGTTAATAACTTTAGTATAGTGGCGATGATATCAGGAGCGGCAGATTAGGGGTTAAAAGATTTATTATAGTGTGGACGATGTTGGGGTGCAAGGGAATAGGGGTTAATAACTTTAGTATAGTGGTGGCGATATCGGGAGCTCAGATTAGGGGTTACTAGATTTATTTAGGTTGCAGCGATATCGGGTAGTGGCATCTTAGGGATTAATAACATTATGTAGGTGTCGGCTTTGTTGGGGCAGCAGATTAGGGGTGTTTAGATTTAGGGTTTATGTTAGGGTGTTAGGTTTAAATGCTACTTTTTTTCCCCCATAGACATTAATGGGGCTGCGTTACGGAGCTTTTAATTCCGCAATCGCAGGTGTTTTTTCTAACCCGCTCTCCCCATTGATGTCTATGGGGAAAGCGTGGACTAGCATGTCAAAACAGCGCTTGTATTTTGTGCGGTATGGAGCTCAACGCAACCATATCGCACGCACAAGCCAGCTGTTTCAAAACTTGTAATGGCTGCATTATAGAGGGTGAAATAACGCAACTTTTGTTGCATTCATTAAATTCCCTATAGCGTGCATAACTCGTAATCTACCTGATAGTAAATATTAAATGTTCCTCTTGTCATCGCTAATGCCTGAGCAGCAACTGCTGAGGGATTATAATTATTCTCTTTCCTGTCATAGTCTGTGTAGGTAAATACATGTGAAACTGTAATACACCTCTCACAGGAAAGTGGTTTATTATCAATCTATGATGGGCTGCTTCTTGAAGCTCTATAGATGACCAGCACAATCTCTAGCTATTGCAACTTATGATGGAGGGATCCAATTTAATTCATGAATGTAATCATGTACAGAGTTTTGATTTTACAATGGGCTGCAACATGAGGGACACTTTTTTCCCCAACATTTTGAAGTAACTATTATCACTGTTGACATTTACTGTACATGTTATCCTTATTAAAATATAACAGCTGTTAATGCATGTGGCTATGGCATTGCATTCTACAGTTTCTTTTAAGAAATACATAAATAAACTAAATTAAAACTAAGTCTCCTTTCTTCCTATGAAATATTATGCAAAAGGTTTAACTTAAAAAATTTCCTTCCATAAGTCTGGGAGAGTCCACAACTTCATTCCTTACTGTTGGGAAATACAACACCTGGCCACCAGGAGGAGGCAAAGACACCCCAGCCAAAGGCTTAAATATCTCTCCCACTTCCCCTATCCCCTAGTCATTCTTTGCATTTCGTCACGATAGGAGGTGGCAGAGAAGTGTCAGAAGATTAGTCCTGTAATAGGTATGTTCCCTTCAAGAAAGGACTGGAGTTTTAAGTAGTTATTTCAACCTCTTAGTGAGAGTATTTATGAAAGTTAGAGTCTAAAGATGCAGGGAAAGTTTTTCTGCTAACCCATCCAGACTGTCGCTAACAACTCCTGAGCAGTCAGTGTTGATGAGTTTCACTGCTTGCTGTTACACACTCAAGTTCATGTCAGAGGCGCGACTGGAAGACTGTCACACTTGAGAGGCTGTGTCTGGGCGCGACTGGAAGACTGTCACACTTGAGAGGCTGTGTCTGTTTCACAGCATGGATCTTAGAGGGTAAGACCGTTTATTATATATACACTTTCAAACGCTATACAGGGTCACAGTGTGGCTCCTTTATATCTCGATAGGATCAAGGGTTAATAACTCCTTCAGGGAGATTATTCAAACAGCTTGGGATTTTTTATACTGCTTAATTAATGTGTAAGTTTTTGTTTTGGGTTCATAGGCTGTGTGTTTTTGTTTTGGAACAAACAGGTTTCACTTTCGTTTTTGAAGTGTTGTGCAGCTCATAATAGCTTGGCGCCCTTTTTAATAGCAGGGGAAGTCCTGCCTTACGTACCACGTGGCCAGGTACAGTCTCTTTTCATTTCCAACTATCCTGCTGCAGACTTAATTCCTGAGGAAAGCGTTTTCACTATTAGCTGTCTGGGTATAGGAGGTGGTGAGCGCCTCAGCCATTTGGAGTATAAAGGTGCCGTTTTTAAAATTAAAGTGTTTTCCTTTTGTGTCCTTCCTTCCTATGGAGGACTCTGATACATTAGAAGGTTCCACTTCTTCTGTCTTAAATAATAATTCCTGTTTATATTGTGAGGAGGCCGTGGTTTGCCCGCCTGCTCAATTTTGTTCCATATGCCTAAACACTGTTCTAAAGTCTAAGAAGGGGGACAAGCCTGCTAATATTCTATTATTCTATCTAGGGGCTATTAGCCCCTCTGAACCGTCTACCTCTCAGGATTCTATGTCATCTGAGATTACTACCCTTTCTACCCTACCCACTCCACATGCAGTTCCCCGCAGCACAACTAATCCTCCATCTGGAGGGGGCTTTTTTCCTGCTGGCTTTACCGTGCATTTACAATCGGCGGTGTCTGCTGCCCTGAGTGCTTTACCTTCCTCTGGCAAGCGGAAGAGAAAGGTTAAACATTGTTCTCCTGACTTGGAGTCATCTAAATATTTGTTGGATTTAGCTATTATGTATCAGCTATCCGAGGATGAGTTCACTTCTGTAGCTTAAGAGGGTGAACTTTCTGGGTCAGAGACTTCAGTGTCTAAACCTCCCACAGCGGAGGAACCCTTTTTTAGATTTAAAATTGAGCATCTGTGTTTTTTATTAAAGAGGTTTTGTATATGCTAGAGGTTCCAAAGGCTATGCTACCTGAGGAACCTAAGATCCCTAAATTGCATAGGGGTTAAGAAGACAGGAAGGATTCTCTGACTTTTCCTGTGCCCGTTAAAATGGTGAACATTATTAGTAACGAATGGGAAAGACTTGGATCTTCTTTTTCCCCCTTGTCTACTTTTAAAAAATTATTCCCAGTCCCTGACTCTCAGTTGGAGGGGGCAGACTGTCTTATTTTTCAGACGCTTGGTTCTGGGATGCCCATGATCCTTGGGTCCTGGAGGTCGCATCTCAAGGATACCAGATAGGTTTCAAATCTCATCCGCCCAGGGGCAGATTCCTACTCTCAAGTCTGTCTACCAGACCAGAGAAGAGGGCTGTATTTAAAGGGTGTGTACAGGAACTATCCTCTCTAGGAGTAATTGTACCAGTGCCTACCAAAGAAAGAGGTTTGGGGTTCTATTCAAACCTTTTCGCGGTACCATAAAAGGAGGGGACTTTCCGTCTAATTCTGGACCTAAAGTGCCTAAACAAGTTTCTCAGTGTCCCATCCTTCAAGATGGAGATGGTATGGTCAATTCTTCCTCTGGTTCAGGAAGGACAGTTTATGACCACCATAGACCAGAAGGATGCATACCTTCACGTTCCAATACACAGGGAAAACTTTTCAGTTCCTGAGGTTTGCCTTTCTGAATCAGCACTTCCAGTTCATTGCACTTCCATTTGGCCTAGCTACTGCCCCAATCATTTTTATGAAGGCACCATCTTTTTGTCTTGAGGAAGAGCATTCAGAGTCCCTTCTCAGTCTTCTTTGATCACATGGATGGAAGATAAACTTGGAAAAGAGTTCTCTTATTCCAAATACCAGGGTGAATTTCCTGGGTACTATAATAGACTCCATATCTGTTGCAAGCTAACTTCTGCATGTCTTGCCCTCTGGGGCTCAGTGTATGGAGGTGATTGGACTCATGGTGTCCTGTATGGACATCATTCCTTTTGCCAGATTCCATCTCAGACCCTTACAACTATGTATGCTGAGACAGTGGAATGCCGACCATTCAGATCTGTCTCAACAGATTGTCTTAGACACCCGATCAAGATAATCGCTCTCTTGGTGGCTCTGCCCAGATTATCTGTCTTGAGGCATGTGCTTCTTGAGGCTGTCCTAGGAGTTTGTGACTACGGACGCAATCCTATCTGACTGGGGAGCCATTTGGGGTGAAAGGAAGGCACAAGGGTTGTGGACTCAGGAGGAGCCCTCCCTTCTGATAAATATTCTGGAGCTCCTGGCAATCTTCAATGCTCTGAAGGCTTGCTCACCTCTGGGTTCATCCCAGTTTAACAGATTCCAATCAGTCAATATAACTTTGGTTGCCTACATCACCCATCAGAGGGGAACGAGAGGTTCCTTGGCGATAAGAGAAGAATCTTAGATACTGGAGTGGGCATAGACCCACAGCTGTACGCTGTCAGCAATTCACATTCCGGGTGTGGACAACTGGGAAGCAGACTTTCTCAGCAGGCAATCCTTTCACCCAGGGGAATGGTCTCTCCACCTGAGGTGTTTGCAGAGATATGCAACAAGTGGGGGACGCTAGAGATAGATCTCATGGCGCCCCCCCTCCCTCAGTACCAAGCTACCCAGGTACGGGTCAAGGTCGAGGGGTCCTCAAGCAGAGCTAGTAGAAACCCTAGCAGGTCTATTTGTACACCAAAATCTAGATTCTCTGAGGCTGACTGTGTGGAGATTGAATGCCTAGTCTTAGCCAGGAGAGGTTTTTCTAAAAGTGTTATCGACACTCTGATTCAAGCTCGTAAGCCAGTTACTCATCGTATCTACCATAAAGTGTGGAGGACTTTCTTATACTGGTGTGAAGAGCATGTTTTTTCTTGGCACAAGGTTAAGGTTGCCAGAATTTTATCTTTTATCCAGGATGAATTGGAGAAGGGTCTATCTGCTAGTTCCCTGAAGGGATAGATCTCAGCCCTGTCGGTGTTACTGCACAAGAGATGGGCGGAGCTTCTGGATGTGCAGTCCTTTATCAAGGCACTGACTAGGATCAGCAGAAAAAGGATTCAGTCCAGGACTGAGAGAGTGTACATACATAGCACTCAACAACCGTATGTAATTGTTTATTATTAACGGTACTAGCATTAATAAAAGGAAGTGGTATAAATGTCTGGTTCCAATGTGTAAAACTTAACCTTTATTGTTATAAAATTTAAAAACAGTGTAAAGCTAACAAAACCCTAAATGTTAAAAACACAGTCGCGGTGTCAGGGTGAGTGGGCAAAAAACACAGGTATGGTGACTTCACCTGATAAATTGGAGCACTAATCAGGGTGTAGTGACTTGAACGAACTATGAGGTGGCTATAGGATAAATATGGTCTCCTAAATGGTGAAATAGTATTGAGTAGTACAATCAGGAGGATAACTATTTAAACCTCCTCTAAAGTAGAGACAGTGTGGGGGGTTATGAAGGGACAAATTAGTGTATCATTTGTCCATGTATCTAGGTGATGCTCTAAATTGTGTGATTCCCCCTTGTATATCACAATAAGTTTTAGATCAGCTGCATTTATGATGTATGGGCCTCAGTTAATATCTGGTTTATCTGCCAAAAAATAGCCATGCAGCACTGTGAAATGGGAGATTAACCTTGCCATTTAAAGTGGGTATATAACTTCCTGGAAAAAATGATCAGTATGCTTCACTTGTGTACTTGTAAAGTGTTTATTTCTTACACAATTTTAACCATAGGTATACAGTCAATTGACTTGTATCAGTTTATTTATTTATTTTAGTACTTGAGTACCTGTACCATAAGTATGATTATCGTCTGGCGTGTACTATGTATAATCAAATTCCAGTGGTAGATAATGGTCACCTGAAGTTTAATATATATTATTTGATAGTTAATACTGGATATTAATTTGTAGCATAGGTATTCCCCATCGTATCACTTCTATCACATCGGGTTGAGTATCCCTGTGTTGTCAATTTATCAAGTCAAACATTAAAGTAATGAACAGTCATTACCTATCATTTACTAAAATGTGTCGATACCCATATAACTACAAATTAAATGCTGATACTGATTTCTGCACAGTTTCCCGTATAGGAGTAGTAATCAGAATATTACCCTATGCCACATTTATTATGCGGCTGAAATTCTGAATTAGTTGCAATACTGCAGTGAAAGGTTTTATGGCTGTCTTAGTATACCGCCATCCACAATATCAATTACTAATATATTTTACTTAGGAGAACCATAGAATATTAAGGTGATGAACAGTTATTATCTATCATTTACTAAGATGCGTTAATACCCATATAACTACACATTAAATGCTGATACTGGTTTCTGCACAGTTTTCCGGTATAAGAGTAGTAATCAGAACATTACCCTGTGCCACATTTATTATGCGGCTGAAATTCTGAATTCGTTGCAATACTGCAGTAAAAGTTTTTATGGCTGTCTTAGTATACCGCTATCCACAATATCAGTTACTAATAAGTTTTACTTAGGAGGACCATATAAATACTCTAGATATAATATCCCTATATTATCGATCTGCCATATAAATCATTTCAGTGGTGAGCGATTGTCACCTTACGTTTAGTATGATGCAATGTAGACCATATAGGCGTATATTTGATGCTAGTATTGGCTCAAGTACTACTTTTCTATGTAGAAGTGGTAGTCAAAGTATTGCCCTGTGCTGCATTTATAGTTTCACAGATGGTACTAGACTAGTCACAATATCAAAGTGACAAAGTATTATGGCTGTCTTAATATACCGCCATCCACACTATAAATTAATAATAAATTATTTTAGAGAACCATCTTGTTAAATTAAATATAAGTAGCCCAACAACCGTTACTGCTAATTAAAAATAACAATGTTTGACACAACCGGAGCGAGACACTAAGTCTCAGCTCCCCCTAACATGTTTCGCCGGAGGCTTTTTCAAAGGTGGGCCGCCCGGCTGAAAACCAGACTTTTATAGGCCGAAATAGAATTGCGTCACGCTCGCTTCCCGTTAATTATAGGTCAGGAATGAGGCGCTGTCTATTGGTCCAGAGGGGGGGGCACGGCTGACCAATCACAGGCGGGTTTGGGCGACGCTGTAAATGGTTGCCTAGACAACCTGCCGGGTTGTAAACAGTCTCAATATTGCCTATGCATACTGTTGACATTAAATTATTATCCTAGAAGTTTCTCTTTTTGTTGGCTATTGCTTCTGCACACATAATTTCTGAGATTTCTGCTTTGCAACGGGACCCCCCTTATCTTGTTTTCCATGCGGATAAGGCGGTTTTACATACTAAATTAGGATTCTTTCCTAAGGTAGTGTCAGATTGCAACATCAATCAAAAGATTGTTGTTCCTTCCTTGTGTCCTAATCGTTCTTCAGCGAAGGAACGTTTGCTTCACAATCTGGATGTGGTTCGTGCCTTGAAGTTTTATCTTCAGGCTACTAAGGAGTTCAGACAATCTTCCTCTTTGGTTGTTGTGTATACGGGGAAGCGTAAGAAGCAGAAGGCTACTACGACTTCCCTATCTTTCTGCTTGAGGAGTGTTATCTGCTTAGCTTATGAGACAGCGGGTCAACAGCCTCCTGAGAGGATAACGGCTCATTCCACTACAGCAGTGGCTTCCTTCTGGGCTTTTAAGAACTAAGCCTCTATGGATCAGATTTGTAAGGTGGCTACTTGGTCCTCCTTACACACTTTTTCTAAATTTTGCAAGTTTCGGCTGAATCAGCTTTCAGGAGAAACGTTTTGCATTCTGTGGTGCCCTCAGAATAGGATCCGCCTCTTTTTTCTGTTCCCTCCCGTAATTCATTCACACCTAGATTACGTGTTTTGCGCTAAACAGGGTGCGAGATGAACGCAACAAAAGTTGCGTTATTTCACCCTCCATAGCGCTGCCATTACGAGTTTCTGAAAAGCATCCTTGTGTGTGCAATAAGGTGGCCTTAAGCAATGCCCTACAAAAGGCCCTTTTAAGGGCTATTGGTAGTTTATTGTAGGCTAGGGGGTGTTTTTATTTGGGGGGGCTTTTTTTATAGGGCCGATTAGGTGTAATTGTTTTTATTTTTGATAATTTTGTTTATTTTTTTGTAATCTTAGGCCTAGATTTAGAGTTGGGCGGTAGCCGTCAAAACCAGCGTTAGAGCCTCCTAACGCTGGTTTTGGGCTACCGCTGGTATTTGGAGTCAGTCAGGAAAGGGTGTAATGCTCACTTTCCAGCCGCGACTTTTCCATACCGCAGATCCCCTTACGTCAATTGCGTATCCTATCTTTTCAATGGGATCTTTCTAACTCCGGTATTTAGAGTCGTGGCTGAAGTGAGCGTTAGAAATCTAACGACAAAACTCCAGCCACAGAAAAAAGTCAGTAGTTAAGAGCTTTCTGGGCTAACGCCGGTTTATAAAGCTCTTAACTACTGTGCTCTAAAGTACACTAACACCCATAAACTACCTATGTACCCCTAAACCGAGGTCCCCCCACATCGCCGCCACTCGATTAAATTTTTTTAACCCCTAATCTGCAGACCGCCACCTACGTTATACTTATGTACACCTAATCTGCTGCCCCTAACACCGCCGACCCCTATATTATATTTATTAACCCCTAACCTGCCCCCCACAACGTCGCCTCCACCTGCCTACACTTATTAACCCCTAATCTGCCGAGCGGATCTCACCGCTACTATAATAAAGTTATTAACCCCTAATCCGCCTCACTCCCGCCTCAATAACCCTATAATAAATAGTATTAACCCCTAATCTGCCCTCCCTAACATCGCCGACACCTAACTTCAATTATTAACCCCTAATCTGCCGACCGAATCTCGCCGCTACTGTAATAAATGGATTAACCCCTAAAGCTAAGTCTAACCCTAACACTAACACCCCCCTAAGTTAAATATAATTTAAATCTAACGAAATAAATTAACTCTTATTAAATAAATTATTCCTATTTAAAGCTAAATACTTACCTGTAAAATAAACCCTAATATAGCTACAATATAAATTATAATTATATTATAGCTATTTTAGGATTTATATTTATTTTACAGGCAACTTTGTATTTATTTTAACCAGGTACAATAGCTATTAAATAGTTAAGAATAGCTAAAATAGTTAAAATAATTACAAAATTACCTGTAAAATAAATCCTAACCTAAGTTACAATTAAACCTAACACTACACTATCAATAAATAAATTAAATAAAATACCTACAATTACCTACAATTAAACCTAACACTACACTATCAATACATTAATTAAATACAATGCCTACAATTTCCTACAATTAAACCTAACACTACACTATCAATAAATTAATTAAATACAATATCTACAAATAACTACAATGAAATAAACTAACTAAAGTACAAAAAATAAAAAAGAACTAAGTTACAAAAAATAAAAAATATTTACAAACATCAGAAAAATATTACAACAATTTTAAACTAATTACACCTACTCTAAGCCCCATAATAAAATAACAAAGACCCCCAAAATAAAAAAATGCCCTACCCTATTCTAAATTACAAAAGTTCAAAGCTCTTTTACCTTACCAGCCCTGAACAGGGTCCTTTGCGGGGCATGCCCCAAAGAATTCAGCTCTTTTGCCTGTAAAAAAACACATACAATACCCCCCCCAACATTACAACCCACCACCCACATACCCCTAATCTAACCCAAACCCCCCTTAAATAAACCTAACACTAAGCCCCTGAAGATCTTCCTACCTTATCTTCACCATACCAGGTTCACCGATCGATCCAGAAGAGCTCCTCCGATGTCTTGATCCAAGCCCAAGCGGGGGACTGAAGATGTCCATGATCCGGCTGAAGTCTTCATCCAAGCGGGAGCTGAAGAGGTCCATGATCCGGCTGAAGTATTCTATCAACGGCATCTTCAATCTTCTTTCTTCCGGATCCATGTTCATCCCGCCGACGCGGAACATCCATCTTCACCGACGACTTCCCGAAGAATGACGGTTCCTTTAAGGGACGTCATCCAAAATGGCGTCCCTCGAATTCCGATTGGCTGATAGGATTCTATCAGCCAATCGGAATTAAGGTAGGAAAATTCTGATTGGCTGATGGAATCAGCCAATCAGAATCAAGTTCAATCCGATTGGCTGATCCGATTAGCCAATCAGATTGAGCTCGCATTCTATTGGCTGATCGGAACAGCCAATAGAATGCGAGCTCAATCTGATTGGCTGATTGAATCAGCCAATCGGATTGAACTTGATTCTGATTGGCTGATTCCATCAGCCAATCAGAATTTTCCTACCTTAATTCCGATTGGCTGATAGAATCCTATCAGCCAATCGGAATTCGAGGGACGCCATCTTGGATGACGTCCCTTAAAGGAACCGTCATTCGTCGGGAAGTCGTCGGTGAAGATGGATGTTCCGCATCGGCCGGATGAACATGAATCCAGAAGAAAGAAGATTGAAGATGCCGTTGATAGAAGAATTCAGCCGGATCATGGACCTCTTCAGCTCCCGCTTGGATGAAGACTTCAGCCATGGACATCTTCAGCCCCCCGCTTGGGCTTGGATCAAGACATCGGAGGAGCTCTTCTGGATCGATCAGTGAACCTGGTATGGTGAAGATAAGGTAGGAAGATCTTCAGGGGCTTAGTGTTAGGTTTATTTAAGGGGGGTTTGGGTTAGATTAAGGGTATTTGGGTGGTGGGTTGTAATGTTGGGGGGGGTATTGTATTTTTTTTTTTAAAGGCAAAAGAGCTGAATTCTTTGGGGCATGCCCCGCAAAGGGCCCTGTTCAGGGCTGGTAAGGTAAAAGAGCTTTGAACTTTTGTAATTTAGAATAGGGTAGGGCATTTTTTATTTTGGGGGTCTTTGTTATTTTATTAGGGGGCTTAGAGTAGGTGTAATTAGTTTAAAATTGTTGTAATATTTTTCTAATGTTTGTAAATATTTTTTTATTTTTTGTAACTTAGTTCTTTTTTATTTTTTGTACTTTAGTTAGTTTATTTAATTGTAGGTAATTGTAGGTATTGTATTTAATTAATGTATTGATAGTGTAGTGTTAGGTTTAATTGTAGGTAATTGTAGGTATTTTATTTAATTTATTTATTGATAGTGTAGTGTTAGGTTTAATTGTAACTTAGGTTAGGATTTATTTTACAGGTAATTTTGTAATTATTTTAACTATTTTAGCTATTAAATAGTTCTTAACTATTTAATAGCTATTGTACCTAGTTAAAATAAATACAAAGTTACCTGTAAAATAAATATAAATCCTAAAATAGCTATAATATAATTATAATTTATATTGTAGCTATATTAGGGTTTATTTTACAGGTAAGTATTTAGCTTTAAATAGGAATAATTTATTTAATAAGAGTTAATTTATTTCGTTAGATTTAAATTATATTTAACTTAGGGGGGTGTTAGTGTTAGGGTTAGACTTAGCTTTAGGGGTTAATACATTTATTAGAATAGCGGTGAGCTCCTGTCGGCAGATTAGGGGTTAATGTTTGAAGTTAGGTGTCGGCGATGTTAGGGAGGGCAGATTAGGGGTTAATACTATTTATTATAGGGTTATTGAGGCGGGAGTGAGGCGGATTAGGGGTTAATAACTTTATTATAGTAGCGGTGCGGTCCGCTCGGCAGATTAGGGGTTAATAAGTGTAGGCAGGTGGAGGCGACGTTGTGGGGGGCAGATTAGGGGTTAATTAATATAATATAGGGGTCGGCGGTGTTAGGGGCAGCAGATTAGGGGTACATAGGGATAATGTAAGTAGCGGTGGTTCACGGAGCGGCAGATTAGGGGTTAAAAAAATATGCAGGGGTCAGCGATAGCGGGGGCGGCAGAATAGGGGTTAGTAAGTGTAAGGTTAGGGGTGTTTAGACTCTGGGTACATGTTAGGGTGTTAGGTGCAGACTTAGGAAGTGTTTCCCCATAGCAAACAATGGGGCTGCGTTAGGAGCTGAACGCGGCTTTTTTGCAGGTGTTAGGTTTTTTTTCAGCTCAAACAGCCCCATTGTTTTCTATGGGGGAATCGTGCACGAGCACGTTTTTGAAGCTGGCCGCGTCCGTAAGCACCGCTGGTATCGAGAGTTGAAGTTGCGTTAAATATGCTCTACGCTCCTTTTTTGGAGCCTAACGCAGCCATTCTGTGAACTCTCAATTCCAGCGGTATTTAAAAGGTGCGGCCAGAAAAAAGCACGCGTAGCTAACGCACCCCTTTGGCCGCAGAACTCTAAATCTAGGCGTTAGTGTTTTTTATTTTTCATGATTTTAGTGTTTATTATTGTAGATTTTTAAAAAATTTCGCAGGATTTGTTTTTTTCAGTTGTAATTTAGATTTTTTTTATTTTTTTTTCATAGTGTTAGGTTTTTTAAATTTAGATATTTTAATTGGCAGTTTTTTTTAAATTTTATTAGAATAGTTATGTTAGGTTAATTTATAGTTTAATGTTAGGTTTATATTTATTTTACAGGTACGTTTTTACTTATTTAAATATAGTTATATTGTAATTTTAATGTAAAGTTAGGGGGGTGTTTAGGGGTTAATAGTTTAATTTAGTGTTTTGTGATGTGGGGGGTGGTGGTTTAGGGGTTAATGGGTTTATTTAGTGGCAGAGATGTGGGAGGCCGGAGGTTTAGGGGTTAATAACTTTATTTAGTTGCAGCAATGTGGGTGGGCAGATTAGGGGTTAATAACTTTATTGAATAGTCACAATGTGGGTGAGCAGCAGATTAGGGGTTAATAGGTTTATTTTAGTGTTTGCTATGCGGAAGGGTGGCGGTTTAGGGGTTATTAGGTAGTTTATGGGTGTTAGTGTAGTTTGTGACAGTTTAGTTAGGAGTTTTGTGAAACATTTTTGTTACACAAAACTCATAACTACTGCTTTCAGATGGCGGTATGGATCGTGTCGGTATAGGCTGTAACATTAGCCTCACCGCACAACCTGTAATACCGTCGTTATGGAAATCCCACACATTTTTTTGAGTGCGGGATTGATGTTACAGGCTAAAATGCTTGCGGTATAGCTATACCCAACAGGGGGTTACTGCTTTTACGCTGAAATTGCCTTTTTTTCAGTGCTAAAAGCCGCAACGCAAAACTCGTAATCTAGGTGTCAGTATCCTCTGGAGCTTGGGTATAGTTTTCCCAACAGTAAGGAATGAAGTTGTTGACTCTCCCTGCTTATGGAAGGAAAACATAATTTATGCTGATCAGATAAATTCCTTTCCTTCCTGGCAGGGAGAGTCCACCACCCCGCCCGTAATTTATTTTTTTATTATTTCTTCTGGCACCTTTTATACCCTGATGTTTCTCCTACTTTTCCTTGTTCCCTCTGCAAAATGTCTGGGGGATAGGGGAAGTGGGAGGGATATGTAAGCCTTTGGCTGGGGTGTCTTTGCCTCCTCCTGGTGGCCAGGTGTTGTATTTCCAAACAGTAAGGAATTAAGTCGTGGATTCTCCCTGCCAGTTTGGAAAGGAATTTATCTGGTAAGCATAAATTATGTTTTTGTGGTGGCAATAGTAAGCTGAATTAGAATATTAAATAAAAATGCATTACAAATAACATACAGTAATAATAAATAAATATATATATACTACTTGTTTTAAAACTTGAGCCTCAGCCCCAGTATTATCTAACTGGGCTACCAATGTGTAAGGGTTTGGTGATGGGAGCCCAGGATGCAGAAGGAGAGTTAAATTAGGATCATTTTCGAGGTACAGACAAGGATGAGACAGAAGCAAAGCCAAACAGGCCAAAGGTCAGGTCAGGCAGCAAAGGTTTATAATCGATTAAGCAGGCAAAAGGTTAGTTCAGGCAACAAAGGTTCGTAATCAATTAAACAGGCAAAAGGTCGATATCAGGGTAACAGGATAAGAGCAAGTAGTAACACTATGTACACAGTATATCTGAACACTGAGCAGACTTTTCAGACATCTTTTTATAGGGAGAGAGACTGCCTTCCTCCGTAGCAGACGTGGTTTGAGTTCCTGTTCCACTAAGGGGTGGTGTGTGTGCACGCGCATGTGCCTAAGGATCATTCAGTATGTGTATGGTAGCTGCAGAGTGAGGTCTGGCTCATGTAACATGCGATAGCGTGTTGTATCTTGTGGCCTGTGAGCCCAGGTGAATATCTTGCACGTAGCTCCCGGTGCAGTGGGGCACGTGGTACAGTGGAGTCGGCCACATGGGGCCATGACAAGGAAGAGAGGGATAAGTTAGTGTGTGACCTTGACAGTACCCCCTTCTTAGGGTGTTGCCTCAGGAGACATCAAGGAGCAGGTTTTGAAGAATATTTCATATGGAAATAGGTTGAGGAGCATGAATGTTGTCCGCAGGTTCCAAGAACCTTTCTTCTGGACAATATGCTTTCCATTGAATGTAATACTCTAATGAATCTCTCTTTTTTGGGGAGTCTAGTATCTCCTGGACATAATACTCAGACTCACTGAACACTGTGATGGGGTCAGGAGGTGGTAAAATCCTATTAGGGAATCAATTTTCATTGACCTTCTTTATCAGGGAGACATGGAAGGAAGGAAGGAAGGATGTATGCGATAGCGGTCAGGTAGCTTAAATTGGACTACGACCGGACTTATTATTTTGTTGATATTAAAAAAGGTCCTATATACTTGGGACCTAACTTCTTGGAAGGGCAGAATAACTTGAGGTGCCTAGTAGACAGCCATACTTGTTGACCAACCTGATACACAGGGGTTGGGTTTCTTCTGCGGTTAGCATAGGTTTTGTAATATTCTTGACTGTGTTGTAAGGATCTTTGGACTTGTTTGAAACCTTGAGTCAGAATTCGGATTCATGACATGACATCTGGCACTGGAGTGAGTAGAGGTAAGCCAGGAAGGACTGAGGGTCAGAACCCATAGTTTAACATAAATGGAGAGGTGTGAAAGGAATTGTTGATTTTTGAATTGTAGGCAAATTCTGCTGTAGTCAGAAGTTCTTTCCAATCGTATTGAAGATGGTTTGTATAACATCGAAGATATGTTTCTAAAGTCTGGTTGGTTCTCTCTGTTTGGCCGTTGGATTGTGGATAAAATGCTGTAGAGAGGTCTACAGAGATCTGAAGGGAGGAACAGAAGGCTTTCCAAAAGTGTGATGTGAACTGAGTCCCCCTGTCAGAAAGAATGGAGTCAGGGACTCCATGGAGTCTGAAGACGTTGTCATGAAAAAATGATGCTGTCTTTTTAGCTGTTGGAAGTCCTTTGATAGCAATGAAGTGTGACATTTTTGTTAGACGATCGACTACTACCATAATTGTATTGTATTCTTGGGATTCAGGTAGGTCTACAATAAAGTCAACCATGAGATGACTCCAGGGTCTGGTTGGCATTGGTAGAGATAGGAGAAGCCCTGCTGTTTTGGTGGTGACACTTTTGGACCTTGCGCAGATAATACATGACTTAACATAGTCAAAGACATCCTGTCGGAGAGTAGACCACCAGAAGTATTGTTGAATGGAACAGAGAGTTTTTTGTTACCCCCCCCCATGACCTGCAAGGGGTATATCATGGAATTGCTGTAGAATTTTAAGTCGTAGGGATTCTGGAACAGATATCCTCCCATGAGCCAAAGGGTAACCATCTGGTGTGAGAGGCCCATGGAGGAAGCAGCAGTTTTTATATCTTTGAGAAGGTGGGCTGTGATCCCCAGAAAGTGATGGCTTTGAAGAACGGTTTCTTCTTTCTTGGTTTTGGAATCTTCTGGAGTCTCCATTCTGGACAGAGCATCTGCCTTTTGATTCCTAGAACCAGATCTATACGTTGCATGGAAGTTAAAATGTGTGAAATATAGTGCCCAGCGAGCTTGACGAAGATTGAGTGGTTTGGCACAGTGAAGATATTCTAGTTTTTTTATAGTCTGTGAATACCATGATGGGATGTGTGGTACCCTCTAGGAGATGTCTCTATTTTTCAAAGGCATGTTTGATGGCTAGGAGTTCCTTATCTCCAACATCATAATTGGATTTGGCTTTGGTTAGTCTTCATGAATAGAAGGCGAGAGAATGGAGAGAACCGGTTAGATCTTCTCTTTGTGAAAGTATAGTACCTGTGTTGGTGGCATCCACCTCTAAAACATAAGATTTCATGGGGTCAGGTAAATGCAGGATAGAAGCTGTTGTGAATAGGTGTTTCAAAGTGTCAAAGGACTGTTGTGCAGAGGGTGACCAGTGCCATACAGTGTCTTTCTTCGTAAGATTAGTGAGAGGCTGAGCTACTGTGGAGAAGTTGCAGATATCTGTTTCTTGTTTTGTGGTATTGGCCAGTTCAGGATGGCCTCCCTTTTTCGGGAATCCATTTCTACTTTACCGGGACGTATTATGAACCCTAATAATTTGACACAATTAGTCTCGAAAAAACATTTTTCTATCTTCGCATATAGAGTGTTGTGTTGTAACCTTTTTAATACTTTGAACATATGAAGGCGATGTGTGTGTAGATCAGGAGAAAAGACAAGTATGTCATCCAAATAGACCACTACGTACTGATCAAGTAAGTCTTGGAACACATCATTGAAGAAGTGTTGGAAAGATGAGGGGGCATTACATAGCTCATAGCGCATAACCAGATACTCATAGTGCCCATAACAAGAATGGCAGTGCAGTTTTCCATTCATCTCCCTGACAAACTCGTAGAAGGTTGTAAGCACCTTGTAGGTCTAGTTTGGAGTATATAGTGGCATTTTGGAGACGTTCAATGAGTTCAGCAATGAGGGGAAGAGGATCATTATTTTTTATGGTGATTCAATTAAGTTCATGGTAATTAACACAGGGGCATGAACTACTGTCTTTCTTTCCAACAAAAAATATACCAGCTCCTGCAGGAGAGGTAGAAGGTTGAATAAAGCCTTTTTTGTAGATTTTCTTGCATGTATTCTTTTAAGACCTGTAATTCTTTCTCTAACAAGTAGATTTTTCCAAAAGGAATAGGTGCACAAGGTAGAAGATTAATTGGGCAGTCGTAGGATCTGCTAGGTGGGAGGATTTCTACTCCTTTCTTATCAAATACATCTTGATATTGCTGCTATATTTCTGGTAAGATGGTCATCTCTTTTCTTTTCATACTTGCATCGAGAATGGAGTGTATGTACCCATTCTAATTTTTGTTTGAAATACACTGTGAGGAACATAGTAGAGAAGAGAAGGTTAAAACCCATATCCAGGGAATGCCTTGGATGACTGGAAACAGAGGTAAGGGTACCAGATCAAAAACTAGATTCTCTATATATCTTTTTATAGACATCTGAATAGGAAGGGATTGGTCCATGAGGGGACCAGAAGACAGAAAAGACCTATGACTTGGATTTTTAAAGGTGGATTTTTATTACATACAGGAATAGACAAGGCCTTTGGCTAATGCAGAGTCGATGAAGCAGCCACTGGCTCCAGAATCAATTAAGGCTCGACACATAGGTGTTCTTGTCCCACTGCAATGATAGAGAAATGGATACAGGAGGAGTAGTAGTATTCTGCATAGAGGTCATTAGGGAATGTTCTGATTTCTTTTTTCCAAATATTTTTGTGTTTTTCTGGCCATGTTCTTACTGTATGATTAGAACGTCCACAATATAGGCACAAGTTATCTCTTTTCCTTGGTTGTAATTCAGCAGGTGGTAGTCTTCCTTGTACCAATCCAACTGCATTGGCTCTTCATTTTGTAATGAAGGGGAAGCGACTATAGGATGTCTGGAATAATTAGTTTCATACTTACAATTGGAGGTATAGGAAGTGGCTCTTTCTTGGCGTCGCTCTCTCGCAAGCGTCGATCCAATTAGATTGCATGTTGCATAGAGGCTTCAAGTGTCTCCAGAATACCCAAATGAGCAAATTCATCCTTGAGAGTCTCTGACAGGCCTATTCCAGGCACCGACCTCTAATATTACATAAGTAAAAATGGTCTCATATCTTATGAAAGATTTTGTGCACAATATGTATAGAAAAAGGTGTGAGAGAATAAAGCAAAAATAAATGTATATTTTATTGTACAAATATACTGTATAATTTTCCAAAAATGTAAAAATATGAATCCGATGTTGCAGAGTTACAATACTTGAATATTATACCATACCAGACAGTCTGACAGCATTTTAGTTAAGAAAATATTTCTGCCCCCCCTTATAAGTTCAGGAAAGGGGTATTTATACCTTTTTAAACAATCCATTGGCTTTACATCATGAGTAATTAGCAAATTCTTTAACCTTGTGCAAAACCAAAATTGGCGCCATTGAGACTGGTCATAAAACATAAACAATTTTATAAAATTGGGTGAAAATACAAGATGTTCATTTCACAATAGCATATTATTTTACTTGATTTCTTATTTATTTTATTTTAAACTATTTTACTTATTTATGCATAATAAAACACTACATTGAAATAAATGCATCCATTATACATTCAGTAAAACATTTTATCTCTCATTTGGAATAACTACCTTTATTGATAAACTCCCTAACGGTTAAACTATATATCATTATAAACATGAATAAATGTGGTGCCTGTAACAAAATACTGTATGTCGGATGAGACGTGAAAAACCTCTCCGACACTTGCAGGGGCTGCCATAAGGCAATTATCTAGAAAAAAGGTGCTGCCCTTTGCGAGTTGTGAGATGCTTCCCAAAGAAAATGTTAAAAAATACTATGAAACTTGTCAGAGAACTTCCAACTATGTCCATTGCGCACTCTTGTTGGCCCAGTGTTTCTCAGTGTTCTCAGGTATCATTAACAGGCTAGATTTTCATGATATCTTAACTAGAACACAAGTGAAATAAACACCTGATGGGTGAGGACAGGCTAATAACTATGGTCACAGATCAGCTGATTATTTCACTTGTGCTCTAGTTCAGATATCCTACAAATCTAGACTGTTAGGGGTAGTTGAGGACTAGGACTGGAGCTGAAAACCACTGTTTTAGCCCACTAGCAGAGGTCATTGTAATATTATAATAAGAAAAACACTATGCTTTAAATAAATTTCAATAGCATTTTTCAGGTGCAGTGCAGTTGTCTTTTGATTTATACTTTCTGTGTTAAATAAATAAAAATCCTGGATAATTTATGATTTGAATGTGATATAACAATGCATTTTTTCTGTACACCTTTATTTCAGTATTTCATTTATTGATTTAATTCTAAATTATGATTTTTTTTTTTGTGAGTCCTATTGTAATATATGCACCTCCTTTATAAACGTAAAGGCAGGGAACATCCTCTTGTGATATACACTATTCTCTAGATAAAAATTGTCTTTGGAGAATTCTACCAGGAGCTTCATAGTACTGGAAAAAAATGTTAGAGAATCCCACAAGCTCTGGAACAATTAGATAATTGGGACCCTTGTGACAATAGAGAAGAAAAGATGTCACTCTCTGATTATAGTAAAATCAGATTATTGATTGCAGCTGTTTAAACCAATGGAAGATCTCAAAACATTTGATGGTGCAGAGAAAATACTTGACTATGATAGACCTGAAGCTTGTTTATTTTTATACTCCAGTTCACCATCAACAGCACTGGTATTTCATTTACATTTCATGACACAAAATCAGAGTTTCAAACATTTTGGTTACTTCTTATGCAGCCAAAAATGGATGAAAACACATTAGTAAACTAGCAAAATAAGATACAGAGAATGTGGTCTGAAAAGGTTTAAATAAAATTGATCAGTATATTTCCACATCCTTCATATAATAATAACTCTATAAATTAAAGGGACAGTCTAGTAAAAAATAAACTTTCATGATTCAGATAGGGCATGTAACTTTAAACAACTTTACAATTTACTTTTATCATACATTTTGCTTTGTATCTTGGTATTATTAGTTGAAAGCTAAACCTAGGTAGGCTCATATGCTAATTTCTTAGACCTTGAAGGCCGCCTCTTATCTTAAATCATTTTGAAATTTCGTTACAACTAGATGGTGTTAGTTCATGTGTTCCATATAGATAACATTGTGCTCACGCATGAGGAGTTACCTAGAAGTCAGCACTGATTGGCTAGAATGCAAGTCTGTCAAAAGAACTGAAATAAGGGGATAGTCTGCATAGGCTTAGATACAAGGTAATCACAGAGCTAAAAAGTGTATTAATATAACTGTGTTGGTTATGCAAAACTGGGGAACGGGTGATAAAGGGGTTATCTGTCTTTTTAAACAACAAACATTCTGATGTAGACTTTCCCTTTAATTAGTCATATTATTTACAGGAATTCAAATTATACAGGTAGATTTATAATAGTGCTTATAAGTTAATTTGATATATATATAGTCAATATAAAAAAACCTCACACTCGGCAAACTGCGTCTTAAGGTTCCCAAAGCAGGCAATACAAACAGGGAATTTGTAACCAAACAGCTTTTTTATTGCATAAGCAAATAGCCTGGTCCAAACGTTTTGGCTCCCCCTGGAGCCTTTTTCAATAGAGCCTGTGATATAAGGTGAGGTCTCTTGATATTGACTACACATTTCGTATAGCAGAGCACCAAGGTATTCACTTGGTGTGTGCCGTTTCTCTCCATGCTCCTTTATATATATATATATATATATATATATATATATATATATATATATATATATATATATATATATATATATATAGTCAGACAACATAAATTAACTCAACAGTCATTTTTTAATTCTTATTATCCAATCTGTTTGAAAAATGTTCAGAGAGCTGAAAATTTGTTGTCAATAAACTGAAATATAAAGGATGATGCTGTATAAAGTCTACTTTTGTTTTAATTATTGGGTTGCAAATTTTACAGAGAAAAATAATAGCACCTCAATTTATCTGTTAATATGTATATTATTTTCTAGGTTTTGCTTCTCTATTAAATATTGCAAATATTACAAAGTTACATTTTCTATTTTCTAGAAAATGTGTTTATTGGATGAGATAATTATTTTTAGCCATGCTAAATAGAATCATACAGTGAGAAAAAAGTTCCACAATTATATTTTTTCAGTGAGTTGATTTGAGTTAAATAGAGTTCTCAAAATCTTACAGGATAACAGGTGATATTTATATAAAAAAAAGAGTAATCTGAAGTCCTAACAAATCTAAGCCAGAGTGTGTTTTTTTTAGAACTTTTGGGTTTTAAAAATGGACACTAATGTCAAGAGCATGGAGTCTTAAACTCCATGCTCTATTGGCTGATCCAATCAGCCAATAGAATGCAAGCTCAATCCTATTTGATGATTGGATCAGCCAATAGGATGAAAGCTCAATCCTATTGGCTGATTGCAACAGACAATAGGATTTTTTCAACCTTAATTCCGATTGGCTGATAGAATTCTATCAGCCAATCGGAATCTAAGGGATGCCATCTTGGATGACGTAATTTAAAGGAACTTTCATTCGGAAGAAGACGTAGAAAGAAGAGGCTGCTCCGCGCCAGATGTCTTGAAGATGGAGCCGCTCCGCTTCTGATGGATGAAGATAGAAGATGCCGTCTGGATGAAGACTTCTGCTGGCTTGGATGAAGACTTCGGCCTGCTTTGATGAAGACTTCTGTCGGCTTTGCTGAGGACTTCTGCCCGCTACATTGAGGATGGATGTCGGGTCTTCAGAAACTGTATGTGGATCTTCGGGGGTTAGTGTTAGTTTTTTTTAATGGTTTATTGGGTGGGTTTTATTTTTAGCTTAGGGTTTGGGCAAGGAAAAAAGCTAAATGCCATTTTAAGGGCAATGCCCATCCAAATGCCCTTTTCAGGGCAATGGGGAGATTAGGTTTTTTAGATTAGGATTTTATTTGTGGGGTTGGTTGTGTGGGTGGTGGGTTTTACTGTTGGGGGGGTGTTTGTATTTCTTTACAGGTAAAAGAGCTGATTTATTTTGGACAATGCCCTGCAAAAGGCCCTTTTAAGTGCCATTGGTAGTTTATTGTAGGCTAGGGGTTTTTTAATTTGAGGGGGCTTTTTTGTTTTCATAGGGCTCTTAGATTAGGTGTAATTAGTTTAAATATTTGACCATTTGTTGGTTTTTTTTCAGTGTAACTTAGTGTTTATTTTTTTGTAACTTAGTTGTTAGTTTTTTGTAACTTTGTAATTTTTAATAGTAGATTTAAAATATTTGAGTAGGGTTAGGTTTTTAACTATATAATATATTTAATTTAATTTGTAGTTTAAGGTAATTTTAGTCTAAAAGGGTATATTAATTATTAGTTTGATATAGTTTAATGTAATTTTAGTATAATAGTTAGGGTAGGTTAATTAATAGTTTAATATAGTTTAATTTAAATCTAAAGGTAAGTTTTAATTTATTATAAGATAGGGATGAGTTAATATTTAATATAAAGCTAGCGGGTTGTTAGGTTTAGGGGTTAATAGGTTAATTTAGTTTATGGCGATGTGGGGGGCTGGTGGTTTAGGGGTTAATAGGTTTAGTAAGTGGTACTGATGTGGGAGGGCAGGGGTTTAGGGGTTAATACATTTATTTAGTTGTGGTGGGCTCCAGGAGCGGCAGGATAGGGGTTAATACTTTTACGTAGGCGGCGGTGTCGGGGCGGCAGATTAGGGGTTAATAAGTATTATGTAGGTGGCGGCAGTGGCGGGGCGGCAATTTAGGGGTTAATACGTATAATGTAGGTGGCGGCAGTGTTGTGGCAGCAGATTAGGGGTTAATAAGTATTATGTAGGTGGTGGCAGTGTCGGGGTGGCAGATTAGGGGTTAATAAATTATGTGAAATCCAGGCACGCTGGGCCGGAATAGTGGCGAGCGTACCTGGTAGATATTTGATAACTAGCAAAAGTAGTCAGATAATGCCGAATTTGCATTCGGAACATCTGTAATGACGTACGCATCGATTTGTGTTGGACTGAGTCCGGCGGATCGTATGTTACATCACAGATTTCAACTTTTACCGGTCTGTAGGCTTTGATAAATGGGCTGAATCAAGCTCGCCACAATTATGCTGCATAATTCCAGCGTATTTGCGGTTGATGGCTTGATAAATAGGCCTCAATGTATCAAATTACTTAGGCCTAGATTTGGAGTTTTGCGGTAGAAGGGCTGTTAACGCTCCGCTGGCTTTTTTCTGGCCGCACCATAAATTTAACTCTGGTATCGAGAGTTCAAACAAATGCTGCGTTAGGCTCCAAAAAAGGAGCGTAGAGCATTTTTACCGCAAATGCAACTCTCGATACCAGAGTTGCTTACGGACGCGGCCAGCCTCAAAAACTTGCTCGTGCACGATTCTCCCATAGGAAACAATGGGGCTGTTTGAGCTGAAAAAAACCTAACACCTGCAAAAAAGCAGCATTCAGCTCCTAACGCAGCCCCATTGTTTCCTATGGGGAAACACTTCCTACGTCTGCACCTAACACTCTAACATGTACCCCGAGTCTAAACACCCCTAACCTTACACTTATTAACCCCTAATCTGCCGCTCCCGCTGACCCCTGCATATTTTTTTTAACCCCTAATCTGCCGCTCCGTAAACCGCCGCCACCTACGTTATCCCTATGTACCCCTAATCTGCTGCCCCTAACACCGCCGACCCCTATATTATATTTATAAACCCCTAATCTGCCACCCCCAACGTCGCCTCCACCTACCTACAATAATTAACCCCTAATCTTCCGACCGCAAAGCGCCGCCACCTACGTTATCCCTATGTACCCCTAATCTGCTGCCCCTAACACCGCCGACCCCTATATTATATTTATTAACCCCTAATCTGCCCCCCACAACGTCGCCGACACCTGCCTACACTTATTAACCCCTAATCTGCCGAGCGGACCTGAGCGCTACTATAATAAATGTATTAACCCCTAATCCGCCTCACTAACCCTATAATAAATAGTATTAACCCCTAATCTGCCCTCCCTAACATCGTCGACACCTAACTTCAATTATTAACCCGTAATCTGACGACCGGAGCTCACCGCTACTATAATAAATGGATTAACCCCTAAAGCTAAGTCTAACCCTAACTCTAACACCCCCCTAAGTTAAATATAATTTAAATCTAACGAAATAAATTAACTCTTATTAAATAAATTATTCCTATTTAAAGCTAAATACTTACCTGTAAAATACATCCTAATATAGCTACAATATAAATTATAATTATATTATAGCTATTTTAGGATTTATATTTATTTTACAGGCAACTTGGTAATTATTTTAACCAGGTACAATAGCTATTTAATAGTTACCTAGTTAAAATAATAACAAATTTACCTGTAAAATAAATCCTAACCTAAGATATAATTAAACCTAACACTACCCTATCAATAAATTAATTAAATAAACTACCTACAATTACCTACAATTAACCTAACACTACACTATCAATAAATTAATTAAACACAATTCCTACAAATAAATACAATTAAATAAACTAGCTAAAGTACAAAAAATAAAAAAGAACTAAGTTACAAAAAATAAAAAAATATTTACAAACATAAGAAAAATATTACAACAATTTTAAGCTAATTACACCTACTCTAAGCCCCTTAATAAAATAACAAAGCCCCCCAAAATAAAAAAATGCCCTACCCTATTCTAAAATAAAAATAGAAAAGCTCTTTTACCTTACCAGCCCTTAAAAGGGCCTTTTGCGGGGCATGCCCCAAAGAATTCTGCTCTTTTGCCTGTAAAAAAAAACCATACAATACCCCCCCCAACATTACAACCCACCACTCACATACCCCTAATCTAACCCAAACCCCCCTTAAATAAACCTAACACTAAGCCCCTGAAGATCTTCCTACCTTGTCTTCACCATCCAGGTTCACCGATCCGTCCTGAAGAGCTCCTCCGATGTCCTGATCCAAGCCCAAGCGGGGGGCTGAAGAGGTCCATGATCCGGTCAAAGTCTTCATCCAAGCGGGGCAGAAGAGGATCTTCCATCCGATTGAAGTCTTCATCACAAGCAGCATCCATCCGGAGCGAAGCGGCAGGATCCTGAAGACCTCCAGCGCGGAACATCCATCCGGCCCCACGACTGAACGACGAATGACTGTTCCTTTAAGGGACGTCATCCAAGATGGCGTCCCTCGAATTCCGATTGGCTGATAGGATTCTATCAGCCAATCGGAATTAAGGTAGGAATTTTCTGATTGGCTGATGGAATCAGCCAATCAGAATCAAGTTCAATCCGATTGGCTGATCCGATCAGCCAATCAGATTGAGCTCGCATTCTATTGGCTGATCAGAACAGGCGGCGCTTTGCGGTCGGAAGATTAGGGGTTAATTATTTTAAGTAGCTGGCGGCGACGTTGTGGGGGGCAGGTTAGGGGTTAATAAATGTAATACAGGGGTCGGCGGGGTTAGGGGCAGCAGATTAGGGGTACATAAGTATAACGTAGGTGGCGGTCGGCAGATTAGGGGTTAAAAAATTTTAATCGAGTGGCGGCGATGTGGGGGGAGCTCGGTTTAGGGGTACATAGGTAGTTTATGGGTGTTAGTGTACTTTAGGGTACAGTAGTTAAGAGCTTTATGAACCGGCGTTAGCTCAGAAAGCTCTTAACTACTGCTATTTTCCTGCGGCTGGAGTTTTGTCGTTAGAGCTCTAACGCTCACTTCAGAAACGACTCTAAATACCGGCGTTAGGAAGATCCCATTGAAAAGATAGGATACGCAATTGACGTAAGGGGATCTGCGGTATGGAAAAGTCGCGGCTGGAAAGTGAGCGTTAGACCCTTTAATCACTGACTCCAAATACCAGCGGGCGGCCAAAACCAGCGTTAGGAGCCTCTAACGCTGGTTTTCACGGCTAACGCCAAACTCCAAATCTAGGCCTTAGATACTAAACTGCCACATTTAAAAAAATCATGATGTACCTTAGTATGATGACAACATTATGCCCTTTATATTTCATTCTAACGCTCTTTCAGGCTTGCTGTATTGATTCTGTGTTAAAGTAACATTGTCTGTTTAAGTATAATAGCTAACCAAGCTAATTTATAAATGATTTGCTTTGCAAGGGTTGCATTTTTTTTTCAAAAAAGGAAATAACTAAATAACTTTATTTCTAGCATTCCGAATTTTTTTTTCTGTCTGTGTGGGTAATTAGGGGTGGGATTATTTTCACCTGTGTGGGCCTTGCAAGGCTATAAATTTAGCACATTTACTCTGTGAGCTTGCTCTTTCAGGCTTGCTGTATTGATTCTCTGTTAAAGTAACATTGTCTGTTTAAGTATAATAGCTAACCAAGCTAATTTATAAATTATTTGCTTTGCAAGGGTTGCATTTTTTTTTTTTAAAAAAAAAAGGAAATAACTAAATAACTTTATTTCTAGCATTCCAAATTTTTTTTTCTGTCTGTGTGGGTAATTAGGGGTGGGATTATTTTCACCTGTGTTGGCCTTGCAAGGCTATAAATTTAGCACATTTACTCTGAGCTTGCTCTTTCAGGCTTGCTGTATTGATTCTCTGTTAAAGTAACATTGTCTGTTTAAGTATAATAGTTAGCTAACCAAGGTAGTTAGGCAAACAAGGGTTTGGGGTAACCAAGGGGAAATATATTTATTTTTTACTTTTAAGTTAAACCTTTTATTAAGAATATGTGAGAATCTCATTCAGTGTACAGCTTGACACATGTTTGCATCACTGGAGCATCCGCTTCTGGGCTTATATGTTTGTGGCAAGTGTGAGCATATTGTCTCTTTAGAAAGTCGTATTGGGGATCTGGAGGAACAAATTGCAACACTACATGAAATTCAGACACTTGAAAGGGAAATAGGATAGGACTGAGCTGGTTGTTAATGGTTCCAGCAGTGGGAATGGGGAGGATTCAGATGAGGAGACTCCAGGATTTAGCTGGGTCACAGTTAGAGGGCGAAGTAAAGGTAAGCGGAAGAGACAGGCCATTTCTGAGCTGGTACACCCCAATAGATTTGCCAGATTAAGTGAAGATGTTGGGGAAATCAGTTCAGGGGTGGCAGTGTCAGAGAGGGCTGTGTTGCCTAGTATAGTGAACAGTCCTTTAGCTGTGGAAGAGGAGCATACTATGGTGGGCAGTCCTTCAGTCATGGAAGAGGGGCATACAAGTCAGGGCCAGAGGCAGATGTTGGTAGTAGGAGACTCTATTATAAGGCAGGTTGATAGGGTAATTTGTCATCCAGACCCTTTACATAGAACAGTTTGTTGTCTTCCAGGGGCTCGTGTTAGGCATATTGTGGAGCGTATTGATAGATTGTTAGAGGGATGTGGGTCTGATCCTGCAGTCATGGTGCATATTGGTACTAATGAAGGAATCAGTGGGAGATGGAGAGTCCTAAAAAATGACTTCAGGGAGCTAGGTAGCAAGCTTAAAGCAAGGACCTCCAAAGTAATATTGTCTGAGATATTACCAGAGCCGTGTGTTAACTCAGTAAGGCAGAAGGAGCTAAGGTCTGTTAATTCATGGCTAAAACCAAGGTGTAAAAATGAGGGGTTTGACTTTTTAGAACACTGGGCTGATTTTTCACTAGGGTACAATTTGTACAGTAAGGATGGATTGCACCTGAATGACATGGGTGCAGGTGTGTTGGGGGAAAGGATGGTAGCACGTTTAGAGAACCTTTTAAACTAGGCAAAGGGGGGGAGGGTCAATTAGAACAAAATAGAACAGAGAGATCAGTCTGTGAATATGTCACTCCCAAGGAAGGGATGACTTAAGAAATGTCACATTAGAAAGTATAGAGGAAAGCACACCAAGTAGCAGCAGAAAGCACATGAAAATTAAATGTATGACAACAAATGCAAGAAGCATGACAGGTAAAATGGGGGAGCTGACACTCTTAGTTGCAGAAGAGGACTATGATGTTATCAGTATAACTGAAACTTGGTGGGATGATTCACATGACTGGGCAGTTAACTTAGAGGGACAGGAATAATAAAAGGGGTGGAGGAATCTGCATGTATATTAAACCTAACCTTAAACCTACAATAAGGGAAGATATTTATGATACAAGTGACAATGTAGAGACCCTGTGGGTTGAAATAAAGAGTGGGGGGGGGGGGAAATCCTAAAAAAAATATTACTAGGAACATGCTACAAGCCTCCCAACATTAGTGACCCGGAGGAAACTCAACTACTTATCCAAATAGGTAAGGCTGCTAATAACAGTTCTGTAATTATGGGAGATTTTAACTACCCTGATATAAACTGGGCCAATGAAACTAGTAATTCAGCTAAGGGGGATAGATTTTTAAAAGTTCTCAGGGATAACTTCATGTCACAATTAATAGAGGAGCCAACTAGGAGTAAAGCTATATTGGATTTAGTGCTATCAAACAATACAGATATAATATCAGGGTAACAGTGATCATAACATGGTCACATTTGAAATCTCTTTTCATATGCAGTGTTTTAAAGGCTTAACTAAGACTTTTAATTTCAAGAAAGCAAAATTCAACGATTTAAGGAAATCATTAAATAATATAAATTGGGACAATATTTTCTAATAAAAATACAGAGGATAAATGGATAATATTTAAAAATTTGTTAAATAAATATACATATCAACACATACCATACGGTTATAAAAATAAAAATAAAAAAACAAAGCCATTATGGCTAAATAAAAATGTGTTAAGAGAAATTAGGAAAAAACGTAGGGCATTTAAATTATTAAAAGAAAATAGTACAGACTCAGCATATAATATTTATAAGGAATGTAACAAAGCATGCAAAAAAGCAATCAAATTAGCCAAAAATGAAAATGAAAAATTCTTTAAGTACATAAATAGCAAAAAATCTAAGAAGGATAATATAGGTACATTAAAATGCGTGGAGGAAAGCATGATAAATAATGACAGGGAGAAGGCTGAGGTACTAAACCAGTTTTTTTTCTTCAGTATACACAAGAGAGGAACCATTGATTGATACTTTGGAACAGAATAGAACATGCCAGTCCATACCACTAACTGGGTTTTGTTTAGAGGATATCAGGAAAAAACTGGAAAATATTAAGGTAAATAAAACTCCAGGCCCAGATGGAATACACCCAAGGGTGTTAAGGGAACTTAGAACTGTTATAGACAAACCTTTACTCTTAATTTTTCAAGACTCATTATCCTCAGGCATGGTACCCCAGGATAGGCGTAAAGCTGATGTGGTGCCACTCTTCAAAAAGGGAAGCAGGGATGATCCAGGAAGCTATAGACCAGTTAGTTTGACATCAATAGTGGGGAAGATATTTGAAGGGATTATAAGGGATTATATTGATGAGCATATTCGTGTAAACAAGATTATGGGTTCTAATCAGCATGGCTTTAGGAGAAATAGATCATGTCAAACTAATCTAATTAGATTCTACGAGGATGTAAGTAAAAATATAGATAAAGGGGAATCAGTTGATGTGATATACTTAGATTTTGCAAAGGCATTTGATACAGTGCCACATGAGAGATTAATGCACAAAATTAAGAGACGGGGAATAGCTGAAAATGTTAGCTCATGGATAAATAACTGGATAAAAGATAGGGAGCAACGAGTAGTAGTAAATGGATCATACTCAGATTGGACAAAGGTAATCAGTGGCGTCCCCCAGGGATCAGTACTGGGCCCTGTTCTTTTTAATATTTTTATAAATGACTTGGAGCAAGGATTAAATAGCGACATCTCTATTTTTGCAGATGATACTAAGTTAAGTAAGGTCATTAGGTCAGAGCAGGAAGAACTCTCTTTACAAAGGGATTTGCTAAAATTAGAACTATGGGCAAGTGAATGGAAAATGAGATTTAATACGGAAAAATGCAAGGTTCTACATTTTGGAAGTAAAAATAAGCAGGCTACGTATTTTTTAAATGGGACAAGACTTAGCCAAACACAGGAGGAAAGGGATTTGGGAGTAGTAATAGATAACAAGCTAAAGATGAGTGCACAATGCAGGGCAGCGTCTTCAAAGGCTAATAAGATACTAGAATGTATTAAAAGAGGCATTGATTCAAGGGAGGAAAGCATAATTCTGTCATTATATAAAGCCCTGGTAAGACCTCACCTTGAGTTTGGAGTGCAGTTCTGGGGACCGATTGCTAAAAAAGATATTGCAGAACTAGAAAAAGTTCAGAGAAGGGCCACAAAGCTAATAAGGGGATTGGAGAAATTAACCTATGAGGAGAGGCTAGCCAAATTGGGTCTGTTCTCTTTAGAAAAAAGGCGCTTGAGAGGTGATATGATTAATTTATATAAATATATTCAAGGCCCATATACAGAGATGGCAGAAGCTCTGTTTATTCCAAGAAAATTGTTTCTGACAAAAGGTCATAATTTAAGGTTGGAGGAAAGGAGATTTAATCTCCTGCAATGGAAATGTTTTTTCACTGTAAGAGAAATAAAATTGTGGAACTCATTACCAAAGGAGGTAGTGAATGCCATAACCATTGATACATTTAAAAATAGTCTGGATAAATTTCTGTATATAAACAAAATTCATGGATATTATTGCTAGTATTAAATGGGTCACATTTTAAGGGGGTTATTTAAGCTTAACTGGAGCTTTTTGTAAGTATTTTAGATTTGTATAGGTTGAACTCGATGGACTTCAGTCTTTTTTCAACCTTATCTACTATGTTACTATGTTGAATACATCGAGAATGCAATTTCATGTTACAATACATATTTCGAGGAAAAAATATAATATATAAAACCAAGTTAAAAACAATAATCAATATGTTGCATTGATATTATGCTGTATTACTATCATTAGTCACATTAGCAGAAAATGAATGATATTAAAAACAAATAATAAGATTTGATTATAGTAATACTAACAGACCACATAATTAATTTCCATAATAACAAAAACAGCATATCTTATAGACAAATAAATAGATGAATAAATGCATTGTAGTGATAATAGGAAATTCATCAGCTAAGTAGAGTATAAAACATGAAATGTAAACAATGAAGTATAGAATAAATACTAATAGTAATAAATAAAATAAAAAAGGAACTATAGGAAGTGAAATATAAAAAAATGAATAAAAGATGGAATCCTCCTATATAGTCATTCACCATACCTACAATACTTTAAACATATGTTTTTCCTTAACACCTAAAATACTGCTAATATTCACACTACACTAAATAAAAATCTAATAGGGAGGATGTATTGTTAAGCATACACTAATCCTCTATGAAAGCTGCCAAATCTATATCTTTAAAGGAATATGAACTTAAGGAATCAAATTAGCTCCAGTTTTTTTAGATCAGTAGTTTAACCAAATTGGCTAAATAAGTCATCTTGTGGATTTTATAAATATGGGAGAAAGGGTTGCAGCTGTTGTGAACATATAGCTAAGAACAACAGGAATTTTGGAAAGGCAGGGAATGAGTTCGCCTTTAAGATCAAGGATCTTATAAATTGCAAAACTAATTATGTAGTGTATTTATTGAAGTGCCCATGTGACAGGCTCTATGTAGGTCGCACGAAATGCTCTGTCAAGACAAGGTTTAGTAAACATTTAAGAAACATAGAAAGTAGGGTTAAAACACATGGCTTGTCAGCAGCACACTTTTTAGAGGCACACAATAGGAACAAGTCAGGATTGAGCATTTGAGCCATAGAACATATTAAAAACTCAGACAGTGGGAGACCTACTGGATCCATAGGTTGGGTACCATGGAACCAGTGGGTCTCAATCTAGATATAGATGTGGCAGCTTTCATAGAGGAATAGTGTATGCTTAACAACACATCCTCCCTATTAGATTTTTATTTAGTGTAGTGTGAACATTAGCAGTATTTTAGGTGTTAAGGGAAACATATGTTTAATTATTTAATCAATTAATAAA
This sequence comes from Bombina bombina, assembly GCF_027579735.1. Taxonomy (NCBI): domain Eukaryota; kingdom Metazoa; phylum Chordata; class Amphibia; order Anura; family Bombinatoridae; genus Bombina; species Bombina bombina. Next base: position 665,987,477 of record NC_069502.1, on the reverse strand, counting down.
GTATTGTAGGTATGGTGAATAACTATATAGGAGCATTCCATCTTTTATTCCATTTTTTTATATTTCATTTCCTATAGTTAATTTTTTATTTTATTTTTTATTTCATTTTCTACACTTCATTGTAAATTGATACATTGTCTTAAAAATACTGTGATGTCATATAGACCTCCAAATAAATAGGAGGGAGAGGAGTGGGCATAGCCTCTGATGAAGCAGGGAGGAGCACTGTGAAATGCATAAGGTCACTCCCACACACACGTACAGTGATGTTTGCCTATCCTGTTTGGTGGTGAACCTTTGCCAGTTATACGGGCTTGCTACCTAGAGGAGGGACTCACTTCAATATCCCCCAGTTTGGCAGCTGGTGGTTGCACTCACGGATTTAGGAGATTGGGGATACGGAGAGTGCTCCAGGATTCAGTGGGGTGTCAACTGTGCCAACGCTTGTAACGTACCTCACATTCAGGTCTGATTTGTGAGTTTATCTATTTTATATATAACAAAAAGCTATTTTATTGGATATACTACACTTATATTGTTTATTTTTCTCATTTGCGCTCCATGTCCTTTTGTTTTTAGTTTCAGTTTGTCTTCATCATTCATGGAAATCGCACCAGTGAATAATAAGGGAGCTGCATTCCAAAGAGAAATGGCACTTTGAATTGGATACTGTGATTCACCTTTCTTGTGCAAGTTTCTACATCACAGTAGGATTTTACAGCAAACTTTTTAACTTATATTGTTAACAAGTTTTATGAACTATTTTGGTAAATTTGAGCACTATTAAACATATGTGTACACTTTAGTACTTGGCACTTCTGAGCCAAACAATACGATAGTCAGCCGGCATCAGCAGTGATATGGTCTTGTATTGCTTTGATCTCATGAAATTTCACATAAAATTCCTTAAACTAAATAGGAAAACAATATGACTGTGGCTGCACATGCTAGATGCACACTCCCTGGGACTAAAGTCTCTTTGCAGTGGGGTGGGAATATATATATGTTCCGTGCTCACTCCATATTTTATATTCACAGCCCAGATGACTCCTCATAAAATGGAGTAGGATTTCAAAAATGGAGGGCACTCACCGGTCTTTTCATCATCACAACAGATACTTTATTATATCATATCAAACAGAGTCGACGTTTCGGCTCATGTACTGAGCCTTTTTCGAAACAATCTTAATGTATTACAATTACAGTGTCTTACGCTGTTCTCCAAGGGAAGTCTGTGTGAGTGCCCTCCTACATTTTTGATATACTCTCTCTCCCTCTCTCTCTCTCTCTCTCTCTCTCTCTCTCTCTCTCTCTCTCTCTCTCTCTATATATATATATATATATATATATATATATATATATATATATAATTGCCTGATATATTTAAGACACATTATCTATGCAAAATATATTTAAAAAAATAAGCACTGCATTATAAAAATATCTGAATATACAATAAATGCAATAACTGGCTTAAAACATCTGAAAGTTAGAGAAACCAACAAACTGATTTCTAAACTATATATTAAACTACACAACTGTAATTATTGTTCAGAGAATAGAAAGCTTGAAATGTCCACATAGTACAGAAAGAAAATATTCATCCTCTAACCAGATTGTTTACTTTCTGGGTGCTGTACAATCCACTAATGCACAATAGAAAGACAATGCAATAACACTCAGGGGGGCGATTTTTCATTTGTCGGACACTGTTGGCATTTATCATTGCACAAGCATTTCTCGTGAAATGCTTATGCAATACCGCCCCTTCACATTTGCGTCCAATCTGCCGCTAGCAGGGGATGTCAATCGAACGGATCGTATCCAACCGGGCTGATTGCTGTCCGCCATCTCAGAGGTGGCGGACGAGTCATGGAGCAGCGGTCTTTTGACAGCTGCTTCTAAACTTATGTTTCCGACGAGCCTGAAGGCTTGCGCAAAAACTGCTGCATTCACAGCATAATAAATTGGCCCCTAACTCTGAATTTCCAATTATCTGCAGATTTTCTTCTTTGAAAGTTCAAATATTGCATTTATATCCATGCCCACTGTGTCATGTGACAGCTATCAGTCAATTACTGACTTGTGTATATGCTGTGAACTCTTGCATATGGTCAGTAGGAGTTGGTGCCTCAGAATGTGTGAATATTAAAAGACTGAGCGCAAACTAATAATGAAAGTAAATTGTAAAGTTGTTTAAAAAAGTGTGCTGTATCTGAATCATGAAAGTTTAATTTTTACTTTAGTGTCCCTTTTACTTATTTGTTCATAGGAGATAGTAATGTAATGTGATTATTTACATTCCCTATGATACTAGGTAGAAACCTCCATTGAGTCTAAAATTCTATAACCAATATTTATTGGCTCAGAAGAAGAAGACTCATTTTTCTTTTTTTTTTTTTATTAAGCCTTTATTCCTAATAGGTTAATTGTTCTAAAAAGGTAACATGGATGGAAGAGTAGGGAAGTCACAGATTATGGAAAGGAAAAGGAATTATTACAAACAAACTGAAGAAACTGAAGCAAGCATTACCCAGGATACTGAGCCAAAAATGGGCTGGCTTCTATGCTTACAGTCCTGCTTTTTTAAATAAAGATACCAAGAGAATGAAGAAAATTTGAGTAGGAGTAAATTAGAATGTTGCTTAAAATTGCATGCTCTGTCTGAATCATTAGATTAGGTAACAATGTGGTTTTAATATCCCATTAATACAATTATGTAACAATTATAAGCAACCATAGCAATTTGTGTGGCCAATGGAAGCCATCACCTTGTTAAAAAAAGCATATCTCAAACATAACCCTACTGCATATGAAGGTAATAAATGGCACTACACTAAAAACTGTATGTTGCCTGCAAATTGATAATAGAATGACACTATTATATATGCTAAATACAATGTAGAATGGTGTGGCTAAGAAATCATCATGAATTAGCCTTTTTGAAAATGTGAATACATGTAGAAGAATGTTCCAATCCCTTTCTATCCGGGTTAAACCCTCAGAAACATAACTGACCTTAGAAGTTCTAATTTCATGAACTGTGACTGGATAAAAATGCTCTGATAATAATGTGTTCCTATTTTTAATGATCTGGACCACAATCTCTTAAACACACTCTTCACTACAGCATGCTACAAAAATATAATTTTATTATTGCTGCAATAGATGTTATTATATAGAATTAAAGATATATGTGACCTACCTGTTAGTAGATTGTATCTTAGCCATTGGTGGTTTCTTTCCATCCATCATATTCTTTTTGGACAAAGGTGTTTCATCAATATATGCAGGTAAAGTATAAACTGTGCATGTACTATTACTTTTATATGTATTTTATGCAGACAAGATCTGTTTTTGTTCGTCAGTTAAATGCAATTCCTAGTGGATATGATTTCTTTCTGAATAAAGAGGTTTAATAATGCAATTGCAGTGCCTGATACTTCTAAAACTGACCCCTGCTGCTAATTTTGAACAAGCAGGTTGTCCAAACGTATACAGCCACTTACAAGAGATATCTTTGATTTCCTTCTCTATATGATGTCTTTCTAACTCTGTGTCTTTAGAGCTTAGCTGTAATAAGACCCAGTGACAGTAAATAATTCTGTCATCTCCAGTATAATGGAATACGTGATATCTTGTTTTACATCTGTACTTTCTAAGGACCTTTCAATAAGATGATATTTCACTAAATCTATAATGAAAATGATAATATGACATTGCTTTATTTATAGTGTGTGTATAGCATCTATGCGTGAGTGTCATGAAGATCATTTTGAAGCTGGTAATATTAATCATACCCAAGGTTCTTATTTTGCAACACACAGCAGTATACATGTTCCAACTGATGATTTAAATCTCCTGAATAAATACAGATTTATATACATATAAAAAAACTAGTTTTTGTAGAATACATTTACTGCAAACAAATATACATTTTATTATAATACTCTGTTAAATTAATTAACATTTTAATGCAATAGTTCTATGAATACTGATTATTTTAATAAACAGCTCTTATAATGCGCAGTCAATTGTTTATTTTGCTTATCTTTGTTAATCCGTAGTGGGATGTGCACAATATTAGTTTTATTCTTTTTATACAGAGATACAGATGATTGTGCTTTGCTAATGTAAATGGTAATTTGCGAAGGTTAAAAATGTTACTTGCTTCTGATGCATTAATCATGGTGCAGTATTCTTCAGTAAGATTCTTTTGCAAATCCAATATGAAAGGTTTTCTTTAATTGCAACAGTTAGTAAATCTCTTCTGCAGACATGGCAGAAAGTATAAAGACAAAACCATTTCTGTGACTCTAGAATTTAACCCCTTAGTGACCAGAGCACTTTTCCATTTTCTGTCCGTTTGGGACCAAGGCTATTTTTACATTTTTGCGGTGTTTGTGTTTAGCTGTAATTTTCTTCTTACTCATTTACTGTACCCACACATATTATATACCGTTTTTCTCACCATTAAATGGAATTTCTAAAGATATCATTATTTTCATCATATCTTATAATTTACTATAAAAAAAATGATAAAATATGAGGAAAAATGGAAAAAAACACACTTTTTCTAACTTTGACCCCCAAAATCTGTTACATATCTAAAACCACCAAAAAACACCCATGCTAAATAGTTTCTAAATTGTGTCCTGAGTTTAGAAATACCCAATGTTTACATGTTCTTTGCTTTTTTTGCAAGTTATAGGGCCATAAATACAAGTAGCACTTTGCTATTTCCAAACCATTTTTTTCCAAAATTAGCGCTAGTTACATTAGAACACTGATATCTTTCAGGAATCCCTGAATATCCCTTGACATGTATATATTTTATTTTAGTAGACATCCCAAAGTATTGATCTAGGCCAATTTTGGTATATTTCATACCACCATTTCAAATACAAAAAATTGTTCACTTTTTCACAAATTTTTTCACAAACTTTAGGTTTCTCACTGAAATCATTTACAAACAGCTTGTGCAATTATGGCATAAATGGTTGTAAATTCTTCTCTGGGATCCCCTTTGTTCAGAAATAGCACACATATATGGCTTTGGCGTTGCTTTTTGGTAATTAGAAGGCCGCTAAATGCCACTGCGCACCACAAGTGTATCATGCCCAGCAGTTAAGGGGTTAATTAGGGAGCTTTTAGGGAGCTTGTAGGGTTAATTTTAGCTTTAGTGTAGTGTAGTAGACAACCCCAAGTATTGATCTAGGCACATTTTGGTATATTTCATGCCACCATTTCACCGCCAAATGCGATCAAATTAAAAAAAACGTAAAATTTTTCACAATTTTAGGTTTCTCACTGAAATCATTTACAAACAGCTTGTGCAATTATGGCACAAATGGTTGTAAATGCTTGTCTGGGATCCGCTTTGTTCAGAAATAGCAGACATATATGACTTTGGCGTTGCTTTCTGGTAATTAGAAGGCCACTAAATCCTGTTGCGCCTCACACGTGTATTATGGCTAGCAGTGAAAGGGTTAATTAGGGAGTTTGTAGTGAGCTTGCAGGGTTAATTTTAGCTTTAGTGTAGAGATCAGCCTCCCATCTGACACATCCCACCCCCTGATCCCTCCCAAACAGCTCCCTTCCCTCCCCCACCCCACAATTGTCCCCGCCATCTTAAGTACTGGCAGAAAGTCTGTTAGTACTAAAATAAAAGGGTTTTAAAAAAAAAATGAAATTTTTTTTAGCATATTTACATATGCTACTGTGTAGGATCCCCCCCTTAGCCCCCAACCTCCCTGATCCCCCCAATACCGCTCTCTAACCCTCCCCTCTGCCTTATTGGGGGCCATCTTGGGTACTGGCAGCTGTCTGCCAGTACCCAGTTTACAATAAAAAGTGCTTTTTTTTTTGTTTGTTTTTTTTTTTCTGTAGTGTAGCTTCCCCCCCCACCCCCCACAGACAAACCCCCACCACCTTGCTGATTGTTTTAATTTTCATTTTTTTTATATTTTTTATTTCCCCATTTTCTGCAGTGTAGCGGTTCCCACCCGCTCCCTCCCCGTGCACGCGCCCGCCCCCACCCTCCCGTGCATGCGCGTGCGCCCGTGCGTGCCCCCAGCCACCCCCGCCCACGATCCCGCCCCCCTTCACATCCACAGGGCCATCGATGGCCGCCACCCGCCTCCCGGTCCGGCTCCCACCCACCAACACAGGGAGCAACCGATCTCCGGTGCAGAGAGGGCCACAGAGTGGCTCTCTCTGCACCGGATGACTTAAAAAGGTTATTGCAGGATGCCTCCATATCGAGGCATCACTGCAATAACCGGAAAGCAGCTGGAAGCGAGCAGGATCGCTTCCAGCTGCTTTCCACACTGAGGACGTGCAGGGTACGTTCTCAGGCATTAACTGCCTTTTTTCTGAGGACGTACCCTGCACGTCCTCAGTCGTTAAGGGGTTAAAGGGCCATAATACCCAAATGTTTAAACACTTTAAAGTGCTGCAGCATAGCTGTACAAAGCTGACTAGAAAATATCCCCTGAACATCTCTATGTAAAAAAGAAAGATATTTTACCTCAAAAGTTCCTCAGTAGCCACCTCCCATTGTAAAGGATTTCTAAGAAGCATGTTAGTGTGTCTGTCCTAGGACAGCTGAAGGGATGAGCATTGTGAACTCTCATATTATTTCACCAATCAGGTAAAGGAAGCTTACTATGAAATCTCATGAGAGTTAAGTCAAAGCTCATGAGATCACAGTAAGAGTTAATGACCTCAGCACTGCTGATGCTGATTGGCTGCTGTTCATTTCTTCATTTTTTTTTTATTTTTACCTGCAGCTGAGAGCAGCTGAGTATAACTTTTTACACCGAACTTACTCTGCTGAGCTGAGTAGATTGTGAGGTAAAATATCTTCTTTTTTTACATAGAGATGCTCAGGTGATATTATCCTGTCAGCTTTTTACAGTTATACCACATCAGTTTCAAGTGATTTAGCATATGAGTATTATGTCCCTTTAACTTCTGAGTCTAGTCTTCTACTCACGCATCCCTACTTATGCTAAGGACATAAATAAAGAAAAATAAAAAAAACGTTTTCAGTAGATATATAGTAAATGTAGGGAAACATTGCAACAATGTTGCAGAATGAGCCAGTGGGATTATTGGTTGTAATGGAAAACATATACGCATCAGGGAAGGTCAAGTATTTTTGCCATTGTATTAACCACCATATAAATTACTAAAGAATGTCTGTAAAAGGATATTCAAGTATATTACAAATGGTGTAAAGGTGAGATTTTCTACACACCCTGCAAGAAAAGGACAAAGGGAATAGCAATCCTGATCAAATAATTCTTAAAAATAAATGTAATCTCACAAGAAATAGATAGGGATGGAAGATACATTATTGTAACCCTCAAAATGTTTGATCAAATTTTCACTCTCTGCAATTTATATGGCCCTAACAAGTAGGATATATCCTTTTGGGATAAAATCCAAAACAGGATAATAATGAACTTAAATAAAAATATCATTATAGGTGATGATTTCAATATTGCTCCTCTAGATAGTTTAGATAGGATGAGATGAGATCCTCAGATAGCAAGAAGAAATACACTAGGAATGCTGGGAAAGAGACTAAAATGTATAAAGCAATAATTAACCAGCTGAACGTAAAAGATATTTGGAGGTTGAGGAATCCTTATGAAAGAGCTTTCACTTGTTTATCTACAGCACATCATACTCACAAATAGATTACTTCTTGACCTCCTACCCCCTTACAAACCTTGTCAAAAAAATGGAAATTAAGGAAATTACTATTTTTGATCATTCACCTATAACATGTGAACTCAGTTTAGAAGGACAAAGAACATTGGGCTAAGATTCCCAAAGTATTTAGCTACTAGTAGTAACAAGATTCAGCAATTCTTAAAAAACTAATGGGATGAATTTCATCATTTTAACATCAACTATCTAGAGAAAATTGAAACTTTTTGGTAAGCTTTTAAAGCTGTGATTAGGGGAGACATAATAGCATATATTATAGCTATTAAGAGAAAGTTGAAACATGGGGCAGATCAATTAGCTAAACAATTAACTAATGCATATAATAATTATTTAACAACAAGGACATTTTTTACTGGAATAAATATATTAATTCAAAAGAAGAAAGATATCTTCTTATTAGAGCAAACACAGAGAAATGAAATAAGAGCCAAAAGCATCTTTCATAGATTTGGTAAAAACCAAATAATATAATAATCATAGAAAAAAAGTTCATAGCAGTCTAAAATGTAAAAGCCAAATCGTTTTATTGAAACAATGTTAAAGAAATGCAATACAATGCAATAATAAACATGTAATATATACAAAACCAAGACAATGTATACATGTGTATGACATAATCAAAATGTTGTGTATATATAAATATATAATAATAATAATAATAATAATAATAAAGCATGGAATATGTACACATCATAGCACAATATAATAGAATATCACCTTCCATACCTATGTATATAGTAAATTTTTAGACTGATAAAATATTATTTATTTATCTAAAGGAAATGGAAGGGAACATACTAAACATATAAAACCTTCATGAAGTTCATGATGGTAAATCATATACAGAAATATGTCAAAAATAAATACGTCAAAAATAAATCTCCCAATGTTCAGTTGTAAAACAGATACCATAAAATTATCAAGACCACATCAATGTAGCAAAAGATGAATATGGTGTGTTAAGCACCAAATCTATGGCCAAAATAATAATGGTGAACTATTACAAGTGAACATTAAGCAGTAAAAGATCCTATCAGTTAGGAATTAACAAAAATAGAACCAAAATAAGACCTCATCTGTGCCAATAGTTTATGATGTCAAATTCAGAGTTGAATCCACCAGGTAACAGGCTATTCAATCTATGTATCCAGTAAATCTCCTGTCAACATAAGATCTGTAATTTGTCACCAGCCCTTGGTGGTTTTGTGATCTGTTCAATGGCCTGCCACCTGAAGTAATTCACACTCCCACCATGTACCTCCAAAAAATGCCTGGATAGAGCGGACACAGCTCTTTCATTCGTAATAGTATTAACCCCTAATCTGCCCTCCCTAACATCGCCGACACCTAACTTCAATTATTAACCCCTAATCTGCCGACTGGAGCTCACCGCTACTCTAATAAATGTATTAACCCCTAAAGCTAAGTCTAACCCTAACACCCCCTAAGTTAAATATAATTTACATCTAACGCAATTAATTAACTCTTATTAAATAAATTATTCCTATTTAAAGATAAATACTTACCTGTAAAATAAATCCTAATATAGCTACAATATAAATTATAATTATATTAAAGCTATTTTAGGATTTATATTTATTTTACAGGTAACTTTGTATTTATTTTAACCAGGTACAATAGCTATTAAATAGTTAAGAACTATTTAATAGTTAAAATAGTTAAAATAATTACAAAATTACCTGTAAAATAAATCCAAACCTAAGTTACAATTAAACCTAACACTAGACTATCAATAAATTAATTAAATAAACTACCTACAATTACCTACAATTAACCTAACACTACACTATCAATAAATTAATTAAATACAATTGCTACAAATAAATACAATTAAATAAACTAGCTAAAGTACAAAAAATAAAAAAGAACTAAGTTACAAAAAATAAAAAAATATTTACAAACATAAGAAAAATATTACAACAATTTTAAACTAATTACACCTACTCTAAGCCCCCTAATAAAATAACAAAGCCCCCCAAAATAAAAAAATGCCCTAACTTTTGCGGGGCATGCCCCAAGATGTTCAGCTCTTTTGCCTGTAAAAAAAAACATACAATACCCAAGCCCTCCAACATTACAACCCACCACCCACATACCCCTAATCTAACCCAAACCCCCCTTAAATAAACCTAACACTAAGCCCCTGAAGATCATCCTACCTTGTCTTCACCTCACCGGGTATCACACCGATCCGTCCTGGCTCCGATATCTTCATCCAACCCAAGCGGGGGCTAGACATCCACTGAAGAAGTCCAGAAGAGGGTCCAAAGTCTTCATCCTATCCGGGAAGAAGAGTAGATCTGGACCGGCAACCATCTTCTTCCAAGCGGCATCTTCTATCTTCATCCGATGAGGACCGGCTCCATCCTGAAGACCTCCACCGCGGACCCATCTTCATCCGTCGACGTCCAACTGAAGAATGACGGTTCCTTTAAGGGACGTCATCCAAGATGGCGTCCCTCGAATTCTGATTGGCTGATAGGATTCTATCAGCCAATTGGAATTAAGGTAGGAATATTCTGATTGGCTGATGGAATCAGCCAATCAGAATCAAGTTCAATCCGATTGGCTGATCCAATCAGCCAATTAGATTGAGCTCGCATTCTATTGGCTGTTCCGATCAGCCAATAGAATGCGAGCTCAATCTGATCAGCCAATCGGAATTCGAGGGACGCCATCTTGGATGACGTCCCTTAAAGGAACCGTCATTCTTCAGTTGGACGTCGACAGATGAAGATGGGTCCGCGGTGGAGGTCTTCAGGATGGAGCCGGTCCTCATCGGATGAAGATAGAAGATGCCGCTTGGAAGAAGATGGTTGCCGGTCCGGATCTACTCTTCTTCCCGGATAGGATGAAGACTTTGGACCCTCTTCTGGACTTCTTCAGTGGATGTCTAGCCCCCGCTTGGGTTGGATGAAGATATCGGAGCCAGGACGGATCGGTGTGATACCTGGTGAGGTGAAGACAAGGTAGGATGATCTTCAGGGGCTTAGTGTTAGGTTTATTTAAGGGGGGTTTGGGTTAGATTAGGGGTATGTGGGTGGTGGGTTGTAATGTTGGGGGGCTTGGGTATTGTATGTTTTTTTTTACAGGCAAAAGAGCTGAACTTCTTGGGGCATGCCCCGCAAAGGGCCCTGTTCAGGGCTGGTAAGGTAAAAAAGCTTTGAACTTTAGTAATTTAGAATAGGGTAGGGCATTTTTTTATTTTGGGGGCTTTGTTATTTTATTAGGGGGCTTAGAGTAGGTGTAATTAGTTTAAAATTGTTGTAATATTTTTCTTATGTTTGTAAATATTTTTTTATTTTTTGTAACTTAGTTCTTTTTTATTTTTTGTACTTTAGCTAGTTTATTTAATTGTATTTATTTGTAGCAATTGTATTTAATTAATTTATTGATAGTGTAGTGTTAGGTTAATTGTAGGTAATTGTAGGTAGTTTATTTAATTCATTTATTGATAGTCTAGTGTTAGGTTTAATTGTAACTTAGGTTAGGATTTATTTTACAGGTAATTTTGTAATTATTTTAACTATTTTAGCTATTAAATAGTTCTTAACTATTTAATAGCTATTGTACCTGGTTAAAATAAATACAAAGTTACCTGTAAAATAAATATAAATCCTAAAATAGCTATAATATAATTATAATTTATATTGTAGCTATATTAGGATTTATTTTACAGGTAAGTATTTAGCTTTAAATAGGAATAATTTATTTAATAAGAGTTAATTAATTGCATTAGATGTAAATTATATTTAACTTAGGGGGGTGTTAGTGTTTGGGTTAGACTTAGCTTTAGGGGTTAATACATTTATTAGAATAGCGGTGAGCTCCAGTCGGCAGATTAGGGGTTAATAATTGAAGTTAGGTGTTGGCGATGTTAGGGAGGGCAGATTAGGGGTTAATACTATTTATTATAGGGTTAGTGAGGCGGATTAGGGGTTAATAACTTTATTATAGTAGCGCTCAGGTCCGGTCGGCAGATTAGGGGTTAATAAGTGTAGGCAGGTGGAGGCGACGTTGAGGGGGGCAGATTAGGGGTTAATAAATATAATATAGGGGTCGGCGGTGTTAGGGGCAGCAGATTAGGGGTACATAAGGATAACGTAGGTGGCAGCGCTTTGCGGTCGGCAGATTAGGGGTTAATAAGTGTAGGTAGGTGGAGGCGACGTTGAGGGGGGCAGATTAGGGGTTAATAAATATAATACAGGGGTCGGCGGTGTTAGGGGGAGCAGATTAGGGGTACATAAGGATAACGTAGGTGGCGGTCGGCAGATTAGGGGTTAAAAAAATTTATTCGAGTGTCGGCGATGTGGGGGGACCTCGGTTTAGGGGTACATATTTAGTTTATGGGTGTTAGTGTACTTTAGAGTACAGTAGTTAAGAGCTTTAGAAACCGGCGTTAGCCCAGAAAGCTCTTAACTACTGACTTTTTTCCTGCGGCTGGAGTTTTGTCGTTAGATATCTAACGCTCACTTCAGAAACGACTCTAAATACCGGAGTTAGAAAGATCCCATTGAAAAGATAGGATACGCAATTGACGTAAGGGGATCTGCGGTATGGAAAAGTCGCGGCTGAAAAGTGAGCGTTAGACCCTATTTTGAGTGACTCCAAATACCGGCAGTAGCCTAAAACCAGCATTAGGAGCCTCTAACGCTGGTTTTCACGGCTAACGCCAAACTCCAAATCTAGGTCTTAGTCTTGAAAAACTTCATATGCCTAGGGATAAGGAGGGGATGAACTTACCAAACCTCAAATATATAACAAAGCAGCCTTAGTAAATATGTAATTGACTGGCTGACTAAGGGGAATTACTACACAGACTTAGAAATTGAACAATAATTAGTTGCCCCCTTTTCACTGGCTGCTTTAGCTCACATACAATTTTACCTACAATATATAAAAGGATGTCAGTTATAAGAGAACCAATAAAAGTCTGGCAGGACTTATGTAAATTAGGTAACTAAAATTTCAATATTTCAGAATATTACTCCATACAAGGTAATCTTGGCTTTATAGCTGGATTCACAACAAAACCCTTTAGAAAATGGGAACATTTCTCACAATTATTCAACAAAACAGATACAATATATAAAACGTTTCAGGAACTTAAACAAGAATTTGATATCCCTAATAACCATTTATTTGCCTATTACCAAGCAAAAACCTAGTGAAAAAAGAAAAGCGGATCCTATCCAATTGTTTGAAAAAAAGTGTAACTTTATTACGATATTCAAATCCAAAGTAAAAAACAGTCTCTTCAGAGACACACACTTAAAAACAACAAGGGAGCTGTTGAGAGGTTCAGTCTCGGTCTAAGACCAAATATCGTAATAAATATTTCACTTTTTTTCAAGCAATTGGATGGGATCTGCTTTTCTTTTTTCACTATGTTTATCCCTTGCAAACAGGAAGGAGTTTGCTATAGGATCCCACCCTCACCTGAGCGGCAGCAATGTTGTGCAGTAGTGCTAATGGCATCGTAACCGGAAGAACCATTTGAGTAATAGAAGGAGCAGGATCCGCAATTGTTGAGGTGACCGACGAACATTGAAAACTCAGCACTAGGTAAGACCTCTCTCTCCTGAGAAAAGGATACTCGATCTGGAAAGGACAGACGGGGTGAGGCAACCGCATGAGGAGTGGGGTGAGTGAGTGTTTGGCTGTTCAAAGGCGTATCTTTAGTCCGCTAAGTGTTGGTTCACTGAAGCTGCTTCTACTCACTGGCTGTAAGACGAGAGGGATATTTTTGCCCTTATAATCTGACACTGCACATTGATGTCTAAATATCCGATTGGGAATAGGGACTTTGCATTCGGCAAACTGGTTTTTGCTACTTTTGTGCTTACAAGCAAAAACCTATATTACAAGATTATTCCAACAGCACAGATATAATTTATGGGTAAAGTGTTTTCCCAATTTAGAAATAAAACAAAATTCAATATATTTTCTGTACAAATTCATAATGTATAAAAAGAGCGAGAAAATAATTCTGGAAAATCATACTAAATGGGAGAGTTTGCTGTCTGTCAGAATCACAGATAACACAATAGTCAAAGTATTATAAGAGTTAAAAAGGCTTGATTATCAAAGTTTGCTGGAACTATAGAGACCAAGTGCCGCAAATGCGGCATTGGGAAGGCAAACATCTTACATTGGTTCTGGTACTGTTATAAAATAAAAAAATGTTAGTATAAAACTCTGAAAAACTGACAGAACCTTTAGAGATAATTTTCTTAATGCATGGTTCCAAATTTAAAGAGAATACAAAATTAAATCTGACAATAATAACAGGAAAAAAAATTATTCTCAGGGTGTGGAAAGTTAATATAGTAAAGAATCTAATATCCAAACTGTGTACCCAGATCATACTAGAACAATTAGATACTTTATCTCCTATAGAGATCAGCCAATAGATCAGCCAATAGAATGCAAGCTCAATCTGATTGGCTGATTGGATCAGCCAATCGGATTGAACTTGAATCTGATTGGCTGATTCCATCAGCCAATCAGAAATTTCCTACCTTAATTCCGATTGGCTGATAGAATCCTATCAGCCAATCGGAATTTGAGGGACGCCATCTTGGATGACGTCCCTTAAAGGAGCCTTCATTCGTCGGTAGCCGTCGGGCCAGCAGGATGTTCTGCGTCGGAGGTCTGCAAGATGGATCCTGAAGAAAGAAGATTGAAGACCCCGCTTGGAAGATGACATCGCCCGGATGGAAGACTTCTTCAGCGCCGCTTGGAGGATCACTTCATCGGATGGAAGACTTCTTCAGCGCCCCTTGGAGGATCACTTCTGCCGCTCCGGATCTCCTCTTCAGTTCCATTGGTGGCTCGGCTGAGTGAAGACGACTCAAGGTAGGATGATCTTTAGAGGGGTAGTGTTAGGTTTTTTTAAGGGGGGGTTGGGTTAGATTAGGGGTATGTGGGTGGTGGGTTTTATTGTTGGGGGGGTTGTATTTTTCTTTTACAGGCAAAAGAGCAGTTTTCTTTGGGGCATGCCCCGCAAAAGGCACGTTTGAGGGCTGGTAAGGTAAAAGAGCTTTAAACTTTTTTAATTTAGAATAGGGTAGGGCATTTTTTTATTTTGGGAGGCTTTGTTATTTTATTAGGGGGCTTAGAGTAGGTGTAATTAGTTTAAAATTGTTGTAATCTTTTTCTAATGTTTGTAAATATTTTTTTATTTTTTGTAACTTAGTTCTTTTTTATTTTTTGTACTTTAGTTAGTTTATTTAATTGTATTTATTTGTAGGTATTGTATTTAATTAATTTATTGATAGTGTAGTGTTAGGTTTAATTGTAGATAATTGTAGGTATTTTATTTAATTAATTTATTGATAGTGTAGTGTTAGGTTTAATTGTAACTTAGGTTAGGATTTATTTTACAGGTAATTTTGTCATTATTTTAACTAGGTAGCTATTAAATAGTTATTAACTATTTAATAGCTATTGTACCTGGTTAAAATAAATACAAAGTTGTCTGTAAAATAAATATTAATCCTAAAATAGCTACAATATAATTATTATTTATATTGTAGCTATATTAGGGTTTATTTTACAGGTAAGTATTTAGCTTTAAATAGGAATAATTTATTTAATAAGAGTTAATTTATTTCGTTAGATTTAAATTATATTTAATTTAGGGGGGTGTTAGGGTTAGGGTTAGACTTAGCTTTAGGGGTTAATACATTTATTAGAGTAGCGGTGAGGTCCGGTCGGCAGATTAGGGGTTAATACTTGAAGTTAGCTGTCGGCGATGTTAGGGAGGGCAGATTAGGGGTTAATACTATTTATTATAGGGTTATTGAGGCGGGAGTGAGGCGGATTAGGGGTTAATAACTTTATTATAGTAGCGGTGAGGTCCGGTCGGCAGATTAGGGGTTAATAATTGTAGGTAGCTGGCGGCGACGTTGTGGGGGCAGATTAGGGGTTAATAAATATAATATAGGGGTCGGCAGTGTTAGGGGCAGCAGATTAGGGGTACATAGGGTTAATGTAGGTTGCGGCAGTGTGCGGTCGGCAGATTAGGGGTTAAACATTTTTAATAGAGTGGCGGCGATGTGGGGTTGCCTTGGTTTAGGGGTACATAGGTAGTTTATGGGTGTTAGTGTACTTTAGAGCACAGTAGTTAAGAGCTTTATGAACCGGCGTTAGCCCAGAAAGCTGTTAACTACTGACTTTTTTCTGTGGCTGGAGTTTTGTCGTTAGATTTCTAACACTCAGTTCAGCCAAGACTCTAAATACCAGCGTTAGAAAGATCCCATTGAAAAGATAGGATACGCAAATGGCGTAGGTGGATCTGCAGTATGGAAAAGTCGCGGCTGGAAAGTGAGCGTTAGACACTTTCCTGACTGACTCTAAATACCAGCGGTAGCCCAAAACCAGCGTTAGGAGCCTCTAACGCTGGTTTTGACGGCTAACACCAAACTCTAAATCTAGCCGATAGTTATTATATTATATATATTAACTATATTAACCCTATCTAACCAAAACACCCCTAACTTAATTATTATTGCAATAAATCTAAATAATATTAATCTTATTAACTAAAATATTCCTATTTGAAACTAAATACTTACCTATAAAATAAACCCTAAGATAGCTACAATATAATTAATAATTACATTGTAGCTATTTTAGGGTTTATATTTATTTTACAGGTAACGTGGTATTTATTTTAACTAGGTACAATAGCTATTAAATAGTTAATAACTATTTAATAGCTACCTAGTTAAAATAATTACCAATTTACCTGTAAAATAAATCCTAATCTAAGTTACAAATACCCCCAAAATAAATAAATGTCCCTACCCTAAACTAAATTACAAAAAGTAATCAGCTCTATTACCAGCCCTTAAAAGGTCCTTTTGTGGGGCATTGCCCCAAAGTAATCAGCTCTTTTACCTGTGGAAAAAAAGAACAATCCCCCATTACAACCCACCACCCACACACCCCTACTCTAAAGCCCACCCTATCCTCCCTTAAAAAAACCTAAGTCTAACCCCCAAGTGCTCCTTACCTGTCCTGAAGACCGGCGGAGAATGTCCTGTTCCAGGCAGAGAAGTCTTCTTCCAGGCGGCGACTTCTTCTTCTTCCAGGAACCAGCCGGCGTGGAGCGGAGGAGTTGAAGACCGATGACCGCGGAGCTGAAGACCGTCCTCTCTGGAACTGAAGACCGGCGATGCAGGAACTGAAGATCGGCAACGCTGGAACTGAAGACCGGAGCCATGGAGCATGGAGGATCCTCTTCATACGATCGCCACCGTACACTGAATCGGAATTCAAGGTACGCAATTAAAAATGGCGTCCCTTGAATTCCTATTGGCTGATTTGAGCCTTCAAATTCAAATCAGCCAATCGGATGAAAGATACTTTAATTCTATTGGCTGATTTGATTAGCCAATAGAATAAGAGCTACTGTAATTCTATTGGCTGATTAGAATAGCCAATAAAATTGATCACATGTAAAAAACACACCATGTAAAAAACCATGCCTGTGATGTGTGTTTTTTACATGTGATCAAGGCCTCCATGTGAGGCCGAAACATTATGTTTTGATACATTAAAGGTGATTATTCAAATCTCTTTGTGCTGGCTTAAGTGTTGTGGACAACTGAGGATACACACCAGCCCTTTTTCCTTTATTTTTTATTTATTTATTTATTTATTTATATATATATATAGGGATTGAAAATTCCAGTGGTCCACTAGTCTGACGACTTAGAAATTGCAGTGGATGAATTTGAAATTTGACTTTTTCCTATCTTTAACATTGAGTGGACTAGTAACTTTTCCCTCTGGGTAAGTAGCTTTTAATCCCTGACCAATAAACCATAGTGATATTTTTCAACCCCTGTGTGTATATATATTTTTTTTAACCATTTATTTATATCCAGCAATGAGTACAAGTTCCATGAAAACAAAAAGTTACATTCTTACAGCTCATAAACAAAAAACAGCGGGAAGAAAATAATAATTGTCAAACCAAAATTGCATATTACCCATAATATACTTAAACGGTTAAACCTAAGCCATCTGTCTATCTTCTCATTACTCAATGTTGGGCGTTTTTTTTTTATTTAAAAGGATAAGAGAAAAAAAAAAAATTAAAAAAAGGGGGGGGGGGAGGGGAAGAGGGGTGAGAAGGGGGAAAGGAAGGGAAGAAGGGAAGGAAATTGGGGAAAGAAAATCCCGGTTCTCTCGAAGCTCCTCTAACTCACCAAATACCCAATAATATTAACGCAGAATTCTTAAATGGAGAAATTAAATAATCGATTTCTCTCTCAGGGAAAATCTTAATAAATGGTGCCCATTTATCAAAAAATTTCTTTACATCAAGTTCATTATCTATATTAGTATTTTTCTGTTCTAAGACACATTGTTTCTTTAGATGATCCCTGATTTCATCAATAGTTGGTACCGATCTCAGTTTCCATTTCTTACAAACCAGATACCTAGTGGCTAAGATAGATAAGTTCACTAATTTCTCATTAGGCTGTCGCCCTTCTTCAGTTTTTAAACAAAATATAATCTGGAACAATGAAAGAGCTATTCGTTCAATTTTAAGTTTATTCTTAAGCCAGTATTCCAGCTTACTCCATACATTTCTCAATCTAGGGCACTGCCAAAACATATGAATTATATCAGCAGCAAAATAAGAACATTTAGGGCATTTATTAAATTGATGATTTCGGACTCTGAGGCCTCTCTCCGGGGTGAAATATGCCATATACAAAAGTTTCAAATGAGCGTCTCGCCAATTGGATGAGGATGTCGTTTTTATTACTTTGTTCACTGAAAATTGAATAGTTTTTGAATCAATGTTACTGTGCGGGATTAAAGTGCCCCAGGACCCGGCCAACTTCTCCAATATAGGGGTGGCCCTATTAAGATTCAATGTGTAATAACACGGGGCAATGGACATAGAAGAGTTTTTGGTTATTGTTAACCAGGTTTCTAAGCTTCCCAAGGTCCAGTTCCATCCAATCTTGTGTATAAGCTCTGCAATATAGTGTCTTATCTGTAAATATGCGTAAAAATCTTTGTTTAATAAATTAAATTCAGTCCGCAGCTCCTCAAAAGATTTAACACATTTTCTCTCCTGGTTAATAAAGTAAATAACTCTATCCAACCCCTTGTTATTCCATCTATTAAAAATAACTGAGTCCAGACCTGGTTGGAAATTCGGATTTCCAATTAGGGGAAGATATTTTGATGCCATAGGGCATATAGAAAGAGAATTGGATATTTTAAACCAGGCTTTAAGCGGGTTTAAAATAAATTTAAGTTCCTTTATACTCATAGGGAGATCTTTAGGATCCGTATGTGCCAGAGCCATTGGAGAATATGGGTCACATATATTAAGTTCAAGGTCATTGTTTAAGATATAGTTCTTGGTAGAAAACCAATCCGCTATTATGCGGGCCAAGAAACAGAGGTTATAAAATCTTAAATTTGGCAGTGCCAATCCTCCCAATTCTCTTGGTGCTGTTAATTTAGAGAGGGCTATTTTGGCCCTTTTCCCCTGCCATATAAATTGCCCAATTGATGAATTCATTAAACGTATGTCTTTCTCAAATAAGATTAATGGGGCATTCTGTAAAATATAGAGCAATTTTGGGAGAAGAATCATTTTAAATAGGGCTGATCGACCAGATATTGAAAGTGGTAAATTTTGCCAGGCCTTAAGCCTTTCTTTGATAAATCCTAACATTGGGGTTATGTTCATCTTATACAGATCTTTTAAATTAATTGGTATTTTAATTCCCAAATATTTAAATGAATCCGATACCACTCTAAAAGGTAAGTCTGTCTTGCTGGTCTTATTTTTCCTGAGCCAAATTAGTTCTGATTTTATCGCATTTACTTTGTATCCTGAGAATACCCCAAAATGGTCAGTAATCTGCAGGAGTTTTGGGATATTTTGTGCTGTATTAGATATATATATAAGTAAGTCATCCGCATATAATCCAACTTTCATTTCAGGACTCCTGACTTTTATGCCCTCTAGTGAACTTCTAATCCTAATTGCTAAGGGTTCTATAGCCAAGTCAAAAAGGAGTGGGGAGAGAGGACAGCCCTGACGAGTGCCTCTCTTTAATGCAATTGGGGGGGAGATATCATTGTTAATAATCAGACTTGTGAAAGAATGACTATAAAGGTTGTCCACAAATTTAGGGAAATTACCTTCGATCCCAAATCTTGCTAATGAAAAAATAAGAAGTTTATGAACTACTAAGTCAAAAGCTTTTTCCACGTCAATTGACAAAATGGCCAGGTCCGGGGAGTCCTCTCCCCCCGCCCCGTGTGCAGACTTTCCCTGAACATATTCCATAGTCACAAGTAACTCCCTAATCTTTGCTGAAGAATTACGATTATTAAGAAAACCAGCTTGGTCCGGATGGATTACTGCAGATATGATGGACTGAAGTCTAGTTGCTAAGATGGAGGAGAGGATTTTATAATCTGAGTTTAACAATGCAATTGGTCTATAAGATTCTTTGCATGTAGGGTCCTTCCCCTCTTTTAAAATCAAAGTGGTAAGAGAGGACACAAAAGAGGACGTAGATTGTTTGTGATGAATAAAGATATCATTATAAAGATTAGCTAAGTAAGAAACTATCTCTGATGATAAGATTTTATAAAATTCATTGGGCAATCCATCCGGTCCAGCTGCCTTGTTCAAAGAAAGTTTAGTAATTATTTTTTCAATTTCTTCCCGTGTAATGGGAGCATTAAGTCTAGCAACCTCTTCAGAAGTAACCATAGGGAAGATTATTTTACTATAGAATTTGGTCGCTTTGTCTATGTCAAACTCCGTATTAGTATAAAGTTGTTGATAGTATTGGTGAAACGTATTTGTAATTTCATCAGAGTTAGAAAGATATTTCCCATTATGTTGTATTTTGTCAATATTGGATTTTTTATTCTCACTTTTAATTAATTTAGACAACATTTTACCAGACTTATTACCAAATTTATGCAATTTAGCTTGCAACCTAAGCTCACTATATTTTTCCTGAGTTAAATAAAAGGTATCTCTCGCAGCTTTAGTTCGTATGTACCTTGCCCAGTTTAGGGGAGTTCTTTCTAGTAAATAGGTATTATAGGCGTTGATCAAAGAGTTATAGACTTCCTTTTCTCTTGCTTTTTTTTTTTATTTTGAATAATGGAATATGCGGTAATTTCCCCTCTAAGGACTGCTTTAGCAGTTTCCCAGAAAATATCTGTACGATCCACATAGTTAATGTTAAATTGCGCATATTCTTTGAATTTATTCCTGAGCCACTGTTTAAACTTCAGATCGGTAAACAGATAATAAGGAAAAAAGAATCGCAAGGTTTTTGGTCTAGATTGTGCCAGATTAAATTCAAGAGAGATGGTCCGACAAGAAAATTGGCATTATCTCAGATTTGATCATTGTAGAGCTCAAGTGATCACTAATCAGAAATAGATCAATCCTGGATAAGGTTTTATGAGCCTTAGAAAGGCAAGTAAAATCTTGGGTGTCAGGGTTCTGGTATCTCCAAATATCTCGCAAGGAGAGAGTCTGTTTAATCTTTTTAATCAATTTAAAATCAAGATTATCCTTCTTCTGTTTCAAAAGCTTAGTATCTTTTCTGAGTCTATCTATAGGACATTGGGGGGCCATATTAAAGTCCCCCCCCCCCCCAGAATTAAGTGGCCTTCCGCACAGGAAAGGAGTCTAGTTTGTAATAAGTCCCAGAATTCAGGGTCAATTTTATTCGGACCATAAACATTACAGATTGTATATTTTACCTGACCTATTTTCATTTTAACTACAACATATCTCCCCCCGGGGGTCGGCCTCAGAGTGTAAAATCTCTGCTTGGATTTTTTTGCCTATAAGTAGTGCAACTCCGCTTTTCTTCCCTAGACTCGGTGCTGCATATACTTCTTTTACCCAGGATGATTTTAATTTTAATGACTCCTCTAAGTTTAAATGAGTTTCCTGTATTAGACCAATATCTGTCTGGGCTTTCCGCAGATGTGATAAAATTGCTTTACGTTTAATTGGGGAGGAGATTCCCCCTACATTCCAGGATACAATTTTAAAATTATCAGGTTTAAACGTCATGTTTCTCTAAGTATGGAGGGGGAAAAATAGTATTGGGGGGATGAGAGAGAGGAGAGAACCGAGCGGGAGAGAGAAAAGAAAAAAAAAAAAAAAGAAAGGGGGAAAAAGATGAAGGGGGGAATCCAATTCCCCGTGTTTGTAGCCGCCTTCGCCATAATCTGCCTATCAAAACTTCTAAGTTGAAAGCTATATTTGTGTATCTAGAGTCTTAAAAAGATTTTCCGCAATTTGAAGATCATCAGTAATATGTGTTGTCCCTTTTATTACCACTTTCAATTTTGAGGGATAGATAAGGGCCGCCCTACACCCTTGTTGAATAAATTTAGAACAAATCGGGGCCAACTCTCTTCTCTTTAAGGATGTATCTGCCGCATAATCCTGAAAAATCAAAATTCTACTATCCTCTATTGTAACTGGTTGATTCTTCCGAAAATACTGCAGTATAAGATCTTTATCTTTATAGTTAAGTAATCTTGCAATTATAGGTCGAGGTCTACTGCTATTATTACTGTCAGAGCGTGGAGGACCTAATCTGTGGGCTCTTTCAACTATAATCGATGGATGTGTAGAAGGGATTTTTAGAGCTTTAATAAGTGTGTCAGATATAAAGGTATCAAGGTTTTCAAATTTATTATTTTCAGGGAGACCAATTATTCTTATGTTATTCCGTCTAGAACGGTTTTCAAGTTCCTCTACCCTGTCCATCAATTTTCGTATTGTTTTAGCTGAGGTCTCAGTTTTAGTGCTATGTATAGTTGCTTGGTCTTCTAGGTCTGAGACCCTCTGTTCTACTTCTTGCAATCTACTCGAGAACTGCCTCACTTCTTGAGTTAAAGAGGAAATATCTAGCTTAATTTCAGTTTTAAGTAATTCAAATTTAGGGGCAAGTGCCTCCGTAATATTAGTCACCAATGTCTGCATATTGAGATTTTCTGGTATTGCTGTCACATTAATGGGATTTATTTGTTCAGTGACTGGGTCCAGCGCACTCTTAAGTTTCCTGTCTCTGTGCCTTCCTGTCATATTTGGGGAAGGAATTTTAGGGGAGTTAGAAAGGAATTTATCCATGTACCACGTGGGTGTGAGTGAAAATTAAGTGCCACACAAAAAAAAAAAAATGAATTAGTAGTGAGGAGAAGCGGAGAAGTAGTGTTGTGACAGTGGGGTGAGAGTGAGGAAGTGGGGGGAAGTGTCCAGGGGCTCCAAGAGCCCAGCAGTGGAAGGGGCAGAAGGCCCGTTTTAAGTGAGTAAGAGAGTTAGTTAGACTATAATATGTGTGGGGGGAAAAAAATAAAATAATATTTATTGTGTTTTTATAGTGAACAGTGGAGAAAAAGCATATAGTGGTAACAAGGAGTATTTCTCTCCAAATCCCCTGGATCCAAGCCGCGCTTTTTTCCTTTTTTCTTTTTTTCCCAGTGTTTAGTTCACAATGATATTAGTCCTCTAATTTGAGTATCTGCATTTTTAAGTTTTAACTCACATCCCTAGTCCAATTGACAACTGCACTCACTTATATTCCCCCAATATGACTTTTAGTTACTAATTCTGTATTTTTCTGAGTGACCAGATAAAGTATAAATACAACAAAAAAGAGAAAAACATCCAGGCTAGATACCCATGGACATATGCTTTGAAATTTTGTACTTAGTTTTTCTCTTTCTTTATATTTAGGCCTAGGACCTTGAAAACAGAGAGAAGTCAAAGGTCTAGTAGCTCATACAATGTAATAGTGGTTTTTCAACTTCCACCTTTCTCCTATAACCCAGCAGAGCTATAATTTTAAACCATCCAGACAGTATTAATCCTAAAGTGGAACTTATAGAATGTAATTCTAAAGCTGATTAAAAATGGAAATAGTTCTGCAGAAATTTCCTTGTATGAAATCGAAGAACACAGGATTATATAGTCAATACACCACATCTGCAACAATGTATCTAATTACTTATTGGGAATTCTGTTGCACCAAGAGTAGCCCACAGAATTTAACAATCACGACATCTATTATCAAACTACAAGAGAGGGAATAATCGCCTATACTGCTCAATTTAGAGCAGGCAATACATTTACACACTCAAGCTTTAGAGAGCTTTCTTTATGTTAAAGTGACAACAGCAGATTTACTGTAGTTAAATATAACCCTTAGAGAGTCTTTCTCCCTGTCTCAAACATTACATCTGCAGTACTCATTAACATTTTATGATCTCAGGGAAACATACAGAGCTCTTTTGCATAAACATGCTAGAACTAGGCCCTCTAAATCAGAGTAAAAGTTGAACATTATCTCTAGAATATAGACTTTTAGGAGCTTGTCATTAATAGTATTTTAAGTATTACACACAAGTATTAGAATAACTCAGGGACATAGAGATCTGTTTTGCCTATTCAACATAATTATAAATTCGATCTCCCTAGGGAAAAACAACATTATAACATGCAGGATACAGTGTAACCACCTAATACTGAGTTTCTATGTAGCTTCTATATCAAGAGAAAGTAAAGTACACAAGGTACAAGATTCTGGGAGAAAAAATATAGTAGCAGAAAGTCCTGTTGCTCTCTTTTCCTCTTCAGATAGTATTAACCCTTAAGGTGCACTTGCATTTAACATATGCTGCAAAGGGTAAAAGTTAGGAACCTTTCTTTAATGTCCCAGTCATGTAACAGTCAAATATAATATTCTTCCTTAGTAAAAGAGAAATCCTCTCAGTAGCCTTTTAGACCGGTCAAATACATCCCTTTCTGTCCAGGATTTATTTCTCCTTGCTGACTTTTTTCTTATCCTCCCTTTCCCAAATCTTTACTTAAAGTCCTCCTCAGGGTTCTTCCCTTATTTAAGCAATTGTTGCCAATAAGTATATGGGGGCTCCAAGTAGATAGAAAAAAGATGACTCACCCTTTCTCCTACAGCCTAGCCGCCCGCCGTGTCCATCCGTGGCGTTCTGAATTCCAGCCAAGAGTCAGGTCTACAATCAGCAAAGGCTCTATCCGATGAGAGACTCCTCCTGCTCCGCTGCCCCAGTGGCAGATCAAGTTCAGCTCCCCTCGCGCAGCAACGGTGGGAGGGGAGAAAGAAGCACTGCAGCCAGCACAGGAAGAGACCAGAAAAGCAGCCTCGACTCTGGATCACCGCTCCAACACCAACCCGTCACCCTCCCATGCAGCACCGGTGGGGGAGGGGGGGCGGACGCCGAGCAAGGAGAGAGCGGGGGGAAGGTCCGCAGCGGGACAGCAGGTAGGGTTAAGACGTTACAGTCCGGACCTGTGCCTTGATGTTTAGCCTGGCAGGGCGGCAGGCGCGGTAAGGGGAGGAAAAAAAGATGAAGTTTTAGGCAGCTTTGAGCAGAGTTACCGAGGGGGAGATAAGTACAGTATCTTGGGGCTGAAGCACAGGTGCTGTAATGTACACCTATTCCATACCAGGTGGGTCAGTTAATACGGGCGAGACAGGCCCAGGTAGCTAGTTAGTTACTAGCATAGACCAGTGAGATGAAGATTCACTGATGCTGGGTTCCAGAGCAATTTTTCTTAGCTATCCAGAAGAACAGCCCCAGGCTTGGGGCAGAGCGCGAAGGATTCCACCGCCAGTGTCTGTGGGACTGGAGCTGCAGGCTCAGCAACACATGCTTAGCTCCTCCTCCACCGGAACCCTACAGCATGTAATTTTCCCTGTGTGTATATTTTAAACCACTTTCCAATTTACTTTTATCATCAAATTTGCTTTGTTCTCTTGGTATTCTTAGTTGAAAGCTAAACCTTGGTAGGCTCATATGCTAATTTTAAGCCATTAAAAGCCGCCATTGTGCTCAAGCCTGTGGAGTTACTTATGAGAGGGCACTGATTAGCTAAAATGTAAGTGTGTCAAAAGAACTAAAATAAAGGGCAGTCTGCAGACTAGATACAAGGTAATCACAGAGGTAAAAATATATTAATATAACTGTGTGGTTTATTCAAAACTGGGGACTGGGTAATCTATCTTTTTTAAACAATACAAATTCTGGAGTAGACTGTCCCTTTAAATATAGAGCTATATAGTTGCAAACTACTAGGTGAAGTCTAATTGGCACAGTTTGGGAAGTCCAAATGATTGTTGAATTTTAGTCCCCACACACACAATGGTGTGGTATTATGTTGCTCTGTGTATCTTTGATATTAATGCTAATATTAAAAGGTTGCTTTAGTATATTCTGAACATTTAATCATGTTAATCAATTAATTATCTTCCTCAGCCTTAAGATATGACAATTGGAAAGTTTGTTAGAAATTATGCTAAAGTTTTGCTATGGCTGCCTGTGATTGCTTGGACTATGAAAGCCAGGATTTGCAAATACACTTCAAAATTCTTACTAAATATCTATATGCAACACCCCTTAAAGGGACATTCCAGTCAAAATTTAAATGCACTTAGATGAATTACATCACTGAGTAGAAACATATTTACAATATACATGTATTGGCTAAAATGCTTCTAGCAAAAGTTATCACTGTTTTAGAGCTAACATTTTTCTCTGCACGTGCACGTAAAGAATATCTAGATATTCTCAGTGCACCAGCCTGAATCATTTTAGCAATTAACAACTGAGTCATTACCAAATCACTCCCATACTCAAAAAACCCTCCCTCAACCCTAATTCTCCCGAAAGCTACCGCCTCATATCACTGCTTCCACTAACATCAAAACTCCTTGAAAAACTAGTTTACAATCGCCTAACCCACTTCCTGTCCACCAACTCCTTGCTTGACCCATGCAATCCGGATTCCGCCCAAAACATTCAACTGAGACTGCCCTTAACAAGGTTACAAACGATCTTCTCTCTGCAAAAAATATTGGCCACTACTCTATACTCATCTTACTCGACCTCTCAGCTGCCTTTGACACAGTTGACCACCCCCTCCTCCTACAGACCTTAGCTCTTTTGCCCTCTGTGACACTGCTCTTTCCTGGATTCACTCCTATCTTTCCCACAGGTATTTTTCTGTGTCATTTGTTGGCGACTCCTCCTCTCCTATGCCTCTGTCTGTTGGAGTACCTCAAGGATCTGTTCTGGGTCCTCTACTCTTCTCCATCTATACTTCTTTGCTGGGTAAACTTATCAACAGTTATGGCTTCAAATATCACCTCTATGCTGATGACACCCAGATCTACCTCTCCACCCCTGCTCTCTCTCCCTCTGTCCTTTCTCAAGTCAGCGACTGCTTATCTGGTATTTCTTCCTGGATGGCCTCTCACCACCTAAAGATTAACATGTCCAAGACTGAGCTCCTTCTTATCCCCCCTCAAGCTCTATTCCGACTTCTGACTTCTCTATCCCTGTTGACGGCATCACCATTTCCCCATCGCCCCAAGTCCGCTGCCTCTGAGTCACACTTGACTCAAATCTATCCTTCGTCCCCCATATCCAATCGCTTTCTACATCCTGCCGCAACCATCTACGCAATATTTCCAAAATTCGCCCTTTTCTGAGCGCTGAAACCACAAAGCAAATAATCCACTCCCTTGTTATCTCCCGACTTGACTACTGCAATAACCTACTCGCTGGCCTTCCACTTTCCCCGCCTCTCCCCCCTTCAATCCATCCTAAATGCCTCTGCCAGGCTGATCCACCTTTCCCGTCGATCTGCATCTGCTGCACCTCTCTGCAGGTCCCTTCATTGGCTCCCCATTCACAGCAGAATTAAATTCAAAATTCTCACCCTTACATACAAAGCTCTCACTAACACCGCTCCCCACTACCTATCCTCTCTTATAAACAAGTATACTCCATCCCGCCCACTAAGATCCAACAATGACCTGCTCCTTGCATCCGCAACTATCACCTCCTCTCATGCTAGACTGCAGGACTTCTGTCGTGCAGCACCTACCCTCTGGAGCACTCTCCCTCGTGCTGTCAGGCTTTGCCCTAATCTGTCTTCCTTTAAATGTTCCCTGAAAACTTTTCTGTTCAGGGAAGCCTACCACTCAACTCAATAATAAATTAATTTCACTTACCTAATATTTCCCTCATCTAACTTTGTTTTAACATCCTTCTCAATCTTGCAGTCCTCACCTCCTGTTTCCCAACCTCCTACCCTTCTAGATTGTAAGTTCCCATGGGAATAGGGCCCTAAATCCCTCCTGTATGTGTTTGTAAATTTGTCCTGTCTCTTACAAGTCTTGTATTGTTTATTTAAATGAATTGTATCCATGAACAGCGCTGCGGAATATGTTGGCGCTTCATAAATAAAGTATAATATTAATAATAATAATTACCAAATACTGGTGCACGGTGCATACCTAAATAAGCATGTGAACATCTATAGCTTTTATTAGAAGCATTTTTGCTATTACATGTATATTACAATACATTTTCTATTAAAAAAATGAAATGCTCCCGTTTTGTTTTTAATTTTGGCTGGAATGTCCCTTTAAGTGTTATTTTAGATTGAAAATGTCACTCTTGTGAGTCTGTTTTCTTGCTTTGCATCATAGGATGATTAAAAATAAAACCTTTTTTTCTGCATTGAAAAAGACGACATTGATTTGTCACTGAGCAAATGTTTAGCAGATGTACAATTAGTTAGATTTTTTTCTGATTAGTATGCAAGTTCTAAAAGTGTGTAGAACCTGTTTAAGAAAATTCTTATATTGTACTGCAATATGCTGGTTTTCCTATTTTATAAATGGGCCCGTGACCTTAATACCAATCTAGCTGTTACCACATAACTATACAGGGAAACAAAGGGATGAAATTGAAATTTGATTTTAAAATAGTTGATTATTTAGAATGATTTTTTTTCTGATATTTTGAGACAAATGTCATTTATCCGGTGATTAATTGTGCTTACTTTAAAGTAAGTTTTTATGTTTATTTTATCTATGTGCTTAAATATTAAATAACTCAAGTCTTTTTTGCGCTTCTTGTACCTTTTTGCCCTAGTTCTGTATATAAATATATTTGGCCAGATTACAAGTGGCGCACTATCAAATTTTTTCACTCGCGCTCTAACTGTACTCAAAGTAAACTTCTAACACTGGTGGGATAGCACACATATTACAAGTCTAACGTAAAAAGTAACTAACGGTCTTGTTAACGTCTTCTCCCCATAGACTTCAATGGAGCACACTTCTAAAAAACAAAACAAAACAAAAAAATAACATTTATTGTTCTTGCTCTAACCCGACACCACATAAGACCTACAGCTTTAAACCCGAAGGTAGTTATGATTATTTTACATTCCAGTGCTCTTCACATAGAAGAACATGTTCTTTCTATTTAAAATAAATTAATTAATTAAAACATAAAATTAATTTATATATATATATATATATATATATATATATATAACACAGAGAAAGTCTGTCACTCACTTGTAAGCTCTCAGCTAAGATTAAAAGCAAAAATGGAAAGGTTAGTTACCACATCTGGCAAATGGAACAAGCCCAGGTACCATGTCAAGGTCCTTTCCAAAACCTGGGACCTTAAAAAAGCCACACAATCTCTCAATCCAACAAACTTGGGACAAGTGAAGGGTGCACAGGCTTATGTAATCACCCTAGATATATACAAAACACGGAAGGGGAAAATGACAAAACAAATTAATACAACACACAGAGAAAGTCCAGCACTCACTTGCAAGCTCTCAGCTAAGAATAAAACCAAAAATGGAAGGGTTAGTTACCGCATCTGGCCAAATGGGAGAAGTCCAGGTACCACATCAAGGTCCCTTCCAAACCTGGGACACTAAAACAGCCACACAATGCAAGCTCTCAATCCAACAAACTGGGAACAAGTGAAGGGTGCACAGGCTTATGTAATCACCACAGACATATACAAAACACGGAAGGGGACTGCACTCTCAGACTGGACTGTGTACACATCCAATGACCCTGCAACATGCTCAGCCCTGGGTGCTCACTGGCACTCACAGGAAGCTGTGCTGTCCCCAGAGTCACCGGCAGTTAACCTCAGACAGGTCTGGGTGCAAGAACCATAGTGAAAATTACAAAACAAATTAATACAACACACAGAGAAAGTCCAGGACTCACTTGCAAGCTCTCAGCTAAGATAAAAAAATGGAAGGGTTAGTTACTGAATTTTGCTTTTAATTTTAGCTGAGAGCTTGCAAGTGAGTGCTGGACTTTCTCTGTGTGTTGTGTTAATGTGTTTACTCTATGGCCTCTAGTTATCAAGCTCCGTAAGGAGCTTGATGGCCTCTGTTTCTGGCGAGTCTTCAGACTCGCCAGAAACAGCAGTTATGAAGCAGCGGTCACAAAGACCGCTGCTCCATAACCTGTCTGCCTGCTCTGAGCAGGCGGACAGTCATCGCCGGAAATCAACCCGATCGAGTACGATCGGGTTGATTGACACCCCCCTGCTGGCGGCCTATTGGCCGCGAGTCTGCAGGGGGCGGCGTTGCACCAGCAGCTCTTGCTCGCCGTATTCAGCGAGGTCTGGCGGACCTGATCCGCAGTGTTGGATCAGGTCCGCCAGACCTTAATAACTAGAGGCCTATATTTTTGTTTTACTCTATATAAATATATATATATATATATATATATATATATAATTATTTAAAAATAATTATATATATATATATATATATATATATATATATATATATATATATATACATTCAATGTTCTTCTAAAGAACATTGAATGTATATTATTACAAATAATAACAAATGATACAACATTACTATTGATTAACTCCTTCAATACCAGGAATTTCAGAGAAAATCTTGCCCACAATACTGGGAATTTATAGCATTTTTGCTATTGCTCCATTTAAACAGAATTAGAGCCTTTTTTATTTCCCTTTTAAAACTATAAAAAAAATGTCTTAAGTAGACAAATATATTGATCTATACCCATTTTGGTATATTTAATGACACAATTTCACTGCTAAATATAATCATATAAAATAATTATTAACTTTTTCACAAACTTTGGGTTTCTCACTGAAACCATTTACATACCGCTTGCGCAATCATGACACAAATCATCAAATGATTAACATGATTAAATCTAGGATCCCATTTTCGTAAATAGCAGACATGCATGACTTTGCTATTGCTTTTTGGTAATTAGATGGCTGCTAATTGCAGCTGTGCACCACCCTTTTAATTAGTTAGCGGGTAAGGTTAATAGAATTGTAATGTAGGTATTACCCTCTGACCCTCCCACCTCCACATACACATTTATCACCACCTTCTTAGGTACTGGAATACAGTCTGCCAGTATAAAGTTTTAGGGCTTCTTTTTTTTAATGAATATTTTTTTTCTGCAGTTTAGTATCCCCCTTAAGGTCATACTCCCTGATCCCTGCCAAACAGCTCTCTAACCCTCCCCACCCCCAATGGCCTCCAGCATTTTAGGTTCTGGCAGCTGTCTGCTAGTACATAGTTTATAGTTTATATATTTTTTATTTTTTGTATTGATCTATTTAATATAGTTTTTTTTATCTGTAGTATAGGGTTCCCCCCACATCCCACTTCCTTTCAATTCTTCATTTACACCTCCACCCTCTTACATCCACTTTTTCCATAGTGCAGCATACCCTCCCTCCCTGCATCTCCCTTCAATTTTTTTATGCAGCATAGGGTCTCTTGGACTCCCTCACCCCTCCACACTGTGCCGGCCACCCCCTCCCACCTTTCCTCCCACACCTCTCGCCGGTACCGGAGATCTTTATAGACAATCATGCTTCATAACCATGTGAAGGCAGATGCTGGAAGCCCACAAGCAGCATGTCTCAGTTGTCACTTGAGAACTGAGACTGCTTGGGATTCCAGGATGTTAGAGGTACATCTACACTATGTAGTTCAATAGGCCATGTACCGCATGACGTAGCTCTATGTCCAAATAGAGCACGGGGTTAAAAATTATTTTTCAAGTTTTGAGTTATATAACTGGAAAGGACTCCAAAGTGTGTGTGTGTATGTGTGTATATGTTCAAAGTAGGAACTCAATGCACAAAAGTCAGTACACCTTTCATTACTGAGATTCAAATATATATATTTTTCAATACTTCGTATGTCCACCTTAATTTTTGATAAAAGACTCAATCCTCCTCAGTATGGGGGATACCAGTGTTGTCCAAATGTCTGGAGATATCTTCTGGCATCCTTCAGAGATATTTTTTTTCAGCTGCTCTTTGCTGGGGGGGTTGTGCTGCTCTTCTTTTCTCTTTAAAATACCCCACAGGTGTTCTATTGGAAACTCTTTAGTGATTTTGGCAGTATGCTTTGGATCATTATCATGCTGAAATATTCCACTTTTGCCAAGCTTCTAGAGACTGGGAGTCATCTTCTCAACCAGTATTTTGATATATCATCAGGCATTCACTGTGCCATCTATAAATATAATCTCCCCAACATCTCCCCAACACTTTTTGTACTCATTCAGCCCCCATAACGTCACATTCACTGAAATAATACTGGCCAGTTTCATGCCAAACATGTTGAACCAAATCTGAGCTGAGCAAATTTATCTTGGCTCATCTGACCAAATAATGTGCTCCCAATATTCATCAGGCTTCTTTTCATGCTCTTTATCAAAGTTTAATCTTGCAATTTTGTGCCGAAGAGCAAGCAAGGCTTAATTCTTCTTGGATGTCTTTCATAGAGGTTGATATTATGCAATGTCCTTCGCACTGTCTGATCTATCACAGAAACTCCAATTTCCATTGATAACCCCAGAGCCAAGTCTGAAGCATGTGTCTTGCATTTGTCATAGCTAGATTGTGCAAGTAGCGCACTGTCTGTGTCATCATTTTAGCATACTAGTTTTTAAACCTGTCCTCAGGATATCTTAAATGGAGCACAGGTGAAATAATCAGCTTATTAGTAAGCATGATTATTTTATCTGCTGTCATCCAAGGTAATCCTGAAAAGCTGTCCTGTTGGGGAGACTTAAGGAAAAGTTTGAAAACCAGTGTTTTAGGACAACCGCCACTGTGGCTCTGATTAGTGGAACAATGGCTCATTCTATACCTCCTGATTACTGCTGTAACTGTGTTTTGACTGATTTTCAGTTGTTCACTGATCTTCCTGTATCCTTGTTCATGTTTGTGAAGTCTCACAAACAGATTTTTCTATTCTTCTGGCAATCCTTTTACATGTGGAGCCATTATTCAGACATGCAGAATGATACAGCTCAAAGGTATAAAATTGAGAACGTCCTGGTGTTCACAAGTCATTTTATAACTATGTTTCTGCATTAGGCTAATTGGAAATCTCAGGTGTACTCAGTTTTGTTTCAGTGATCTAACTTGTGTGTCAGTGTTCACAGGTGTATTCACTTTTGTTGCACTGAGTTTCTACTTGGGGGCATGTTTTTGCCATATATTCTTTCTAAAGTATTTGTTTTTGATTGTTCATAACTGGAATTATTGAGATATTTAAAGATCCAGTAACCCACCAAATAATGTTATATAATTGTGCACACAGTGCCTTGCGCCAGGTTTCTAAAGCAGAGTATTGCAAAGATATTTACCTACGAAAATCTACTTTTCAGAACGCCACTCCTAGCTCTACTGAGCGGGTCTGTTTTTTACCTAAGCCCATCGGGCATGCTGTCTAGTCACAGCACACCAGATCGAGCCAGTAAACTGAATGTAACTCTCTCCCGCTACCATACCCGAGCAGGAGCAAGCTACATTCAGTTTAATGGCGTGATCGGGCGTGCTGTCACTAGACAGCATGCCCAATGCGCTTACGTAATAAACAGACCCGCTCAGTAGAGCCAGGAGTGGCGTTCTGAAAAATAGATTTTTGTAGATAAATATCTTTGCAATGCTCTGCTTTAGAAACCTGGCGCTTGGCTAATGTTATATAATTCTGCACTGTGTGCAGAATTATCTAACATTATTTGGTGGGGTTACTGGCCCTTTAAATGATATTGCACAGGGGTGTACTCACGTCTGTTGTCTACTGTATATACATTATAGCCCTTTCCAGTAAAACACCTTGTCATTTATCAAAAACTGTATATATGAGTGTTGGTGCACATTTGTTTAGCCCTCACACTTTTTAGAAAGGTCTTCACTCACGCTAAACTGATGAGCGCAAATTTTGTTTACGCTCAATCGCACCGGTTTACTTTCAACTTGTAATATGCTTGCAGGTTATCGTGGTTGCGATACTGCTTATTACGTCCCATGCTAGCAATACTGCTCTACTTGTAATCTAGTCCATATTATTTATACACCTGAACACTTGGTAGAACATTTCTTTTAAAACCAAGGGCTTATTACAAGTGAGGCACCAACTTTTTTGCGCAAGCGATATCATGTTTTTGCGATCCATTTTAATTGCGCTTATATTACAAGTTGAGCGAAATCCTTATGCAATCTTAGAGCTGTGGTTAACTGTTTTCTGAAACTTTAAATTTGCACAAAACACTTAAAAAATACATTACAAAGTACAGTTACACTCATAATAACAACATCTAATAAAAATTATTTTTAAAAATATTGCATAAAAAAGTTATTATGTTTGCGTGAGAGAATGGGTGTTATTTTTTTTTTTCTCCATTGACTTCTATGGGTTAATAGGTGAACGTGCACGCAATATTGTAAGTTCAGATTTTTACGCTTGAGAAAAATATATATACAGGTAGTCCTCAGTTTATGCCGGGGTTAGGTTCCAGAAGGAATGGTTGTAAATCGAAACCCAGTTTATAATGTAAGTCAATGGGAAGTGAGGGAGTTAGATTCCAGGCCCCTCTCAAAATTGTCATAAGTAACACCTAATACATTATTTTTAAAGCTTTGAAATGAAGACTTTAAATGCTAAACAGCATTATAAACCTAATTAAATAATTACACAACAGACTGTATCATCAAACTATGTTTAATGAACAAAAACATTTTTTTACTTGCATTTTTCTGCAAACAGTTCTCTGCATTGTTAGCATGTTAGATAATATTGGATTTGCACCTATTTTATGCCTTTCAATCTGGAGTGATTAATAGTAGACATGTGCGATTCGGTTTGATTCGGAAATTCAGAATATTTGGAGATTCGAATCGAACCGAATCTCCGAATTAAAATAGTGCCGAATCTACCGAATAAATCCAAATTACTTCGGATTTATTCAGATTTATTCGGTAGATTCGGATGGCCATGGATTACACTAGTATTGTACAGTATATTAGGTTATATCAGTCTGCTATGGGTTACACCTAATGTACAGTACATAATACTAGTCTAAGCCCACCTAACACTTACCGAAATTCTGAATTTTCAAACCGAATCGAACCGAATCCATTCAAATCCGAATGAATCCGAAACAAATCTGAACCGAATTGATTCGAATCCGAATGAATCCGAAACAAATCCGAACCAAATTAATTCAAATTTTTCCGAATTCGAATCACTCCGATCCGAAATTTGAAAATATCTGAATCGATCTGAACCGAACTGAATTTTTTCGCCATGCACATGTCTAATTAATAGGCAGTTAGGCACCCTCACCTCAAGCAGCTGGACAGGAAGATAATATGGAAGAGGCTGCTAGATCTTGTTGCTCGATAGCTAAGGTCTGTTCTGTATACACAGATTAATTTCAGTCTGCTACGTTGCATAACTTTGCTGCAACATAAGCGGACAGCTCCACCTACTGGCTATTTTAATTAGTGCACTGCTTTTCAATGCTTTTCAATAGCAGTCACATGACTGGAAAAAAAGGTTGTTAATCTGAAACGGCGCAAATTGAACCGGTGTAAACCGAAGGCCACCTGTATATATATATATATATATATATATATATATATATATATATATATATATATATATATATATATGTGTGTGTTTTTTTAATTTGTAATACGAGCGCAACCCGACTAAAGCAAGAAGCTTAACTCTAGTGAAGTTTTCACGATTGCAAAGGAAAAAATAAACCGCACCATTTATAATCTATAACCTAACTGTTGTAAATTTATTTTTGCTAAATATTTATCTTTATTAAAAAAAAGATGGGATTATATAAATAAATAAAATGTGTTTTATGTAAAAAATAAGAAAGGTAATCTGAAAAATACTAAACAATTACTGTAGAAAACAATAAACAGAATATACATTCTGGCACATATATTTTGTGTTTCATCTTATTATTTGATAACTACTTGCAATACATTTTTGCAGAATGAATTACACAGAGAAGTTTGAAAGAAATACAAAATGATTTATATATATATATATATATATATATATATATATATATATATATATATATATATATATATATATATATATATATATATATATATATATATATATATATACAATATGTAATTTTCCAAGACCTGTGAGTGTGGTTCATTTTGCTATTTCCTCTCATTTTATAATAGAGACATTTGACAACAACTGTGCAGTATACAAACAACTCAATCTATTTATTTTCTTGTCTCAGGATAAGTTTGGCGATGTTGCAAAATATTGCAGGAAATTTACAAAAACATAGAAATCTGAATACTGACAAAATAACAGTTTTTAGTCACAGAAAGACCTTTGCTGAAACTGGAGGTGTTAAACGTTTAATCATTGCGGCAGTAAGTGGCTAAATGAAGAAATGATAGCAGATTGCACTTGCAGCATAAGTAATACTGCACAGAGAGGCAGAATCAGAAAGCAATCACATTTTAATGCACTGTATGTTTGGCTTTTCTATATGATGGCAGATGGATAAGCAACGGTGCATGAAATTGGAACTATCTCTTTTTTTTATACTTTTACTTTTATTTACCGACTGTTAACTTTAGGGTCAACAATCAGTATTAAAATAGCCACAAAATCCTTTACAATGACTTTACATTAACTTTAATTTTGTTATAGGTTTAAACCATAATTATATATATATATATATATATATATATATATATATATATATATATATATATATATATATATATATATATATATATATATATATATATATATATATACAGTATATATATATATATATATATATATATATATATATATATATATATAGATAGATAGATTGATAGAAAGTATATATACTGTATGTGTGTATGTATATATATATATATATATATAATACACAATAGAGGGTCCAGCACAAGTAGAAGGATTCGCACTTATCTTTCTAGCGGGGTTCACGTACGTCAGAGGATCCTGCAACTCCGCTCATACATAGAAAAAATCCAAAAGGAAGACGTCATGTAACTTTGAATAAAGACTACGCTTGAATGAACTACTGGTGCTGATGTCTTCCTTTTGGATTTATATAAGTATTGTCTGACGAAGGGGGTAGCACCCCGAAACGTTACATTAAATGGTAACTTTGAAAATCCTGGCGAGTGCATCCCTTTTCTTCACTACTATATATATAGATAGATAGAAAGATAGATATAAAAAGTATATACAGTATATAAAACCTTTTTCTCATAAAAAATCATATTGAGATGCTACCTGTTTTGCACAATATAAATAAATATTTGCTAATTTTAGAGAGAAGTAATTATGTTTTATTTCATATATAAGATATTTTATAAGGATAATTTCCATTGCCAAAACGAACATTTAAAAGATAAAAACACAGATACATCTTATAATGAAATAGCATTGTAATTCTGATTACTCATAAGCTATAATGGGATACAATTATGAATATACTATCTTTGCCAATAATGTTCAGTAGAAGTGATATATTGTGAAATTGCAATGTGTATGATGGTTATATGACTAGGTCTTAATACTTTGTATTTATATAAATGCAGTGCATGTTTTATGATTTTACATTTCAGAACTTTAATGTTCTTTCATTCTATATAAAATTGTCTGTGGTACTGACTTGAATATATAATAATATAAAAGATTTGTGATGAATATGAATGAGAAAAGAAATTAAATAAAAAATAACTTTTAAAATTCAATGAATAAATGAGATAGTTCTGGTTTCTAAATTACAATGTAGATTGCTTCATTCAACAGAATTCAGGATTATTCATTATAATTTCTATTTTAAATATGTGTAGTTGTGCAAAAAAAAGTTATTGAGGATTATTAATGCTTTTGCCAAAAAGATACTCCTTCTAACAAAAAAATAAATAAAAAAATAATCAATTTGAAATAATATTCTAAATTATTGTGCTGTTTTATCTTTGATCTTTATTCTCTGTCTAGCTTCCTGTGCTGTCTAAATAAAAAGTGGCACATAATATCTTTCCCAATTAGACAAATTTTGCCAATAATTATATCTTGATGGATGTCATCAACTGTTGTCCAGAACAAAATAGCTGTAACCAAAGGAAAACATACTATGGTGTTTTAAATGATAGATTAAAGGGCCAGTAAACCTATGAAATAATGTTATATAATTCTGCCCTTTAAGATTATGGATTAGTTCACCAGTTTAGCGGCTTTAAATTGGCAAGAAACTTATGACTTCAAATATCTCAGTACTAATACAGGTCAAGAAGTCCATCCTTTTGCAATTATTTGGGACAGGACCAAATAATATGAAGAGATCTGTTGCAAACTCTTGTGATTTAAGATCAAAATCCAACAAATAGATGTTGAAGTAAAAGGGGCCATTCCATATGAAATCAACCAATGAAGAGGCATTTTTCAACCTCACATTCTAATTAAAGGCCATATCTTCTGTATTTACAAAGTTATAGTGGTGAAAAGTTTGCAATTTTGATACATTTTTTCACCATCTTGTTAATTTTTTAACATTCTATCGGCGAGATTATGAGTTTTGCGGTAACAGGGGTGGGTTGCTAACGAGCCTTTTTTTTCACCGCTCCCTTAAGACAACGCTGGTATTACAGGTTTTTTTAAACCTGGCGTTAGCCGCAAAAAGGTGAGCGTAGAGCAAAATTTAGCTCCACATCTCACCTCAATACCAGCGCTGCTTACGTTAGCGGTAAGCTGGAAAAACGTGCTTGTGCACGATTTCCCCATAGGAAACAATGGGGCTGAGCCGGCTGAAAAAAAGTCTAACACCTGCAAAAAAGCAGCGTTCAGCTCCTAACACAGCCCCATTGATTCCTATGGGGAAATACATTTTATGTCTGCACCTAACACCCTAACATGAACCCCGAGTCTAAATACCCCTAATCTTACACTTATTAACCCCTAATCTGCCGCTCCGGACACCGCCGCCACCTACATTATACTTTTGAACCCCTAATCTACTGCCCCCAACATCGCAGAACCTTACATTTTATATATTAACCCCTAATCTGCCCCCCCAATATCGCCGCAACTATATTAAATGTATTAACCCCTAATCTGCCGCCGCCTACGTCGCCGCCACTATAAAACATTATTAACTCCTAAACCTAAGTCTAACCCTAACCCTAACACCACCCCTAATTTAAATATAATTTTAAATATTCATAATAAAATTGCTACAATTAAATAAATTATTCCTATTTAAAACTAAATACTTACCTATAAAATAAACCCTAAGATAGCTACAATATAACTAATAGTTACATTGCAGCTAGCTTATGGTTTATTTTTACTTTACAGCTAAGTTTGTATTTATTTTAACTAGGTACAATAGTTATTAAATAGTTATTAACTATTTAATAACTTCTTAGTTAAAATAAATACAAATATACCTGTAAACGAAATCTTAACCTAAGTTACAATTACACCTAACACTACACTATCATTAAATTAATTTACTAAACTACCTACAATTAACTACAATTAACTACAATTAAATTAAATAAACTAAAGTACAAAAAAACCCCCACTAAATTACAGAAATTGAAAAAAGAATTACAATTTTTTTAAACTAATTACACCTACTCTAATCCCCCTACTAAAATAAAAAATCCCCCCAAAATAATAAAATTCCCTACCCTATACTAAATTACAAATAGCCATTAAAAGGGCCTTTTGCTGGGCATTGCCCCAAAGTAATCAGCTCTTTTACATGTAAAAAAAAAATACAATACTGCCCAACATTAAAACCCACCACCCACACACCCAACCCTACTCTAATACCCACCCAATCCCCCTTTAAAAAAACCTAACACTACCCCCTTAAAGATCTCCCTAACTTGAGCCGTCTTCACCCAGCCGGGCACAAGTGGACGTCCAGAGGGGCAGAAGTCTTCATCCGATCCGGGCAGAAGAGGACCTCCAGACCGGCAGAAGTCTTCATCCAGGCGGCATCTTCTATCTTCTTCCATCCGGAACGGGTCCATCTTGAAGATATCCGACACAGAGCATCCTCTTCCATCCGACTGCGACTGAAGAATGAAGGTTCCTTGAAGTGACGTCATCCAAGATAGCATCCCTTGAATTCCGATTGGCTGATAGGATTCTATCAGCCAATCGGAATTAAGGTAGGAAAAATCCTATTGGCTGATGCAATCAGCCAATAGGATTGATCTCACATTCTATTGGCTGTTCCCATCAGCCAATAGAATGCAAGCTCAATCCTATTGGCTGATTGGATCAGCCAATATGATTGAACTTCAATCCTATTGGCTGATTGCTTCAGCCAATAGGATTTTTCCTACCTTAATTCCATTTGGCTGATAGGATTCTATCAGCCAATCGGAATTGAAGGGACGCCATCTTGGATGACGTCACTTAAAGGAACCTTCATTCTTCAGTCGCCGTCGGATGGAAGAGGATGCTCCACGTCAGATGTCTTCAAGATGGACCCGCTCTGCTCCGGATGGAAGAAGATAGAAGATGCCGCCTGGATGAAGACTTCTGCCAGTCTGGAGGTCCTCTTCTGCCCGGATCGGATGAAGACTTCTGCCCCTCTGGACGTCCACTTGTGCCCGGAGGGGTGAAGATGGCTCAAGGTAGGGAGATCTTCAAGGGGGTAGTGTTAGGTTTTTTTAAGGGGGCATTGGGTGGGTTTTAGAGTAGGGCTGGGTGTGTGGGTGGTGGGTTATAATGTTGGGGGGGTATTGTATTTTATTTTACAGGTAAAAGAGCTGATTACTTTGGGGCAATGCCCCTAAAAAGGCCATTTTAAGGGCTATTTGTAATTTAGTATAGGGTAGGGATTTTTATTATTTTGGGGGGCTTTTTTATTTTATTAGGGGGATTAGATTAGGTGTAATTTGTTTAAAAAAAATTTAACTCTTTTTTTATTTTCTGTAATTTAGTGGGGGGTTTTTTGTACTTCATCCGAAGTCTTCATCCGATCCGGGCAGAAGAGGACCTCCAGACCGGCAGAAGTCTTCATCCAGGCGGCATCTTCTATCTTCTTCCATCCGGAACGGGTCCATCTTGAAGATATCCGACACAGAGAATCCTCTTCCATCCGACGGCGACTGAAGAATGAAGGTTCCTTGAAGTGACGTCATCCAAGATAGCATCCCTTGAATTCCGATTGGCTGATAGGATTCTATCAGCCAATCGGAATTAAGGTAGGAAAAATCCTATTGGCTGATGCAATCAGCCAATAGGATTGATCTCACATTCTATTGGCTGTTCCAATCAGCCAATAGAATGCAAGCTCAATCCTATTGGCTGATTGGATCAGCCAATATGATTGAACTTCAATCCTATTGGCTGATTGCTTTAGCCAATAGGATTTTTCCTACCTTAATTCCAATTGGCTGATAGGATTCTATCAGCCAATCGGAATTGAAGGGACGCCATCTTGGATGACGTCACTTAAAGGAACCTTCATTCTTCAGTCGCCGTCGGATGGAAGAGGATGCTCCACGTCAGATGTCTTCAAGATGGACCCGCTCTGCTCCGGATGGAAGAAGATAGAAGATGCCGCCTGGATGAAGACTTCTGCCAGTCTGGAGGTCCTCTTCTGCCCGGATCGGATGAAGACTTCTGCCCCTCTGGACGTCCACTTGTGCCCGGCGGGGTGAAGATGGCTCAAGGTAGGGAGATCTTCAAGGGGGTAGTGTTAGGTTTTTTTAAGGGGGCATTGGGTGGGTTTTAGAGTAGGGCTGGGTGTGTGGGTGGTGGGTTATAATGTTGGGGGGGGTATTGTATTTTATTTTACAGGTAAAAGAGCTGATTACTTTGGGGCAATGCCCCTAAAAAGGCCATTTTAAGGGCTATTTGTAATTTAGTATAGGGTAGGGATTTTTATTATTTTGGGGGGCTTTTTTATTTTATTAGGGGGATTAGATTAGGTGTAATTTGTTTAAAAAAATTTTAACTCTTTTTTTATTTTCTGTAATTTAGTGGGGGGTTTTTTGTACTTCATCCGAAGTCTTCATCCGATCCGGGCAGAAGAGGACCTCCAGACCGGCAGAAGTCTTCATCCAGGCGGCATCTTCTATCTTCTTCCATCCGGAGCAGAGCGGGTCCATCTTGAAGACATCTGACGTGGAGCATCCTCTTCCATCCGACGGCGACTGAAGAATGAAGGTTCCTTTAAGTGACGTCATCCAAGATGGCGTCCCTTCAATTCCGATTGGCTGATAGAATCCTTAGAATTTATTAGGGGGATTAGATTAGGTGTAATTTGTTTAAAAAAATTGTAACTCTTTTTTTATTTTCTGTAATTTAGTGGGGTTTTTTTTGTACTTTAGTTTATTTAATTTAATTGTAGGTAATTGTAGGTAATTTATTTAATTAATTTAATGAAAGTGTAGTGTTAGGTGTAATTGTAATTTAGGTTAGGATTTATTTTACAGGTCAATTTGTATTTATTTTAACTAGGAAGTTATTAAATAGTTAATAACTATTTAGTTACTATTCTACATAGTTAAAATAAATACAAACTTAGCTGTAAAATTAAAAAAAATCCTAAACTAGCTACAATGTAACTATTAGTTATATTGTAGCTAGATTAGGGTTTATTTTATCTGTAAGTATTTAGTTTTAAATAGGATTAATTTATTTAATTGTAGTCAATTTATTTAGATGTATTTAAATTATATTTAAGTTAGGGGGGTTAGACTGTGGTTTAGGGGTTAATACATTTAGTATTGTAGCGGCGACGTTGTGGGCGACAGATTAGGGGTTAATAAATGTAGGTAGGTGTCGGCGAAGTTAGGGACGGCAGATTAGGGGTTAATAAAATTTAACTAGTGTTTGCGAAGCGGGAGTGTGGCGGTTTAGGGGTTAATAAATGTATTAAAGTGGCGGCGATGTCTGGTCGGCAGATTAGGGGTTAAACATTTTAGTTAAGTGTTTCAGATGTGGGGGGGGGGCTCGGTTTAGGGGTTAATAGGTAGTTTATGGGTGTTAGTGTACATTTTATCACTAAAATCGCAGAAAAAAAGTGAGTGGTAGACCCTTTCCTGCCTGACTCGTAATACCAGCGGGCGTTAAAAAGCAGCGTTAGGACCCCTGAACGCTGCTTTTTAAGGCTAACGCAAGACTCGTAATCTAGCCGTATATTTCTGTAACCAGGGCTCCTATAGAAGTGATCATGGATGAGAGAACTTTTCCTAGAGTTACATGAAAATGTTTTGATCCTTAGTTACACAGTAGTGTATAGTTATACAAGTTTATGTTCTGGCTTGGATGCCACATCACAAATTTTAACATTTTGATGTAACTGGGAAACTTTCTCTTATCGATGATGTAACAGATCTTTTTTGCATTGTTAGAAAACTTTTCTACGGAGCCCCAGAGGTGTCACACAAGATTTTTTTTATAAATCGTGAGCACCTTTAGCTAAATCGTGAGCATCATTTATAATAAATTATAATCATGCTATTCTACCTTAAAGAGACACTGAACCCAGATTTTTTCTTTCGTGATTCAGATAGAGCATGTAATTTTAGGCAACTTTCTAATTTACTCCTATTATCAAATTTTTTTAATTCTCTTGGTATGTTTATTTGAAAAGCAAGGGCTCGATCCGATAAAAATGGTCGCCCGCAAAAGCTGGCGATGCCAATATTTGTGCTGGTTTGGTATCACATATACGGCGTAACCTAGAAGTTACGCGCGTATATTTTTGCCGTCGCCCGTAGTTTTTTGGGCCATAGGCAGGTATACCAAACCAGCGCAGTTTGGTATCCAATATACAGCGTAAGGACTTACGTGGCGAAAATGGAGAAATCTTACTCCATTTTCACCTCGCCACAAAAAGCAGCCGTAAGAAGCCTTACGCTGACTATTGGAGCCCCGTAACTCCCTAAACTAGCTGCTAAATAAACCTAACACCTAACGCATGCGCAATGTCTATCTACCTGTCAACCGTGATCTGCTAAATAAAACCTAACACCTAACGCATGCGCAATGTCTATCTCCCTGTCAACCGTGATCCCCCGCCGCAATCCCTAATAAAGTATTTAACCCCTAAAC
The DNA here is from genome assembly GCF_027579735.1 of Bombina bombina. Lineage (NCBI taxonomy): Eukaryota > Metazoa > Chordata > Amphibia > Anura > Bombinatoridae > Bombina > Bombina bombina. Next base: position 665,943,400 of record NC_069502.1, on the reverse strand, counting down.
CGCCGCCATCTACATAAACTAACCCCCTACTGTGAGCCCCTAAAACCGCCACCATCTAACTGATCTATCCCCTAATATGAACCCCTAAAACCGCCACCATCTAACTGATCTATCCCCTAATGTGAACCCCTTACACCACCACCATCTACCTTATCTATCCCCTAATCTGACCCCTTACACCGCCGCCACCTATATAAAAATTATTAACCCCATAATTTAATCCCCCTATACCGCCGCCAGCTATATTAATATTATTAACCCCTAATCTAATCCCCCTAAAATAATTATCTCTATTACCAGCCCTTAAAAGGGCCCTATAACCTGCCCTCCCTACACCGCCGCCACCTATATTAATAGCATTAACCCCTAATGTAAGCCCCTTACACCGCCGCCATCTATATTAAAATTATTAACCCCTAATTTAATCTACCTACCCCGCCGCCAGCTATATTATCTATATTAACCCTAAGTATATTATAGTTAATATAGTTATTACATTATATATATTAACTATATTAACCCTAATTATATTAGGGTTAATATAGTTAATATAGTTACTATAGTATTTATATTAACTATATTAACTCTATCTAACCCTAACACCCCTAACTAAATTCTTATTAAATAAATCTAATTCATATTATAAACTAAAATATTCCTATTTAAATCTAAATACTTACCTATAAAATAAACCCTAAGATAGCTACAATATAATTAATAATTACATTGTAGCTATGTTAGGGTTTATATTTATTTTACAGGTAAATTGTTAATTATTTTAACTAGGTATAATAGCTATTAAATAGTTATTAACTATTTAATAGCTACCTAGTTAAAATAATTACCCAATTACCTGTAAAATAAATCCTAACCTAAGTTACAAATACACCTACACTATCAATAAATTAAATAAACTACAAATATCTATCTAAAAATACAATTAAATAAACTAAACTAAATTACAAAAAAAAACAAACACTAAATTACAAAAAATAAAAAAAAGATTACAAGATTTTTAAGCTAATTACACCTATTCTAAGCCCCCTAATAAAATAATAAAGCCCCCCAAAATAAAAAAAAATTCCTTACCCTATTCTAAATTAAAAAAAGTTCAAAGCTCTTTTACCTTACCAGCCCTTAAAAGGGCTTTTTGCGGGGCATGCCCCAAAGAAAACTGCTCTTTTGCCTTAAAAAAACCCACAATACCACCCCCCAACATTACAACCCACCACCCACATACCCCTAATCTAACCCAAACCCCCCTTAAATAAACCTAACACTACCCCCCTTAAGATCTCCTTACCTTATCTTCACCACGCCGGGCCGAACTCCTCATCCGATCCGGGTGATGTCTATCCAAGCGGTAAAGAAGAAGTCTTCATCCCGGCGATGTTTTTATCCAAGCGGCAGCAAAGTCTTCTTCCATCCGGCAGCATCTTCCATCAAGCGGCATCTTCAATCTTCTCTCCACCGACGCGGAGCATCCATCCCGGCCGACGACTGAACGACGAATGAGGTACCTTTAAATGACGTCATCCAAGATGGCGTCCGTCGAATTCCGATTGGCTGATAGGATTCTATCAGCCAATCGGAATTAAGGTAGAAAAATCTGATTGGCTGATTGAATCAGCCAATCAGATTAAAGTTCAATCCGATTGGCTGAACCAATCAGCCAATCAGATTGAGCTTGCATTCTATTGGCTGATCAGAACAGCCAATAGAATGCGAGCTGCCGGATGGAAGAAGACTTTGCTGCCGCTTGGATAAAAACATCGCCGGGATGAAAATTTCTTCTTTACCGCTTGGATAGACATCACCCGGATCGGATGAGGAGTTCGGCCCGGCGTGGTGAAGATAAGGTAGGGAGATCTTCAGGGGGGTAGTTTTAGGTTTATTTAAGGGGGGTTTGGGTTAGATTAGGGGTATGTGGGTGGTGGGTTGTAATGTTGGGGGGTGGTATTGTGTTTTTATTTCAGGCAAAAGAGCAGTTTTCTTTGGGGCATACCCCGCAAAAAGCCCTTTTAAGGGCTGGTAAGGTAAAAGAGCTTTGAACTTTTTTTAATTTAGAATAGGGTAGGGAATTTTTTTTTATTTTGGGGGGCTTTATTATTTTATTAGGGGGCTTAGAATAGGTGTAATTAGCTTAAAAATCTTGTAATCTTTTTTTTATTTTTTGTAATTTAGTGTTTGTTTTTTTTGTAATTTAGTTTAGTTTATTTAATTGTATTTTTAGATAGATATTTGTAGTTTATTTAATTTATTGATAGTGTAGGTGTATTTGTAACTTAGGTTAGGATTTATTTTACAGGTAATTGGGTAATTATTTTAACTAGGTAGCTATAAAATAGTTAATAACTATTTAATAGCTATTATATCTAGTTAAAATAATTAACAATTTACCTGTAAAATAAATATAAACCCTAACATAGCTACAATGTAATTATTAATTATATTGTAGCTATCTTAGGGTTTATTTTATAGGTAAGTATTTAGATTTAAATAGGAATATTTTAATTAATAATATTAATATTAGATTTATCTTAATAAGAGTTTAGTTAGGGATGTTAGAGTTAGATAGGGTTATTATACTATATATATATATATATATATATATAATATAATAACGATATTAACTATATTAACCCTAATATAATTAGGGTTAATATAGTTAATATAGCTGGCGGCGGTGTAGGGGGATTAGATTAGGGGTTAATACATTTATTTAGGTGGCCGCGGTGTAGGGGGATGTAGATTGTAGGCAAAAGAGCAATTTACTTTATGACAAAGCCCCGCCAAAAGCCCTTTTAAGGGCTGGTAAAAGAGCTGAATTCTTTGGGGCATGCCCCACAAAAAGCCCTTTTTTAAGGGCTGGCAAAAGAGCTGTTACTTTGGGGCAATGCCACGCAAAAAGCCCTTTTCAGGTCTATTTGTAGGGTTAGACTTAGGTTTTGTGGTAGGGATAGTTTAGTATTTTAGGGGTTAAATAATTTAATATAGATGGCGGCGGGGTAGGGGGATTAGATTAGGGGTTAATTTTAAAATAGATGGCGGCGGGGTAGGGGCTCACTTTAGGGGGTAGGTAAGGTAGATGGCGGCGCTGTTAGGGGCTCACTTTAGGGGGTTATAGATTTTATATAGCTGGCGGAGGTTTAGGGGTTAATAACTTTATTAGGTTGCGGCGGGGTTTGGGAGCGGCGGTTTAGGGGTTAATACATTTTTTATTGTTAGGATAGTGAGGGGGGATAGCGGATAGAGGGTTAGACGTGTCGGGCTATGTTAGGGAGGAGTCAGGTTTTGTAGGCGCCGGCAGTTTCTAACGTGGCGTAAGTCACTGGCGACGCCAGAAATTTGTACTTGCGCAGATTTCTGGACATCGCTGGTTTATCCGACTTACGGCACGTTAGCATCTGACGGCGCCGTATATTGGATAGCTCGAGATGCAAGCTGAAACTGCGGGCGACGTGGGTTCCCTCGCTTGCGTATATCGGATCACGCCCCAAGAATGTAAGTTTAGATGCCGGCCCATTCTTGGTGAACAAACTGGGTTGTCCTTGCTGATTGGACAACACCAATAAACAAGTGCTGTACATGGTTCTGAACCAAACATTTGCTGGCTCCTTAGCTTAGATTCCTTCTTTTTCAAATAAAGATAGCAAGAGAACGAAGAAAAATTGATAATAATATTGTTTTAAAAGATAGATAATCCCTTTATTACCCATTCCCCAGTTTTGCATAACCAACACACTTATATTAATATACTTTTAACCTCTGTGATTATCTTGTATCTAAGCCTCTGCAAACTGCCCCTTTATTTCAGTTCTTTTGACAGACTTGCAGTTTAGCCAATCAGTGCCTGCTCCCAGATAACTTCACGCGCACAAGCACAGTGTTATCGATATGAAATACATGAACTAACACCCTCTAGTGAAAAACTCTTAAAATGCATTCTGAAAAAAGGTGGCCTTCAAGGTCTAAGAAATTAGCATATGAACCTCCTAGGTTAAGCTTTCAACTAAGAATACCAAGAGAACAAAGCAAAATTGGTGATAAAAGTAAATTGGAAAATTGTTTAAAATTACATGCTATATCTGAATCATGAAAGTTTATTTTGGCCTAGACTGTCCCTTTAAAATTGCAGGCTCTATCTAAATCATTAAAGAAAAAATTTGGGTTCAGTGTCCCTTTAAGCATGAATCATCCCACTTACAGCACCGGCTAATATTACTTTCAGTTTCAGTTCAGTCAGTGTTAGGATCAATACAGACAGATTGGTAAGTGTGGACCTCAGCTTCAGTCAATGTTAGCATTATGTTATGTGACAAACAGTGCATTTAGTATTGCAATGCTCACAAAGTATATTATCCTTTCACAATGCAATACAATTATATTCAAAGTATTGGAGGTGAAATAGGTGTAAATTATATTATATTGAAAGTATATATTGAACAGAAATTAGTTAATTTTTCAGTTTAAAAACTGGTTTCTCAAAACAAAATAGTTGTGCTCCCTGTAAAAAATTATGAATTGTACAATTTCAAATACATATTTTTCTGTTATTTCTTTATAAAATATTGTCACATACTTCTGTCTTTTTTTAAGCAGGCAATTAGTTTTTTTATTAATACTATAAAAACATCTAATTTGATTCCACTACCTAAAGAAAAAAATGGCAGTGAGAACTGTACACATTTTCATAATGCTTTGTGCACAATAGAATCATGGAAGCCTGTGTTATTGTACACACAATGCTCTACATTGCAAAGCTTATCCAAAATATAGGGTTAGATCCCAAAGCAGTATAGCTGCAAAATGCGTTGTTTACATTGAAATATCTGTCTGAGTACAATGTAAAGTTTAAAGGGACAGTCTACGTCAAATGTTTTATTGTGTAAAAAGATAGTGCCTTTATTACCCATTCCCCAGCTTTGCACAACTATCATTGTTATATTAATATAATTTATAAGAACTAAAATCACTAGCATTTTATAAGTTTTTCACAGCAAGACAAAAGCTAGTTAATGTGTACCATATAGATGAGGGTTCTTCAAACCACAGGGCGGGACTCATTACTGGGCCACAACACCATGTGTACTTGGTCGCAACTTGTGTGTGTGGTGTAGGAGTGTGTGTGGTGTATTGTATGAGATTGTGTGTGTGTGCTATGCGTGTGTTGTGTATGAGAGTGTTTGGGGTGTGTGTTGTATGAGAGTGTGTGTGGTGTTGTATGAGTGTGTGTGTGTGGTGTGTATGTTATATGAGAGTGTGTGTAGTATGTGTTGTATGAGTGTGTGTGTGTGTGGTATGGGTGTAATATGAAAGTGTGTGTGTTATATGAAAGTGTGTGTGTGTTGTATGAGAGAATGTGTGTTATTTGAAAGTGTGTGTATGTTGTAAGAGAGTTTATGGGGTGAGTGTGTGTTATATGAAAGTGTGTGTGTATGTGTGTGTTGTAAGAGAGTGTATGGGGTGAGTGTGTGTTATATGAAAGTGTGAGTGTTGTATGAGAGTGTGTGTGGTATGTGTCCGCCTCAGCTCTCCTCTGGTGGGCAGCAATGTTGCAAAACATATTACCACTATGAAAAGAAATTATACATTACAGTTTTATATGTCAACTCTTTTAAGAGAATATATGTATATCTATCGGCTGCCTTTCTAACTATATACCTCGCATTGGTGTATGAAGCCACTCATGGACCTCTAATTAATATGGGAAATACAAAGCCGCGGAAGGCAATCTTGATCAAAAGGAGACCACTCTTGGGCTATAATATAGGTAATAGATATTTACCATGGGACTAAGATAATGGGTCATGGCTAAGCATGCACTGGTTATTTATTTGGTTCACGTATTAACTGTAGAAGTACTTGTGATATGCACACATATTAAAATGGTTGGAGACAGTGTAGTGTAGTGTGTGGATCAGAACAAAGTATATAAGTAAAATATATATGCTAAGAGTCGTCCTGTTTGTGAGGGCATTCAATGCCACTTATAATCTGAAAATATTAACCTTATCCTATGAACAATACCTCAGAGGGCTAGCAATATGCTATTTAACATATGTATCTGTCTTCAACTGACTATAAATAACTATATAATCCACATGGAAGGATTACTCATCTATCTAGGCAGAAAACCATTTGCATGCTGGTACAGTTATTTAAGCTTATCAGGTCATATAGTCCCGCCACTACGGCCGCTAGCAATTTCCTCTGTAGGCTATGTCCTAGTATAATATAGTGAGCAAATGTCATTGTTCCAACATACACGGCATATCATAGTAACATAGTAACATAGTAGATAAGGTTGAAAAAAGACTGAAGTCCATCGAGTTCAACCTATACAAATCTAAAATACTTACAAAAAGCTCCAGTTAAGCTTAAATAACCCCATTAAAATGTGACCCATTTAATACTAGCAATCATATCCATGATATTATTAATTTATGAGGACATGCAAGATATATACTAGGTTAGTTATAAAAATAAAATAGAGAATTTTTAAAATAATCCTAAACATAGGAATCTATATACATAAATAAACACTTAAAGGCTAACAACTCCAGAGCACCTCATATAACATATATGTATAAGAGGAACCAGGTAATTGTAGAATAACTATGTTGAAACATTTCTTTGGAACAGCAAACTCCGTATAAAGTACGTGGAGATATATACTACCAGACTATCACATTAATGACCATCATACAATCCTATGTCTGCAGCGTAGTATATAAAGTTTATGTTAAGCTGGCAATAATAAAATAAACACCTCCACCATATACTCCACTAGGAATGTACAGCAGGGCATCAGCACGGCTGAACATCGGATAGCAATCTTCATCCTACCCCGGACCACCAGGCTAATTAGTTCCCAGTGGCTATGAACACATTCCTACTCCTCATGTTCTCAAGCAGTCCTGGCCGTCCAGGTGTATCGCACCACATATAGTGTGTCCACTGCGTCACCCGAGATTCTAATTTGAGTTTCTGCTTGCCATTAGAGGAACTGGTCTGGTAGGAAATATCACACAGCCACACTTAGATCTGCTGCTGCTCCACATGGCTCACATGTAATAATGAAATTAGTAAGCATGCAGCCTACTCCTGAAGTAGCCCTATGCTCACCATCTCCCCCATAGCCATTTACAGCCATATCCTCAATGAGATCTGTCTCGCACCAGTGAGCATCGGTCCTCTGTAGCGGGTGTAAATCCACAGTTCCTTTAATCTTGGTACTGCTGATAAATGAAGGTAATTGTCGCTGGGGCCCCAGAGTGCAGCAACTCTCCTCAAATCTAGGAGCTGGGATTATTTGCTTATTTTCACCATCTTTAGCTGTAATAAGCGTGGTAAATGTAGACTGTAGCGTCTCTATAAATTCTGCTTGAAATGCATCCAGGATTTTATTAAGTTCAGCCACAATAAAGTCCATAGTCCATAGTATTCTCAAGTGATCTCTGGTATAAGTACTATACCTAGCTTCAAAATATCTGGTAGAAATTGGAATTAGTGTGTCTTTAATATATCTGTTACCTTTGTACTCTGCAGGTTAGCGATAGCTTAGCTTATTCTTTCAGCGCATATGGCTGCTTAACCTGACTCTAATTCAGGACAGTGGGAGTGGCGGATGAGGATATAGGCCAATACACAACATCTGCTGCGCACCTTGTCTTTTCTAGGTTGTTAGGCTGAAGTGGTATGTATAACTTGCAGATGTCTGTACCTCAAGGGATAATCTTAACTGTACTTAAAAGAAGCTTGATTTGTCAAGCTGATGAGTTAAAAAAAGTAGATTTAGCAGCTTTTGTATACAGCCGTTAGTAAGAAGCAGCCATCTTAGTCGGTGGTTGGACACCCCCCCCCCCATGATTTATAATTATTTATAAATCGTGCGCACTGCTATTGAGAACTGCTGTGACCTTATATTTGAATCAGTGCACTGTTTAACTGAGTGTGTCATTGCAAAGGAGTTAGTTAAATGGGACACTCAAGTCAAAATAACCTTTTATGATTCAGACAGAGCATGCAGTTTTAAGACACTTTCCAATTTACTTCCATTATCAAATTGTGCACAGTCTTTTTATATTCACACTTTCTGGGGAACAAAATCCTACTGAGCATGTGTACAAGCTCACATGGTATACATATACTAGTCTGTAATTGGCTGATGTCTGTTACATGATACAGATGGGTTTGGAATATGAGAGAAAAAATTAATTTGTCAGAAAAAAATCTACTGCTAATTTGAAATTCAGAGTATGTGTTTTGGCATTGTCTTTTTATTATGCACTTGTTAATGATGCAATTCTACTGCATCGTTCATGAACTGGACATCACTATGAGCTCGATTTATAAAGCCCTTCTCCTCCCTAAGACTACAGTCACGATTTATCAAGCAGCAGCCATGAGACCGCTGCTTTCCTACCCTCTTCTCTTCGTCCGACCAGGGAGATTGACAGCTCCTGCCTGCGCGTTATTGGCTGTGTGTGGGTAGGTAGTGGGATTGCAGGAACACTTTATTGTGAATAACTAAAAAGCTAGTATCCAAAATAGGTCAATACTAGTTATATCACCAGTCCACTCTGCCAGAAATTAAACTAGGGTATAAGAAATGATACATTAACATAAACAGCAATGGAGTTGGACTCCAAAATCAATGAAGACCATAACCGCAGCACTGATTCCACTCATACAAAAAAATCATGCCGTCATGTCCCCATAGCGTGATCTTCCAATTACCCAAATAGTGCCAGTGAATCATTTATTTTTTGTAAGTAACTGTGCACCTCAGCTTCAGTCACATTGATTTCTAAAAGCCCAATGTTAGCATTATGTTATGTAACAAACAGTACAATTAGTATTACAATTAAAGCATAGTTATCCTTTCACAATACAATGCTAAATAATCTGTGATTACCTTGTATCTAAGGCTTTGCACCAATCTCCCTTATCTCAGAGGTGTGTGCATACTTGAATTTAGCCAATCTGTGATCACTAAAGATTCAACGAGAGTCAGCTCAGTGTTATCTATATCAGGGTTCTTCAAACTTTTCCCCCAAGACCCAGTGCCATGATACCACATACCTTTCTTAAGAAATAAACAACATTATAGCTGCAATTTTTGGCAAAGAGACTAAAATATGTGCATGCTTTTTCCTGATTGTAGTCAAATTTGAAAGCGTTGTAAAATGTTATAACACACACACTCTCATACAACATACACAAACTCATACAACACACACACAATCATACAACACACACACCACACACTCTCATACAATACACACACCACACACTCATACAACACACACACAATCATACAACACACAGACACACTTTCATACAACACACATTTTCATGTAACACACATACCACACACTCTCATAAAACACACACACTTTCTTATAACACACACTCACCTCATACACTCTCTTACAACACACATATACACACACACACTTTCATATAACACACACTCACACCATACACTCTCTTACAACACACACATACACACATACTTTCATATAACACACACTCACCCCATACACTCTCTTACAACACACACAAACATACACACACACTTGCATATAACACACACTCTCTCATACAACACACACACACTTTCATATAACACACACACTTTCATACTACACGCATACCACACACACTCATACAACACACATATAACACACACTCACCCCATACACTCTCTCATACAACACACACACACTTTCATATAACACACACACTTTCATATTACACGCATACCACACACATACCACACACACTCTCATATAACATACACACCACACACACACACACATACAACACCACACACACTCTCATACACAACACATGCACAGCACACACACAATCTCATACAATACACCACACACACTCCTACACCACACACACAAGTTGCGACCAAGTACACATGGTGTTGTGTCCCAGTAATGGGTCCCGACCTGTGGTTTGAACAACCCTGATCTATATGGTACATATTAACTAGCTTTTGTCTTGCTGTGAAAAACATATAAAATGCTATTGATTTTAGTTCTTATAAATTATATTAATATAACAATGTTAGTTGTGCAAAGCTGGGGAATGGGTAGTAAAGGCACTATCTTTTTACACAATAAAACATTTGACGTAGACTGTCCTTTTAAACTTTACATTGTACTCACTCTCAGACAGATATTTCAATGTAAACAACACATTTTGCAGCTATACTGCTTTGGGATCTAATCCCTATATTTTGGATAAGCTTTGCAATGTACAGCATTGTGTGTACAATAACACAGGCTTCCATGATTCTATTGTGCACGGAGCATTATGAAAATGTGTACAGTTCTCACTGCCGTTTTTTTCTTTAGGTAGTGGATTCAAATTAGATGTTTCTATAGTTTCTGGTATTAATAAAAAACTAATTGCCTGCTTAAAAAAAGACAGAAGAATGTGACAATATTTTATAAAGAAAATACAGAAATTGTACAATTCATATTTTTTTACAGGGAGCACAACTATTTTGTTTTGAGAAACCAGTTTTTAACCTGACAAATGTACTAATTTCTGTTCAATACATACTTATGTACTTAATACATACATTTAGCTTAATCATGCGCATGATTTAGCTAAATTGTGAGCACGATTTAACTAAATTGTGCGCATGATATAGCTTAATTGTGCGCACAATATAATAAATCGTGCGCACGATTTAGCTAAATCGTGAGCATGATTTAGCAAAATGTGCTCACGATTTAGCAAAATGTGCTCACGATTTATAAAAAAAAAATCGTGTGACACCTCTGGGGCTCCGTACTTTTCCCAGAGTTAGTTGATCCTTAGTTACACAGTAGTGTATAGTTATACAAGTTTAAACATGTTCTGGCTTGGATGCCACATCACAAATTTTAGCATTTTCATGTAACTGGGAAACATTCTCTCATACATGATGTAACAGATCTTTTTTACATTACAATGTCCTTTACTACTTAACAAATTAAGACACATACTAGAAAATGTACTAATTTCTGTGTCACTTGCATATATAGTAACAGTTATGAAATCCTTATATCTATTCAATTCACTTCACAATACAGTGGAGCAATCTTGTTCCTGAAAACATCCCAACAGAACTTAAATTTGATGTGACATGCAATGTTTTAAATTTTGCAGAGTATGAAAATTACTGTAAATAGGACTTCCTGTTTTTACTAAATCCTGATCCCATTGGCATCACATCTTCAAGTTTGATAAGTTAATGAGTAGTATGTATAAAACATATGTTTTTGAAAAAAATAAAATACCTATTTTGGAGAAAATGGTGCCAAATATTGATTACCTTGGCTAAAAGATATGTTTTTCCTAATATAGGCAAGTAATATCTCATTTGAAAGAGCTCTTCAAAACCTTTCCTACATTTCTATAGATTCCCTGGTTACCAAAATATTGAATGTTAAAGTTAACACGATGGTGAAAGAAATGGACAAAAGTTTTAAATTTTGCACCCCTATAACTTTGTAAATACAGAAGATATGAACCTGCAATTTTGCAAAGGACCATGCTTCAAGTGACCCTTACAGTATGCTAAATTAAAAAAAAATATCAAAGAATGTGAGGTTGAAGACCTTGTTGATTTTACATGGAATGGTCCAAAAGCAACACTGATTACAGAGGAAAACAAGTTGCTGGTAGTGACTAAGTGAGGGATAATGGTGTAAGCACTTTCCTAACTCCAATGCTTTCCCCTTGAACCCCATAGAATGTAAGCCTATGAGCCCAGCTATTTGTAGATCGCCTTCATAAGAGCCGAATACAACAGTGCAGCTCTTGGAAGGGTCCTCTACCCATTTGATCCCTATAAATGGTATCTTGTATACCGCCTATGTTTATAGCACTGTGGAATCTGTTGGCGCTCTACAAATACATGATGATAATAATAATAATACTAATTACAAGAAGATATGAGGCTAGGTTGTCTAACAGAATAGATGAAATAAGGATATGCAAGACCTTCTATCTAAATATACATGGATACAAAATAAGATTGATGATCTAGAAAATCACTCAAGGCATAATAATATCAGGATTGTGGACCTGCCTGGTTCTATAAAGGTTAAGGACATCTTACAGTTTATATCTACACAGTTACAGATTTATTGGGTTTCTCTCCTTGTGTTATTGAAAGAGCACATAGGGTGGGGCTAGAAAGAAAGAAGACATGGGTGTCAGCAATATCTCCATAATTATACCCAAATGCTAGGGTGAATTGTAGGCACACTTAGCAAAACCCAGGAAGTGGCCCACTGAAACACCACTGAATAACTTGAAGACCAAGTGGATGAAAGCTCCAAGAAGAGGCAAACAAGTAGGAGAAGGCCGAGAAATGATTGTCCAGGCAAGCAGTGGTCAGGCAAGTTACAGCTGGCTTAGCATAGGAGTATCAAGCAGAGTAGTCTGGCAAGCAGTGCTCAGGCAAGTTACAGCAGGCTTTAGTGTAAGGATAACCAGTAGAGTAGTCAGGCAAGCAGTGGTCAGGCAACTTAGATCAGGCTTCAGAATAGGGATAACCAGCAGAGTAGTCCGACAGGCAAAGGCCAGGTAACTTTAGAGCAGGCTTTAGTATAGGATAATCCAGCAGAGTAGTCAGACAGGCAATGGTCAGATAACTTACTTCAGGCTTTAATTGCACCCAGAAGATGACAAGGAGTCAAACAACCGGGCACAGAGGATCCGACTTACCGAGAATAAGAAGTCCGTCTGACTTCATCAGAATAGGCTGGCACTGAGGTTACGTGTCATGTTGCTAACCAACGCGACCCTAGAAGGCATCTGCAGAGATGGATCTTGGAGCCACATCGACACGGTGATGATAAGCTCCATGGACAGGCTTAGTTGGACTTGCCTTACAGAAGGCTTTGATTAACGCTGGTGCAAAGACTTGACTAGCAGGTTCCCAGGAGCATTCTGTAATGGGATAACCCTTCTAATTAATAAGATGGTACAACTTGTTGCCACATAATTTGGAATCTAGAATTTGTCTGACTTCGAATTTGGGTCGACCTGCAACAAGTAAAGGAGGAGGAGAAATGACCTTTGAGGAATATTTATTCCAGATGGCAGGTTTTAGGAGTGAAATATGAAACATAGGATGTATTTTGAGAATCTTGGGTAGAGCCACACGGTAAGCATTAGAGCAGACTTGGCTTACTATACAAAACGGTCCCACGTAGCGAGCTCCCAAATTAGCATTAGGTTGTTTGAGACAAAGATGGCTTGTGGAGATCCAAACTCTTTCTCCATAATGATATTTAGGTGCCTCTCTGCATTTGTGATCAGTGCAGTGCTTGTATCATCTGGAGGACTGAATAAGTAAGTGTTGGATTCTCCACCAGTGTCGCCATAAATTATTTGCAGAAAGATCTGCTATGAGTACCTCAGTAGCAAAAGCAGATAATGGAAAGATTCTGGGCTCAAATCCATATGCAGCTTTAAAAGGTGAAGTCTTGAGTAAAGCATTAAAATGTGAGTTATGAGCCAACTCCACAAGTGGTAATAATTGTGAACAATTGGATTGTTGATGATTGATGTAGTGTCTGAGGTAAGTTTCAAGGCACTGATTAACTTTCTCAGTTTGACCATTAGACTGAGGATGATGTAAAGTGGACAAGGAAATAGTAGTTCCTAATTGCTTACAAAGGGATCTCCAGAACTGGGAAACAAACTGCACTCCCCTGTCAAAAACAATGTCAAGCGGAAAGCCATGTAATCATACAATAAGGTGAATAAATAGATCAGAGGGTTTCTGGGCTGAATTTAATCTAGGAAAAGGAATAAAATAAATAGACTTGGTAAATCTGTCCCCCACAACCCAGATTGTATTATTACCAGCAGAAGGTGGTAAATCAATAATAAAATCCATGGTAATGTGAGTCCAGGGTTGATCTGGTATGAGTAAAGGTTTAAGAAAACCAGAAGGAAGTTGATGGGATGACTTATTGGAAACACAAGTTGTACAGGCATAAATGTATTTTTGAACATCCTTTCCATGGAAGGCCACCAGACATGTTGTTTCAATCACCAAACAGTATTGTTGATTTTGCGATGTCCACTAAAATAGTGTCATGAGCCTATTGTAACAGTTTAGGACATAGTTAGCTAGGTACAAAAAGAAGATTAGAAGGAGGTCTACAGGTAGGAGGAAGGTTCTCTTGAGCAGAACATTATTCATATAAAACAGAGGTAGACTCTCGATGTACAAAACTAACATGCTGAAATTGTCTAGAAAGAGTATCCACTTTGACATTATTTGTTCCAGGAATGTTGGACAGGACATAATTGAATCTGGAGAAATATAGCGGCAATCTTGCCTGATGTGAGTTAATCCTCCTAGTAGTCTGGAGGTTAGACATGTGCACCGCTAAAAAATTCGGTTCGTTTTCGGTTCGGATCGATTCGGAATTTTCGAATTTCGTTTCGGATCGAATCGGATTCGGCAAAATTTGAATAAATTTGTTTCGGATTTATTCGGATCCGAATAGATTCGTTTCGGATTTATTCGGATTCGGCTGAATTCGGTTCTATTCCGTTCCGAAATTCGGTATGTTTTTAGTACACTAACACCCATTTAGTACACTAAGTCACTAACACCCATAAACTACCTATGAACCACTAAACCGAGGCCCCCCCACATCGCAAACCCTATAATAACATTATTTAACCCCTAATCTGCCGATCGGATATCGCCGCAACCTACATTATAGCTATTAACCCCTAATCTGCTGTCCCTAACACCGCCGACCCCTACATTATAGTTATTAACCCCTAATCTGCCTCCCCCAACGTCGCCGCAATCTAACTACAAGTATTAACCCCTAATCTGCCGACCCGATATCGCCGCAACCTACATTATAGCTATTAACCCCTAATCTGCTGTCCCTAACACCGCCGACCCCTACATTATAGTTATTAACCCCTAATCTGCCTCCCCCAACGTCGCCGCAATCTAACTACAAGTATTAACCCCTAATCTGCCGACCCGATATCGCCGCCGCCTACATTATAGCTATTAACCCCTAATCTGCTGTCCCTAACACCGCCGACCCCTACATTATAGTTATTAACCCCTAATCTGCCTCCCCCAACGTCGCCGCATTCTAACTACAAGTATTAACCCCTAATCTGCCGACCCGATATCGCCGCCGCCTACATTATAACTATTAACCCCTAATCTGCTGTCCCTAACACCGCCGACCCCTACATTATAGTTATTAACCCCTAATCTGCCCCCCCCAACGTCGCCGCAATCTAACTACAAGTATTAACCCCTAATCTGCCGACCCAATATCGCCGCCGCCTACATTATAGCTATTAACCCCTAATCTGCTGTCCCTAACACCGCCGACCCCTACATTATAGTTATTAACCCCTAATCTGCCTCCCCCAACGTCGCCGCAATCTAACTACAAGTATTAACCCCTAATCTGCCGACCCGATATCGCCGCCGCCTACATTATAGCTATTAACCCCTAATCTGCTGTCCCTAACACCGCCGACCCCTACATTATAGTTATTAACCCCTAATCTGCCTCCCCCCAACGTCGCCACAATCTAACTACAAGTATTAACCCCTAATCTGCCGACCCGATATCGCCGCCGCCTACATTATAGCTATTAACCCCTAATCTGCTGTCCCTAACACCGCCGACCCCTACATTATAGTTATTAACCCCTAATCTGCCCCCCCCCCCCAACGTCGCCACAATCTAACTACAAGTAATAAACCCCTAATCTGCCGACCGCAAATCGCCGCCACTATAATAAATGTATTAACCCCTAAACCGCCGCACTCCCGCCTCGCAAACACTATAATACATTTTATTAACCCCTAATCTGCCCTCCCTAACATCGCCGCCACCTACCTACAATTATTAACCCCTAATCTCCCGCCCCCAACGTCGCCGCTACTATAATAAGGTTATTAACCCCTAAACCTAAGTCTAACCCTAACACTAACACCCCCTAACTTAAATATAATTTAAATAAAACGAAATAAGTTTACTATAGTTAAATAAATGAATCCTATTTAAAACTAAAGACTTACCTGTAAAATAAACCCTAAGATAGCTGCAATATAACTAATAGTTACATTGTAGCTATTTTAGGATTTATTTTTATTTTACAGGCAACTTTGTATTTATTTTAACTAGGTACAATAGTTATTAAATAGTTATTAACTATTTAATAACTACCTAGCTAAAATAAATACAAATTTACCTGTAAAATAAATCCTAACCTAAGTTACAATTACACCTAACACTACACTATCATTAAATTAACTAAATAAATGAATCATATTTAAAACAAAATACTTACCTGTAAAATAAACCCTAATATAGCTGCAATATAACTAATAGTTACATTGTAGCTATTTTAGCATTTATATTTATTTTACAGGCAACTTTGTATTTATTTTAACTAGGTACAAAAGCTATTAAATAGTTATTGACTAATTAATAGCTACCTAGTTAAAATAATTACAAAATTACCTGTAAAATAAATCCTAACCTAAGTTACAATTAAACCTAACACTACACTGTCATTAAATAAATTAACTACAAGTACCTACAATTATCTACAATTAAATAAACTAAAGTACAAAACCCCCCCACTAAATTACAAAAAAAACAAACACTAAATTACAAAAAATAAAAAAATATTACAAGAATTTTAAACTAATTACACCTAATCTAAGCCCCCTAATAAAATAACAAAGCCCCCCAAAATAAAAAAAATGCCCTACCCTATACTAAATTACAAAAGTTAACAGCTCTATTACCTTACCAGCCCTGAACAGGGCCCTTTGCGGGGCATGCCCCAAAGAAAACAGCTCTTTTGCCTGTAAAAAAAAAACACAATCCCCCCCCCACATTACAACCCACCACCCACATACCCCTACTCTAACCCAAACCCCCCTTAAATAAACCTAACACTACCCCCCTGAAGATCTCCCTACCTTGAGTCGTGTTCACCCAGCCGGGCCGAAGTCTTCATCCGATGGGGCAGAAGAGGACATTCAGACCGGCAGAAGTCTTCATCCAAGCGGGGCAAGAAGAGGTCTTCCATCCATCATACAAGTACCAAAATACAAACAAACACTAAATTACAAAAAATAATAAAATATTACAATAATTTTAAACTAATTACACCTAATCTAAGCCCCCTACTAGCTATTAATATAGCTTCAATATAACTAATAGTTACATTGTAGCTATTTTAGGATTTATATTTATTTTACAGGCAACTTTGTATTTATTTTAACTAGGTACAATAGCTATTAAATAGTTAATAACTATTTAATAACTACCTAGCTAAAATAAATACAAATTTACCTGTAAAATAAATCATAACCTAAGTTACAATTACACCTAACACTACACTATCATTAAATTAACTAAATAAATGAATCCTATATAAAACTAAAGACTTACCTGTAAAATAAACCCTAATATAGCTGCAATATAACTAATAGTTACATTGTAGCTATTTTAGCATTTATATTTATTGTACAGGCAACTTTGTATTTATTTTAACTAGGTTCAATAGCTATTAAATAGATATTGACTATTTAATAGCTACCTAGTTAAAATAATTACAAAATTACCTGTAAAATAAATCCTAACCTAAGTTACAATTAAACCTAACACTACACTATAATTAAATAAATTAACTACAAGTACCTACAATTAAATACAATTAAAAAAACTAAACTAAAGTACAAAACCCCCCCACTAAATTACAAAAAATAAAAAAAATTACAAGAATTTTAAACTAATTACACCTAATCTAAGCCCCCTAATAAAATAACAAAGCCCCCCCCCCAAAAAAAAAAATGCCCTACCCTATACTAAATTACAAAAGTTAACAGCTCTATTACCTTACCAGCCCTGAACAGGGCCTTTTGCGGGGCATGCCCCAAAGAAAACAGCTCTTTTGCCTGTAAAAAAAAAACACAATACCCCCCCCCCACATTACAACCCACCACCCACATACCCCTACTCTAACCCAAACCCCCCTTAAATAAACCTAACACTACCCCCCTGAAGATCTCCCTACCTTGAGTCGTGTTCACCCAGCCGGGCCGAAGTCTTCATCCGATGGGGCAGAAGAGGACATCCAGACCGGCAGAAGTCTTCATCCAAGCGGGGCAAGAAGAGGTCTTCCATCCATCAGAAAAGTACAAAAAAACAAACAAACACTAAATTAGCAAGAATAATAAAATATTACAATAATTTTAAACTAATTACACCTAATCTAAGCCCCCTACTAGCTATTAATATAGCTTCAATATAACTAATAGTTACATTGTAGCTATTTTAGGATTTATATTTATTTTACAGGCAACTTTGTATTTATTTTAACTAGGTACAATAGCTATTAAATAGTTAATAACTATTTAATAACTACCTAGCTAAAATAAATACAAATTTACCTGTAAAATAAATCATAACCTAAGTTACAATTACACCTAACACTACACTATCATTAAATTAACTAAATAAATGAATCCTATATAAAACTAAAGACTTACCTGTAAAATAAACCCTAATATAGCTGCAATATAACTAATAGTTACATTGTAGCTATTTTAGCATTTATATTTATTGTACAGGCAACTTTGTATTTATTTTAACTAGGTTCAATAGCTATTAAATAGATATTGACTATTTAATAGCTACCTAGTTAAAATAATTACAAAATTACCTGTAAAATAAATCCTAACCTAAGTTACAATTAAACCTAACACTACACTATAATTAAATAAATTAACTACAAGTACCTACAATTAAATACAATTAAAAAAACTAAACTAAAGTACAAAACCCCCCCACTAAATTACAAAAAATAAAAAAATATTACAAGAATTTTAAACTAATTACACCTAATCTAAGCCCCCTAATAAAATAACAAAGCCCCCCCCAAAAAAAAAATGCCCTACCCTATACTAAATTACAAAAGTTAACAGCTCTATTACCTTACCAGCCCTGAACAGGGCCTTTTGCGGGGCATGCCCCAAAGAAAACAGCTCTTTTGCCTGTAAAAAAAAAACACAATACCCCCCCCCACATTACAACCCACCACCCACATACCCCTACTCTAACCCAAACCCCCCTTAAATAAACCTAACACTACCCCCCTGAAGATCTCCCTACCTTGAGTCGTGTTCACCCAGCCGGGCCGAAGTCTTCATCCGATGGGGCAGAAGAGGACATCCAGACCGGCAGAAGTCTTCATCCAAGCGGGGCAAGAAGAGGTCTTCCATCCATCAGAAAAGTACAAAAAAACAAACAAACACTAAATTAGCAAGAATAATAAAATATTACAATAATTTTAAAATAATTACACCTAATCTAAGCCCCCTACTAGCTATTAATATAGCTTCAATATAACTAATAGTTACATTGTAGCTATTTTAGGATTTATATTTATTTTACAGGCAACTTTGTATTTATTTTAACTAGGTACAATAGCTATTAAATAGTTAATAACTACCTAGCTAAAATAAATACAAATTTACCTGTAAAATAAACCCTAACCTAAGTTACAATTACACCTAACACTACACTGTCATTAAATTAACTAAATAAATTAATCCTATATAAAACTAAATACTTACCTGTAAAATAAACCCTAATATAGCTACAATATAACTAATAGTTACATTGTAGCTATTTTAGCATTTATATTTATTTTACAGGCAACTTTGTATTTATTTTAACTAGGTACAATAGCTATTAAATAAACTAAACTAAAGTACAAAAAAAACAAACACTAAATTACAAAAAATAAAAAAAATTACAAGAATTTTAAACTAATTACACCTAATCTAAGCCCCCTAATAAAATAACAAAGCCCCCCAAAATAAAAAAATGCCCTACCCTATACTAAATTACAAAAGTAATCAGCTCTATTACCTTACCAGCCCTGAACAGGGCCTTTTGCGGGGGCATGCCCCAAAGAAAACAGCTCTTTTGCCTGTAAAAAACCCAAACCCCCCTTAAATAAACCTAACACTACCCCCTGAAGATCTCTCTACCGTGTCTTCACCCAGCGGGCCGAAGTCTTCATCCGATCGGGCAGAAGAGGACATCCAGGCCGGCAGAAGTGTTCATCCAAGCGGGGCAAGAAGAGGTCTTCCATCCATCAGAAGTCTTGATCCAGGCGGCATCTTCTCTGTTCATCCATCCGGAGCGGAGCGGCAGCATCCTGAAGACATCCCACGCAGAGCATCCTCTTCTTTCTTGATCCGACGACTAGGTGACTGTACCTTTAAGTGACGTCATCCAAGATGGCGTCCCTTGAATTCCGATTGGCTGATAGGATTCTATCAGCCAATCGGAATTAAGGTAGGAAAAATCTGATTGGCTGATTTAATCAGCCAATCAGATTCAAGTTCAATCCAATTGGCTGATGGAATCTATTAGTTATATTGTAGCTATATTAATAGCTAGTAGGGGGCTTAGATTAGGTGTAATTAGTTTAAAATGGTTGTAATATTTTATTATTTTTGCTAATTTAGTGTTTGTTTGTTTTTTTGTACTTTTCTGATGGATGGAAAACCTCTTCTTGCCCCGCTTGGATGAAGACTTCTGCCGGTCTGGATGTCCTCTTCTGCCCCATCGGATGAAGACTTCGGCCCGGCTGGGTGAACACGACTCAAGGTAGGGAGATCTTCAGGGGGGTAGTGTTAGGTTTATTTAAGGGGGGTTTGGGTTAGAGTAGGGGTATGTGGGTGGTGGGTTGTAATGTGAAGGGGGGGGGGGGTATTGTGTTTTTTTTTACAGGCAAAAGAGCTGTTTTCTTTGGGGCATGCCCCGCAAAAGGCCCTGTTCAGGGCTGGTAAGGTAATAGAGCTGATTACTTTTGTAATTTAGTATAGGGTAGGGCATTTTTTTATTTTGGGGGGCTTTGTTATTTTATTAGGGGGCTTAGATTAGGTGTAATTAGTTTAAAATTCTTGTAATTTTTTTTATTTTTTGTAATTTAGTGTTTGTTTTTTTTGTACTTTAGTTTAGTTTATTTCATTGTATTTAATTGTAGGTACTTGTAGTTAATTTATTTAATGATAGTGTAGTGTTAGGTTTAATAGTAACTTAGGTTAGGATTTATTTTACAGGTAATTTTGTAATTATTTTAACTAGGTAGCTATTAATTAGTCAATAACTATTTAATAGCTATTGTACCTAGTTAAAATAAATACAAAGTTGCCTGTAAAATAAATATAAATGCTAAAATAGCTACAATGTAACTATTAGTTATATTGTAGCTATATTAGGGTTTATTTTACAGGTAAGTATTTAGTTTTATATAGGATTAATTTATTTAGTTAATTTAATGACAGTGTAGTGTTAGGTGTAATTGTAACTTAGGTTAGGGTTTATTTTACAGGTAAATTTGTATTTATTTTAGCTAGGTAGTTATTAACTATTTAATAGCTATTGTACCTAGTTAAAATAAATACAAAGTTGCCTGTAAAATAAATATAAATCCTAAAATAGCTACAATGTAACTATTAGTTATATTGTAGCTATATTAATAGCTAGTAGGGGTCTTAGATTAGGTGTAATTAGTTTAAAATGGTTGTAATATTTTATTATTTTTGCTAATTTAGTGTTTGTTTGTTTTTTTGTACTTTTCTGATGGATGGAAGACCTCTTCTTGCCCCGCTTGGATGAAGACTTCTGCCGGTCTGGATGTCCTCTTCTGCCCCATCGGATGAAGACTTCGGCCCGGCTGGGTGAACACGACTCAAGGTAGGGAGATCTTCAGGGGGGTAGTGTTAGGTTTATTTAAGGGGGGTTTGGGTTAGAGTAGGGGTATGTGGGTGGTGGGTTGTAATGTGGGGGGGGGGGGATTGTGTTTTTTTTTTACAGGCAAAAGAGCTGTTTTCTTTGGGGCATGCCCCGCAAAGGGCCCTGTTCAGGGCTGGTAAGGTAATAGAGCTGTTAACTTTTGTAATTTAGTATAGGGTAGGGCATTTTTTTTATTTTGGGGGGCTTTGTTATTTTATTAGGGGGCTTATATTAGTTGTAATTAGTTTAAAATTCTTGTAATATTTTTTTATTTTTTGTAATTTAGTGGTTTTTTATTTTTTGTAATTTAGTGGGGGGGGGGTTTGTACTTTAGTTTATTTAATTGTAGATAATTGTAGGTACTTGTAGTTAATTTATTTAATGACAGTGTAGTGTTAGGTTTTATTGTAACTTAGGTTAGGATTTATTTTACAGGTAATTTTGTAATTATTTTAACTAGGTAGCTATTAATTAGTCAATAACTATTTAATAGCTATTGTACCTAGTTAAAATAAATACAAAATTGCCTGTAAAATAAATATAAATGCTAAAATAGCTACAATGTAACTATTAGTTATATTGCAGCTATATTAGGGTTTATTTTACAGGTAAGTATTTAGTTTTAAATATGAGTCATTTATTTAATTAATTAAATGATAGTGTAGTGTTAGGTGTAATTGTAACTTAGGTTAGGATTTATTTTACAGGTAAATTTGTATTTATTTTAGCTAGGTAGTTATTAAATAGTTAATAACTATTTAATAACTATTGTACCTAGTTAAAATAAATACAAAGTTGCCTGTAAAATAAAAATAAATCCTAAAATAGCTACAATGTAACTATTAGTTATATTGCAGCTATCTTAGGGTTTATTTTACAGGTAAGTCTTTAGTTTTAAATAGGATTCATTTATTTAACTATAGTAAACTTATTTCGTTTTATTTAAATTATATTTAAGTTAGGGGGTGTTAGTGTTAGGGTTAGATTTAGGTTTAGGGGTTAATAACCTTATTATAGTAGCGGCGACGTTGGGGGCGGGAGATTAGGGGTTAATAATTGTAGGTAGGTGGCGGCGATGTTAGGGAGGGCAGATTAGGGGTTAATAAAATGTATTATAGTGTTTGCGAGGCGGGAGTGCGGCGGTTTAGGGGTTAATACATTTATTATAGTGGCGGCGATTTGCGGTCGGCAGATTAGGGGTTAATACTTGTAGTTAGAATGCGGCGACGTTGGGGGGGGGGGCAGATTAGGGGTTAATAACTATAATGTAGGGGTCGGCGGTGTTAGGGACAGCAGATTAGGGGTTAATAGCTATAATGTAGGCGGCGGCGATATCGGGTCGGCAGATTAGGGGTTAATACTTGTAGTTAGATTGCGGCGACGTTGGGGGGGGCAGATTAGGGGTTAATAACTATAATGTAGGGGTCGGCGGTGTTAGGGACAGCAGATTAGGGGTTAATAGCTATAATGTAGGCGGCGGCGATATCGGGTCGGCAGATTAGGGGTTAATACTTGTAGTTAGATTGCGGCGACGTTGGGGGAGGCAGATTAGGGGTTAATAACTATAATGTAGGGGTCGGCGGTGTTCGGGACAGCAGATTAGGGGTTAATAGCTATAATGTAGGCGGCGGCGATATCGGGTCGGCAGATTAGGGGTTAATACTTGTAGTTAGATTGCGGCGAAGTTGGGGGGGCAGATTAGGGGTTAATAACTATAATGTAGGGGTCGGCGGTGTTATGGACAGCAGATTAGGGGTTAATAGTTATAATGTAGGCGGCGGCGATATCGGGTCGGCAGATTAGGGGTTAATACTTGTAGTTAGATTGCGGCGACGTTGGGGGGGGCAGATTAGGGGTTAATAACTATAATGTAGGGGTCGGCGGTGTTAGGGACAGCAGATTAGGGGTTAATAGTTATAATGTAGGTGGCGGCGATATTCGGTCGGCAGATTAGGGGTTAATAAAATACTGCAGGTGTCAGCGATAGCGGAGGCAGCAGATTAGGGGTTAATAAGTGTTAGATTAGGGGTGTTTAGAGACTCGGGGTACATGTTAGGGTGTTAGGTGCAGACTTAGTGTTTCCCCATAGGAAACAATGGGGCTGCGGTGTTAGTTTTTTTTCAGCCGAAACTCCCATTGTTTCCTATGGGGAAATGCCGAATTTTAACGAGCTAATTCGTATTTATTCGGAGATACGGCAGCTATGGCCAAAAATGGACAAGTAATATGTAAGAGCTGGCATGGAATCTCATCTGACCCAACTCTTCCTTTTGAACATGCACCACCTCCTTTGATTGGTTATAAAACAAGTGTCAATTTAAGAGACTTGTTAGTTAAAACAGACATCATCAATTGCTACAAGAAATATTTGAGAATGCCTACCAAAAGGGGCTGTGAATAATGCCAAGGATATACAATGTGTAATGGCTTAATAGCCACTAAGACTTTTCATCATCCCTACCAAATAAGAAATATACCATCAATCACTGGGTAACCTGTGCTACGACACTCAGAATTTTACATAATTGTCTTTCCATGTTCACTATACTATGGGGCATATTTATCAAGCCTTGTATGGAACTTCATGCCCCTTGTTTCCGACGAGCCTAAAGACCGCTGCTCCATAACTTGTCCGGGTTGATTGACACCCCCTGCTAGCTTCCAATTGGCCGCAAATCTGCAGGGGGCGACATTGCACCAGCAGTTCACAAGAACTGCTAGTGCAATGATAAATGCTGACAGCGTATGTTGTCTGCATTTATCGATGTGCAGCGGATATGATACGCTACTTTGTATCATGTCCACTCGCACATTGATAAATACGCCCCCATGTTGGGAAATCCAGTGTATGACTAACCTATGGAGTGTTATCAGCTGGTAGTTTGTAATTTTTTACAACAATGACAATTTTTATTGACTATGTTCCTAAGCTACCCTGTGGTATTAATAGAGTTAAGATCTTACTCCAAAAGGATTTTGTGCCTGGAAACGATTCACCCTAAATTACTTAATTATATGC
Source organism: Bombina bombina (assembly GCF_027579735.1). Taxonomy (NCBI): domain Eukaryota; kingdom Metazoa; phylum Chordata; class Amphibia; order Anura; family Bombinatoridae; genus Bombina; species Bombina bombina. Next base: position 665,918,527 of record NC_069502.1, on the reverse strand, counting down.
TGGATCTACAATGCTTTGATTATGTTTTTGACATTTAGGCCAGTTTTTGTGATAACAGGATACTTTTTATTACTAGTGGTGATTGGTATGTACACTGTTACCTTCTATCTATAAAAATAAAAGGTGGAAATGATTAATACAGGAGGGATCTTTAATTTAAAGGGACTTTAAACACTTGTCATTAGGTTGTTTGTTTTTTTTATTCATAATGTTTCTTTTGGTTTTTTAAATGCAATTTGCTATTTTTTTTTATTATATGTTTACTTTTTTTTACTTTTTTTACATTTATTTCACTTTCTGACCGCTCCGTGCAGACATGGCAGAAAGTTATGTGTAGACAAACCTCCCAGAAGTCTCTGCTTTGCTGTGAGCGCGCACGTATGTAGAGTTGTAGACAGCACACTGAGCACAGCATGACTAAAACTACAGCGATTATCTTAGTGTTTTTCCCTAAATAGTATCTTTTGAACTGGCCTCATCTGTAAGCTAATAATTCATTATAATTTTTAAAAACAAAATGTATTTACCCTATTTTTTAATCTTACTTGTAGTGCGAGTGAAAGAGGGACCGCCCAACACACTGTTCAGGGAGACAGCTGCTGTTTCATAAATATACTCTTATCTTTTACCCCTCTGTTTTTTCTATCCAAGCTCCCGGAGTCCCGCTCAGTTTATTGCACATCTTATACAGCTCACGCTCTCTGTGCATCTCAGGTTATGTGACATTATAAATTGATGTATATAGAACAGAGCACTGTGGCTGACCTCTACATACTCGTAACACAAAACAAATAAAGCATTCCCTTCCCTACACTATCTTTTAGGATCTTTGGAATGCCTGCTAAATAGATAAACCACTGATGCTGTCACAAAACCTGAGGTGCACAAAGAGCGTGAGCTGTATAAGATGTGCAATAAACTGAGCGGGACTCCGGGAGCTTGGATAGAAAAAACAGAGGGGTAAAAGATAAGAGTATATTTATGAGACAGCAGCTGTCTCCCTGAGCAGTGTGTTGGGTGGTCCCTCTTTCACTCGCACTACAAGTAAGATTAAAAAATAGGGTAAATACATTTTGTTTTTAAAAATTATAATGAATTATTAGCTTACAGATGAGGCCAGTTCAAAAGTATTATTTAGGGAAAAACACTAAGATAATCGCTGTAGTTTTAGTCATGCTGTGCTCAGTGTGCTGTCTACAACTCTACATACGTGCGCGCTCACAGCAAAGCAGAGACTTCTGGGAGGTTTGTCTACACATAACTTTCTGCCATGTCTGCACGGAGCGGTCAGAAAGTGAAATAAATGTAAAAAAAGTAAACATATAATAAAAATAAATTGCAAATTGCATTTAAAAAACAAAAGAAACATTATGAATAAAAAAACCAAAATAACCTAATGGCAAGTGTTTAAAGTCCCTTTACTTGGTATGCGCATGCAAGTGAAGAAGGGAGTGCGCATTGAGTATCGCATAGAACGTGCGTTACAACATGTCAGCCAGCACTGCATTCAGTAGGCGGTGGTTTAGGGGTATTATTGAAAATTAAAAAAAAATGTGCAGATGCTAAATAAAGAAATAAAGAAAGAAATAATATATAAAACAAAGCAAAATAGATTAAAAAAAATTATAATTACATTAAAACAGATGGTGTTTAGGGTCCCTTTAAGTAAAAGGACTTTAAATCAGGAACAAGAGAAAGTACTTAGTAAAGGCCCTTCCTTTGCCCCCACATGCAGGATAAATAAATTTAATACACTTATAAATATTAATCAATATGTGAGAAAGCTCACCCTAAAAAGGTATTTCTTAAAAAACCCTATTGAGCGTTCAGATTTGAATAGACCCAAAACAGAGACACAAAATTAACAAAAGGAAATCTATATGCATACAGAACTTAAATCCAAATCTAATTTCTATCCTACTCAAGAAAAAGGTAAATATTTAGAGATGTTCGAAAAGGCGGTAAAGGAAGAAGTTTATAAATGCAAAGTTAAGAACAAACAGAAATACAATCTTACAAAAAAAAGAAAATAATATATTAAATGAATTCCTGACATTATAATTAAAGCAGCGGATAAGGGCGGAGGTCTAGTGATTTTAGATAATATAGATTACCTAGAAGAAGCCTATAAACTCCTTAATGATAAAGAAACATATACAAGACTGGGATCAAATCCAATTAAAGATATGACCAAAACTTTAGATAATTTAATTTTTGATGCAAGAAAAGAAAATATACTTAATAAAAATGAACTACAATTTCTTAAAAAATATGATCCTGTAACTTCCATTTTTTACTACCTCCCCAAAATTCATAAATCCCTAATTAAAACACCTGACAGACCCATAATATCAGGAATACATTCTCTCACATCCAACCTTTCCCAGTATGTGGATAGATTCCTACAACCATATGTCAGAGAACTACCCACATACCTCAAAGATTCTACAGAATTTCTAAATAGTCTAAAGAATGTAATTTGGAGTAGAAATCTTATGTTAGTAACATGTGATGTTAGTGCACTCTATACTAATATACAACACACTCTATGGATCAATTCCATCAAATATTTCCTCCATAATGATGATAGTTTACCAATCCCACAGGCAGATTTCATTTTATAATGCATACATTTCATATTGAATAATAATTATTTTAACTTTAATGGAGAATTCTTCTTACAAAAGAAAGGTACCCTGATGGGTACGAGGTTTGCGCCCAGTTACGCAAACTTATTTATGTGGAAATTTGAACAAGAACTAATTTTAGATACCCCCTGGAGCGCGAACCTTGTACTCTTCAAAAGGTACATTGATGATTTGTTTTTCATCTGGGCTGGGGGTGAAGAGTTGCTGAATATATTCATGAAAGATCTAAACAATAACGAATGGGGTCTTTCCTTCACTTATGAATATAGTGTAAAACAAATAAACTATTTAGATATATCAGTAGAAATAGTTGATAATGAGATCAAGACCATGAGGCCCATTTATCAGGGCCCGTGTTTCTGGCGAGTTTTCTAAAGACTGCTGCTCCATAACCCTGTCCGCCTGCTCTGATGAGGCGGACAGAGATCGCCACAATTCAACCCGTTGATTGACACCCCCTGAGTCTGCAGGGGGCTGCGTTGCACCAGCAGCTCACAAGCTGCTGGTGCAATGCTGAATATGGAGAGCGTATTGCTCTCCGCTTTCAGCGATGTTTCTCGGACCTGATCCGCACTGTCGGATCAGGTCCAACAGACATTTGCTAAATATGCCTCTAAGACTGTTTTCAGACCAGTAGATTCCAACAATTATATTAATTTTAACAGTTGCCATTATGACCAATGGAAATTAAATATTCCTAAAGGACAATTTTTAAGATTGAGAAAAAAATGTTCTGATACTGAAGATTTTCTCACACAAGCTACAACATTAAAGGAAAGATTTATTGGTAGAGGTTATAATGAGAAACTGATTAACAAAGCACTTAATAATGCAGAAATACATGATAGAAACACACTATTATCAAAAAAGACTAACATTGCCAATAAAAAAGTAGCAAATTATGATACCACATTCATTACTCATTATAATTTAGACTTTAAATTTATTAAAAAATGTTTACATAAACATTGTCATTTTATTTAAAAAGATCCTTATTTAAGTTAAATAATAGAATTAAAACCAAATATTATATACCGTAAGTCAAAAAATCTTAAATCTATCCTATCCCCTAGTGAATTTAACAAAGGAGAAAATAAGACAAAAAAAATGTGCAAGGCAATAAACTTCAAGGATTCTACCCATGTCACAAATATAAAGCATTTAAATTTAGCAACAGGTGCAAAACTGTAGAATCAACTAACTCAGATTACAAGCTAAGAATAAGGGAGGAGATCAAATGTACCGATACAAATATAGTATACATTATACAATGTTGTGTAAAGACAATATTTAGGACAAACGGGACCACCATTGAGAGACAGAATCAGACAACATTTAAATAACATAGAAAAAGGATTCAAAGACCACCTATTATCTTTACATTTTAAAGAAGTACATAAATAAAATACAAAAGGACTACTATACTGGGGGGGGTCAAAAAGATTACTGCAAAAAGAGGTTGAAATATTACACAAAAACTACTGTATACTGAAGCAGAACTGATTGTTAACTTTGCATCATTAACCCCAGGAGGCCTTAATGCAGAGTTAGACCTAAATCCATTCAATTAAAATATCTTACTTTTTCCATTAAATTTATATGCATTAGACAGGGTATATAGCTCTAACCATATTTAAATCTAGCCAACTAAAAAAATCTCTGACCTAATTCGCAACTCTATATATATAACCTATAATATATGAGGGGAAGGGGAATACTCTTCTTTCTGATAATATAAATAATTCTACCAACATTTACTATATATGCAGAATATAATTAAAATGAACCAATATATATCTATCCCTAAGACTTTAGATCATTGAGTCATATATAGTTAATTTATATTTGCATTTAACGTGGATATTATATATATCCTTCCTATAGTCAATCCATCTAGGAACACAATAACAATATTAATATGATAAATGATATATACTATTTCTACTAATATAGATAATATTGATATGCCAGTAGAATTTCCAATGTTGTTTATGTAGCTAGAATTTCCAATAAGTTTTCACGTTTGTAAAGCAGGCATTTATTCATCTGCCAATATCTTATAAGTAAAAATCTGAATCCCTGTGTATTATAAGTAAACATCACTGTATGCAATATTCTTGTGAACAAGGAATTTATCAGACATATGCAAAGATACTTTGTAATTGTATAAAACTGCCAGCTAAGTAGAATCATATTATGCTACCAATATCTCCTAAAAAAAACAAATTGAAGAATTTTTAAACTGAAGTTAATATAACTTTAAGAATCGTCTACACATACGGGTAACACATACAGGTGATTGCAGATGTATAAAAAGGATGAAACTACTTCCCACAAATCATCTTGATAAAGGCAAAGATACTCTGTGCGCAGAAGTAATAGCCAGTAGAAAAGGAACCTTCCAAGACAACAATTTATTGTCTACTTCATGCATAGGCCCCAACGGAGCCCGTTGCAAAACTTTGAGAACAAGATTTAAACGCCAAAGAGGAACATTAGATCTAAACACAGGTCTAATTCTAGCAGACCCTTAACAAAAGACTGCACCTCTGGAGGCTCAGCGAACCACTTGTGCAGTAACACAGACAGGGCCGAAAACTGACCCCTCAGGGCAGAAAAGCCCTTCTCCAGTCCATTCTGGAGAACAGAATAAGTAGGTCCTCCACAACTTATGATAGATGCGACGAGCAACCAGCTTACAAGCTCGAATGAGAGTAAAAATAACTCTCTCAGAAAAACCACTCTTGGCTAGAACTAAGCGGACAATCTCCACGCAGTCATCCTCAGAGAATCTAGACATTGATGAACAAAGAGACCTTGGTCAGCAGATCCCTGCTACAAGGTAACTTCCACGGAGGAGATGATGACATCCCCACTATATCCGCAAACCATATCCTTCGCGGCCAAGATGGAGCAATCAGAATCACTGATGCCTGCTTGATTCGAGCCACTACACTAGGAAGTAATGGTAATGACCAGAAAGATAAATTATATTGAACCTCCAAGGAACCGCTAATGCATCTGTTAGCTCCGCCTGAGGATCCCTGTACCTCGACCCATATCTCGGTAGCTTGGTATTGAAAATTCATTAGATTTTCCTCTTGCAAATCTCTGCAAACACCCGGAATGGAGAGACCATTTCCCCGGATGAAAGGATTGTCTGCTGAGAAAAAACGCTTCCCAGTTGTCCACACAAAGTGGATCGCTGACAGAAACGTGGGTCTCAGCCCACTCCAGAATTCAAGATACTTCCCTCATATCTAGGGAGCTTGTCGTTCCCCCCTGATGGTAGATGTAAGTTACTGAGGTTACATTGTCTGATTGGAATCTAATAAACTGGGACAAACTCAGTAGAGGCCAAGCCTTCAGAGCATTGTATATTGCCTCCCTGGCACCCCAAACAGCTCCCTATCCTGACAGACTCGCAACCATAGTCATAATCACCCAGGATGATCTTAAGACAGACGTCCCTCAGGACAAGTGATCTGGACAAAAACACCAAGAGAGCAGTTCTCTTGATCGAATATCCAGAGAAATCTGTTGAGACAGATCCGATGATTGCCGTTCCATTGCTTTAGCATGCACAGTTGCAACAGTCTGAGGTGAAACCTGGCAAAGGAATGATGTCCATGCTGGACACCTTGAGACCAATCACCTCCATACACTGAGCCACAGATGGCCTTAAGGAGGTCTGGAAAGCAAGACATGTTAAAGCTAGCTTGCAACATCTCTGGTCCATTAGAATATTCTCATTCTAATATAGTATCCCTGAATTTTATCCTGGTAATTGATACAAGAGAATTTTCTCTATTTATCTTCCATCCATGGGATCGAAGAAGACAGAGGAGCGATTCAGAATGATCCACTCTTCAAAGAATTTCTTGAAGCTGTAGCTAGACCAAACGGAAGTGCAATAAACTGGAAGTGCTGTTCCAGGAACGCAAACCTTAGGAACTGGAAGTGGTCCTTGAGGATTAGTAAATGAAGGGAGCATCCTTCAAATCTATCGTGGTCATGAACTGCCCTTCTCGAACGAGGGTAAGAATGGACCTATTGTCTCCATCTTAAACAAGGGGACATTTAAATACTTGTTTTAGCACTTTAGGTCCAGAATCAGATGGAAAGTTCCCTCCTTCTTCTGGACCAAGAAAAGGTTTGAATAGTATCCCAAACCTCTCACTGTGATAGGCACCAGGACAATAACTCCTAAGAGGATAGATCCCGTATGCACCCCAGAAAGGCTCTCCTCCTTTCTGGTCAGGAAGACAGGAGAGAGAGGAGAAATCTGCCCTTGGATGGCTTAGACTTGAAACCTATCTTGTAACCCTGAGCTATGACCTCCAGGACCTATGGATCCTGCACATCCCTGAACCAAACGACTAAAAAGAGCAACATACTGCACCCTACATGACGCAGAAGGGGACCGGGGACCGCCTATTCATGCCAACTTAGACTCGGCAGGCTTCTTGCTCTGCTTTGATTTATTCGAGGACTGAGTCGGCTTCCAAGAGCTCTGGTTTTGCTCTTGCTTAGTGGAGGACTGCTGAAATCGGCTTTATCAGAACAAAAAGAACGAAAATTGTCCCTTAGACTAGTTCATATTCACTTGCGGTAGGAGGGCACCCTTGCCCCCTGTGACAGTGGAGATAATTGAGTCCAGGCATGGACCAAATAAAATAATTCTCTGAAAGGGGAGGGAAAAAAGTCTAGACTTAGAAGTCGTATCCGTAGACCATGACTTCAGCCAGAGCCCGATGGGCCTGAACAGAAAAAGCTGAAGCCGTAGCATTCAGACGAATAATCTGCATATTAGCATCACAGATAAAAGAATTATCAACCTCAAGGCCTTAATTCTTTCCTGAAAAACATTGAAGGGACCCTCACCTTCGATCAAATCACGTAAGGAGTCGCACCAATAGGTAACTGCTCCAGCAACCGCGGGTTGAAAACAAATATCCCATATGTTGAAACATTCTTCTTAACAGAGTTTCCATCTTTTATCCATGGGCTCCTAAAACCAAGAGCTATCCTCAAGCGGGATAGTAGTATGTTTAGCAAGGGCGAAGATAGTGCCATCCCCTTTAGAAACTGAACCTCACAACTCCATAGAGAGTCCAGGATCGGGAACAATTTGTTAAAGGGAGAAGAGGGGAAAAAGGAATCCAATCCTGTCCCATTCCTTTTTAACAATGTTCACCATCTAACAGGAGCAGGGAAGGTTAAGGTACAACCCTGTCCTAAAACTCTATCTAATTTAGAAATCAAAGGTTCATCAGGCAATTTGGCCTCTGGAACCTCTGAATTTGCCAAAAACTTCCTTTAGAAGAACACTCAAATTCCTAAAACTAAAGTCTGGTTCCTCCGCAGCCGGAGGTCTAGAGGCAGCAGACCCAAACCCAGAATGTTCATACTCTGAAGTCTCAGAAAGAACTTCATCCTCGGATAACCGTATCAGTTGAATACAATAAATGATCTGATGTACTCTGGGAAGGAGTGCAATATGTAACCTTTCACTTGCGCTTGGCAGGGCGAGGTAAAGCATTAAAGGCCGCAGACACTGCCGTCTGAACTGAGCAGTAATGTCTGGAGAAAAAATAGCCCCCTCCAGGCATATGGAACATAATTAAGAGGGTGGATCTAAGGCCTCCTCACAATATAAAAAGGAATTACTCTTTAGGAATATAGGAAGTACCCTCTAAAGTAACAGAATCCTCAGTCACTAATGCAATAAGTCGAGAACTATAGAAAATAAAACAATTTTATTTTATTCACAAAAATGGCACCCTTATACCCCAATGGCTGGGACATTTCCCACCTCCTATGACCCAAACAGTACAGAGGTGTATGACTCCTCACTGATAAAAACCCAGTCAAGAAAAAGGGAATGAAAACTGTGCATGGCAGGACCATCTCTGCTATGAGAAAAAGGGCACCAAACTTGTAATCTGCACAGCTCTCAAAGTGAAAGTGAAACCAAACCTGTATATTCCATGACAGTCTATGAGCTCATAACATTTCACACATAAAAGCAGCATAAAATCAAATAAACATATAAGATTATTCCCCACTGTTCAATAATCCCACTCAGGAAATATTAACCCTTGATTCTATACAGATAAAGGAGTCACACTGTGACCTTGTCTTCTTGTGTTATCATACATGTATAAAAAATGAAACAATCTTATCAGAATCTATGCCATGGAACAGTAACACAGCCCTTCAAGTGTGACAGATAGTAGCGTCGCTTCTGACATGGACTTGAGAGAAGAAAGCAGGCAGCAAACTTTGTCAACGCTGATTGCTTATGGAGCTGTTAATATGAGTCGGGATGGTTTAGCAGAAAGACTCTCCATGCATCTCCGTACTATCCTCCATAAGAGACTACTCCGAAATCTTCTGACACTTCTCTGCCAACCTCCTGTGACGAAAGGCAAAGAATGACTGGGGTTATGAGGAAGTGGGGGAGGTATTTAAGCCTTTGGCTGGGGTGTCTTTGCCTCCTCTTGGTGGCCGGGTTCAGTATTTCCCACAAGTAAGAAATGCAGCTGTGGACTCTTCCCATATTAAGAAGGAAATCTATGTTTCTATGTAACTATTTTCATTTTGTCCTACAATAGTCCTAAATGATGTTCCCTGGTCATATATGTGCTTTATTAACTAGGTTGATTAATGAAGAGTTTCCCTCAATTGTTTTGACACTAACATTTAGTTAATGGATCTCATTTTTTAATTCAGGTTGAAGATATTTTTTAGATTTAAATGATCACATGTTCTTGCTTTTTTTATTAGGATTATGCTTCTGTTAGTGATCTGATATAGATTTTTAGAATCACAATTTAATAATGTATTACAAATTTAATTTTAAAATGTTTTATTTCAGTATTTACATACAGCTAGATTACGAGTTTTGAGCCCTATAGGGATTTTAACGACCGCCACAAAAGCTGCATTATTTCACCTCCCTATATAAAAAGCAGGCTTGTGCGGGCAATATGGTTGCATTGAGCTCCATACCGCACCAAAATCAAGCGCTGCTTTGACGTGCTCGTGCACGATTTCCCCATAGACATCAATAGAGAGAACCAGCAAAAAAAAAAGCCTAACACCTGCGATCGCGGAATGAAAAGCTCCGTAACGCAGCCCCATTGATATCTATGGGGAAAGAAAAAGTTAAGTTTAAACCTAACACCCTAACATAAATCCCACGTCTAAACACCTCTAATCTGCCACCTCCAACATCGCTGCCACCTACATACAGTTATTAACCCCTAATCTGCCGCCCCCGATATTGCTGCCACCTACATATAGTTATTAACCCCTAATCTGCCGCCCCCGATATCGACGCCACCTACATACAGTTAACCCCTAATCTGCCACCCCCAACATCACCGCCACCTACATAAAACTATTAACCCCCTCCCGATTAACACCATCCCGAAGTTGCCGCCACTATACTAAATAGGAAGATTGAAATCTTTCAGCCAATAGGAATGCAAGGGACGCCATCTTGGATGACGTCACTTGCATTGAAGTTCCAGTGTACGGCGGAGACCGTATGAAGAGGATGCTCCGTGCCGGATGTCTTCAGGATGGACCCGCTCCACACCGGATGGATGAAGATAGAAGATGCCGTCTGGATGAAGACTTCTTGCTGCCTGGATGAGGACTTCGCCGGCTGGATGAAGTTGGAGGAGGCCGTCTGGATGAAGACTTCTTGCCGCATGGATGATGACTTTGCCGGATGGATGAATCCTTCAAGCGGGACTTCAAGAACTGTAAGTGGATAGTCAGGGGGTTAGTGTTAGGTTTTTTTAAGGTTTTTTTGGGTGTGTTTTATTTTTAGTTTAGGGTCTGGGCATGTAAATGCCCATACAAATGCCCTTTTCAGGTCAATGGGGAGATGGTGAGCTTAGGTTTTTTTTAGATAGTTATTTTATTTGGGTGGATTGGTTGTGGGGGGTGGTGGGTTTTACTGTTGGGGGGGTGTTTGTATTTTTTTACAGATAAAAGAGCTGTTATCTTTGGGGCAATGCCCCACAAAAGGCCTTTTTAAGGGCCAGTGGTAGTTTATTGTAGGCTAGGGTTTTTTTTATTTTGGGGGGGCTTTTTTTATTTTGATAGGGCTATTAGATTAGGTGTAATTCTTTTTTTATTTTTGATAATTTGTTTCTTATTTTTTGTAATTTAGTGTTTGTTTGTTTTTGTAATTTTGTTATTATTTTTTAGTAGTGTTAGGATTTTTTAATGTGTAGTTTAGTTTCATTTAATTGGTAGTTAGTTTAATTGTAGTTTAATAATTATCTCAGTTTAATTGTTAGTTTAAAATGTATTTATTTAATTTGACAGGTAATTTTTAATTTAATTTAAGATAGGGAATTTGTAATTTTAATATAAAGTTAGGGGGGCATTAGGTTTAGGGTTTAATAGTTTATTTTAGTATATTTCCTTGTGGGGGGCTTTTGGTTTAGGGGTTAATAGTTTATTTTAGTATATTTTGTTGTGGGGGCTTGCTGTTTAGGGGTTAATAGGTTTATTATAGCGGCGGTGTGGGCGGATGGCAGATTAGGGGTTAATTATATTTAAATAGTGTTTGCGATGCAGGAGCGTGGCGGTTTAGGGGTTAATAGGTTTATTATAGTGCTGACAATGTCAGGGAGCAGTGAAATAGGGTTTAATTATATTTAAATAGTGTTTGCGATGCAGGAGGGCGGCGGTTTAGGGGTTAATAGGTTTATTATAGTGTTGACAATGACAGGGAGAAGTTAAATAGGGGTTTATTATATTTAAATAGTGTTTGCGATGTGGGAGGGCATCGGTTTAAGGGTTAATAGGTAGTTCATGGGTGTTAGTGTACTTTTTAACACTTTCGTTATGAGTTTTATGGTACAGCTTTATAACGTAAAACTCATAACTACTGACTTAGATGGCGGTACAGATCTTGTGGTTATAGAGTGTACCGCTCTTTTTTTTGCCTCCCAGGCAAACTCGTAATACCGGTGCTATGGGAGTCCCATTGAAAAAGGATTTTTTTTTAAAGCGCGGTACTAACTTTGCATGACTGGCTAAAGGGTAATATAGCTACAATATAATTAATCATTACATTGTAGCTATTTTAGGATTTATATTTATTTTAAAGGCAACTTTGTATTTATTTTAAATAGTTAATAACTATTTAATAGCTACCTAGTTAAAATAAATACAAAATTACCTGTAAAATAAATCCTAACCTAAGTTACAATTAAACCTAACACTACACTATCATTAAATTAATTAAATAAATTACCTACAATTAAATAAATTATTATATAATACAAAAAAACCCCACTAAATTACAAAAATAAAAAATAATTACAAGCAGTTTAAACTAATTACACCTAATCTAAGCCCCCTAATAAAATAAAAAAGCCCCCCAAAATAAAAAAATTCCCTACCCTATTCTAAAATACAAAAGTAATCAGCTCTTTTACCAGCCCTTAAAAGGGCTTTTTACGGGGCATGCCCCAAAGTAATCAGCTCTATTGCCTGTAAAAAAAAATACAACCCCCCCAACATTAAAACCCACCACCCACATACCCCTACTCTAACCCACCCAAACCCCCCTTAAATTAACCTAACACTACCCCCATGAAGATCTCCTTACCTTGAGTCGTCTTCACCCAGCCGGGCCGAAGTCTTCATCCGATGGGGCAGAAGAGGACATCCAGACCGGCAGAAGTCTTCATCCTATCTGGGCAGAAGAGGACATCTGGACCGGCAGACATCTTCATCCAAGCGGCATCTTCTATCTTCATCCATCCGGAGTGGAGCGGAGCCATCTTCTTCCCAGCTGACGCGGATCCATCCTCTTCAACCGACGCATACTCGCCGAATGAAGGTTCCTTTAAATGACGTCATCCAAGATGGCGTCCCTCGAATTCCGATTGGCTGATAGGATTCTATCAGCCAATTGGAATTAAAGTAGGAAAAATCTGATTGGCTGATTCAATCAGCCAATCAGATTCAAGTTCAATCCAATTGGCTGATCCAATCAGCCAATCAGATTGAGCTCACATTCTATTGGTTGATCGGAACAGCCAATAGAATGCAAGCTCAATCTGATTGGCTGATTGAATCAGCCAATCAGATTTTTCCTACCTTAATACCGGTTGGCTGATAGAATCCTATCAGCCAATCAGAATTCGAGGGACGCCATCTTGGATGACGTCATTTAAAGGAACCTTCATTCGGCGAGTAGGCGTCAGTTGAAGAGGATGGATCCGAGTCGGCTGGGAAGAAGATGGCACTTGGATGAAGATGTCTGCCGGTCCAGATGTCCTCTTCTGCCCGGATAGGATGAAGACTTCTGCCGGTCTGGATGTCCTCTTCTGCCCCATCTGATGAAGACTTCGGCCCGGCTGAAGATGACTCAAGGTAGGGAGATCTTCAGGGGGTAGTGTTAGGTTTATTTAAGGGGGGTTTGGGTGGGTTAGAGTAGGGGTATGTGGGTGGTGGGTTTTAATGTTGGCGGGGGTTGTATTTTTTTTATGGGCAAAAAAGCTGATTACTTTGGGGCATGCCCCGCAAAAAGCCTTTTTAAGGGCTGGTAAAATAGCTGATTACTTTTGTATTTTAGAATAGGGTTGGGAATTTTTTATTTTGGGGGGCTTTTTTAATTTAATAAGGGGGCTTAGATTAGGGGTAATTAGTTTAAACTGCTTGTAATTCTTTTTTTTGTAATTTAGTGTTTTTTTGTATTAAAGAATAGTTTATTTAATTGTATTTAATTGTAGGTGATTTATTTAATTAATTTAATGATAGTGTAGTGTTAGGTTTAATTGTAACTTAGGTTAGGATTTATTTTACAGGTAATTTTGTATTTATTTTAACTAGGTAGCTATTAAATAGTTATTAACTATTTAATAGCTTTTGTACCTAGTTAAAATAAATACAAAGTTGCCTTTAAAATAAATATAAATCCTAAAATAGCTACAATGTAATTATTAATTATATTGTAGCTATATTAGGGTTTATTTTATTGGTAAGTATTTATTTTTAAATAGGAATAATTTAGTTAATTTTAGGAATATTATTTTGTTTAATATAAATTATATTTATGTTAGGGGGTGTTAGGGTTAGGGTTAGAGTTATGTTTAGGGGTTAATAACTTTATTATAGTAGCGGCGACGGTGTGGGCGGGAGATTAGGGGTTAATAGTTGTAGGTAGGTGGCGGCGATGTTAGGGAGGGCAGATTAGGGGTTAATCAAATTTATTATAGTGTTTGTGAGGCGGGAGTGAGGCGGTTTAGGGGTTAATACATATATTATAGTGGTGGCGAGGTCCGGTCAGCAGATTAGGGGTTAATAAGTGTAGTTAGGTAGCGGTGACATTGGGGAGGGCAGATTAGGGGTTAATAAATATAATATAGGGGTCGGCGATGTTATTGGCAGCAGATTCTGGGTTCATAAGTATAACGTAGGTGGCGGCGATGTCCGGTCAGCAGATTAGGGGTTAAAAAAATTATTAGAGTGGTGGCAATGTGGGGGGGGGGGCTCGGTTTAGGGGTACATAGTTAGTTTATGGGTGTTAGTGTATTTTCTAGCACAGTAGTTAAGAGCTTTATATTCACGCGTTAGCCCATAAAGCTCTTAACTACTGACTTTTAAATAGTATATATATATATATATATATATATATATATATATATATATATACAGTATATATACATATATATATATTATATGGGTTTAAGACAAAGAAGAAATCCTGAACCAGGTATATCAGGATGAAAGACAGGGAATTCAGCACTCTTTTCAAAAAGTATTTTATTTAGCTCATCAAAGTGAAATGAGGAGTATCCAAAAAATAAGCTTACGTGGCCACAAGAGAGGACAATCTCTAGCATTTATTTATTTTGCGAGACATATTGTTTCATAAATACTATAGACCAAAAAAATGTACATACAAAAGAAAAAATAAACACAAAATTATAATACAAACCTGACCGGTCAGGGGTTAGTGTGAATGCTTGAACCTGGTACATATGCTGACAAAGAGTTTCAAAAGGTATACCAATATTGCAGCAGATAGCTTACTCTGCTGTTTGCTATCATGTCAGACAGTGATATCTCATTGTATGAGCAGTAGAGTAAATGTATTTCATAGGAAGCCTTTGTCAGACTACTACACCCTGCTGCGGACGGCACCTTCAAGTATAAGGTTAATTGCCGGGCAGGTATAAGAATGGGATCTAAGTAGATACTGACATTGCGCCCAAAGAAATATAGTATAACTATGGGCAGTACATATAAGGCATGTTATTGTAGTGTACATACATGTATATGAGGAGATATATTAGTGAGACACACTTAATAAACTACTACACCCTGCTGCGTACGGCACCTTATCATATAAGGCTTAATGCCGTGCAGGTATATTGATGGGATCTAAGTAGTTATTAATAATGTATCTCAAAATATGTACATACGTCTGTTAGTAAGCAAGTAGCAAACAGTATAAGCGTAAGCATAGAAAATAGCTCAGCAGGAATAGGTAACAGGCAGATAGTATCATATATTTCTGTTAGTTGCTAGGCAGTCCCGTGCAAGCAGTCTTAAATACATGAGGATGAAAAGTTCATGATAGAGATGGTAAGCATAAGTGCAAAGTAGAAGACTGCATAGTAATTTTGCATAGTGATGGTATTATTTAGAGACTTGCTGTTTTACCCTTGCAACCGGGTAGCGATATCCAGATCATATATAGACGTGCCTATTTATCAGGCAAGAGTAATAATAGCATACGACCTGTTTCCTGCACAGTCCTAGGACTAGTAGATGGTAAAAAGTCCTTTGTGGATCCCCAAAAACATCTTACAGGAGATCCTTCGTGAGCGTAAGTTTGCAAAGCTTCTATGTTCAGTGGTGTTCACACAGACCACATGTTCCGTGTCGGCTTGTCCAATGCCGACGCGCGTTTCACCCGCTGGGTGTGTCGGGCTTCGTCAGGGCGTAATGACGTAGGGAGCATCTCCTCTCCCTTTTAAGCTTGAGAGAATACACGCCCCTATTGAAAAGCTATGGAGCTCCATAGTACTAAACAGGATAATTAAAAACATGAGGACTCACTATATAATATTCAGATTCTGATATTGGTAATATTGAAAACATAGCAAACCTGGCTTTTAACCTAAGTGAAAAATTATATATATAAAAATATATGTACAAAATAAGTCATGATTTGGTCATGCATATTATAAGGAAAATACAGGAAAATTACCAAATAGAATGAACGCCAATAGGAGCCCTAAATTCAAAATACTCAATTGAAAAAATGTATTATATTGCAACAGTGTAATACTAATATGAAATTAGTACTCAATTGAGTAATTTATTATATCACTGAATGGTAAACGGATGTCTGAAAACGAGAATGGGGTTAAGATAACATCCATGCCTTATAAAAAGCAGGCCATGTCTATCCTATCATTCAACCCATTAGGTATCTGGGTTTGTAGGATCGTGATCCACCTACATTCCTTCTGGAGGAGGACTTTGTCGTTATCACCCCCTCTGTTATTGATAATACCTCTGTCAATACCAATGAATGAGAGGGAGTCAGGATTGCAGGCATGAATTTCTTCAAAGTGTTTTGCCACATTACTCTTGGGATTTTTATATTTAATATCATCCCTATGTTCAGTTATCCTGTCCTTTATGGCTCTCCTGGTTTTACCCACGTAAAAACGTGGGCAGCTGCAGGAGAGGAGGTAAATAACCCCTTCAGTACTGCATGTAATGTGGTGTTTTAATTTGTATGTTTTGCCTGTGTGGGTTGAAAACACTTTGGTTTTTACCATGTATTTGCACGCCACACATCTTCCACAGGGATGATTTCCAGTGGACCTATGTGTGGTAAGCCAATCTGTTTGTTTTTTGAGTGATGTATATTGACTTCTCACGAATTTGTCTCTCAGATTGGGTGCTCTTCTGGCAGTGATTGTGGGGTGATCTCCTACTTCTCTAGATACCCCTTCATCACTCGTTAGAACGTGCCAGTTTTTCTCCAGTATCTTTCTCAGGGTTTTCCAGTGACAGTTGTAGTCCGCTATTAGTCTGATTGGACCCTGTTTTGCTTTTTGCTTGGGTACAAGAAGTTGCTCTCGGTTAGAATTAGCTGCTTCATTTAGAGCTCTATTGACAACTCTTTTAGAGTACCCCCTATTTAAAAAACGTTGGTGCATCTCTTTGGCATGCTCATAGTATTTTGTTTTAGTGGAGCAGTTACGACGTAGTCTAAGGAACTGCCCCTTAGGTATCCCCTTCTTCAGATGGTCAGGATGATGGCTTGTCGCCAGAAGCAAACTATTAGTTGCAGTGGTTTTGCGAAAGTTCTCAGTAACAATAGAGCCCTGATTGAGGATAATCTTGATATCCAGAAAGGATATTTCCTCCTTACTGCTTTGCAGTGTGAGATAGATATTTTTGTTATTTTTATTCAGAGTTTCTACAAAAGCAGAAAGACTGGTTTCTGAGCCCTCCCATATGAGGAAAATGTCATCCACATATCGAAGCCATATGTGGATGTTTTCCTCAAAGAGAGGGCTTTGGTATACATCTTCCATCTCCCAGGCTCCCAAATGGAGGCAAGCATATGTGGGGGCACATGTTGCCCCCATAGCTGTCCCCTGCTGTTGAACATACACTTTGCTGTCAAAAAGAAACACATTATTTGTCAAAATGAACTCCAATAGTTCCATGACAAAATCAGTGTGCTGTTGTGTTTGTGTGCCTCTCATTGCAAGAAAGTGATGGCATGCCTTCAAACCAACATTGTGTGGGATGGACGAATATAGTCCTTCCACATCTAGACAGGCCATGATAGCACCTGGAGGGACTGACAGGTTATCAATTTTTCTTAAGAAGTCTGCCGTGTCCAGGATGTAAGATGGTAGTGTACTCAAAAATGGCCTAAGAAAATAATCTACGTAATTGCCTAAATTTTCAGTTAGGCTGCCAATGCCGGCAATTATTGGACAGCCAGGCGGATGGTTAGCATTCTTATGTATTTTAGGAATACAATAGAAGACAGGTGTTATTGGATGCTCAGGGTAAAGATATTTCTGTTCATGAGTAGTGATCAAGCCATCATTCTTTGCTCTTTTCAATATATTAAAAAGTTTAAATTGTAGGGAAGATGTTGGATTAAATGTCAATGCTTTGTAATGCTTCTTATTCAGAAGTTGACGTTTTGCCTCTAGGACATACATATTTTCATCCCACAGGACTAGTTTTCCACCTTTGTCCGCGGGCTTGATTAGAAACCCTTTTGCCGTGATGAGATCGGTGAGTGCTTTGCGTTCAGGTTTTGTTAGGTTATCATCAACAATTCCTGTAAAAGACAATCGATTCACCTCTTTCTCAACTTGTCTTACAAAAATATTGACAGCTGGCACCATTGATAATTGCGGCATATATTTTGATTTTGCTTTAAAGTTAGAGGTGGTTTTGTTGTAATGAGGAAGATCCTTAATCTGGGTAGGAGGATATTGGCTTCCTTCATTTTCTTCTAATAGGCTTTGTAAGTTTTCTAAAGTGGACTTATCCTCCAAGGTAATGGTGACATCGTCCACTAGGTGTTTGCTTTTGCCCTTCATTAATTGTGACAACACAATTTTTCGGGCAAACAGGTGGAGGTCTTTTATAAAATTGAACTTATCAAGGTTATTCGAGGGGCAGAAAGAAAGACCTTTTTTAAGTACCTCTATATGAGCGAGGTTTAACTTAAAAGAAGATAAATTTATTATCTGGAGGCCTTCTTCTACTGATTTTAGTATCCCCTGCGTCCCCGGAATCGCTGGGGTCTGCCCCTCACAAAATTCCCCCGATTTTGTTGTTGCCTCCGTTGTTTGGAGGGATATCTCCTCTCTCGTGAGTCTGAATTTTTCCCTCCTCCACCTTCTCTTCCTACCTCCTCTCCTCCTTCCCCTAAAAAATCATGTGATTTTTCTGTAGCTGATCTATGATGGTCTGATTCTACATCAGACACATCTGTGCCAGAGTCATAAGTCCCCCTTACTGCAAGATAGTTGTAAACTTTGTTGTTCTTGTAATCATCATTGTCTCTGGACAGTTTCCTGCCTTTCCTTAGTTTAATATCATTTTGTAACCTAGCAATCTGTTCTTTAATTTCTTCATTAAGTTTTGCAAAGTTGTGATTATTAGAAAAAGTGTTCACTATTTTTAGGCATTCCTCTGCCTGTGTAATTGTCTTGTCCAATCTTTCTTTATTACGTTTAACCATTTTACCCATCAAAATGATGGAGCACTCTGTAAGGCTGGAGTTCCAGTCCTCCATGAATGCTTCTCCTCCTTCATCTTCCCTTAGGTTGGTCCCAGGGTCTAGTCTCAATCGTAAACCCCTAGGTATGATGTTATTTTTGATGTAATTCTCTAGGCTGGAAGTTTCAGCCCTGAGTTTGACCTGTTTCACTAAGAGTTTCTTATAGTTCTTAAATGCCCCATATATATTGACTGGTGCATTATTCTCTACCTGACTCTCTTCCAGACCTGACATAGACAGTGATGCTGTTAGCTCAGCCTCCCAGTTCTCATCAGATAGTGTAAAAGCCATATCAGTGATATATTTGAAAAACAGGGCTTAAATGCCAAATATTTCTCTGTCTCCTGTAGCCACGTAAGTATAGGATGCACCCAAGAGTTGTAAACTCTTAAAAAATTAGTAATAGCAATATATGGTCACCTCTCCGGAAACCTATAGCTTGGTCCTAAGACCCAGTAATATAGGTACTGTAATTTGAAAAATAGGGGAAATGACGGAGGGGACGCAACTGCTGGGAGCTAATATAAGGTGACCCACCAGTTCATAATCAAATACCGGTATGGCCTTAAATATAACAGTAATGTGGTGCAGACCCTTAGAATAAATTATATGGGTTTAAGACAAAGAAGAAATCCTGAACCAGGTATATCAGGATGAAAGACAGGGAATTCAGCACTCTTTTCAAAAAGTATTTTATTTAGCTCATCAAAGTGAAATGAGGAGTATCCAAAAAATAAGCTTACGTGGCCACAAGAGAGGACAATCTCTAGCATTTATTTATTTTGCGAGACATATTGTTTCATAAATACTATAGACCAAAAAATGTACATACAAAAGAAAAAATAAACACAAAATTATAATACAAACCTGACCGGTCAGGGGTTAGTGTGAATGCTTGAACCTGGTACATATGCTGACAAAGAGTTTCAAAAGGTATACCAATATTGCAGCAGATAGCTTACTCTGCTGTTTGCTATCATGTCAGACAGTGATATCTCATTGTATGAGCAGTAGAGTAAATGTATTTCATAGGAAGCCTTTGTCAGACTACTACACCCTGCTGCGGACGGCACCTTCAAGTATAAGGTTAATTGCCGGGCAGGTATAAGAATGGGATCTAAGTAGATACTGACATTGCGCCCAAAGAAATATGGTATAACTATGGGCAGTACATATAAGGCATGTTATTGTAGTGTACATACATGTATATGAGGAGATATATTAGTGAGACACACTTAATAAACTACTACACCCTGCTGCGTATGGCACCTTATCATATAAGGCTTAATGCCGTGCAGGTATATTGATGGGATCTAAGTAGTTATTAATAATGTATCTCAAAATATGTACATACGTCTGTTAGTAAGCAAGTAGCAAACAGTATAAGCGTAAGCATAGAAAATAGCTCAGCAGGAATAGGTAACAGGCAGATAGTAGCATATATTTCTGTTAGTTGCTAGGCAGTCCCGTGCAAGCAGTCTTAAATACATGAGGATGAAAAGTTCATGATAGAGATGGTAAGCATAAGTGCAAAGTAGAAGACTGCATAGTAATTTTGCATAGTGATGGTATTATTTAGAGACTTGCTGTTTTACCCTTGCAACCGGGTAGCGATATCCAGATCATATATAGACGTGCCTATTTATCAGGCAAGAGTAATAATAGCATACAACCAGTTTCCTGCACAGTCCTAGGACTAGTAGATGGTAAAAAGTCCTTTGTGGATCCCCAAAAACATCTTACAGGAGATCCTTCGTGAGCGTAAGTTTGCAAAGCTTCTATGTTCAGTGGCGTTCACACAGACCACATGTTCCGTGTCGGCTTGTCCAATGCCGACGCGCGTTTCACCCGCTGGGTGTGTCGGGCTTCGTCAGGGCGTAATGACGTAGGGAGCATCTCCTCTCCCTTTTAAGCTTGAGAGAATACACGCCCCTATTGAAAAGCTATGGAGCTCCATAGTACTAAACAGGATAATTAAAAACATGAGGACTCACTATATAATATTCAGATTCTGATATTGGTAATATTGAAAACATAGCAAGCCTGGCTTTTAACCTAAGTGAAAAATTATATATATAAAAATATATGTACAAAATAAGTCATGATTTGGTCATGCATATTATAAGGAAAATACAGGAAAATTACCAAATAGAATGAACGCCAATAGGAGCCCTAAATTCAAAATACTCAATTGAAAAAATGTATTATATTGCAACAGTGTAATACTAATATGAAATTAGTACTCAATTGAGTAATTTATTATATCACTGAATGGTAAACGGATGTCTGAAAACGAGAATGGGGTTAAGATAACATCCATGCCTTATAAAAAGCAGGCCATGTCTATCCTATCATTCAACCCATTAGGTATCTGGGTTTGTAGGATCGTGATCCACCTACATTCCTTCTGGAGGAGGACTTTGTCGTTATCACCCCCTCTGTTATTGATAATACCTCTGTCAATACCAATGAATGAGAGGGAGTCAGGATTGCAGGCATGAATTTCTTCAAAGTGTTTTGCCACATTACTCTTGGGATTTTTATATTTAATATCATCCCTATGTTCAGTTATCCTGTCCTTTATGGCTCTCCTGGTTTTACCCACGTAAAAACGTGGGCAGCTGCAGGAGAGGAGGTAAATAACCCCTTCAGTACTGCATGTAATGTGGTGTTTTAATTTGTATGTTTTGCCTGTGTGGGTTGAAAACACTTTGGTTTTTACCATGTATTTGCACGCCACACATCTTCCACAGGGATGATTTCCAGTGGACCTATGTGTGGTAAGCCAATCTGTTTGTTTTTTGAGTGATGTATATTGACTTCTCACGAATTTGTCTCTCAGATTGGGTGCTCTTCTGGCAGTGATTGTGGGGTGATCTCCTACTTCTCTAGATACCCCTTCATCACTCGTTAGAACGTGCCAGTTTTTCTCCAGTATCTTTCTCAGGGTTTTCCAGTGACGCAATTATCAATGGTGCCAGCTGTCAATATTTTTGTAAGACAAGTTGAGAAAGAGGTGAATCGATTGTCTTTTACAGGAATTGTTGATGATAACCTAACAAAACCTGAACGCAAAGCACTCACCGATCTCATCACGGCAAAAGGGTTTCTAATCAAGCCCGCGGACAAAGGTGGAAACCTAGTCCTGTGGGATGAAAATATGTATGTCCTAGAGGCAAAACGTCAACTTCTGAATAAGAAGCATTACAAAGCATTGACATTTAATCCAACATCTTCCCTACAATTTAAACTTTTTAATATATTGAAAAGAGCAAAGAATGATGGCTTGATCACTACTCATGAACAGAAATATCTTTACCCTGAGCATCCAATAACACCTGTTTTCTATTGTATTCCTAAAATACATAAGAATGCTAACCATCCGCCTGGCCGTCCAATAATTGCCGGCATTGGCAGCCTAACTGAAAATTTAGGCAATTACGTAGATTACTTTCTTAGGCCATTTTTGAGTACACTACCATCTTACATCCTGGACACGGCAGACTTCTTAAGAAAAATTGATAACCTGTCAGTCCCTCCAGGTGCTATCATGGCCTGTCTAGATGTGGAAGGACTATATTCGTCCATCCCACACAATGTTGGTTTGAAGGCATGCCATCACTTTCTTGCAATGAGAGGCACACAAACACAACAGCACACTGATTTTGTCATGGAACTATTGGAGTTCATTTTGACAAATAATGTGTTTCTTTTTGACAACAAAGTGTATGTTCAACAGCAGGGGACAGCTATGGGGGCAACATGTGCCCCCACATATGCTTGCCTCCATTTGGGAGCCTGGGAGATGGAAGATGTATACCAAAGCCCTCTCTTTGAGGAAAACATCCACATATGGCTTCGATATGTGGATGACATTTTCCTCATATGGGAGGGCTCAGAAACCAGTCTTTCTGCTTTTGTAGAAACTCTGAATAAAAATAACAAAAATATCTATCTCACACTGCAAAGCAGTAAGGAGGAAATATCCTTTCTGGATATCAAGATTATCCTCAATCAGGGCTCTATTGTTACTGAGAACTTTCGCAAAACCACTGCAACTAATAGTTTGCTTCTGGCGACAAGCCATCATCCTGACCATCTGAAGAAGGGGATACCTAAGGGGCAGTTCCTTAGACTACGTCGTAACTGCTCCACTAAAACAAAATACTATGAGCATGCCAAAGAGATGCACCAACGTTTTTTAAATAGGGGGTACTCTAAAAGAGTTGTCAATAGAGCTCTAAATGAAGCAGCTAATTCTAACCGAGAGCAACTTCTTGTACCCAAGCAAAAAGCAAAACAGGGTCCAATCAGACTAATAGCGGACTACAACTGTCACTGGAAAACCCTGAGAAAGATACTGGAGAAAAACTGGCACGTTCTAACGAGTGATGAAGGGGTATCTACAGAAGTAGGAGATCACCCCACAATCACTGCCAGAAGAGCACCCAATCTGAGAGACAAATTCGTGAGAAGTCAATATACATCACTCAAAAACAAACAGATTTGCTTACCACACATAGGTCCACTGGAAATCATCCCTGTGGAAGATGTGTGGCGTGCAAATACATGGTAAAAACCAAAGTGTTTTCAACCCACACAGGCAAAACATACAAATTAAAACACCACATTACATGCAGTACTGAAGGGGTTATTTACCTCCTCTCCTGCAGCTGCCCACGTTTTTACGTGGGTAAAACCAGGAGAGCCATAAAGGACAGGATAACTGAACATAGGGATGATATTAAATATAAAAATCCCAAGAGTAATGTGGCAAAACACTTTGAAGAAATTCATGCCTGCAATCCTGACTCCCTCTCATTCATTGGTATTGACAGAGGTATTATCAATAAAAGAGGGGGTGATAACGACAAAGTCCTCCTCCAGAAGGAATGTAGGTGGATCACGATCCTACAAACCCAGATACCTAATGGGTTGAATGATAGGATAGACATGGCCTGCTTTTTATAAGGCATGGATGTTATCTTAACCCCATTCTCGTTTTCAGACATCCGTTTACCATTCAGTGATATAATAAATTACTCAATTGAGTACTAATTTCATATTAGTATTACACTGTTGAAATATAATACATTTTTTCAATTGAGTATTTTGAATTTAGGGCTCCTATTGGCGTTCATTCTATTTGGTAATTTTCCTGTATTTTCCTTATAATATGCATGACCAAATCATGACTTATTTTGTACATATTTTTTTATATATATAATTTTTCACTTAGGTTAAAAGCCAGGCTTGCTATGTTTTCAATATTACCAATATCAGAATCTGAATATTATATAGTGAGTCCTCATGTTTTTAATTATCCTGTTTAGTACTATGGAGCTCCATAGCTTTTCAATAGGGGCATGTATTCTCTCAAGCTTAAAAGGGAGAGGAGATGCTCCCTACGTCATTACGCCCTGACGAAGCCCGACACACCCAGCGGGTGAAACGCGCGTCGGCATTGGACAAGCCGACACGGAACATGTGGTCTGTGTGAACGCCACTGAACATAGAAGCTTTGCAAACTTACGCTCACGAAGGATCTCCTGTAAGATGTTTTTGGGGATCCACAAAGGACTTTTTACCATCTACTAGTCCTAGGACTGTGCAGGAAACAGGTCGTATGCTATTATTACTCTTGCCTGATAAATAGGCACGTCTATATATGATCTGGATATCGCTACCCGGTTGCAAGGGTAAAACAGCAAGTCTCTAAATAATACCATCACTATGCAAAATTACTATGCAGTCTTCTACTTTGCACTTATGCTTACCATCTCTATCATGAACTTTTCATCCTCATGTATTTAAGACTGCTTGCACGGGACTGCCTAGCAACTAACAGAAATATATGCTACTATCTGCCTGTTACCTATTCCTGCTGAGCTATTTTCTATGCTTACGCTTATACTGTTTGCTACTTGCTTACTAACAGACGTATGTACATATTTTGAGATACATTATTAATAACTACTTAGATCCCATCAATATACCTGCACGGCATTAAGCCTTATATGATAAGGTGCCGTACGCAGCAGGGTGTAGTAGTTTATTAAGTGTGTCTCACTAATATATCTCCTCATATACATGTATGTACACTACAATAACATGCCTTATATGTACTGCCCATAGTTATACTATATTTCTTTGGGCGCAATGTCAGTATCTACTTAGATCCCATTCTTATACCTGCCCGGCAATTAACCTTATACTTGAAGGTGCCGTCCGCAGCAGGGTGTAGTAGTCTGACAAAGGCTTCCTATGAAATACATTTACTCTACTGCTCATACAATGAGATATCACTGTCTGACATGATAGCAAACAGCAGAGTAAGCTATCTGCTGCAATATTGGTATACCTTTTGAAACTCTTTGTCAGCATATGTACCAGGTTCAAGCATTCACACTAACCCCTGACCGGTCAGGTTTGTATTATAATTTTGTGTTTATTTTTTCTTTTGTATGTACATTTTTTGGTCTATAGTATTTATGAAACAATATGTCTCGCAAAATAAATAAATGCTAGAGATTGTCCTCTCTTGTGGCCATGTAAGCTTATTTTTTGGATACTCCTCATTTCACTTTGATGAGCTAAATAAAATACTTTTTGAAAAGAGTGCTGAATTCCCTGTCTTTCATCCTGATATACCTGGTTCAGGATTTCTTCTTTGTCTTAAACCCATATAATTTATTCTAAGGGTCTGCACCACATTACTGTTATATTTAAGGCCATACCGGTATTTGATT
Organism: Bombina bombina; assembly: GCF_027579735.1. Classification (NCBI taxonomy): domain Eukaryota; kingdom Metazoa; phylum Chordata; class Amphibia; order Anura; family Bombinatoridae; genus Bombina; species Bombina bombina. Next base: position 665,892,812 of record NC_069502.1, on the reverse strand, counting down.
ATGAACTGGTGGGTCACCTTATATTAGCTCCCAGCAGTTGCGTCCCCTCCGTCATTTCCCCTATTTTTCAAATTACAGTACCTATATTACTGGGTCTTAGGACCAAGCTATAGGTTTCCGGAGAGGTGACCATATATTGCTATTACTAATTTTTTAAGAGTTTACAACTCTTGGGTGCATCCTATACTTACGTGGCTACAGGAGACAGAGAAATATTTGGCATTTAAGCCCTGTTTTTCAAATATATCACTGATATGGCTTTTACACTATCTGATGAGAACTGGGAGGCTGAGCTAACAGCATCACTGTCTATGTCAGGTCTGGAAGAGAGTCAGGTAGAGAATAATGCACCAGTCAATATATATGGGGCATTTAAGAACTATAAGAAACTCTTAGTGAAACAGGTCAAACTCAGGGCTGAAACTTCCAGCCTAGAGAATTACATCAAAAATAACATCATACCTAGGGGTTTATGATTGAGACTAGACCCTGGGACCAACCTAAGGGAAGATGAAGGAGGAGAAGCATTCATGGAGGACTGGAACTCCAGCCTTACAGAGTGCTCCATCATTTTGATGGGTAAAATGGTTAAACGTAATAAAGAAAGATTGGACAAGACAATTACACAGGCAGAGGAATGCCTAAAAATAGTGAACACTTTTTCTAATAATCACAACTTTGCAAAACTTAATGAAGAAATTAAAGAACAGATTGCTAGGTTACAAAATGATATTAAACTAAGGAAAGGCAGGAAACTGTCCAGAGACAATGATGATTACAAGAACAACAAAGTTTACAACTATCTTGCAGTAAGGGGGACTTATGACTCTGGCACAGATGTGTCTGATGTAGAATCAGACCATCATAGATCAGCTACAGAAAAATCACATGATTTTTTAGGGGAAGGAGGAGAGGAGGTAGGAAGAGAAGGTGGAGGAGGGAAAAATTCAGACTCACGAGAGAGGAGATATCCCTCCAGACAACGGAGGCAACAACAAAATCGGGGGAATTTTGTGAGGGGCAGACCCCAGCGATTCCGGGGACGCAGGGGATACTAAAATCAGTAGAAGAAGGCCTCCAGATAATAAATTTATCTTCTTTTAAGTTAAACCTCGCTCATATAGAGGTACTTAAAAAAGGTCTTTCTTTCTGCCCCTCGAATAACCTTGATAAGTTCAATTTTATAAAAGACCTCCACCTGTTTGCCCGAAAAATTGTGTTGTCACAATTAATGAAGGGCAAAAGCAAACACCTAGTGGACGATGTCGCCATTACCTTGGAGGATAAGTCCACTTTAGAAAACTTACAAAGCCTATTAGAAGAAAATGAAGGAAGCCAATATCCTCCTACCCAGATTAAGGATCTTCCTCATTACAACAAAACCACCTCTAACTTTAAAGCAAAATCAAAATATATGCCGCAATTATCAATGGTGCCAGCTGTCAATATTTTTGTAAGACAAGTTGAGAAAGAGGTGAATCGATTGTCTTTTACAGGAATTGCTGATGATAACCTAACAAAACCTGAACGCAAAGCACTCACCGATCTCATCACGGCAAAAGGGTTTCTAATCAAGCCCGCGGACAAAGGTGGAAACCTAGTCCTGTGGGATGAAAATATGTATGTCCTAGAGGCAAAACGTCAACTTCTGAATAAGAAGCATTACAAAGCATTGACATTTAATCCAACATCTTCCCTACAATTTAAACTTTTTAATATATTGAAAAGAGCAAAGAATGATGGCTTGATCACTACTCATGAACAGAAATATCTTTACCCTGAGCATCCAATAACACCTGTCTTCTATTGTATTCCTAAAATACATAAGAATGCTAACCATCCGCCTGGCCGTCCAATAATTGCCGGCATTGGCAGCCTAACTGAAAATTTAGGCAATTACGTAGATTACTTTCTTAGGCCATTTTTGAGTACACTACCATCTTACATCCTGGACACGGCAGACTTCTTAAGAAAAATTGATAACCTGTCAGTCCCTCCAGGTGCTATCATGGCCTGTCTAGATGTGGAAGGACTATATTCGTCCATCCCACACAATGTTGGTTTGAAGGCATGCCATCACTTTCTTGCAATGAGAGGCACACAAACACAACAGCACACTGATTTTGTCATGGAACTATTGGAGTTCATTTTGACAAATAATGTGTTTCTTTTTGACAACAAAGTGTATGTTCAACAGCAGGGGACAGCTATGGGGGCAACATGTGCCCCCACATATGCTTGCCTCCATTTGGGAGCCTGGGAGATGGAAGATGTATACCAAAGCCCTCTCTTTGAGGAAAACATCCACATATGGCTTCGATATGTGGATGACATTTTCCTCATATGGGAGGGCTCAGAAACCAGTCTTTCTGCTTTTGTAGAAACTCTGAATAAAAATAACAAAAATATCTATCTCACACTGCAAAGCAGTAAGGAGGAAATATCCTTTCTGGATATCAAGATTATCCTCAATCAGGGCTCTATTGTTACTGAGAACTTTCGCAAAACCACTGCAACTAATAGTTTGCTTCTGGCGACAAGCCATCATCCTGACCATCTGAAGAAGGGGATACCTAAGGGGCAGTTCCTTAGACTACGTCGTAACTGCTCCACTAAAACAAAATACTATGAGCATGCCAAAGAGATGCACCAACGTTTTTTAAATAGGGGGTACTCTAAAAGAGTTGTCAATAGAGCTCTAAATGAAGCAGCTAATTCTAACCGAGAGCAACTTCTTGTACCCAAGCAAAAAGCAAAACAGGGTCCAATCAGACTAATAGCGGACTACAACTGTCACTGGAAAACCCTGAGAAAGATACTGGAGAAAAACTGGCACGTTCTAACGAGTGATGAAGGGGTATCTAGAGAAGTAGGAGATCACCCCACAATCACTGCCAGAAGAGCACCCAATCTGAGAGACAAATTCGTGAGAAGTCAATATACATCACTCAAAAAACAAACAGATTGGCTTACCACACATAGGTCCACTGAAAATCATCCCTGTGGAAGATGTGTGGCGTGCAAATACATGGTAAAAACCAAAGTGTTTTCAACCCACACAGGCAAAACATACAAATTAAAACACCACATTACATGCAGTACTGAAGGGGTTATTTACCTCCTCTCCTGCAGCTGCCCACGTTTTTACGTGGGTAAAACCAGGAGAGCCATAAAGGACAGGATAACTGAACATAGGGATGATATTAAATATAAAAATCCCAAGAGTAATGTGGCAAAACACTTTGAAGAAATTCATGCCTGCAATCCTGACTCCCTCTCATTCATTGGTATTGACAGAGGTATTATCAATAACAGAGGGGGTGATAACGACAAAGTCCTCCTCCAGAAGGAATGTAGGTGGATCACGATCCTACAAACCCAGATACCTAATGGGTTGAATGATAGGATAGACATGGCCTGCTTTTTATAAGGCATGGATGTTATCTTAACCCCATTCTTGTTTTCAGACATCCGTTTACCATTCAGTGATATAATAAATTACTCAATTGAGTACTAATTTCATATTAGTATTACACTGTTGCAATATAATACATTTTTTCAATTGAGTATTTTGAATTTAGGGCTCCTATTGGCGTTCATTCTATTTGGTAATTTTCCTGTATTTTCCTTATAATATGCATGACCAAATCATGACTTATTTTGTACATATTTTTTTATATATATAATTTTTCACTTAGGTTAAAAGCCAGGCTTGCTATGTTTTCAATATTACCAATATCAGAATCTGAATATTATATAGTGAGTCCTCATGTTTTTAATTATCCTGTTTAGTACTATGGAGCTCCATAGCTTTTCAATAGGGGGCGTGTATTCTCTCAAGCTTAAAAGGGAGAGGAGATGCTCCCTACGTCATTACGCCCTGACGAAGCCCGACACACCCAGCGGGTGAAACGCGCGTCGGCATTGGACAAGCCGACACGGAACATGTGGTCTGTGTGAACGCCACTGAACATAGAAGCTTTGCAAACTTACGCTCACGAAGGATCTCCTGTAAGATGTTTTTGGGGATCCACAAAGGACTTTTTACCATCTACTAGTCCTAGGACTGTGCAGGAAACAGGTCGTATGCTATTATTACTCTTGCCTGATAAATAGGCACGTCTATATATGATCTGGATATCGCTACCCGGTTGCAAGGGTAAAACAGCAAGTCTCTAAATAATACCATCACTATGCAAAATTACTATGCAGTCTTCTACTTTGCACTTATGCTTACCATCTCTATCATGAACTTTTCATCCTCATGTATTTAAGACTGCTTGCACGGGACTGCCTAGCAACTAACAGAAATATATGCTACTATCTGCCTGTTACCTATTCCTGCTGAGCTATTTTCTATGCTTACGCTTATACTGTTTGCTACTTGCTTACTAACAGACGTATGTACATATTTTGAGATACATTATTAATAACTACTTAGATCCCATCAATATACCTGCACGGCATTAAGCCTTATATGATAAGGTGCCGTACGCAGCAGGGTGTAGTAGTTTATTAAGTGTGTCTCACTAATATATCTCCTCATATACATGTATGTACACTACAATAACATGCCTTATATGTACTGCCCATAGCTATACTATATTTCTTTGGGCGCAATGTCAGTATCTACTTAGATCCCATTCTTATACCTGCCCGGCAATTAACCTTATACTTGAAGGTGCCGTCCGCAGCAGGGTGTAGTAGTCTGACAAAGGCTTCCTATGAAATACATTTACTCTACTGCTCATACAATGAGATATCACTGTCTGACATGATAGCAAACAGCAGAGTAAGCTATCTGCTGTAATATTGGTATACCTTTTGAAACTCTTTGTCAGCATATGTACCAGGTTCAAGCATTCACACTAACCCCTGACCGGTCAGGTTTGTATTATAATTTTGTGTTTATTTTTTCTTTTGTATGTACATTTTTTGGTCTATAGTATTTATGAAACAATATGTCTCGCAAAATAAATAAACAGAAGAGATTGTCCTCTCTTGTGGCCACGTAAGCTTATTTTTTGGATACTCCTCATTTCACTTTGATGAGCTAAATAAAATACTTTTTGAAAAGAGTGCTGAGTTCCCTGTCTTTCATCCTGATATACCTGGTTCAGGATTTCTTCTTTGTCTTAAACCCATATAATTTATTCTAAGGGTCTGCACCACATTACTGTTATATTTAAGGCCATACCGGTATTTGATTATGAACTGGTGGGTCACCTTATATTAGCTCCCAGCAGTTGCGTCCCCTCCGTCATTTCCCCTATTTTACATATATATATATTAGTCTAGAAAATATAAACTAGCATCTTTTGAAGAAGAGCAATTTACTTAATTGAGTAACATTAACTCGGGTTATTTAATGCTGCATACTAAAACATTAAGCATATGTTATCTAAAGCCAAAATATTATTAGCTTATGAAACCATGTTGGATTCATTTTCTTACTGACTTAGAGTTTATATTGCTTGCTTTTTCTCTGGTGACATTTACAGCAGTTGATGTCACATTCTTTATCAGTATCACTCCTTGTTCTTTCCTGCTTATATTATTTTAAATGTAAATATGGTTTGGGAAATAACTCAATTTCCATGCCTATTTACTTTTGTCCTCTCCTACTTTGACATAGCAGTATGTTAACTGAATGTATTAGAATGAAATCTATCTGAATTCTATCCTCTCCTTCTACACAAAGTCCATATCACTTTTAATTACAGTCTTCTATTTCCACAACCAGCTGAAAACTGATACTACTTTTTCTCGGGTTTTACATTAAGCAAGTTTTTTTTTGCAATTGCTTCTGTCCCTTAGATTACCTTTTTTCCTATATAGTTTAAAAATCTTTCTTAGATTGTAACTAGTGTTGTAAACCCTGAAAAATTGCTTTAATGCTCTGTTACTCTGAACTTGTAGAATTCAAATAAATAGGCCAACACATATTTTAACATTTCTAGAATTGTTTCAATCTTTTAAGTCCATTTAAGAATTAGAAAGTGCAAAGGTTTATTGGGTACAATACAGTCTATAGATGAGGGCTGGATATGCAGGTTTAAAAGTCAGCGATAGCAAAGTCAAAACACCTGGACCTGGACACCTATATAGAAGGGTATGGCTGAACTAAGCATGTATCTGTTCCCTTACTTGTAATGCTGGAATCAGTTGAAATCACTAATAGATAATGCACACCCTTTCTTATGTCACTCAAAGTAGAAAAGATTTATCATATTTACATTTGAGAACCCAAACATTGTGACGTTTGAGTCCAATAGTCTTATTGCCTCTGACGTAGGTTTCACCAGGATACACCCAGCTTTATCAAGGATCAAAAAAAAGATGAAAAAGCTGGGGGTATCCTGGTGAAACATACATTGGAGGTGATAGGACTATTGGACTCAAACGTAACTAGGAGGGTTGGGACACTACTTGAACTGGAACGGTGGTCTGATGTTTTATTTGGTTCGTTTGTTGATGATGTCTTGTTAACATGAGTGATTTAAATTGTAATAAATCATTTTATTTTACATTTATGAGTTCCACATTTCCTTCTGCAGTACCCGGAATTAACATGGGCTTTTAAACTAAGAGCTTAGTCATAGGTCTTGTAAGTACAGCTCCATTTTCATGCCCATTGGATATTATACAGGACTTCACAATTGTGTTTTCTTTTTCTTTTTTCCTTTTAAGGACACCATTTAAGAAGACCTATGGACGGTATATCCAATTTTTGGTGTGCTTTATAACACATTTTTTTTTTTATTTAAGGCTAAAGTACAAGTGGAGCGCTAATTTATTGCACGTCCGTAAATAGCAAATTTGCCCATTTGCAGGCGTGCGATAAACAACCAGCCATTAGAAGTGGCTGGTTATTGCTACTGCAAGATTTCGGTAGCAAGTAGCGCTCAGAAAACTAACCAGAGGTCAGATATCTGGTTAATTTTCTTAAAGTTCCCCAAATGCCCTCGTTATAGTTTTTTATGAAACAAAAAAACAACTGCACTAAGCACTTTTGTTTTGGGGGGCTAAAATTGGTTTGTGTGGGGTGTTAGAAAAAAAACGGCATTACATTGCGGTTTATGGAATTGTGTGTTCCCAGTAAATATATATGTATACGCTTATATACATATATATTTATGTGTTAATATGTGTATATGTTATTGGTAAAGTCAAATATTGGGTAGTCCCAATGCCTGAAAATCGGTGGGGGCCCACCCTTTAACCCCCCCAGGCAAAGGCAAAAAAATAATGTAGATAGGGGAATTACAGTAGATCAGATTTTACCCACAGTCCTAGGATTACCCGGATATCTAACTTTACCCATAATATATATTTACATATTATCACATAAATATATATATATATATATAATTATATACAATATCAGAAAAAGACCTTGCACTCGCTGGATTTTTTAACAAACTTTTTTACTTGGCAAAATTAGTGACGTTTCGGGGACAGTGTATCCCCTTCCTCAGACAGTGAATGCTTCAAACATTAGTGAATTTATACAAACAAACAAATAACCCCTCCCCCCAATTAGCAAAAAAACCGCCAAAAGTGTTGCTATGGTGACCATATGTCACAAAGTGAACATCGTATATAAGCTGTAATATAAGCGATCAATGCTGTGACAGTGAAAATATTCATATTAAAAGACCTATAGCAGTATAAACATGGTAAACAACTTAACATTCCACAGTAATGGTAATCATAACATACCCCTTATAACCGTTATTATCTGGGGAGCCAACCAATATTCAAAGCCTTATATGTTATCAGGCATAAAGTACATATATGTGTACAAACTCACAACCTACCATGATTGCAAAACAAACAAAGTTCTAATGCCGATCGCCGTGTACCACGCCACCACAACTGCACCCGCACTAGGAAAAGCAGACAAACCCGGAAGTGCATCGGCCGATCACGTGTGTGGCGATGCACCAATCACTCGGGTTGCGGTTGGGGTTGCCATGGCGATGGGTCACAACGATCCAAATAGCAACAAAGAAACAAGTCGACGATATTCTATAACAAATTAGCTACTAAGCGTAATTAACAGCACCGGGACACTGAACCCTATCATTGTTATAACACATATCAATCGATACTTATAATGCGCGCTGCTACAGTGGCTGTACCACTACTACAGCCACTGTAGCAGCGCGCATTATAAGTATCGATTGATATGTGTTATAACAATGATAGGGTTCAGTGTCCCGGTGCTGTTAATTACGCTTAGTAGCTAATTTGTTATAGAATATCGTCGACTTGTTTCTTTGTTGCTATTTGGATCGTTGTGACCCATCGCCATGGCAACCCCAACCGCAACCCGAGTGATTGGTGCATCGCCACACACGTGATCGGCCGATGCACTTCCGGGTTTGTCTGCTTTTCCTAGTGCGGGTGCAGTTGTGGTGGCGTGGTACACGGCGATCGGCATTAGAACTTTGTTTGTTTTGCAATCATGGTAGGTTGTGAGTTTGTACACATATATGTACTTTATGCCTGATAACATATAAGGCTTTGAATATTGGTTGGCTCCCCAGATAATAACGGTTATAAGGGGTATGTTATGATTACCATTACTGTGGAATGTTAAGTTGTTTACCATGTTTATACTGCTATAGGTCTTTTAATATGAATATTTTCACTGTCACAGCATTGATCGCTTATATTACAGCTTATATACGATGTTCACTTTGTGACATATGGTCACCATAGCAACACTTTTGGCGGTTTTTTTGCTAATTGGGGGGAGGGGTTATTTGTTTGTTTGTATAAATTCAATAATGTTTGAAGCATTCACTGTCTGAGGAAGGGGATACACTGTCCCCGAAACGTCACTAATTTTGCCAAGTAAAAAAGTTTGTTAAAAAATCCAGCGAGTGCAAGGTCTTTTTCTGATATTGTATCTAATTTCACTAGCACCCTGGTTGCTGCAAATAAGTGAGAGTGCACATCTTTGCTAAACGGATATATAATTATATACATATATATTTAAAAATTGCTGCCATTGCTGCACTAACTACGCTTTTGCTGCACGAGTTCTCATGCCATGAGAATGAGGCTCCCATTTGAGCATATGGAAGTAGGCTCATGTGAGCGCAATGTTTCCCAGCAATGCGAATGCAAGCTTAAGTTCACATTGCTTTCAACTTGTAATACCAGCACACATTAGCATGCGCTGGTATTACTCAGTGGAGTGCTAATATCGCTTTCAAGAAAGCAATATTTAGCACTCCACTTGTAATCTTGCCCTTATTGTGTGAATAATGACATGTTCTAGTAAATCTGTACAAAATGTATTACGCATTTTTGACAGTAAAGTGGATAAGCCACAAACGTGTTTTGTTAATGCTTTTAGTATTTAAAGGGACATGAAAACCAAAATGTTTCTTCCATGATTCAGATAGAGAATACGATCAACTTTTTATTTACTTCTCTTATTTAATTTGCTTCTCTCTCTTGTTATCTTGCTGAAAGTTTTATCTAGGCAAGCTCAGGAGCAGCAGAGAACCTAGGTTCTAGCTGTTGATTGGTGGCTGCATATATATATATATATATCGATTGTGATTGACTCACACATGTGTTCATTTAAAAACCATTAGTGCATTGCTGCTCCTTCAACAAATGATACCAAGAGAATGAAACAGATTAGATAATAGAAGTAAATTAGAAAGTTGTTTAAAATTGTATTTTCTATCTGAATCATGAAAGAAAAATTTTGGGTTTCATGTCCCTTTAACAACCCAAAAGAAAAGTAAAAAATGGGGCTACTCAATATCCTCAACTTTAAAACAATAATTAGCTTAAACAAAAAATACCAAAACAAAAATGTAAATGAATGTATGGCAGTAAACAAATACAGTCTTCAAATAAGTAAAACTAGATATTGGGGCCTATCTATCATGCTCCGAATGGAGCTTGATGCCCCGTGTCTCTGGCGAGCCTGCAGGTCACAAAGACCGCTACTCCATAACCCTGTCCGCCTGCTCTGAGCAGGCGGACAGACATCGCCGGAATTCAACCCGATCGAGTACAATTGGGTTGATTGCCACCTCCCTGCGGGCGGCCCATTGGCCGCAAGTCTGCAGGGGGCAGCATTGCACCAGCAGCTCTTGTGAGCTGCTGGTGCAATGCTGAATACGGAGAGCGTATTGCTCTCCGTATTCAGCTAAATCTGGCGGACCTTATCCGCACTGTCGGATCAGGTCTGCCAGACCTTGTTAAATAGAGGCCATTGTATTATTCATACTAAACAAATATAGTGAAAAATAAAAAATGAACACTAACATTTGTAGGCACAAAAAAAAAAAGACTTTTATTCTCATTATCCATTAAACTCATCCTTAAAGTTACAAACTTCGGTTGATTGGACAATAAGGAAGATCTTAATTTTGAATCTAGAACTTGTATTAAAATTTATTTCATCTGGCATTGGTAAATCAATGTGCTCTTTTAAATTGCCCATTTGTAAACAGGTACATATGGAAGTTTCACATTTATATTTATAATTGATGCATATATTATTTTAAAAAAATAACTTACAACCTTTTTGCTTCCCTAGTGAATTATGTGCATAAACTTAAAATGTCACTAGTTTAGTAGATTTTATTCCAAGCATGCCTCCCATAAAACACTCAAAGTCCTAAAGGACTGCAGGCCTGCCATATCCATGCACTGTTTTTTTCCAACTGAGACATACACTCACAACTGAGACATACACTCACAACTGAGACATACACTCACAACTGAGACATACACTCACAACTGAGACATACACTCACAACTGAGACATACACTCACAGGACACTTTATTATGTACACCTTGCTAATACCGGGTTGGAGCCCCTTTTGCCTTCAGAACTGCCTTAAAGGGACATTCCAGTCAAAATTTAAATGCACATAGATTAATGACATCTTTGAATAGAAACATATTTGCAATATGCATGTATTGGCAAAAATGCTTCTAGTAAAAGTTATCACTGTTTTAGTGTTAGCATTTTTCTCTGCACATGCACGTGAAGCATAGCTAGATATTCTCCGTTCACCAGCATTTTTAATACTGCAGCTACTCATAGTGCCAGTGAAAACTGTATTATGTCAGCAATTAACACATTGAGTCATTACCAGATGGTACAAGCACCCTACTCTCTCTGAGCAAGTGCTGTGATTAAAATGCTGGTGCACGGTGCATACTTAAATACACTTTTGAAACAGCTGTAGCTTTTATTAGAAACATTTTTGCTAATGCATATAGATTACAAAAATGTTTCTATTCAAAATTGAAATAAATCCATGTGGATTGAAATTTTGGCTGGAATATCCCTTTAATTCTTCATAGCATAGATTCAACAGAAACATTCCTCAGACATTTTGGTCCATATTGACATGATAGCATCACACAGTTGCTGCAGATTTGTCGGCTGCACATCCATGTTGCGAATCTCCATTTTACCACAGGTGCTCTATTGGATTGAGACTGGGGACTGTGGATGCCATTGGAGTACAATGAGCTCATTGTCATGTTCAAGAAACAAGTTTGATATTATTTGAGTTCTGTGGCATGGTGAATTATCCTGCTGGAAGTAGCCATCAGAAGATGTGTAAGCTGTAGTCATAAAGGGTCAGACATAGTCAGCAACAATACTCAGGAAGGTTGTGGCATTTAAACAATGCTCAATTGGTACTAAGGGGCCCAAAGTGTGCCAAGAAAATATCCCTCACACTATTACACCACTACCACCAGCCTGAACCATTGATACAAGGCAGGATGGATCCATGCTTGTATGTTGTTTACAACCATGCCATGTTCAAAGTCACTAAAATCCTCTTTGTTCCCCATTCTGATGCTCATTTGAACCTCAGCAAGTCGTATTCACCACGTCTAGATGCCTAAATGCAATGAGTTGCTGCCATGTGAATGACTGATTAGCAATTTGTGTTACCAACCTATTGAACAGGTGTACCTAATTAAGTGGCCAGTGAGTGTACATCTCCAGACAGGATTGGATGTTCTCCTATATCTTATAATGCCAAATTCCAAATTAAAGTAAAGCTGGTCCTGGGTAAATAATTGGGTGAATAGAAAGAAGAAAATCAGTGTTATCCAGCAATCACGCCAATGGTGTAAGCTCCAGGGAGTAACTACCAACCTCCCATATATCAATAGAAGAAATAAAGGATTGAAGCTCACCAATATGCCAAAAAGTAATTCACTTTATTGTAGAGACAGGCAAGGTCCAAATACCACGACGTTTCGGAGCAATGTGCCCCTTAATCATGTGATAACAACCTATACAGGTACACCTGTTTAAATAGCTTACCTGGGATTAACCCTTACAATCTTTCTAACAATACAAAAATAGAGGAACAGCGCCATCTGGCGGCCCCCTGAGTGTATAGTTTACCTAGAAAATAGTCAATACAAAATAAAAACAAAAAACAGCTATGAAGCCCTGATTACAGATTCAAACTATGTCAAAAAAGATTATTTTATTATTTATTTTAATGTTTTTAACCCATCAAATTTAATCAACTATAAAGCTGTAAAAATGGCCGAATAGATTTCTCATTATGTATGAACAAAATAGAGAGATAGATCAGTAAAAAACGTGGACGTTGAGGAGTTTGACAAGTTCCCTATGCCAGCCTACAAGCGTAGCAAAAGCCTTAGGGATTCACTAATACGGGCTGACATTGGTTCTGTCAAATCCACATCTCAACAGTTCATTACCAAAAAGAATCTTGGTTGTTTCCCTTGTCTCGGGTGCAGCAACTGCAGTTGCATAGTGAAAAGTCCCTATTTTTTACATCCACACAGTGGGCATAAATTCTATTATAGGGATTTTTTCACTTGCAACAGTAGTTATGTCATATACATGATCAAGTGTCCATGTGGGAAGGCCTATGTTGGCGAGTCCACTAGGAGGGTCCATGACAGAATAACTGAGCACAAGAGCAACATTAGGTGTGGTAAAGTGTCAGCCCCAGTGGCCTATCATTTTTTGGCAGCAGGCCATCAAATAAGCCAACTTAGGTTTCAGGTGATTGAACAGGTGAAAGTCCCTAGAAGGGGTGGAAATAGGGAAGTTTTGCTCAAACAAAGAGAATCCTTTTGGATTTTTCACCTTGACACCTTGGAACCAAAGGGGCTTAATAGAGAGATAGATTGGTCAGTTTTTTACTGATCTATCTCTCTATTTTGTGACATAGTTTGAATCTGTAATCAGGGCTTCATAGCTGTTTTTTGTTTTTATTTTGTATTGACTATTTTCTAGGTAAACTATACACTCAGGGGGCCGCCAGATGGCGCTGTTCCTCTATTTTTGTATTGTTAGAAAGATTGTAAGGGTTAATCCCAGGTAAGCTATTTAAACAGGTGTACCTGTATAGGTTGTTATCACATGATTAAGGGGCACATTGCTCCGAAACGTCGTGGTATTTGGACCTTGCCTGTCTCTACAATAAAGTGAATTACTTTTTGGCATATTGGTGAGCTTCAATCCTTTATTTCTTCTATAAATAATTGGGTGAGACTGTGCCCATAGCAAAAATAGTCAAAGATGGTAAGCTCAGAACCAGGGAGGACCTTGTGGAGGTGATGGGAGGCAAATTATTGGATTGGATAAAACAAGCCCAATTACAGCACTACCTTTTAACATTGGTGCCTTTCGGCGACTCTCCTAGTGGCATCAGTAAAAAAAAAACTCAGGACATATTACACTACCTTTTTTGTCAAGTAGGAGCAAGAAAGTCACAGCATATCTTCCTGTCTCATTACAAATTAGATATTTATTAGTTTTAGAAGGATTTTTTACTAATCCATAAACTACTTTTTGCAGCATATTTTGTTTTATTTCTTCTTCTCTTACTGCATATTGAAGACCAATTCTTTACTGAAGAATGTTGTCTAGGATGAATCAAATTGAAATTACCTATGGCTAATTATGTGTCATGGCCCACCTATAAATTATACTCTTGTTTCACAGCTTGCAGCATGGTGTGTTGCCTCTGAGCAACCACTGGACATTTACTTTCATTTTATACTCCAGAAAGTGTTTTCATAGTGTGGTCTGTAATCCTGTTTTATACCAGCCATTGGTATTTAAACATGTGTTTCCCATGAATCTGGGATCTAATATTGAGGTTTCACCTTGTGTTTGATTCTTTCTTCTGATGCCTATTATTTAGTCTGATTTCTGGATCCTGAACCTGGCTTCTTCTCTGATATCTCGATCTTCCTTGTCTGCTGTGTTGCCTGTATTGACAGATACCATGGCCTGTAATCTAACATCCCTCCTGAATGTTCCTTTTCTGCTGAGTCATCTGATATCCAAATTCCATAATCTGCCTGTTTGGCCTTCAAGCCAGCAGAGTCTGCATGTCTGTTCTCCTGTCTGTCTGCCTGCCAAGTTACAGAGTCTGCCTGTCTGTCCTCCAAGTCACATAGCATGCCTATATTACCTAACCTGCCTGTCCTAATTATTATGAGGTTTGGGCCTGGCTCAGCTAGTCCTGTTTCCTGTATTCATATTAAACTTTTTCCAAGTCTGTGCTTACCTGCATTACCTAACTTGCTTGTTTTAAAGGTACAGTAAAGTTATAATAAGACATTCATGATTTAGACAGAGCACACTTTTAAACAACTTTTTTAATTTGCTTCCTTTTCTTTTTATCCTTTGCTGAAATGTTTATCTAGGAAAGCTCAGGAGCACAAAAGAACCTAGGTTCTAGCTGCTGATTAGTCGCTGCATATAAATACTGATTGTCATTGGCTCACCCATGTGTTCAGTTAGAAACTAGTAGTGCATTGCTGCTCCTTCAAAAATGATACCAAGAGAATGAAGCAAATTTGATAATAGAAGTAAACTGGAAAGTTGTTTAAAATTAGGTTTAATTTCCCTTCTTCTTATTGAACTGTTTTGTTCACCTCTTTCAATGAAAGAGGTTCCTCTTTCTAGAGTCATGTGAAATTATGTGGACCACGAAAGTCTTGCTTTTAAAAAAAAAAAATGGATTTTACAAATATCTGACACAATAAAGCACCCTGTGTAGCTGCGTGCATCCATTAAAACCCAATTGCCATGGGTGGTATAGGCCTTCCCAATGTCTGTTCCTATTATGGGGTGGCAATGATATCTCATGCCTAGGGGTGGGCGAATGTTTTGCAACATTCGAAAAACTGCACGAATTTTAAAACATTCGTTCGTTCTAATGGAATTTCGAATGTTTACATAACATTCTAAAATTCGATTTTCGAATGTTCGTTTCGAATTTTACGATTACATTAGAAAATATTCCTTTTGAAAAATTTGAATTTAGATTGTAATAGTATTTCTAATGCTTTTTCTTTAAATGTAATATTTGAATTATGCAATATTCGAATTCGAAAAATTCGAATTTAGATTGTAATTGTATTTCTAATGCTTTTTCTTTAAATGTAATATTCGAATTATGCAATACGTGTATTCGAATTCGAAAAATTTGAATTTAGATTGTAATAGTATTTCTAATGCTTTTTCTTTAAATGTAATATTCGAATTATGCAATATTCAAATTCGAAAAATCGAATTTATATTCGAATTTGAAAAATTTGAATTTATATGTTTGTAATAGTATTTCTAATGCTTTCTTTAAATGTAATATTCAAATTATGCAATATTCTATATGGAAACATTTTAAATTATATATTTGTATCCATTATGTATCAATTTACTAGATTCCCGCCTTACCACATGAACTATTGAACTTCTGAATAGTATTTGTTAAATAGAATGTTAAATTCTAAATTTTGAATGTGGACATTCGATATAATTATAAACATTCGAATTCGAAAGTGACATTCGAAAACTGTAAATAACATTCGATTTTCACATTTTTAAGAATATTCGTTCTTATCGACATTCGGATTTAGAATTCGAATTTCGGTAATAACATTCGTTCTACATTTGAAATTTGAAAATTTACACATTCGCCCATCCCTACTCATGCCTCAGCGGGGGCTCTAATCTTCTTCCACTTACTGAATGGAGGAAGAATGAGGAGGCTTCGCCTCTGACTTATGTTACTTTAGAGGACCTACTCTAACACAAAATTGTGTTAATCAATTTATAATCTCCTATGATCTAATCAAAGTCTGTCAAGCCCTGTAGCTTAAGCTCAGACAAAACCTTCCTATAGCCCCTCATCCCTCCCCAATTCACTCAATCAGAGGATTAGTCCATTGCCTCAAAGATTTGCATATTTGTTGTTGGGAAGTTACTGACTTACTATTATTTAAAGACTTTAATTCAAATTATGTTTTACAGGATCAGGTCTTACTTGACTTGGTTTCACTTCCTCGTAGACTGCACACTTTGATCTGCTTCACCTCAGAGCATTAATGCAAGTTTGGGGCTTCTTTACTGGTGGTCTTAACCCACCTACACATTGAGAGTCTTGGTGGAGCACAGAACAGCAACTTCATAAAACCGATGTCAACACACTAAAAATGCTTAAATTGAAGGTCCATTTTGATGAATTAGTGCCCGGTTTTTAATAAACCTATTAAAAACAAAGGCACTTGAATTCATCAAAATTGACATTTCACTGTTTTCTTCAAAAACTTACTTTTTAATCCTGGCAGCTGCTCCAGCACTTCCTCCGCCCGTAGCAAGCCGTTTTCGCGGGTCCAAAATGACAAATCCGGCTTCCTCCAATCACAGCATTGCATCAGGTCAAGATTCCCCCAGAGGGGAAGCTTTGATTGGAGGAAGCCTGATTTTTCATTTCTGACATCTGCAGAGGCTTCCGATGGCAGGGGGAATCGCTGGAGCGGCATTCAGGATTAAAAGGTATGTTTTTGAAGAAAACAGTGAAATGTCAATTTTGATGAATTAAAGTGCCCTTGTTTTTAATAGGTTTATTAAAAACCGGGGACTAATTCATCACAATGGACCTTCACTTTAAGTGGCTCAGCTGTCCTAAAAATAAATATATTAAGTCTTGGGAGACAAAATGGAGATGAGAGTACACAGTAAAACAGTGATCTATAGCTATACAACAGACCAAATCAGCTATTCATTGTGTTACAATGTATGATTATACTACATTGTCCCTAGTCCCTATAAAATTGCAAAAACTTTTCCTGAACATACTTCACATTGCTGGAGGAATTGTGGAGAACTGCAAACTTCCCTCCATATTTGGTAGTCTTCTCCTGCTATTATGACTCTTTGGGTAAAAGATTTGAAATTATAAGGTCACCTGGACATATGGAAATTAGAAAAATCCCTAAAGCCAAGCAATACCTTTTCTTTTATGTCTTAATATCTGTAAAACGTTTATAGTGAAAAACTGAAAGAAAGCAACAGCCCATCAGTGGCAGGGTATACTAAACTGTATTAACTATTTCAAGGCTATAGAAGAACATGTGTTTTGAACTAAACAACAGATTAACTTTTTCTGTTTAATTTGGAAACCCTGGAAAGCCCTTATTACTTCTAGGACTGGGAGTCTAGATGCTGCTACTTTAGTCTGTCACGCCTATAGTGGTTGGTAGCTGGATGGAGGAATGTAGTGTGTGTTTGTTTGTTTTTTCTTTCCCTTTCTCTCTCTCTAAAGAAACTGCTTAATCTTGTTTCATGGCTAATAGATACTAGCTCAATTAATTTACCTAATCTTGTGTCCTCGAGATGTGATATAATTTCATTAACTGTTATACTTATTTTGAGGGACTGAGAAATGTTTACATTAAGCACCTATTTGGTTTACTACCTGTGATTTATTACTATGCAATTTTTCGCACTATTTCTGTGTTCTTAATAAAATTTTATTCAATCAAAAAAAGGATTCTATTTTTTTCACTTCTGATAGCAGTAAACACATTTATAAATTCTCTTATCAAAATAAATCTATATATAGGAAATATAGGAAAAAGGCAAATCAGCCAGTATTTTACAACACCAGAGCCACACATGTAACGGCGCTCCATCTCAGCAATGGCTTGGCATTCTCCTTCCATGGCCGTTGACATGGTTGCGGCGGTTGTTGTGGCGATGATGTAATCGCTGCACGCCGTCTCTTTCCTCTGATGCCGCTCACCGGTCTGCTGGTGCGAACTGCCCCTATGTAAGTCTCACCTCACTTCCTTTACGTTGACCAAGTATAGGTTGTGTTTTGTATTCCTGGGTGCTGTTTATTCTACTGTATATTTGATTGCCTTTATGCTGCTGAACTCTGCTTGCCTCTGACCTCGCTCCTGTTTAACCCCTGAACTGCTGACTGCTGGATTCTATTTCTGCTGCTGAACTCTGCTTATCTCTGATTACTCTCTGTTCAATCCCTTGGTACTTTGAAGGATTGGTCTTTCTGCCTGGTATTGACCTCTGCCTTCCACTGACTACTATCTGTTGTTTAACCCCCAAACTGCTGGATTGTCTTATTGTTGTTGAACTCTGCCTGTCTCTGACCACTCTGTTGTTTAACCCTGATCTGTTGGATGCCTTATTGTTTCTGAACTCTGCCTGTCTCTGACCACTCTTCTGATTAACCCCTGAAGTGCCGTTACTGTAGATTCCCTCATTGTTGCCAAACCCTGCTTGCCTGACAACTCTCCAGTTATCCCCTGTAGTGCCATGAAGGATTGCCCTCTCTACTGTGAGCACTGTTTACCTCATTTGCTTATCTGTTCTCTTGCCCTGGGATATTTCCTTATCCTTCCACTTGATGCCGGGATAAGAAGACTACTGGCCAAGATTGGTCTAATAGGGAAATATCCCACGAACATTACAACACATCTACATATACTTAAAGAACAATCGGCTAGATTAAGAGTCTTGCGTTAGCCTTAAAAAGCAGCGTTGAGAGGTCCCAATGCTGCTTTTTAATGCCCGCTGGTATTACGAGTCAGGCAGGTACAGGTGTACCACTCACTTTTCTTCCGCGACTCGAGCTTACCGCAAATCCACTTGCGTAAATTGCGTATCCTATCTTTTTAATGGGATTTGCCTAACGCCGGTATTACGAGTCTTGGAAGAAGTGAGCGGTAGACCCTCTCCTGTCAAGACTCCTACCGCATTTAAAAGTCAGTAGTTAAGAGTTTTATGGGCTAATGCCGTAACATAAAACTCTTAACTAAAGTGCTACAAAGTACACTAACACCCATAAACTACCTATTAACCCCAAAACTGAGCCCCCCCCCATCACAAACACTTAAATAAAGTTTTTAACCCCTAATCTGCCGACTGGACATCGCCGCCACTGTAATACATATATTAACCCCTAAACCGCCACACTTCTGCCTCGCAAACACTAGTTAAATTTTAATTAACTCCAAATCTGCCATCCCTAACATCGCCGACACCTATCTACATTTATTAACCCCTAATCTGCCACCGCCAAAGTCGCCGCTACTATATTAAATTTATTAACCCCTAAACCTAAGTCTAACCCTAAGTCTAACCCCCCTAACTTAAATATAATTTAAATAAAACGAAATAAAATGACTACAATTAAATAAATTAATCCTATTTAAAACTAAATACTTACCTATAAATAAAACCCTAAGATAGCTACAATATAACTAATAGTTACATTTGTATCTATCTTAGGGTTTATATTTATTTCACAGGCAACTTTGTATTTATTTTAACTAGGTACAATAGTTATTAAATAGTTATTAACTATTTAATAACTACCTAGTTAAAATAAGTACAAATTTACCTGTAAAATAAATCCTAACCTAAGTTACAATTACACCTAACACTACACTATCATTAAATTAATTTACTAAATTACCTAAAATTAAATACAATTAAATGAAATAAACTAAAGTACAAAAAACCCCCCACTAAATTACAGAAAATAAAAAAATAATTACAATTTTTTTAAACTAATTACACCTAATCTAATCCCCCTAATAAAATAAAAAAGCCCCCAAAAATAATAAAATTCCCTACCTTATACTAAATTACAAATAGCCCTTAAAAGGGCCTTTTGCGGGGCATTGCCCCAAAGTAATCAGCTCTTTTACCTGTAAAAAAAATACAATACCCCCCCAACATTAAAACCCACCACCCACACACCCAACCCTACTCTAAAACCCACCCAATCCCCCCTTAAAAAAACCTAACACTACCCCCTTGAAGATCACCCTACCTTGAGACATCTTCACCCAGCCGGGCACAAGTGGACCTCCAGAGGGGCAGAAGTCTTCATTCAATCCGGGCAGAAGAGATCCTCCAAGTGGCAGAAGTCTTCATCCAGACGGCATCTTCTATCTTCATCCATCCAGAGCGGAGCGGGTCCATCTTCAATCCAGCCGACGCGGAGCATCCTCTTCAAACGAAGTCCAAGCGAAGAATGAAGGTTCCTTTAAATGACGTCATCCAAGATGGCATCCCTTGAATTCTGATTGGCTGATAGGATTCTATCCGCCAATCGGAATTAAGGTAGGAAAAATCCTATTGGCTGATGCAATCAGCCAATAGGATTGAGGTCGCATTCTATTGGCTGATTGGAACAGCATATAGAATTCGAGCTCAATCCTATTGGCTGATTGGATCAGCCATTAGGATTGAACTTCAATCCTATTGGCTGATTGGATCAGCCAATAGGATTGAACTTCAATCATATTGGCTGATTGGATCAGCCAATAGGATTTTTCCTACCTTAATTCCGATTGGATGAAGACTTCTGCCGCTTGGAGGACCTCTTCTGCCCGGATTGGATGAAGACTTCTGCCCCTCTGGAGGTCCACTTGTGCCCGGCTGGGTGAAGACGTCTCAAGGTAGGGTGATCTTCAAGGGGGTAGTGTTAGTTTTTTTTTAAGGGGGGATTGGGTGGGTTTTAGAGTAGAGTTGGGTATGTGGGTAGTGGGTTTTAATGTTGGGGAGGTATTGTATTTTTTTTTCACAGGTAAAAGAGCTGATTACTTTGGGGCAATGCCCCGCAAAAGGCCCTTTTAAGGGCTATTTGTAATTTAGTATAGGGTAGGGAATTTTATTATTTTGGGGGGCTTTTTTTATTTTATTAGGGGGATTAGATTAGGTGTAATTAGTTTAAAAAATTTTAATTATTTTTTTATTTTATGTAATTTAGTGTTTTTTGTACTTTAGCTTATTTAATTTAATTTTAGTTAATTGTAGTTAGTTTATGTAATTAATTTAATGATAGTGTAGTGTTAGGTGTAATTGTAATTTAGGTTAGGATTTATTTTACAGGTAAATTTGTACTTATTTTAACTAGGTAGTTATTAAATAGTTAATAACTATTTAATAACTATTGTACCTAGTTAAAATAAATACAAAGTTGCCTGTGAAATAAATATAAACCCTAAGATAGATACAAATGTAACTATTAGTTATATTGTAGCTATCTAAGGCCTAGATTTGGAGTTTGGCGGTAGCCGTGAAAACCAGCGTTAGAGGCTCCTAACGCTGGTTTTAGGCTACCTCCGGTATTTGGAGTCACTCAAAAAAGGGTCTAACGCTCACTTTTCAGCCGCGACTTTTCCATACCGCAGATCCCCTTACGTCAATTGCGTATCCTATCTTTTCAATGGGATCTTTCTAACTCCGGTATTTAGAGTCGTGGCTGAAGTGAGCGTTAGAAATCTAACGACAAAACTCCAGCCGCAGAAAAAAGTCAGTAGTTAAGAGCTTTCTGGGCTAACGCCGGTTTATAAAGCTCTTAACTACTGTGCTCTAGAGTACACTAACACCCATAAACTACCTATGTACCCCTAAACCGAGGCCCCCCCACATCGCCACCACTCGATTTAATTTTTTTAACCCCTAATCTGCCGACCGCCACCTACGTTATCCTTATGTACCCCTAATCTGCTGCCCCTAACACCGCCGACCCCTATATTATATTTATTAACCCCTAACCTGCCCCCCACAACGTCGCAGCCAGCTACCTACAATAATTAACCCCTAATCTGCCGAGCGGACCGCACCGCTATCATAATAAAGTTATTAACCCCTAATCCGCCTCACTAACCCTATAATAAATAGTATTAACCCCTAATCTGCCCTCCCTAACATCGCCGACACCTAACTTCAAACATTAACCCCTAATCTGCCGACTGGAACTCACCGCTATTCTAATAAATGTATTAACCCCTAAAGCTAAGTCTAACCCTAACACTAACACCCCCCTAACTTAAATATAATTTAAATCTAACGGAATTAATTAACTCTTATTAAATAAATTATTCCTATTTAAAGCTAAATACTTACCTGTAAAATAAATCCTAATATAGCCACAATATAAATTATAATTATATTATAGCTATTTTAGGATTTATATTTATTTTACAGGTAACTTTGTAATTATTTTAACCAGGTACAATAGCTATTAAATAGTTAAGAACTATTTAATAGCTAAAATAGTTAAAATAATTACAAATATACCTGTAAAATAAATCCTAACCTAAGTTACAATTAAACCTAACACTACACTATCATTAAATTAATTAAATAAAATATCTACAATTACCTACAATTAAACCTAACACTACACTATCAATACATTAATTAAATACAATATCTACAAATAACTACAATGAAATAAACTAACTAAAGTACAAAAAATAAAAAAGAACTAAGTTACAAAAAATAAAAAAATATTTACAAACATAAGGAAAATCTTACAACAATTTTAAACTAATTACACCTACTCTAAGCCCCCTAATAAAATAACAAAGCCCCCCAAAATAAAAAATGCCCTACCCTATTCTAAATTACTAAAGTTCAAAGCTCTTTTACCTTACCAGCCCTGAACAGGGCCCTTTGCGGGGCATGCCCCAAGAAGTTCAGCTCTTTTGCCTGTAAAAAAAAAACATACAATACCCCCCCCCCAACATTACAACCCACCACCCACATACCCCTAATCTAACCCAAACCCCCCTTAAATAAACCTAACACTAAGCCCCTGAAGATCATCCTACCTTGTCTTCACCATACCAGGTTCACCGATCCGTCCTGGCTCCAAAATCTTCATCCAACCCAAGCGGGGGCTGGCGATCCATCATCTGGCGGCTGAAGAGGTCCAGAAGAGGCTCCAAAGTCTTCATCCTATCCAGGAAGAAGAGTAGATCCAGACCGGCAACCATCATCTTCCAAGCGGCATCTTCTATCTTCATCCGATGAGGACCGACTCCATCCTGAAGACCTCCACCACGGACCCATCTTCATCCGGCGACGTCCAACTGAAGAATGACGGTTCCTTTAAGGGACATCATCCAAGATGGCGTCCCTCGAATTCCGATTGGCTGATAGGATTCTATCAGCCAATCGGAATTAAGGTAGGAATATTCTGATTGGCTAATGGAATCAGCCAATCAGAATCAAGATCAATCCGATTGGCTGATCCAATCAGCCAATCAGATTGAGCTCGCATTCTATTGGCTGATCGGAACAGCCAATAGAATGTGAGCTCAATCTGATTGGCTGATTGGATCAGCCAATCGGATTGAACTTGATTCTGATTGGCTGATTCCATCAGCCAATCAGAATATTCCTACCTTAATTCCGATTGGCTGATAGAATCCTATCAGCCAATCGGAATTCGAGGGACGCCATCTTGGATGACGTCCCTTAAAGGAACCGTCATTCTTCAGTTGGACGTCGCCGGATGAAGATGGGTCCGCGGTGGAGGTCTTCAGGATGGAGCCGGTCCTCATCGGATGAAGATAGAAGATGCTGCTTGGAAGATGATGGTTGCCGGTCCGGATCTACTCTTCTTCCCGGATAGGATGAAGACTTTGGAGCCTCTTCTGGACCTCTTCAGCCGCCAGATGATGGATCGCCAGCCCCCGCTTGGGTTGGATGAAGATTTTGGAGCCAGGACGGATCGGTGAACCTGGTATGGTGAAGACAAGGTAGGATGATCTTCAGGGGCTTAGTGTTAGGTTTATTTAAGGGGGTTTGGGTTAGATTAGGGGTATGTGGGTGGTGGGTTGTAATGTTGGGGGGGGTATTGTATGTTTTTTTTTAAATGCAAAAGAGCTGAACTTCTTGGGGCATGCCCCGCAAAGGGCCCTGTTCAGGGCTGGTAAGGTAAAAGAGCTTTGAACTTTAGTAATTTAGAATAGGGCAGGGCATTTTTTATTTTGGGGGGCTTTGTTATTTTATTAGGGGGCTTAGAGTAGGTGTAATTAGTTTAAAATTGTTGTAAGATTTTCCTTATGTTTGTAAATATTTTTTTATTTTTTTGTAACTTAGTTCTTTTTATTTTTTTTACTTTAGTTAGTTTATTTCATTGTAGTTATTTGTAGATATTGTATTTAATTAATGTATTGATAGTGTAGTGTTAGGTTTAATTGTAGGTAATTGTAGATATTTTATTTAATTAATTTAATGATAGTGTAGTGTTAGGTTTAATTGTAATTTAGGTTAGGATTTATTTTACAGGTAATTTTGTTATTATTTTAACTAGGTAACTATTAAATAGTTATTAACTATTTAATAGCTATTGTACCTGGTTAAAATAATTACAAAGTTACCTGTAAAATAAATATTAATCCTAAAATAGCTATAATATAATTATAATTTATAGTGTAGCTATATTAGGATTTATTTTACAGGTAAGTATTTAGCTTTAAATAGGAATAATTTATTTAATAAGAGATAATTAATTTCGTTAGATGTAAATTATATTTAACTTAGGGGGGTGTTAGTGTTAGGGTTAGACTTAGCTTTAGGGGTTAATACATTTATTAGAATAGCGTGAGCTCCAGTCGGCAGATTAGGGGTTAATAATTGAAGTTAGGTGTCGGCGATGTTAGGAGGGCAGATTAGGGGTTAATACTATTTATTATAGGGTTAGTGAGGCGGATTAGGGGTTAATAACTTTATTATAGTAGCGCTCAGGTCCGGTCGGCAGATTAGGGGTTAATAAGTGTAGGCAGGTGGAGGCGACGTTGTGGGGGGCAGATTAGGGGTTAATAAATATAATATAGGTGTCGGTGGTGTTAGGGGCAGCAGATTAGGTGTACATAGGGATAATGTAAGTAGCGGCGGTTTACGGAGCGGCAGATTAGGGGTTAAAAATAATATACAGGGGTCAGCGATAGCGGGGGAGGCAGAATAGGGGTTAATAAGTGTAAGGTTAGGGGTGTTTAGACTCGGGGTACATGTTAGAGTGTTAGGTGCAGACGTAGGAAGTGTTTCCCCATAGCAAACAATGGGGCTGCGTTAGGAGCTGAACGCGGCTTTTTTGCAGGTGTTAGGTTTTTTTTCAGCTCAAACAGCCCCATTGTTTCCTATGGGTGAATTGTGCACGAGCACGTTTTTGAGGCTGGCCGCGTCCGTAAGCAACTCTGGTATCGAGAGTTGCAGTTGCATTAAATATGCTCTACGCTCCTTTTTTGGAGCCTAACGCAGCCTTTCTGTGGACTCTCAATACCAGAGTTATATTTATGGTGCGGCCAGAAAAAAGCCAGCGTTAGCTACGCGGGTCCTTACCGACAAAACACTAAATCTAGCCGTTAGGGTTTTATTTATAGGTAACTATTTAGTTTTAAATAGGATTAATTTATTTAATTGTAGTCATTTTATTTCGTTTTATTTAAATTATATTTAAGTTAGGGGGGTTAGATTTAGGGTTAGACTTAGGTTTAGGGGTTAATAAATTTAATATAGTAGCGGCGACGTTGGGGGTGGCAGATTAGGGGTTAATAAATGTAGAGAGGTGTCGGCGATGTTAGGGATGGCAGATTTGGAGTTAATTAAAATTTAACTAGTGTTTGCGAGTTATATTGTAGCTATCTTAGGGTTTATTTTATAGGTAAGTATTTAGTTTTAAATAGGAATAATTTATTTAATTGTAGTTATTTTATTTAGATTTATTTAAATTATATTTAAATTAGGGTGGGTTAGGGTTAGGTTTAGGGATTAATAACTTTATTATAGTGGAGGTGACGTTGTCGGTGGCATTTTAGGGGCTAATAAGTGTAGGTAGGTTGCGGCGACGTTAGGGGGCAGATTAGGGGTTAATAAATATAATGTAGGGTTCGGCGATGTTGGGGGCAGCAGATTAGGGGTTCATAGGGATAATGTAGGTGGCAGCGGTGTCCGGAGCGGCAGAGTAGGGATTAATAATTATAATGTAGGTGGAGACGATGTCGGGGACAGTTTAAGGGTTAATAAGTGTAAGATTAGGGTTGTTTAGACTCGGGGTTCATGTTAGGGTGTTAGGTGTAGACATAAAATTCCTTTCCCCATAGGAATCAATGGGGCTGCGTTAGGAGCTGAACGCTGCATTTTGCAGGTGTTAGATTATTTTTCAGCCATTACAGCCCCATTGTTTCCTATGGGGAAATTGTGCACAAGCACATTTAGCCAGCTTACCGCTACCGTAAGCAACGCTGGTATTGAGGTGCGATGTGGAGCTAAATTTTGCTCTACGCTCACCTTTTTGCGGCTATCGCCGGGTTTACAAAAAACTGTAATACCAGCGTTGTCTTAAGAGAGCGTTAAAAAAAAAAAAAGTTACCTCAAAACCTGTAATCCCTGTGAATATAATGCAAACTACATTCACATTGAGAGGACTAGAATGAGCCTTGCAGAGAAGAAAATCTGTTGAGAATTGCAAATGGCAGAAGAGTATTTTTTTGATGACAACCACATTTTTACTATAATGAAATACAGCCATGTGATTCAAATAGAAATCAATATTGCTGTCCTGTTTACATTCAGTGACACTTTGCAACATAACTATGTGCCTCAGCAAAATATTTTACAATTTTTAATGAAGCAGAGAGATAGATTGAAACCACCTAAGGGCTGTGCTGTTGCTCAATGGGCCTTAGGTTAGGCAGTCCTAGTTTAACATTTTAAAGTTTGCTTACTGACAACAGCAGACTACTGAATCATATCCCAATTATGTATTGACACATTTACACAAGAGACAAAAAGCAGAAATAAAGTTGTACTAATGTGCATAATTCTAGCAAAGTATTACATTTTGGGAATACAGCAGATTTACTTGTTTATAAAATTTAACTTCATTAATTCATTCTTCTTTGGGAATATGTAACCATATTGCAAACATAAGTTAATGTTCAAAAGTTTGAAGTAAATAATTACTCAAAAATGCATCCTACTCTAGCAGCTACCATTTATTTCCTGTTTATACAAGAAGGGTTTAGATAATAGCATGTAAATTATTTTTATTATTATTTTTGTGAAGTTGAAAACGTTTTATTTGTACTTGTGCCAGTTATGAAAAATAATATAATTTTACATTTTAAACTCTAACATTCATTTTGTTTATCAAGACTGTATGGGTTTGGTCTTAGGGATTATATACAAAACATATCAAAAATACATTTAAAAGTACAGTTACACTCATAATAACACTATCTAATAAAAATAATTTAAAAAACTATAACACAAAAAACGGCTCAAAGATATGAGTTGTGATGGGCGAATGTGTTTATATTCGAATTCGAATGTTAGAACGAATGTTATTGTAGAAATTCGATTCACATAATAGAATGTTGATAAGAACGAATATTCTTAAAAATTCGATTTTTGAATATTATTTACAATTTTCGAATGTCACATTCGAATTTGAATGTCACATTCGAATTTGAATGTCACTTTCGAATTCGAATGTCACTTTCGAATTCGACTATTACATTTATAAAACACAATTGTAGACTAGAAACACTATTTCGAATTTGAATGTCACATTCCAATTGAATATCACATTCGAATTTGAATATTACATTTATAAAACACAGTATTAGACTAAAAATATTATTTTGAATTTGAATGTCATATTCAAATCGAATATCACATTTGAATTGAATATCACATTCAATTCGAATATCACATTTATTAAACACAGTTGTAAACTAGAAATACTATTTTGAATTTGAATGTCACATTCGAATTCAAATGTCACATTCGAATGTGAATATTACATTTAAAAAACACACGGCCAGATTACGAGTTTTGTGTTACAGGCTGTGCGGTGCTAACGAGTATTTTTTTCTCACCACTCACTTACCTGCAGAGCTGGTATTACGGGTTTTTACAAACCCTGCTTTAAAAGGCAAGAAGGGAGCGTTGAGAAAAATTGAGCTCCTTACCGTACTTCAATACCAGCGCTGCTTAAGTAAGCGGTGAGCTGGTCGTACGTGCTTGTGCACGATTTTCCCATAGGAATCAACGGGGAGAGCCGGCTGAGAAAAAGTCTAACACCTGCAAAAAAGCAGCGTAAAACTCAGTAACGCAGCCCCATTGATTCCTATGGGGAAATAAAATTTATGTTTACACCTAACACCCTAACATTAACCCCGAGTCTACACACCCATAA
The DNA here is from genome assembly GCF_027579735.1 of Bombina bombina. Lineage (NCBI taxonomy): Eukaryota > Metazoa > Chordata > Amphibia > Anura > Bombinatoridae > Bombina > Bombina bombina. The sequence continues at coordinate 665,864,495 of NC_069502.1, read as the reverse complement.
TCTTACACTTATTAACCCCTTATCTGCCACCCCTGACATCGTCGCCACCTACATTATATTTTTTAACCCCAAATCTACCACTCCGGACATTGCAGACACTATAATAAACATATTAACCCCTAAACCGCCACACTCCTGCCTCGCAAACATTAGTTAAATATTATTAACCCCTAATCTGCCGTCCCTAACATCGCCGCCACCTACCTACATTTATTAACCCCTAATCTGCCGCCCCCAACGTCGCCGCCACTTTACTAAATGTATTAACCCCTAAAACCTAAGTCTAACCCTAACCCTAACACCCCTTAACTTAAATATAATTACAATAAATCTAAATAAAAATTTATTTATTACCTAAATAATTCCTATTTAAAACTAAATACTTACCTGTAAAATAAACCCTAAGCAAGCTACAATATAACTAATAGTTATATTGTATCTAGCTTAGAGTTTATTTTTATTTTACAGGCAAGTTTGTATTTATTTTAACTAGGTAGAATAGTTATTAAATAGTTATTAACTATTTAATAACTACATAGCTAAAATAAATACAAAAGTACCTGTAAAATAAAACCTAACCTAAATTACACTAACACCTAACACTACACTACAATTAAATAAATTAACTAAATTAAATACAATTAAATAAATTAAATACAATTTACAAATACAAATTACAGATCTTTAAACTAATTACACCTAATCTAATAGCCCTATCAAAATAAAAAAAGCCCCCCCAAAATAAAAAAAAGCCTAGCCTACCCTAGCCTAAATTGAACTATCAATAGCCCTTAAAAGGGCCTTTTGCGGGGCATTGCCCCAAAGTAATCAGCTCTTTTGCATGTAAAAAAAAATACACACACCCCCAACAGTAAAACCCACCACCCACACAACAAACCCCCAAATAAAAAGCTAACTAAAAAAACCTAAGCTCCCCATTGCCCTGAAAAGGGCATTTGGATGGGCATTGCCCTTAAAAGGGCAGTTAGCTCTTTTGTGGCCCAAAGCCCCAACCTAAAAATAAAACCCACCCAATAAACCCTTAAAAAAAAACCTAACACTAACCTTCTATTGGCTGATAGAATTCAAATTTGAATATTACATTTAAAACACAGTATTAGACTAGAAATACTATTTCAAATTCCAATGTGAAATTCGAATGTAGCATTCGAATTCGAATATTACATTTATTAAACACAGTTGTAGACTAGAAATACTATTTCGAATTTTAATGTCACATTCAAATTCGAATATTACATTTCGAAATTGAATGAATACATAGCTAAACATTCTATTATTCTAATGAATATTTTCAAATTTTATTAAAAAATTCGAAAACGAAAATTCAAAAATAGAATGTTAGAATGTTATATAAACATTCGAAATTCGATTCGAATGAATGAATGTATAAAAATTTGTTTTAAATTTCAAAATTTTAGAAACATTTGCCCATCCCTAGATATGAGGTCTCAGGTGTTAGAAGAAATAAAAAGGCTGCAAAGGTCTTTACCATAAAGACATGTCTAAATATGTCTATGTGTATATATGTATTTATATGTGTATTTATGTATTTACAGACATATATACACATAAATACATATGTACACATATATAGACTATCATCCATATAAACTATTGCCTCAGGTTACATGAGTCCTAAAATCAGTTGTTAAGTTGCTTTATAAAGTTTTTACATTCTTTTATATATTAGAAGCAATGCACATTCTGTAACTTTGACAGATAAAATATGCTAATCATATTAATTATATATTGTAAGATGTTTGTATTTTTATCTCACAAGAAAATAGACAAAAATAGACTGCATTTTTAAAATAATGTAGAAAAACATGTATTACACCAATGAGATCTATTCTATGATTTTAAATCACATTAAATATTTGAACATTTTTTACTAGATGATTTTACATTTAAACTGAATTATCAAGATATACAGTATTTTGTACTATTTAGCAAATTTCAGACCAAGTGTGCCATTATGGCGCCATTCCTTGAATTGAACCTTACTCTCTGAGTCATACAGGTATTCCCATGTATCGTCCCTGGTGAACACTCTTTTATAGAAGTCATGTCCCTCAGCTTCAAATGCATCTAGGAGCTCTTGACACACCTCCACCCGCCCCATCCGATATTCAACTGCTTGGGAACCCACTTAGCACAATCCTTCTGATATCCCAAGTCAGCAATTATTACTTGTGGAGAACCATATGACATGTTCAATGCATCAGCTACATCCTGAACTCTGATGTGTCTCTCCTCTAAAATGAACTCATCAGTACGTTGCCGGTTCTCATCTGTGAGTGATGTTGACGTACGGCCATTTCTCGGCTTATCTGCAATTTAGGTTTTTCCCTCTTGAAACTTCTTCACCCAATGACTAACATTGCTAATGTCCACTACAGCATCCCCATAGCACCTCTACATTCGATTATGGATTTCCTTAGGTGCTCAACCCTCTTTCATCAGATCTTAAACTACAGCTCTTTGTTTTAGATGTGGATCCATGGTTGTATTCACTCAGTCGGAAAACCAAAAGCATACATTAATAGGGTAAGGACACTTCTATAACATCATACAACATTCACAGTCACTCTAACAGATAAAAAATTACAGACGTGGAGGCATAGAATTATGTATTTGTAACAAACAGCTAACAGCTTTCCTCTCTGAACATGTGTCTTCTCAGTGTCAGGTGCAGTGCTGTTATTTTGAATGTAACAAACGAATCAATGACTGAGAGACTCAGCTCACCACAAGCCCTTACTGATGCACAGAACATTAACAACACAGTTTTTCAACAGGGGCCAGCGGTAAGAGAACAATGAGACTAAACTTAGTAGTGGAACACTCTCTAGTAATTTAATCAGCTCCGACAAAACAAACAATAACTCAATAACATAAAGTAACTGTACATTTATACATTTGAATATCAAAGAAAGACATACATTTGTATAAGTTTAGCTATCCTAACGAATGCAGTTTGCATAAGTTACTTAATGCAGATCTTCTGATAGCAATGGTATCCAGGGTAAAGGTAAACTTCGTCAGACAGTTCGGGTCAAGGCCTCACCTGGAAAAGCAGCTCAAAATCATTAAATAAATGCAGTCTACAAACAAGCCAAAGTCGAATACCAAGTCAGTCACAAACATAGGGTTAAAGGGACAGTATACACCCATTTTCATATAACTGCATGTAATAGACACTACTATAAAGAAGAATATGCACAGTATAAAACCTTTTAAAAACTTACTAAGATGATCCCAATTTAGCATTGTTGATGAGGTAGTCTGGGACACCAACTGAAAGGGGCTGGGTAAACAAAAAGAGCAGACACTCCCCCACTTCCCTGCATAGGAAAAGACAAATAACATAAACAGGAGCCTGTAGTCTGTAAACACGTGTATACATCTGGCACTGTGGGGCTTGGTTAGGATTCTGAAAATCAACACAATGTTCTTAAAAAATAAGCAAAACTATACATTTTTATTAAAACACTACCAGATGGGCTATATAAATGGATCATCTACAAAACATTTATGCAAAGGAAAATCTAGTGTACAATGTCCCTTTAATGCAAAAGTGAAGTCAGGGAGAGCAGAACTTTTTACTTTCAATTTTGTAATACATGTTAAAAGTTTACGTCTGCCAGTGTTTGTGCATGATCAAAAGTGCTAAATAGCGCACCATTTGTTATCTGGTAAATAGACTTTATTCCATACTAACCACTGATGTTGGAAAGTTGTGCTATTCCTGGACTAAGAAATTGCTCTTTTTCCCCATACAAGTATTCTGTGTGTAGTAACTTTTTCTCTCCTGACTAGTTACTTTTTTACCTCACAAGATTTTTCAGTCCTAATCACATCTCATTTTGAAATGCAAGGGACTGACTGATAAGCTTGTAGTATGATGTCAGATTTTATTTTAGTTTCAAAGTTGCTTATTAATAAGTAATACTTTTGCACATATATTCTCTCTCCCAAATTACTGTGCATTTTTACATTATAACTTCTATATTCTCTGAATGAGCTTTAGATTCTAACTTCTGTATTATATGATTGTGTTCTGTGGCATGAGATTTATTGGTACTTTATGCAATATCTAAAAATGTGGAGGGAACTAATGAAAAAGAGGTGCTTAGCACATCAAATTTGTTTTGCTTTTCCCCAGGGAACAGTTCATTATTCCAAAACATGGAACTGTGTAGCAAGTTGAATTTAAGTATAATAGGCTACATTTTCATTCAAAATCATCATCAGTGACTTGCTTTATCAGATACATATAGTGATAGTGTTTACATTTGGCTTAAGGTTTTATTACATTTTGTTTCTTTGCAATGGACTACATTTGTGTAGCTGACTGTTTATATATATATATATATATATATATAGTAGGTAGGCCAGCATTCACGGTTAAAGTTTCATCCACCCAGGGTGCTTCCAAGCTATTGATAATAGCTGCAAATGAGGATGCACTCTCCAGGATTTTCAATGTTACCCTTTTTAATGTAACGTTTCGGGGTGTTAACCCCTTCGTCAGACAAAACAAAATAACAGTGCACAATCTACCAACCACCGTGCCTTTTAAACTATCGTATGTGCTTCCAGGGTGCTTCCAAGTTATTGATAATAGCTGCAAATGAGGATGCACTCTCCAGGATTTTCAATGTTACCCTTTTTAATGTAACGTTTCCGGGTGTTAACCTCTTCGTCAGACAAAACAAAATAACAGTGCACAATCTACCAACCACCGTGCCTTTTAAACTATCATATTTGATACAATTCCAGGTCACCATCTGTGATGCCACTCCCACTAGCAGAAATCAACAGGTGGAGACCCCCACACTGCACTTCCAAAGTGAATCGCTATATACAGCCTAAACACCCAAATGATCTATACAACAGTAAATAAATGCCACATAGAAAACAGATTCCCTACAGGAAAAGACCCTAAGCCTTATATGGTCCTAAATAATTGAAAAACTGTGTTTGTCAAGTACAGTTACGGCCGCCAATAGGTTGTCATAGCAACCAAAAATACATACGGTCCCCAACAGTGGGTATGGCATTACACGGCCAATCAAAAGTCCAGGAGAGCAGAGGAACGCCCATCATCCATCCAATGACAAGCAAGCAGAGAAAACACAGAATAAACAACAAGACAGTAGCGGAATCTACGTACCGGCAATCAAAATCATAAAGTACAATCAGATAGGGAAACCTACATGGTCCATATAAAAAAAACCCTCATGGTTGGATCGCAATACTACCCCATGATAAACGCTCAGAGCATAATCAAAGCCCACTCTGGCTGCAGTCATGATATGACAGACATAGAGGTGCAGTGTTCTGATTCAATCAGGACATAGGCTCCAAGGCTTAATAGCTGTGCAAGCATATGCAGGGCTCAACCAAGGAGAACTAATAACATGTATTAGGTAACATATGCTGGATATTGACCAGATCCTAATGCCATACCCCACAGCCAAGGATAAGTATAGATCATCAGAAAATGGACCATGCCGTAATGATCAGTATGGGTCCGGCAATAATATCCACTGAACACGCAATATGGGCAATATGCTAAGAGTGGACTCAAGAGTCCAACTAAGAAATCCCAAGCGGCAAAAATTTATAACACACAGCCCTACTTACATTATGCAGGTGGCAATGTATCAGAGGGTAGAGGGGGCTACATATAATAAAATTCCTGATGTAATGGAAATAATCATACCAAAAGCAATCAAGCTAGTATGTTTACTAGCAGTAATACACAGCAAAATCAAACAGATCCAAAAACCATTAATCTAGCCAACAAATCGTATAACTATGAATGAACTCCCTAGTAATTACAGGGATAGAGAAAGACCTGAAAGAATAAGGTAAGAAAAAAAAGCAGAGAGAAGAAAAAAGTGAAGAAAAAGAAAGAAGAGAGTGAGGGACATAGGTTAAACTATTGTGACAAACATCTTAGTGGGCCATTTTAAAGGAAACAGTGCCAGTCTAAATGGGCATTTAGCCTGTTAGGGGTCAGAGTCCCCAGCCTGTAGGTCCGCCTGTCTTCTCTTTGAAGAAGAACTTTCTCCCTATATCCACCTCTGGAGAGGGGTGGGACATGGTTGATGATGGTATATTTCAAGTTAATCACTGTGTGTCCTTTTTTGACAAAATGCCTGGCCACTGGTTGATCCATGGATCCCTTTTGTATGGCCAAGCATATGGATGACCTGTGGTTGGCCATTCGTGTCCTCAGGTCATCCGTTGTTTTACCAACGTAAAAAAGGCCACAGGTGCAGTGGAGTAAGTAGACTATATACGTTGACGTACATATCAGGCGATACCTGTGTTTATACTTCATCTTCTTGGATGGGTGAGTAAAGTATGATCCTGTCTGTAAGGCACTGCCAGTGGTGCAGCCAAGGCATCTGAAACAACCTGGTTTAGTGTAATCCATCCAGGACTTCTTTTGATAACAAGGGCTGGGGTCAATTTTCACCAACATATCCCTCAAAGATATGGCTAAACGAAAGCCCATACATGGGGGTATCATATTTTTGAAAGGTAACACCGGATCACTCTTCACAATATCCCAGTGCTTGTTAAAGGTGTCCCTGAGATTCAATTTGTTGCTTGTGTACGTAGTTACAAAGGTGAGTTGGTCCTGTGGTCTGCTAGCCTTAGGGACATCAAGTTCCATGAGCTGCTTATCCAGTACCTTAGTTGGATATCCTCTATCCTGAAATCTTTTGTACATCTCTTCCACTTGCTGTGATGCTTTTTCCTCATCAGAGTTGTTTCTTTGTACCCTTTTAAATTGGGATTTAGGCAGAGAACTTTTAAGTGAAGGTGGATGGCCACTGACAAATGTGAGCAGGGAATTCCTGTCTGAATCTATCCTATATAGTGTACTTTTCAAACGGCCATCTTCCTTGTATAATTGTAGATCCAAGAAATGAATCATCTTGGCGTCCGTCTCCATTTTGTACTTGAGTGCCAGGTTGGCATTGTTCAAACGTTGGAACCATTCATCCAGGGTTAGCCTACTGCCCCCACAGATCATCACAAGTTTATTGATGTAGCGCCTGAAGAATAGTACATGTTCATCTTTGAACAAATCAGTGTTGTTAGTTTCAAACTCTGCCATATATAATTTGGCATATGATGGGGCCACATTGGACCCCATTGCCATCCCTGTTCTTTGCAGATAGAAGTGTTGTTCAAATCAGAAATAGTTCATAGTTAGACAAAACTCCAGTAGGTTGATCAGAATCTCTACAGGGGGTCCTATAAAAGGATATTTCCCAAGTTGTCTAGTATTGGCTTGTAGTCCCTCATTGTGGGAAATCACAATGTAGAGACTTGTCACATCAAGTGTGACAAGTAGATCATCTTCCCTTAGAGGTGGCAATCCCTTGCTCATTTTAAATAGTGACTGTGAGTCAAGAAGGATTGATTCCATATGTCTGACAGCCAGTTGCAATATTCTGTTGAGATATGTTGCAATGGGCTGTAATATTGAGCCTATGGCCGACACAATGGGGCTGCCAGGAGGTGATATCAGACTCTTGTGCACTTTTGGCAGGGTATAGAGTACCGGAGTTCTATGGAATGGAGTGGTTAGGTATTCAAATGTCGTTTTGTCCATATACCCGTCCCTATGGACATCAGACAGGTAAGTGTCAATCTTAGGTACAAAAAAGAGAGAGAAGTTTGACAGTACCCAGCACTCACAAAACACTATATAGTAACAGTATACATTGAAAACCGGATTGTGTCAAGAACTGGTTATTAAAACTTAACTTTTACTAATGATAGAATAAAAAAGGTTGGTAAATAACAAATATGTGAGACATACATTTAAAACTTAGATTAAGAAACAGATCAGGACTGTGTGTGTGAGACTTCAAAAACAGAATTACTTCCCTGGGTAATAGTTCAAATACACCGTAACCTTCAGGGCTCAGAGAATACACGGATTGCTCTAAAGCTAATCTAAAAAGGGGATTGACCCCAACAACATTACCTAATCTGAGCAATACTGGTATCTAGAGCAGGAGAGGAAACGGTTTATAAATAACTGATTAAGGAAGGCCACATCAATATAAGCTTAGAAAAGTCCCAGGTAAACACAAATTAGCAAGTCTCATGCACACAGACAAGGCCTGAGTGTCAATCTTAGTCTTGAAGCTTTTCAACGGATAAGCTGTGAGTCATAGCAGTGATAACCAATAATGTGATAACTGTTACAACCTGTTTAACAATGGCTTGTATTGACTCCTCCCATTCTCTCTCTATGAATATCTATGCTAATAAAAGTGTAACATTTATTTTATTTTAATATTTTTCAAGATATATACTTTTGTCTAGTGGTTTTGGATTGGGTGACCACTATTAAGCTTAAAGGGACATTAAACACTTTGAGATGGTAATATAAAATGATAAACTGTATATATAAAAAATAACCTCTGCAATATACTTTGATTATTTATTTTGTCCCCTATTCCTATAATTCAGTTCAGAAATTGTGAGCTTTTCAGAATAGAATGCGAGCTCAATCTGATTGGCTGATTGAATCAGCCAATCGGATTGAACTTGATTCTGATTGGCTGATTCCATCAGCCAATCAGAATTTTCCTACCTTAATTCCGATTGGCTGATAGAATCCTATCAGCCAATCGGAATTCGAGGGACGCCATCTTGGATGACGTCCCTTAAAGGAACCGTCATTCGTCGGGAAGTCGTCGGAAGAAGAAGATGGGTCCGCGGTGGAGGTCTTCAAGATGGAGCCGGTCCTCATCGGATGAAGATAGAAGATGCCGCTTGGAAGAAGATGGTTGCCGGTCCAGATCTACTCTTCTTCCCGGATAGGATGAAGACTTTGGAGCCTCTTCTGGACTTCTTCAGCCGTCGCTTGATAGAAGACTTCAGCCGGATGATGGATGTCTAGCCCCCGCTTGGGCTTGGATGAAGATTTCGGAGCCTGGAACGATCGGTGATACCTGGCATGGTGAAGACAAGGTAGGAAGATCTTCAGGGGCTTAGTGTTAGGTTTATTTAAGGGGGGTTTGGGTTAGATTAGGGGTATGTGGGTGGTGGGTTGTAATGTTGGGGGGGGGTATTGTATGTTTTTTTTTACAGGCAAAAGAGCTGAATTCTTTGGGGCATGCCCCGCAAAAGGCCCTTTTAAGGGCTGGTAAGGTAAAAGAGCTTTGAACTTTTGTAATTTAGAATAGGGTAGGGCATTTTTTTATTTTGGGGGTCTTTGTTATTTTATTAGGTGGCGTAGAGTAGGTGTAATTAGTTTAAAATTGTTGTAATTTTTTTCTAATGTTTGTAAATATTTTTTTATTTTTTGTAACAGTTCTTTTTTATTTTTTGTACTTTAGTTAGTTTATTTAATTGTATTTATTTGTAGGAATTGTATTTAATTTATTTATTGATAGTGTAGTGTTAGGTTTAATTGTAGATAATTGTAGGTAGTTTATTTAATTAATTTATTGATAGTGTAGTGTTAGGTTTAATTGTAACTTAGGTTAGGATTTATTTTACAGGTAATTTTGTAATTATTTTAACTAGGTAGCTATTAAATAGTTATTAACTATTTAATAGCTATTGTACCTGGTTAAAATAAATACAAAGTTGCCTGTAAAATAAATATTAATCCTAAAATAGCTACAATATAATTATAATTTATATTGTAGCTATATTAGGGTTTATTTTACAGTAAATATGAATAATTTATTTAATAAGAGTTAATTTATTTCGTTAGATAAAAATTATATTTAACTTAGGGGGGTGTTAGTGTTAGGGTTAGACTTAGCTTTAGGGGTTAATACATTTATTATAGTAGCGGTGAGCTCCGATCGGCAGATTAGGGGTTAATTATTGTAGGTAGCTGGCGGCGACGTTGTGGGGGGCAGATTAGGGGTTAATAAATATAATATAGGGGTCGGCGGTGTTAGGGGCAGCAGATTAGGGGTACATAACTATAATGTATGTTGCGGCGGTGTAGGGAGCGTCAGATTAGGGGTTAATAATAATATGCAGGTGTCAGCGATAGCGGGGGCGGCAGATTAGGGGTTAATAAGTGTAAGGTTAGGGGTGTTTAGACTCGGGGTACATGTTAGAGTGTTAGGTGCAGACGTAGGAAGTGTTTCCCCATAGAAAACAATGGGGCTGCGTTAGGAGCTGAACGCGGCTTTTTTGCAGGTGTTAGGTTTTTTTTCAGCTCAAACAGCCCCATTGTTTTCTATGGAGGAATCGTGCATGAGCACGTTTTTGAAGCTGGCCGCGTCCGTAAGCACCGCTGATATCGAGAGTTGCAGTGGCATTAAATTATGCTCTACGCTCCCTTTTTGGAGCCTAACGCACTGAAAACCCAGCCATTCTGTGAACTCTAAATACCAGCGGTATTTAAAAGGTGCAGGGGAAAAAAAGCACGCGTAGCTAACGCACCCCTTTGGCCGCCAAACTCTAAATCTAGCCGATTATTTCCTTATGATTCTTGATCTTGATACATAAGAAAAATATTAGGAACTATTCTTCAAATCATCTCCTTTTTAAAATAAATTGAGTCTAAAATTATAGTAAGTATTGATTATAGATACAGTTTAATTAGGGCAATGGTTTTCTAAGGCCATGTTTCTAGTATAATGTGGTGAGAAAATATTTAAAAAATGCAGATTAAAAAGAAAATCAAAATATACAGCAAATTTATTGCACAAGACATATAATACCTTAATTAGGAAAGTAATATAAACTAAATATGTGTGTGCTCTTAAAAAGGTAAGAGAATACAAGGGTTTTAACAAAAAAAAACTCAGTGAGAAACAGTAATTAGTCAGTAATCAAAAGGGTGTGAGGGCTTAATTTTTACACAAACCCCACCCTCAATCTGGATGGTCTAATAAACAAAATTGACTGAATTTTCTATAAACCCTAAGCCAGGGACAGATCATGGAGGGATTTGTTGATGGCTGCCTAGTAAAGTAAAAAAACAATACCCAATATATTATTTAGGTAAGATATATTGGTGTTAGTGAGGTATTTCTGCATTTAGAAGCAGTTTATATTTTGGGAGGTGTGGGGGGTTTAGGTATTAAAGAGGGGATTTTGATTATGTAAGTGAATATGGTTGAGATTTTGTGTGTTAACATTTTTCAGAGTTATTTAGATTTTAGAGAGTTGTAAAAAAGGTGATGATGGAGAAGGCCTCCCTTCTTTCTTTTATACCCAAATTCACTTTCCTTTACCAAGTCTTCCTCCTCACTTATTTCTCTTATTTTTCCCCTTCTTTAGGGCAAATCCATTCTCCTTCTACCATCTTCCTTACCTAAGATTCCTTGCACTTCCTCCTTCTTCCTACTCTGTTTTTCCTCCAATCATAAACTATAATATTAGTTCTCTAACACCCAATTCTCCAATCAAATTTAACAAATATAAAACCTGTTCTTTCCATAATTCTCATACTATCCATGGACCTTCAATACTCAAATCATTTGAAGCACAATATCTTGCCTTATCACTCATGCAGGTATAGTTGTATTACATTTCCCTTCCGCTTTTTCTCTTCTTGCTAATTCATCACTTTGTATCATCTTTGTTTATCATATTCTTTCCCTACTCTCTTCACATCCAGTCTTCTCATCAATATCCGCTCTTTTGTTTCTTTCCCCTCCCTTCCCTGTCTCCTCAAAATAGCAATGTGTTTCTTCCATGCATTTTACATCTTCAGTTTTACTAAACAATATTTTAGCCCCGTCCCTCCTAGATTTGGTCTTTGACTTCTATTATAGACCAACATTGTATTCTTTTTTTATTATTATTATTATTGGTATAATTATGTACAAGACATGAAGAATGAAGTTCCAGAGAAGTCCGTTTTGGATTTTCACACATCACTTTGTTTGCTGGAGCCCTGTAGTTTGTTTTGGAAAACAACTGGAAGTTTCTATCATTTTAAAACAAGCATACACCATTGTTCATACATTCTATTGGTTTACGATGTAAGTCCTATATACTTGTATAAATTACATTCTTCTGTCATGGCTAGTTTTGAATTTCTATAACATTTGCATTACACTTCATAGTGAACATTTTTTTTCTAATCAAAAATCTATTTTTAAGGATAGAATCAAAGACAAAGAATGATGTGTTCCATTGTATATGGATGTGAGTACACCATATATGCAGTGCTTGGCCAGTAACTCACTGGTTTCCTGGAGGAACAGTGCCTTCTACTGGATGAATGTCATCTCTTACAATAAACCAAAAGAATAATATAATTTTTACTGCTTGCTTTTAAAATATCTATAGTATTAAAATGTTACTTTTATATTAGCCACAATACATTTAAATATGCTATCTACTGATGCAACATTAGCACTGAAAATGACTCATGCTATGTTAAACATTTGCCTTATGTCTTAGCTGAACAAATATACATTCTTTTTCATAATCATTGCTGCTGGCAATATGCAGTTCAGCAGACCGAGTTAAATTGATAAGAATTTAATGGGGACAATGTTAAACTAATTATTTAAATATTAGCCTCTGAATATTATTAGTAGCAAATTATTTGTGTGTGTAATCTCTTTAAATAATTCTCTTAACCTTGTTTTTGGTTTTATGTTTTAAGCATGTAGTTGTATTATCTTACTCTTGCTAAATGGTGTCTAATTTGAAGAAATTATTATTTTCATTGTTCCATTTTCCTCAAATTTTCCTCAAATTAAATTATATGTAAATAAATGCAACATATTCTAGTGTATAGATTTTAGTATAGTTTAATACATATGTTTATCATAATCTAGTTTGAGTAAATAAAACCTATCACTTAAAGAGATATTAAACCTAACTTTTTTTTCCATGATTCAGATTTTAAACAATTTTCTAATTTACTTCTATTATCAAGTTGTTCTTGTTCTCTTGGCATCTTTTGTTGAAAAGCAGGGACATATGTTTAGGAGCTGGCCCATTTCTGGAGCACTATATGGCAGCAGTTTTGCAAGAATGCTATCCATTTGCAAGAGCACTATATGGCAGCCCTATTTCCTGCCTTGTAGTGCTCTAGATCATTGTTTCTCAACTGTGGAGCCCAAGTACCCCCAGCAGGCCAGGCTATAGCTGAACCAGTGCACAGGGGAAGTAATCAGCTAATGGGTGAGAGCAGGTTAATAATCATGGTGTTATTGGTCAGCTGATTACTTCACCTGTGCACTGGTTCAGTTATAACAAAAACCTGGCCTGTTGGGGGTACTTGAGGACCGCGGTTAAAAAACACTGATCTACATCCCTAGGTATCTCTTTAACACAGAATATCATGGGAATGAAGCAAATTTGATAATAGAAGTAAATTGGAAAGTTGTTTAAAATCGCATGCTCTGTCTGAATTCCAAAATATTTTTGGGGGGTTTCAAATCCCTTTAGATTTATAACAATTAACTTTGAATCAGTTAAAGTCAAAATTATATATATATATATATCTATGTATATACAAAGAAGTGCTGCTAGTCCAAAGTAAAACATTTACTAATCCACTCAATTTTATAGATTGGAGAAAAGCCACATTTGTTTACTCATTCATTGGAATTTCTTTTTGTCCATGAATAGAGGAAATTTCCAGCTGTGTGTGTGTGTATGTATATGTATATATATATGTGTATATATATATATATATATATATATATATATATATATATATAAGTAACAAGGACTTGCACTCACTGGTCTTTCCTTCAAAGACACACATTTATTGTAACGTTTCGGAGATAGAGTATCCGCTTCCTCAAAGTGTAATGGTAACACATGCAATTTATAGTGCAAACAAAGTGATAACCCCTCCCCCCAATTAAGACCAAAAACCGCCAAAGTGCAGTCATGGCAACCACCTAAACAAAGTGGCAGTATTGATATTAGTGACTAATCAATATACAATTCTAAAAAAACATTCATAGAGCTAATCAGTGATTGTAAAAATAGGTCACAAAACACTATGGCCTAGATTTGGAGTTTGGCGTTAGCCGTGAAAACCAGCGTTAGAGGCTCCTAACGCTGGTTTTAGGCTAACTCCGGTATTTGGAGTCACTCAAAATAGGGTCTAACGCTCACTTTTCAGCCGCGACTTTTCCATACCGCAGATCCCCTTACGTAAATTGCGTATCCTATCTTTTCAATGAGATCTTTCTAACTCCGGTATTTAGAGTCGTGGCTGAAGTGAGCGTTAGACATCTAACGACAAAACTCCAGCCGCAGGAAAAAAGTCAGTAGTTAAGAGCTTTCTGGGCTAACGCCGGTTTATAAAACTCTTAACTACTGTGCTCTAAAGTACACTAACACCCATAAACTACCTATGTACCCCTAAACCGAGGTCCCCCCACATCGCCGCCACTCGATTAATTTTTTTTAACCCCTAATCTGCCGACCGCCACCTACGTTATCCTTATGTACCCCTAATCTGCTGCCCCTAACACCGCCGACCCCTGTATTATATTTATTAACCCCCTAACCTGCCCCCCACAACGTCGCCTCCACCTACCTACACTTATTAACCCCTAATCTGCCGACCGCAAAGCGCCGCCACCTACGTTATCCTTATGTACCCCTAATCTGCTGCCCCTAACACCGCCGACCCCTATATTATATTTATTAACCCCTAATCTGCCCCCCACAACGTCGCCTCCACCTGCCTACACTTATTAACCCCTAATCTGCCGACCGGAGCTCACCGCTATTCTAATAAATGTATTAACCCCTAAAACTAAGTCTAACCCTAACACTAACACCCCCCTAAATTAAATATAATTTTAATCTAACGAAATTAATTAACTCTTATTAAATAAATTATTCCTATTTAAAGATAAATACTTACCTGTAAAATAAATCCTAATATAGCTACAATATAAATTATAATTATATTATAGCTATTTTAGGATTAATATTTATTTGACAGGCAACTTTGTAATTATTTTAACCAGGTACAATAGCTATTAAATAGTTAAGAACTATTTAATAGCTACCTAGTTAAAATAATTACAAAATTACCTGTAAAATAAATCCTAACCTAAGTTACAATTAAACCTAACACTATACTATCATTAAATTAATTAAATAAACTACCTACAATTACCTACAATTAACCTAACACTACACTATCAATAAATTAATTAAATACAATTCCTACAAATAAATACAATTAAATAAACTAGCTAAAGTACAAAAAATAAAAAAGAACTAAGTTACAAAAAATAAAAAAATATTTACAAACATAAGAAAAATATTACAACAATTTTAAACTAATTACACCTACTCTAAGCCCCCTAATAAAATAAAAAAGACCCCCAAAATAAAAAATGCCCTACCCTATTCTAAATTACTAAAGTTCAAAGCTCTTTTACCTTACCAGCCCTGAACAGGGCCCTTTGCGGGGCATGCCCCAAGAAATTCAGCTCTTTTGCCTGTAAAAAAAACCATACAATACCCCCCCAACATTACAACCCACCACCCACATACCCCTAATCTAACCCAAACCCCCCTTAAATAAACCTAACACTAAGCCCCTGAAGATCTTCCTACCTTATCTTCACCATACCAGGTTCACCGATCCGTCCTGAAGAGCTCCTCCGATGTCCTGATCCAAGCCCAAGCGGGGGCTGAAGAGGTCCATGATCCGGCTGAAGTCTTCATCCAAGCGGGAGCTGAAGAGGTCCATGATCCGGATGAAGTCTTCATCCAAGCGGGGGCTGAAGAGGTCCATGATCCGGATGAAGTCTTCATCCAAGCGGGAGCTGAAGAGGTCCATGATCCGGATGAAGTCTTCATCCAAGCAGGAGCTGAAGAGGTCCATGATCCGGATGAAGTCTTCATCCAAGCGGGAGCTGAAGAGGTCCATGATCCGGATGAAGTCTTCTATCAACGGCATCTTCAATCTTCAATCTTCTTTCTTCCGGATCCATCTTGCAGACCTCCGACGCGGAACATCCTCTTCTCCCGACGCCTACTAGCCGAATGACGGTTCCTTTAAGGGACGTCATCCAAGATGGCGACCCTCGAATTCCGATTGGCTGATAGGATTCTATCAGCCAATCGGAATTAAGGTAGGAATATTCTGATTGGCTGATGGAATCAGCCAATCAGAATCAAGTTCAATCCGATTGGCTGATCCAATCAGCCAATCAGATTGAGCTCGCATTCTATTGGCTGTTCCGATCAGCCAATAGAATGTGAGCTCAATCTGATTGGCTGATTGGATCAGCCAATCGGATTGAACTTGATTCTGATTGGCTGATTCCATCAGCCAATCAGAATATTCCTACCTTAATTCCGATTGGCTGATAGAATCCTATCAGCCAATCGGAATTCGAGGGACGCCATATTCGATGACGTCCTTTAAAGGAACCGTCATTCGGCTAGTAGGCGTCGGGAGAAGAGGATGTTCCGCGTCGGAGGTCTGCAAGATGGATCCGGAAGAAAGAAGATTGAAGATGCCGTTGATAGAAGACTTCATCCGGATCATGGACCTCTTCAGCTCCCGCTTGGATGAAGACTTCATCCGGATCATGGACCTCTTCAGCTCCCGCTTGGATGAAGACTTCAGCTGGATCATGGACCTCTTCAGCCCCCCGCTTGGGCTTGGATCAGGACATCGGAGGAGCTCTTCAGGACGGATCGGTGAACCTGGTATGGTGAAGATAAGGTAGGAAGATCTTCAGGGGCTTAGTGTTAGGTTTATTTAAGGGGGGTTTGGGTTAGATTAGGGGTATGTGGGTGGTGGGTTGTAATGTTGGGGGGGGGGGTATTGTATGTTTTTTTTTACAGGCAAAAGAGCTGAATTTCTTGGGGCATGCCCCGCAAAGGGCCCTGTTCAGGGCTGGTAAGGTAAAAGAGCTTTGAACTTTAGTAATTTAGAATAGGGTAGGGCATTTTTTATTTTGGGGGTCTTTGTTATTTTATTAGGGGGCTTAGAGTAGGTGTAATTAGTTTAAAATTGTTGGAATATTTTTCTTATGTTTGTAAATATTTTTTTATTTTTTGTACTTTAGCTAGTTTATTTAATTGTATTTATTTGTAGGAATTGTATTTAATTAATTTATTGATAGTGTAGTGTTAGGTTAATTGTAGGTAATTGTAGGTAGTTTATTTAATTAATTTAATGATAGTATAGTGTTAGGTTTAATTGTAACTTAGGTTAGGATTTATTTTACAGGTAATTTTGTAATTATTTTAACTAGGTAGCTATTAAATAGTTCTTAACTATTTAATAGCTATTGTACCTGGTTAAAATAATTACAAAGTTGCCTGTCAAATATTAATCCTAAAATAGCTATAATATAATTATAATTTATATTGTAGCTATATTAGGATTTATTTTACAGGTAAGTATTTATCTTTAAATAGGAATAATTTATTTACTAAGAGATAATTAATTTTGTTAGATGTAAATTATATTTAACTTAGGGGGGTGTTAGTGTTAGGGTTAGACTTAGCTTTAGGGGTTAATACATTTATTAGAATAGCGGTGAGCTCCAGTCGGCAGATTAGGGGTTAATAATTGAAGTTAGGTGTCGGCGATGTTAGGGAGGGCAGATTAGGGGTTAATACTATTTATTATAGGGTTAGTGAGGCGAATTAGGGGTTAATAACTTTATTATAGTAGCGCTCAGGACCGGTCGGCAGATTAGAGGTTAATAAGTGGAGGCGACGTTGTGGGGGGCAGATTAGGGGTTAATAAATATAATATAGGGGTCGGCGATGTTAGGGCAGCAGATTAGGGGTACATAGGGATAATGTAAGTAGCGGCGGTTTACGGAGCGGCAGATTAGGGGTTAATAATAATATGCAGGTGTCAGCGATAGCGGGGGCGGCAGATTAGGGGTTAATAAGTGTAAGGTTAGGGGTGTTTAGACTCGGGGTACATGTTAGAGTGTTAGGTGCAGACGTAGGAAGTGTTTCCGCATAGCAAACAATGGGGCTGCGTTAGGAGCTGAACACGGCTTTTTTGCAGGTGTTAGGTTTTTTTTCAGCTCAAACAGCCCCATTGTTTTCTATGGGAGAATCGTGCACGAGCACGTTTTTGAGGCTGGCCGCTTGAGTAAGCAACTCTGGTATCGAGAGTTGAAGCTGCGTTAAATATGCTCTACACTCCTTTTTTGGCGCCTAACGCAGCCTTTATGTGGACTCTCAATACCAGAGTTATTTTTATGGTGCAGCCAGAAAAAAGCCGGCGTTACCTACGCGGGTCTTTACCGACAAAACTCCAAATCTAGGCCTATATTACTAAAATAATCTAGCAGTATATGGAATCTTCATTGCTAATTAAACATTATATATATATATGCTTAATATTCTAAGCTTAATATTATAGAACAGTGATAAAGGGCCTCAAAGTTTTAACCATTAACCATTGAGGCACTGAGACGTTTGTTACTTTGAAGCTTTTTAACACTGTTCTATAATATTAGGCTTAGAATATTAAGCATATATATAATGTTTAATTAGCAATGAAGATTCCATATACTGTTGGATTATTTTAGTAATATATGCCTAGATTTAGAGTTTTACGGTAGCCGTCAAAACCAGCGTTAGGGGGTCCTAACGCTGTTTTTTTCCGCCCGCTTGTATTTGGAGTCAGTCATTAAAGGGTCTAACGCTCACTTTGCAGCCGCGACTTTTCCATACCGCAGATCCCCCTACCCCAATTGCGTATCCTATCTTCTCAATGGGATCTTTCTAACGCCGGTATTTAGAGTCTTGGCTGGAGTGAGAGTTAGAACTCTAACAACAAAACTCCAGCCGCAGAAAAAAAACAGGAGTTAAGAGCTTTTTGGGCTAACGCCGGTTCATAAAGCTCTTAACTACTGTGCTCTAAAGTACACTAACACCCATAAACTACCTATGTACCCCTAAACCGAGGTCCCCCCACATCGCCGCCACTATAATAATTTTTTTTAACCCCTAATCTGCCGACCGCACACCGCCGCCACCTACGTTATACTTATGTACCCCTAATCTGCTGCCCCTAACACCGCCGACCTCTATATTATATTTATTAACCCCTAATCTGCCCCCCTCAACGTCGCCGACACCTACCTACACTTATTAACCCCTAATCTCCCGACCGGACCTCACCGCTACTCTAATAAATGTATTAACCCCTAAAGCTAAGTCTAACCCTAACACTAACACTCCCCTAAGTTAAATATAATTTAAATCTAACGAAATAAATTAACTCTTATTAAATAAATTATTCCTATTTAAAGCTAAATACTTACCTGTAAAATAAACCCTAATATTGCTACAATATAAATTATAATTATATTGTAGCTATTTTAGGATTAATACTTATTTTACAGGCAACTTTGTAATTATTTTAACCAGGTACAATAGCTATTAAATAGTTAATAACTATTTAATAGCTACCTAGTTAAAATAATTACAAAATTACCTGGAAAATAAATCCTAACCTAAGTTACAATTAAACCTAACACTACACTATCAATAAATTAATTAAATACAATACCTACAAATAAATACAATTAAATAAACTAACTAAAGTACAAAAAATAAAAAAGAACTGTTACAAAAAATAAAAAAATATTTACAAACATTAGAAAAATATTACAATTTTAAACTAATTACACCTACTCTAAGCCCCCTAATAAAATAACAAAGCCCCCCAAAATAAAAAAATGCCCTACCCTATTCTAAAATTAAAATAGAAAAGCTCTTTTACCTTACCAGCCCTTAAAAGGGCCATTTGCGGGGCATGCCCCAAAGAATTCAGCTCTTTTGCCTGGAGAAAAAAACCATACAATACCCCCCCAACATTACAACCCACCACCCACATACCCCTAATCTAACCCAAACCCCCCTTAAATAAACCTAACACTAAGCCCCTGAAGATCTCCCTACCTTATCTTCACCACACCGGGTATCACACCGACTTAGAAACTGTTTCCCCATAGGAAACAATGGGGCTGCGTTAAGAGCTGAACGCTGCTTTTTTTGCAGGTGTTAGGTTTTTTTTCAGCTCAAACTGTCCCATTGTTTCCTATGGGGGAATCGTGCACAAGCACGTTTTTGAAGCTGGCCGCGTCCGTAAGCACCGCTGGTATTGAGAGTTGCAGTGGCAGTAAATTATGCTCTACGCTCCCTTTTTGGAGCCTAACGCACTGAAAACCCAGCCATTCTGTGAACTCTAAATACCAGCGGTATTTAAAAGGTGCGGCCAAAAAAAAACATGCGTAGCTAACGCACCCCTTCTAACGCAAAACTCCAAATGTAGGTCATAGTGTTTTGTCACCTATTTTTACAATCACTGATTAGCTCTATGAATGTTTTTAAGCATTGTATATTGATTAGTCACTAATATCAATACTGCCACTTTGTTTAGGTGGTTGCCATGACTGTATTTTGGCAGTTTTTGGTCTTAATTGGGGGGAGGGGTTATCACTTTGTTTGCACTATAAATTGCATGTGTTGCCATTACACTTTGTCTGAGGAAGGGGATACTCTATCTCCGAAACAATTTTAAGCAACTTTCTAATTTCCTTCTATTATCAATTATTCTTCGTTCTCTTGCTATCTTTATTTGAAAAGAAGGCATCTAAGCTTTTTTTGGGTTTCAGACCTCTGGACAGCACTTTTTTATTGGTGGATGAATTTATCCACCAATCAGCAAGGACAACCCAAGTTGTTCACCAAAAATGGCCCGGCATCTAAACTTACATTCTTGCATTTCAAATAAATATACCAAGAGAATGAAGAAAATTTGATAATAGGAGTAAATTAGAAAGTTGATTAAAATATCATGCTCAATCTGAATCTTGAAAGAAAAAATTTGGGTTCAGTGTCCCTTTAAATCACAATATAAGAAATAATAAAATACAAAAAAAAATGTGATGGTGCACATAAAAGGATAAAAGTCCCAGGTAATCACGGTGGTAATGCTCAGCAGGTGAACCTCAGGGAAAAAAAAGAGGAAACACATATAGTGAAGTTCTGTGGTTATGTGAAATTTACAGCAGAACCTAGAATAGGTACTCACATTGTCTAGAGCTTCAATATCAAGCTGTAGATATATAGGCACAGGAAGCTCCTAATAGGAGGCAAGTCAAAGAAGGATGTTCCAGCTCCAAAGGATGAATCAGAATTGGATCGTTTCACCAATCACAGCTTCGCTTTTTCAAGGATCCTTGAAAACGCCAAGCTGTGATTGGTGAAACGATCGTTGGAGTAGTGACACCACAAAAGGGGCGGAACCTTGTTCCCTACCGGAATAACAGAGCATTCATTGGACATTGTGATACGCACAGTCTTTTGTTTGTAGTAGTCTATGATTGGGACAGTCTCATTGTATATGCCTTGTGACGTGTTTTTAATAAGTTTGTTATACTTTTTAACCACTTCTGATTCATCCTTTGGAGCTGGAACATCCTTCTTAGCATTGCCTCCTATTAGGAGCTTCCTTTGCCTATATATCTAGAGCTTGATTTTGACGCTCTAGACAATTTGAGTACCTTTTCTAGGTTCTGCTGTAAATTTCACATAACCACAGAACTTCACTATATGTGTTTCTTCTTTTTTTCCCTGAGGTTCACCTGCTGAACATTACCACTGTGATTACCTGAGACTTTTATCCTTTTTTTGTGCACCATCACATTTGTTTTTATATATCTATACATTTACTGTATATCCCTAAGACTTTGTGCCTGTTGAGATAGTCATTCAAGAATGCTTAAACGCTTAAACAGATTAAAATTTAGCCTTTGATATTCCTTTTATAAAATATATTTTAGGATTCAAAAGCTATTTTGGATGCCTCTAATTTTTTCTATATGATTAAAATATACCCTTTCAAGTCAAGGAGCGTTTACATTTCTTATGACCTGATTAATATTATCCCCTTCCGGAGTCTCATCATAATTAGGTTAACATGTAATAAAATATTAAGTAGTCTGATTAATTATTTTACATGAGATCAAATAAAAAATGTTACTATACATGAATCTAATGCTTAAACAGGTACCTAGTACATTCATGTTTAGTAACATTCTGTCTGAGTTGAAAAAAATCTACATTCCTTTTCCAAATCATTGCTGCTGGCAACATGTAGTTCAGCAGACCGAGTTAAATATACTGTTTTTAAATGGGAAAAGGTTAAACTAATTATTTAAATATTAGCCTCTGAATATTATTAGTAACAAATTAATTATGTTTGTTATCTTTTTAAATAATTCTCTGAGCCTCATCTGTTTTGTTTTTTGCATGTAATTGTATTTATGTTACTCCTGCTAAATGGTGACTAATTTGAATAAATAATTACTTCCATTATCCTAAAATTAAATTGTATGCAAATAAATGCAACATACTCCAGTGTATACATTTTAGCATAATGTAATGAATAGGGTTTAGCATAATCCACTAATCTAGCTAAAGAGTTATTTAAATTTGTCAATTCAACCTTGCACAATGTAACGGAGTCTGTGTAAAGATCTGAATAAATTAATTTCTAGCAAACTTTATTGTAACACATACAACTTTTAGCAGTATATATATATATATAGAGAGAGAGAGAGAGAAGTGCACTCACAGGAACGAACAACTGGCTCAATAACATTGTTAGCCTGTTCTATGGCGATTTACCACCTGGGTGCAACTTTTTAGCCCAGTAATGCTTTTCACAGAGTAGAACTTTCCTGTAGTATATCAGTCTGATCCCGCCTATCCCACCTATTACGGTCAGTCCAGCACCGAAATACCAGGCAATTCCTCTCTGAACAAGGAACACAGCAACCCCAGACGATCGTTTCGGCCTTCATTGGGCCTCGTCAGTGAGGTGTAGCTATATTCCTCTAAGCACACTGAGCAAGGAGTCCACGTCTGGTTGCCCCTTTTTCCCATAGGGAGACTAAATACATATAGAGAGAAGTATATATATATGAGTGACAGTCAACACCAGAATTTTTTTTTTAAAAAAGTAGAAATAATCCCTTAATTACCAATTCCCCAGTTTTGCATAACCAACACAGTTATAATTATATATGTTTTACCTCTGTAATTACCTTGTATCTATGCCTCAGCAGACTGCCCCCTTATTTCAATTGTTTTGACAGACTTGCAGTTTAGCCAATCAGAGCTCAATGTTATCTATATGAAACACATGAACTAATGTCCTCTAGTGGTAAAAAACTATCAAAATGCATTTAGATTAGAGGCGGCCTTCAAGGTCTAAGAAATTAGCATATGAACCTCTTAGGTTTAGCTTTCAACTAAGAATATCAAGAGAACAAAGCAAAATTGGTGATAAAATTAAATTGGAAAGTTGTTTACAATTACATGCCCTATCTGAATCATGAAAGTTTTTTTTGGACTTGACTGTCCCTTTAAGTTCTACAACTCTGCGCTCAGCCTAGCCAAACAAGTCTATTTCTCCTCCCTTGTATCATCTCATGCATCCAACCCCAGAAAGCTGTTCTCAACCTTTAACTCCCTTCTATGTCCGCCTGCACTACCAACCTCACTGCTCAGATTATTGCTGATCACTTCAAAAATAAAACTGACACCATTAGAAAAGATATCTGCACCTCACACCCCTCAAACCCAGCAATCCTACCCACCCCTTCTATTAACAAAACTATATGCTACTTCCTCCTGTATCAGAGGAATAAGTCTCTGTACTCCTATCCTTGGCTCATCTCACAACCTGCCCACTTGACCCTATTCCTTCACAACTTCTTTCCTCTCTCTCTACTTCACTAACCCCCTACCCTAACTTATCTCCTTAACCAATTTCTCACCGCTGGCACATTTCCTGATACCTTCAAGCATGTGTCAATCATACCAATCCTAAAAGCTTCTCGGTTGACCCTTCCACCTCTCCTAACTATCGACCGGTCTCCTTACTTCCCTTTGCTTCAAAATTATTGGAATGACTGGTCTATAATCGGCTAACTCAATTTCTCACAACTAACTCCTTACTTGATCCACTACAATCAACACTCAACAGACACCACTCTTATTAAAGTAACAAATTACCTTTAATCAGCTAAAGCAAAAGGCCACTACTCCTTACTAAATCTTCTTGACCTGTCCACTGCCTGACACAGTTGAACATCCTCTCCTCCTAAAAATACTACATTTATTTGGCATCTGAGAAACAGCCCTCTCCTGGTTTGCCTCATATCTCTCAAAATGTTCATTTTCAGTTTCCTTTAACAAGATATCTTGTCATCCTATGCCTCTCTGAGTTGGAGTACCGCAAGGCTAGGGTCCCTTGCTTTTCTCTCTCTATACATCCTCCCTTGGAAAATGTATAGCCTCCTTGGATTCCAGTACCACTTATATGCTGATGATACCCAACTCTATCTTTCCTCTCCTGATATCTCTCCCTTTGTACTCAACCAGATTTCCAACTGCCTCTCTGCAATTTCCTCTTGGATGTCTTCACACTACCTCCAACTCAATCTCAAGCTGCTTCTTATTCCCCCTCTTTGAGACATCCAACACCTGACATTTCTCTGATGGTTGGAGACTCTATTCTCAACACCTCACCCCAGGTCCGCTGTCTTGGGGTTACACATTCAACCCACATATACAAGTGCTTACCAAATCCTGCCATTCATATCTACGCAACATTACCAGAATTCACCCCTTCCTTACGCAAAAAACTACAAAAATACTTATTCATTCCCTCATTTTGTCACACATTGATTATTGCAATCTACTTCTAAATGGCCTTCCAAAACACTGCCTCTCCTCCCTCCAATCTATTATGAATGCTTCTGCTAGACTCATCCACCTAAGTTTCCAATCTACACCAGCTGCTCTGCTCGGCCAGTCTCTACACTGGCTCCCCATACACTCCAGAATACAATTAAAAGTATTAACCCTTACTTACAAAGCATTCAACAGTCTAACTCCCAACTATATTTCCTCTCTCATCGTGAAATATTCCCAATCCCGTCCTCTTCGATCAACCACTGACCTACGTCTCTCTACTCCTGTTATCTCTACATCCCACTCCCGTATCCAAGACTTTGCATGTGCTGCTCCTGTTCTCTGGAACTCTCTGCCCCTCTCCATAAGACTGTCACCAACCTTGTATAGCTTCAGACACTCCTTGAAAACCCACCTATTCAGAGAGGCTTACCATATCTCCTTCATCTCTCATCCTAACCAAACTAATACATGAACTGCCTGACTCACTTCTGCAACTACAACTGATGTGACAAGCGACCCCTAATCTAATGTCTCTGCACCCTAAACCTGTAGACTGTGAGCAGGGCCCTCTTCCTCCTGTACTAGATTTGTTTAGTTTTGTTATGTTTTGTATTTTATCACAAATCCTTGTCATTGTATACCCCTATCACTGTACCCAGTGCAATGGAATTTGGCGGCACTAAACAAATAAATGATAATAATAATAATAGAAGTCCTACTTTGGACCTGCAGGGCACTGCTAGTCCTGAGCAGAAACTGCCACTGATCCAATCGACAGTGCTAGCAATTTGACTCAAACATGGAAATAGCTATGCTATTTGGATCAGCAGCAGTTTCCACTCAAGATCAACCATGCTCTTGAGGTCCTGAGCAGTATTTCTACTGTGTGTTTAATCCTTTTGCAGTGAACTAAACCAAAATTAGTTGAGGATTGATAGTCTTAAAATTACATGCTTTAAAAAATAAGAGCATTGGATTTTTCAAGTATTATCACACTTTAAATATTTTTCATGAGTTACACTTTGAATTTCTGCTTTACCAAATATCTGCTTTGACATGTATCTAGACTTTTAAAATAACTTGTACAGCAATTGCTCTCCAATTAAAGGGACACTGAACCCAAAACAATAATTTTGTGATTCAGATAGAGCATGCCATTTTAAGAAACGTTCTAATTTACTACTATTATTAATTTTTCTTTGTTCTCTTGCTATCTTTATTTTAAAAGCAGGAATATAAATCTTAGCAGCCAGCCATTTTAGGTTCAGCACCATGGATAGCGCTTGCTTATTGGAAGCTTACATTTACACACAAATAAGCAAGCATAACCCAGGTTCTCAACCAAAAATGCATCACATTCCTGCTTTTTAAATAAAGATAGCAAGAGAACGAAGAAAAATTGATAATAGGAGTAAATTAGAAAGTTGGTTAAAATCGAAAGCTCTATCTGAATCATAAAAGAAAAAAATGTGGGTTTAGTGTCTCTATAAGCAAAAAAGCAATGCACATATTTATCAGCATTCAATCACTATAGAGAACAGATCTATTAACACACCTCAGAGTATATTCTATGCTTTATAAAGAATTATCTAGTGATTTGTTTACAGAATTCATCATCAAAGTCTATGTAGATTTTTTAAGCCAAATTATTTGATAGCTTTTCTAAATGCCTAGAATATACCCCTCAAATCTAGAAGTTTTTACCTTTATATTTTCTGTCAGAAGCATTATCAAGACAACGGAGGCATGTTCCTGGAGCCTCATCATAGTAAGGATGGTACTTAAAGGGGCAGTCTACTCAAAATGTTTAATTTTTTAAAAGATAGATAATGCCTTTACTACCCATTCCCCAGCTTTGCACAATCAACATTGTTATATTAATATACAGGTAGCCCTCAGTTTACGCCAGGGTTAGGTTCCAGGAGGAATGGTTGTAAATAGAAACCATTGTAAATTGAAACCCAGTTTATAATGTAAGTCAATGGGAAGTGAGGGAGTTAGGTTCCAGGCCCCTCTCAAAACTGACATAAGTAACACCTAATACATTATTTTTAAAGCTTTGAAATGAAGACGTTAAATGCTAAACAACATTATAAACCTTATAATATAGATTGTATCATCATCAAACTAAGTTTAATGAGCAAAAACATTTGCTAACAGCACCTAATAAAATAATTACACAACAGACTGCATCATCATCAAACTAAGTTTAATGAACAAAAACATTTGCTAACAGCACCTAAATAAATAATCACACAACAGACTGCATCATCATCAAACTAAGTTTAATGAACAAAAACTTTTTTTATTTGCATTTTTCTGCAATCAGTTCTCTGCATTGTTAGCATGTTAGATAATATTGGGTCTGCACCTATTCTATGCATTTCAATCTGCAGTGATTAATGAGCAATTAGGCACCTTCACCTCAAGCAGCTGGACAGGAAGATAATAGGGAAGTGGCTGCTCAATAGCTAATGTCTGTTCTGTGTACACAGATCAATTTCAGAACTGTTAAGTTGCATAACTTTGCTGCAAAACAAGCGGACAGCTCCACCTACTGGCTATTTTAATTACTGCACATGACTGAAAATAAAGGTTGTTATTCTGAAACGGCGCAAATTGAACCGGCGTAAACCGAGGGCCACCTGTACTTTAAAACATTTAAACCTCTACATTTCTGCCTGTCTCTAAGCACTATAGAACGCCTCTTATCTCAGTTAATTTTTTTATAAGTTTTTACAGCAATACACTACTAGTTCATGTGTGCAATATAGATAACATTGAGCCTACTCCCACTCTGTAAATAGCACTGAGACAAGGGGGAAGTCTACAAAGGCTTAGATACAAGGTAATCATAGAGGTAAAAAGTATATTAATATAACCGTCGTGTTTGCTTATAGAGAAAGTGCATATTGGTAGTATTTTTTGTGTGTATTTATTGAAACATTTTAAAATGTGTTTAATATCATTATAACTTTCACAGAGGGGAATTTTCAATCAGGGCATGGCTGGTAATTTACTACCTAGGAACTACAATGTATTGAAGTTCTAAACTGTATGAACTTAACTTGTTTGTCGTTAACCTGTCTATGGTCTACAAGGGTTAATAGTTTTAAAATAACATTTGCCAAAAAATTACATTATTTTCCCATTAGAGTACCTTTTTAATTATGAATGTATTAGATTGCTTAAAGGGACATGAAACCCCAAATGTTTCTTTCATGATTCGGATAGATGATGCAATTTTAAACAACTTTCCAATTTACTTCTATTATTTAATTTGCTTCCTTCTCTTGTTATCCTTTGCTGAAAGATTTATTTAGGCAAGCTCAGGAGCAGCAAATAAAAAAGGTTCTAGCTCCTGTTTGGTGGCTGCATATAGATACTGATTGGCATTGGCTCAGCCATGTGGTCAGTTAGAAACCAGTAGTGCATTGTTGCTCCTTCAACAAATGATACAAAGAAAATTAAACAAATTAGATAATAGAAGTAAATTAGAAAGTTGTTGAAAATTGTATTCTCTATCTAAATCATGAAAGAAATTTTTTGAGTTTCATGTCCCTTTAATTTAAGTAAATGAAAAACAAACAATCATTGCATGATTAAAATGAATTTAACATAACTATTAATGAGCTGTTGCCTTTATAATTCAACTTCATCAAAATAGTATAAGAAAATAATTAATTTCAAGCATAGTTAAACATATAAATACATTATTTTGTGCTTAGAAGCTTTTTGATAGGCAGTAATTGTCAAAAAAAATATTAAAAGCTTGCTTATACTGTATATGCTGGTTTGACAGATATTAGAAAAATACTAGCGTTGGGACAAAGGTCAGCCAGTTGTTAATTACGCATAACCATGTGTTTAAGTGAGCCAACCACTTAAGCACTCGTACTATGTTTTATTTGCCTAAAGCTGTTACATTATATGAGAGCTATGATACCACAAATTATGTTGTTAGTAATATCAAAAACTGTCTATAGTATTTATGATTTCTTCTTTATATTAGAGCTTATATACTCAAGTAATGAAAGTATATAATGTTTTTAGTACCTAAAGTTTGCTTGTAATGTCCTGTGAAGCATTCACATTTTTAGGAGACATTTGATTTCCTTAATTATTTCAGGTGTTATGAAGTTGTATAAAGTATGCATTGAATAATAAAAATCCTAATTTAACTTTGTTAGCAAGTTGGGGATAATGATTTAACGCCCTAAGTTCCGTAGAGACATTTTCAATCATATACAAAGATTTAATTGGCATGACTTGTAATTACAAGGCATCATACTAATATATCAGTGAAATTTAATTTGGAGCCACTGCAATAAAAGATGTCATTTATGTGATTAAATCTTTCCATTATTTATAACTTTTATCTTTCTTAATCCCTGGCTACAAAGAAGTCTCCATTCTTCTGAAATGCAAATGTTGGTTCTTATTTTATGCTTAATAGAAAAATGGTAAAAATAAAGGTTTTAACATTGGCAGTCCTTAATCAGCAGTTTTTGTTAGGCTTTGTGTATTATTATTTTTTTTACAAGAAATTATGTGAACATTTAGTTTCCTCATTGTTTGAATGTATATTTTAAACAAGAACAAATGTACATTGTTCAAACTATAAGAAAGTGACAAGTATTATTATTATTATTCTTTATTTATAAAGCGCCAACAGATTCCGCAGCGCTGTTCATAGGTAACAAAGATAAAAAGGACAGTACAATATGAGACACCAGACAAAATTTAACAAACAAATACAGGAGGAATTGGGAGCCCTGTTCCCGTGGGAACTTACAATCTAAATGGGTAGGAGGGTGAGAAACAGGAGGTGGGGACTGCAAAGGTGGGAGTGATGTTAGTGTGAAGTTAGATGAGGGCAACTATTAGGCAAGTGGAATTCATTAGTTACTGATTTGGTTATAGGCTTCCCTGAACAAGAAGGTCTTTAGGGAGCGTTTAAAGGAGGAGAGGTTGGGGGAAAGTCTGACAGCACGAGGAAGTGCGTTCCAGAGGGTTGGTGCCACACGAGAGAAGTCCTGTAGTCTAGCATGAGAGGAGGTGATGGTAGAAGAGGCAAGGAGTAGATCGTTGTTGGATCTTAGGGGACGGGCTGGAGTATATTTGTTGATGAGTGAGGACAGGTATGGGGGGGCTGCATTGGTAAGGGCTTTGTAGGTCAAAGTGAGAATTTTGAATTTAATTCTGCTGTGAATGGGGAGCCAGTGAAGGGACTCACAGAGGGGTGCGGCAGATACAGAGCGTCGGGAGAGGTGGATTAGCCTAGCAGAGGCATTTAGGATGGATTGAAGGGGGGAGAGGCGGGAGAGAGGAAGGCCAGTTAGTAGGTTGTTACAGTAGTCAAGCCGGGAAATTACTAGGGAATGGATTAGCTGTTTAGTAGTATCAGCGCTCAGAAAAGGACGGATTTTGGAGATATTGCGTAGGTGGTTGCGACAGGATGAAGAGAGCGATTGGATGTGGGGTATGAAGGACAGATTGGAGTCGAGTGTAACTCCAAGGCAGCGAACTTGGGGTGATGGGGAGATAGTGGTGTCACCGACAGTGATAGTAAAGTTAGAAACTGGAGTAGAATTAGTTGGGGGGATTAGAAGAAGCTCAGTCTTGGACATGTTGATTTTTAGGTGGTGAGAGGCCATCCAGGAAGAAATGCCAGATAAGCAGCTGCTGATGTGGGAAAGGACAGACGGAGAGAGTGCAGGAGTGGATAGGTAGATCTGAGTGTCATCAGCATAGAGGTGATAGTTGAAGCCATAGCTACTAATAAGTTGACCCAGCGAGGAAGTATAAATAGAGAAGAGTAGAGGACCTAGAACAGAGCCTTGAGGTACTCCAACAGACAGAGGCAGTGGAGAGGATGAGTCACCAGCAAATGAGACAGAAAAGGATCTATTAGAGAGATAAGAGTAGATCCAGGAGAGGGCAATGTCACAGAGTCCAAGGGAGCTGAGAGTCCGTAAGAGGAGTAGATGGTCAACAGTGTCAAAGGCAGCAGACAGGTCAAGTAAGATAAGTATAGAATAGTGGCCATTGTTTTTAGCAGAAAGAAGATCGTTCGTAACCTTGGTGAGGGCAGTCTCAGTTGAGTGTTGTTTATTTCCCATTAAAATGTTGGTATTTCAAGATTAGCATGTGACATGATAAATAATTCAGAGAAAAGAAGATTATGTAGTTTCATGTACCTGGACTACTAGTGTAGAACTGTGGATTGCAATTAAAGGGACATGAAACCCAAAATGAATATTTCATGGATCATGGATTCTTAGAGTCTTGCACCTGGGCCCTGTGCTTTCTAGTTACGCCTATAGTGCCCCCCCCCTAAACTTTATAGTAAAAAGGAGTTTTCCATATAGTGTAGTTTTCCATAAAGGAGTTTTCCATATAGTATAGTATAGTATAGTTATGTAACTTTGTTCTGCACATAGGGGCTCCCACATGTTAATAGGACTTAAAAGTCTTTGCATTGTAAAAACTTTTTATAAAGCATTTGCCTTTTTGTGTTTAAACAATGTAATTATCGATTAATAAGTTCTGTGTTGGTCTTCTGGAAATTGCTACTGCCTCTGTCATATTTCACTGTAGATATGTAGTAAAGAAAAACATGACTTTAATATTTATTTAAAGGGACATTAAACGACACAACCTGTTTCCTATTAATTTGTTCTGGATGACTTGTTATACCTTCTACAAGTATTAAATGTATGGGAATTGTTCCTTCAAGTTTATTTTGTAATTGAAAAACGCTAGTTTTGCTCATTAAAACTATCACCAGTTTTGCTTGTTAAAGGGACATTAAACACTTAAAACTATCACCTTTGTTTTGCTATGTATTACTACTGTTGATGATAGTTGGCATAGAGGTAAACTTTACCCAGTAATTTCTTTAGTCAAGAGCTGCAATCCCATCTGTATGCACCAGAAAGAGTGCTTATGACATCATCAGACACGACCCATAGTGAAACACTAAGCAGTGGGGAATGAATTCCGTGGCGCTGCAGCTTCATGGATGATGAGCGTGAGAAGGACGAAAGGTATGCAATACACTATTCTTAAATAAGCAAAGCTTTAATATAGAATGTTCTCAGGGTGCCAGGAAACAGACAGAGCCAAATTGCTAAATTAATCACCCCTTTTTTTTAAAAAAAATAACAAAAAATAATAACAAGTCCAAAAGACTAGCCAGGAGTAAAAGCCAGAGTGGGTAGTCAGACAAGCTGGGTCAGGAGCAAAATTGAGTTGTCAGACGAGATGGGGTCAGGAACAGGAAGGTCAGTGAAGTCAGGAACAAGCCAGGGATCAGGAACCAGAAGGGAATCAAAAGGGACATCAAACAAGCCAAGACATACACATAGTCAGGAACACAGGAACTCACAGTGAAGTC
This sequence comes from Bombina bombina, assembly GCF_027579735.1. Taxonomy (NCBI): domain Eukaryota; kingdom Metazoa; phylum Chordata; class Amphibia; order Anura; family Bombinatoridae; genus Bombina; species Bombina bombina. Next base: position 665,832,364 of record NC_069502.1, on the reverse strand, counting down.
AGAGACAACGCAAGGGCAAAGGCAAACAGGACTGAGGCAGTTAAATAGGAAGTGATGACATCATCATTTAAGTTTGGCCGTAAAAAGGGAGCCTGGGAGTAGTGAGCAGCGTTACACACAGCTACAGGCAAGGAGAAAACACAGGTGAGTCTAAAATGGCAGACAAGATAAAAAGCTGCAAATAACTTTTATCCTGGTAAAATGGAATTGAAATTTCGTATAAATGTGCATATATGTTATTAACTATCGGCTAGATTTAGAGTTTTGTCTGTAACGACCCGCGTAGCTAACGCATGCTTTTTTTTCCCCGCACCTTTTAAATACCGCTGGTATTTAGAGTTCACAGAATGGCTGCGTTTTCAGTGCAATAGGCTCCAAAAAGGGAGCGTAGAGCATAATTTACCGCCACTACAACTCTCAATACCAGCGGTGCTTACGGTCGCGGCCAGCTTCAAAAACGTGCTCGTGCACGATTCCCCCATAGAAAACAATGGGGCAGTTTGAGCTGAAAAAAAACCTAACACCTGCAAAAAAGCAGCGTTCAGCTCTTAACGCAGCCCCATTGTTTCCTATGGGGAAACAGTTTCTATGTCTGCACCTAACACCCTAACATGTACCCCGAGTCTAAACACCCCTAACCTTACACTTATTAACCCCTAATCTGCCGCTCCGTACACCGCCGCAACCTACGTTATCCCTATGTACCCCTAATCTGCTGCCCATAACACCGCCGACCCCTATATTATATTTATTAACCCCTAATCTGCCCCCCACAACGTCGCCTCCAGCTACCTACAATTATTAACCCCTAATCTGCCAACCGGACCTCACCGCTACTATAATAAATGTATTAACCCCTAATCCGCCTCACTCCCGCCTCAATAACCCTATAATAAATAGTATTAACCCCTAATCTGCCCTCCCTGACATCGCCGACACCTAACTTCAAGTATTAACCCCTAATCTGCCGACCGGACCTCACCGCTTCTCTAATAAATGTATTAACCCCTAAAGCTAAGTCTAACCTTAACACTAACACCCCCCTAAATTAAATATAATTGAAATCTAACGAAATAAATTAACTCTTATTAAATAACTTATTCCTATTTAAAGCTAAATACTTACCTGTAAAATAAACCCTAATTATAATTATATTGCAGCTATTTTAGGATTAATATTTATTTTACAGGCAACTTTGTATTTATTTTAACCAGGTACAATAGCTATTAAATAGTTAATAACTATTTAATAGCTACCTAGTTAAAATAATTACAAAATTACCTGTAAAATAAATCCTAACACTACACTATCAATAAATTAATTAAATAAAATACCTACAATTATCTACAATTAAACCTAACACTACACTATCAATAAATTAATTAAATAAAATACCCACAAATAAATACAATTAAATAAACTAACTAAAGTACAAAAAATAAAAAAGAACTAAGTTACAAAAATTAAAAAAATATTTACAAACATTAGAAAAATATTACAACAATTTTAAACTAATTACACCTACTCTAAGCCCCCTAATAAAATAACAAAGCCCCCCAAAATAAAAAAATGCCCTACCCTATTCTAAATTAAAAAAGTTCAAAGCTCTTTTACCTTACCAGCCCTCAAAACAGATCCAATCAGCCAATCGGATTGAACTTGAATCTGATTGGCTGATTCCATCAGCCAATCAGAATTTTCCTACCTTAATTCCGATTGGCTGATAGAATCCTATCAGCCAATCGGAATTCGAGGGACACCATCTTGGATGACGTCCCTTAAAGGAGCCTTCATTCGTCGGTAGTCCGTCGGGCCAGCAGGATGTTCCGCTTCGGAGGTCTGCAAGATGGATCCTGAAGAAAGAAGATTGAAGACCCCGCTTGGAAGATGACATTGCCCGGATGGAAGACGTCTTCAGCGCCGCTTGGAGGATCACTTCATCGGATGGAAGATTTCTTCAGCGCCCCTTGGAGGATCACTTCTGCCGCTTCGGATCTCCTCTTCAGTTCCATCAGTGGCTCGGCTGAGTGAAGACGACTCAAGGTAGGATGATCTTCAGGGGGGTAGTGTTAGGTTTTTTTAAGGGGGGTTTGGGTTAGATTAGGGGTATGTGGGTGGTGGGTTTTAATGTTGGGGGGGTTGTATTTTTCTTTTACAGGCAAAAGAGCAGTTTTCTTTGGGGCATGCCCCGCAAAAGGCCCTTTTGAGGGCTGGTAAGGTAAAAGAGCTTTGAACTTTTTTAATTTAGAATAGGGTAGGGCATTTTTTTATTGTGGGGGTCTTTGTTATTTTATTAGGGGGCTTAGAGTAGGTGTAATTAGTTTAAAATTGTTGTAATATTTTTCTAATGTTTGTAAATATTTTTTTATTTTTTGTAACTTAGTTCTTTTTTATTTTTTGTACTTTAGTTAGTTTATTTAATTGTATTTATTTGTAGGTATTGTATTTAATTAATTTATTGATAGTGTAGTGTTAGGTTTAATTGTAGATAATTGTAGGTATTTTATTTAATTAATTTATTGATGGTGTAAAATAAATACAAAGTTGCCTGTAAAATAAATATTAATCCTAAAATAGCTACAATATAATTATAATTTATATTGTAGCTATATTAGGGTTTATTTTACAGGTAAGTATTTAGCTTTAAATAGGAATGAGTTATTTAATAAGAGTTAATTTATTTTGTTAGATTTAAATTATATTTAATTTAGGGGGGTGTTAGGGTTAGACTTAGCTTTAGGGGTTAATACATTTATTAGAGAAGCGGTGAGGTCCGGTCGGCAGATTAGGGGTTAATACTTGAAGTTAGGTGTCGGCGATGTTAGGGAGGGCAGATTAGGGGTTAATACTATTTATTATAGGGTTATTGAGGCAGGAGTGAGGCGGATTAGGGGTTAATAACTTTATTATAGTAGCGGTGAGGTCCGGTCGGCAGATTAGGGGTTAATAATTGCAGGTAGGTGGCGGCGACGTTGGGGGCGGCAGATTAGGGGTTAATAAATATAATATAGGGGTCGCGGTGTTAGGGGCAACAGATTAGGGATACATAGGGATAACGTAGGTGGCGGCGGTGTGTGGTCGGCAGATTAGGGGTTAAACATTTTTAATAGAGTGGCGGTGATGTGGGGGAGCCTCGGTTTAGGGGTACAAAGGTAGTATATGGGTGTTAGTGTACATTAGAGCACAGTAGTTAAAAGCTTTATGAACCGGCGTTAGCCCAGAAAGCTCTTAACTCCTGACTTTTTTTCTGCGGCTGGAGTTTTGTCGTTAGAGTTCTAACGCTCACTTCAGCCATGACTCTAAATACCAGCGTTAGAAAGATCCCATTGAAAAGATAGGATACGCAAATGGCATGGCGGTATCTGCGGTATTGAAAAGTCGCAGCTGGAAAGTGAGCGTTAGACCCTTTCCTGACTGACTCTAAATACCAGCGGGTGGTAAAAACCAGCGTTAGGAGCCTCTAACGCTGGTTTTGACGGCTAACGCCAAACTCTAAATCTAGGCGTATAGCAGTAACCTAGGATCATATGCTTTTCACAGCGCAAGGACAGTTTGTTAACCTACATGGCAGTATTGTTATTCTAAGTACGACACAGGATTTAATTCAGACACAGTAAAACAGCAAAGTTATTCCTCCATGTTATAGCCTCCATGTTTGCAAGATTATTGTTGGTGGTGAGCTCTAGAACATATAAGATATATATATATATATATAAAACTGGATTTTAGCACTGATGAGCAATAATTTACGGGAGTGCAGGGTTAATATAGTGTAGTTTTCCATAAAGGAGTTTTCCATATAGTATAGTATAGTACAGTTATGTAACTTTCTTCTGCACATAGGGGCTCACTTGCAGCTCTTGACTAAAGAAATTACTGGGTAAAGTTTACCTCTATGCCAACTATCATCAACTGTAGTAATACATAGCAAAACAAAGGTGATAGTTTTAAGTGTTTAATGTCCCTTTAACGAGCAAAACTGGTAATAGTTTTATTGAGCAAAACTAGCGTTTTTCAATTACAAAATAAACTTGAAGGAACAATTCCCATACATTTAATACTTGTAGAAGGTATAACAAGTCATTCAGAACAAATTAATAGGAAACAGGTTGTGTCGTATAATGTCCCTTTAAATAAATATTAAAGTCATGTTTTTCTTTATTACATATCTACAGTGAAATATGACATAGGCAGTAGCAATTTCCAGAAGTCCAAAACAGAACTTATTAATCGATAATTACATTGTTTAAACAGAAAAAGGCAAATGCTTTATAAAAAGTTTTTACAATGCAAAGACTTTTAAGTCCTATTAACATGTGGGAGCCCCTATATGCAGAAGAAAGTTACATAACTATACTATACTATACTATATGGAAAACTCCTTTATGGAAAACTACACTATATGGACTACCGAAGAATGAAGGCTCCTTTAAGGGACGTCATCCAAGATGGCGTCCCTCGAATTCCGATTGGCTGATAGGATTCTATCAGCCAATCGGAATTAAGGTAGGAAAATTCTGATTGGCTGATGGAATCAGCAAATCAGATTCAAATTCAATCCGATTGGCTGATTGGATCAGCCAATCAGATTGAGCGCGCATTCTAGGGACGCCATCTTGGATGACGTCCCTTAAAGGAGCCTTCATTCGTCGGTAGTCCGTCGGGCCAGCAGGATGTTCCGCGTCGGAGGTCTGCAAGATGGATCCTGAAGAAAGAAGATTGAAGACCTCGCTTGGAAGATGACATCGCCCGGATGGAAGACGTCTTCAGTGCTGCTTGGAGGATCACTTCATTGGATGGAAGATTTCTTCAGCGCCCCTTGGAGTATCACTTCTGCTGCTTCGGATCTCCTCTTCAGTTCCATCCGTGGCTCGGCTGAGTGAAGACGACTCAAGGTAGGATGATCTTCAGGGGGGTAATGTTAGGTTTTTTTAAGGGGGGTTTGGGTTAGATTAGGGGTATTTGGGTGGTGGGTTTTAATGTTGGGGGGGGTTGTATTTTTCTTTGGGGCATGCCCCGGAAAAGGCCCTTTTGAGGGCTGGTAAGGTAAAAGAGCTTTGAACTTTTTTAATTTAGAGTAGGGTAGGGCATTTTTTTATTTTGGGGGTCTTTATTATTTTATTAGGGGGCTTAGAGTAGGTGTAATTAGTTTAAAATTGTTGTAATATTTTTCTAATGTTTGTAAATATTTTTTTATTTTTTGTAACTTAGTTCTTTTTTATTTTTTGTACTTTAGTTAGTTTTATTTAATTGTATTTATTTGTAGGTATTGTATTTAATTAATTTATTGATAGTGTAGTGTTAGGTTTAATTGTAGATAATTGTAGGTATTTTATTTAATTAATTTATTGATAGTGTAGTGTTAGGATTTATTTTACAGGTAATTTTGTAATTATTTTAACTAGGTAGCTTTTAAATAGTTAGTAACTATTTAATAGCTATTGTACCTGGTTAAAATAAATACAAAGTTGCCTGTAAAATAAATATTAATCCTAAAATAGCTACAATATAATTATAATTTATATTGTAGCTATATTAGGGTTTATATTACAGTTAAGTATTTAGCTTTAAATAGGAATAAGTTATTTAATAAGAGTTAATTTATTTGTTAGATTTAAATTATATTTAATTTAGGGGGGTGTTAGGGTTAGGCTTAGACTTAGCTTTAGGGGTTAATACATTTATTAGTGAAGCGGTGAGGTCCGGTCGGCAGATTAGGGGTTAATACTTGAAGTTAGGTGTCGGCGATGTTAGGGAGGGCAGATTAGGGGTTAATACTATGTATTCTAGGGTTATTGAGGCAGGAGTGAGGGGTTATTGAGGCAGGCAGATTAGGGGTTAATAACTTTATTATAGTAGCGGTGAGGTCCGGTCGGCAGATTAGGGGTTAATAATTGTAGGTAGGTGGCGGCGACGTTGGGGGAGGCAAATTAGGGGTTAATAAATATAATATAGGGGTCGGCGGTGTTAGGGGCAGCAGATTAAGGGTACATAAGGATAAAGTAAGTGGCGGTGGTGTGCGGTCGGCAGATTAGGGGTTAAAAAAAATTAATAGAGTGGCGGCGATGTGGGGGGCCTTTGTTTAGGGGTACATAGGTAGTTTATGGGTGTTAGTGTACTTTAGAGCACAGTAGTTAAGAGCTTTATGAACAGGCGTTAGCCCAGAAAACTCTTAACTCCTGACTTTTTTCTGCGGCTGGAGTTTTGTCGGTAGAGTTCTAACGCTCACTTCAGCCACGACTCTAAATACCAGCGCTAGAAAGATCCCATTGAAAAGATAGGATACGCATATGGCGTAGGGGGATCTGCGGTATGGAAAAGTCGCGGCTGGAAAGTGAGCGTTAGACCCTTTCCTGACTGACTCTAAATACCAGCCTAGAAAGATCCCATTGAAAAGATAGGATACGCAAATGGCGTAGGGGGATCTGCGGTATGGAAAAGTCGCGGCTGGAAAGTGAGCGTTAGACCCTTTCCTGACTGACTCTAAATACCAGCGGGCGGTAAAAACCAGCGTTTTTCACCGGAACAGGAACATTGATTATCTGTATAAATACACCTGTAATACTCGAAGGCAGCACTTCCAATTGTTTTTACTGCTCTTGAAAAAGACGATTTAGTCGTTGAAACGCGTAGAGCCAAAAGAAGAGCTTTTTTTAATATGTTTTAATAAATATTTGTTTGTTACAACAAGTATTTTCTGCTGCCTTTTTGGAAGTATTTCTAAGTTACCAATCACTTTTGAAGAGCCGGATTCCGAATTACTCTGAGTGAGTATACTGCACTTTATATAATTTTATGAGATACAATCACCTGCCGTGTAATTTCCATTGTCTGCAGATACTAAAGCACAATATGGGAAAATCAGGATATAGATCCTTATGAAGAAGCTGAACTCTGAAATTTTCGGAGTAAGTATACTGCACATTATTTTGTTGTTAACTCCTGCGAATCACAAGCCAAGTTTCTTTCTTCAGTGTGATCACACAGAAGGATCCAAGACCAGCGCCTCTATATACATATTCCTTCACAGACTAGTGTTACAAATGGGACATTTTGAGGTGCTGAAATTTAGTTGAGAAATTTGAGTGTCAGAGTTATTTTTGTGAACTCTTGAGTAGGTTTATTCCAATCTCTTTGTTTGAAATAGCCATGCTAGTTCAGTGATTCAGATGCCAAAATATCAAAAATATTGCAGTAAGTTGCAATACTTTTTTACTGCATTAAAAATACATTTAAAAAAACTAAATTCAGAGATTCCTTAGATCTTAAAGGGACAAGAAACCCAAAAAATGTATTTCATTATTTGACTAGAACACACAATTTTAATCAACTTTCCTATTTACTTCTATTATCAAATTTGCTTCATTCTCTTGTTATCCTTTTCTGAAGGAACAGCATTGCACTACTGGCAGCTAGCTGAACACATCTAGTTAGCCAATAACAAGAGATAAATGTGTGCAGGCACCAATCAGCAGCAGCTCCCACTAGTGTAGGATATGTACATATTATTTTTAAACAAGGGATACCAAGAGAACAAAGCACATTTGAAAATAGAAGTTAATGCAAAAGTGTCTTAAAATTACATGCGCTATCTGAGTCATGTAAGTTTAAATTTAACTTTCCTATTCCTTTAAGCAAGCATTGATTTAACATAGGGAAGAGGTATTCAGACAGATATATGGAAGTGTGTGTGTGTATAGAAAATTATAAAATAAGGACATCTGATTTTCCTGCAATCACAGCCCACCCCCAAAAAACTAAACTATTTAATATACAAAAATAAACATAAATTATACATTTATTATACATTTTATACTACGCTGCTAGTATAGAGAAAGTAAGAAAGGGGCGCTTACAAGCAATCTAGTGTTCCAACTAAAAAATGTGTTAATGCGTATTAAATGTTTCTTATTATAAGATTCCTAAAAATATATATTTTTAAATTGCTGTTTAAAATTCTTCATATAGTGTTAACTCCTGTGAGTGATGAATATGTGATTTTCCTAAATGTTGACAGTAGTGGATTTTTATAAATGCAAGTTATTAGTAGTCAATCAGCCGAGTTGAGGATGGCTGACTGAGTTGTGCAGAGTAGAGAAAGTTGTGTGAATAACCAAAACCGGAGCTTGGCTTACATACATTCTGGACCGCTGCATCTATCCCTGCGGTTTGAAATAAAGAAACCGAGGCTAATAGTGGAATAGCGAGAGGGGCCGTGAGAAGGATTCACTGAGGAATCCAGTGCGCGCACTTAATTCAAAAGAAGACCTCACACCATTCATTCACTAAACACATGTGACCTTACAGCTGATTAACAAACAGCTTGAATGCCAACGGACAGGAGAGAGGAGGTAAAAAGATAAAAACCAAAGGTACTGTGATTAAATATGTTTCTGGATTGCTAAAAAGAATTTACTATCAGCAAGAATCTAGATATAAAATCTTCAGATACTGTTTTAACTGACATAAAAACACGGAAAGAAAACAGAAGTTGAAACACTGTTACTTACTGCAGTAATTACTATTGTGAATACATTTCTAGCAAACATCCAAGCTACCAAGCTATTAAGTTTTTGTGTGCATATCCTGTACAAAGCACCTTGACTTTTAGACGCTCATTTAATTTAATCATTGTATCCTAATCTCAACCCAGCAATTTCTCAAACCTGCTTTTTAATGTAAATCAATTTTTTAATAGGCATTTTTTATTAGGTTGTTTTTATTAGTTAGTATAAGTGCTTATGAATTTCTTATATTGTATAACACCAGTGTTATTTTAAGTAATTGCATAGGACTTATTTAGTTCCAATCAGTAATATATTGAATTCACTTTCTGTATTTTATGTTTTAATAAATTATACATTTATAATCTATTTGAAATATTCTGTGTCTTACATTGTTTTAAATCGTATATCGTTTAAAGTTTCTAGCCTGATGGTATCCACATTTTGATAAATTCCCATCACCTAACTCACATTAGGTTCTAAGACCTGTGCACTTCAGACATCTTATCACATTGTTCATATACTCAGTATAATAGAACTAGACATAGGTTAAATTATAGCCAATACTACTAATAACTTGCATTTATAAAAATCCACTACTGTCAACATTTAGGAAAATCACATATTCATCACTCACAGGAGTTAACACTATATGAAGAATTTTAAACAGCAGTTAAAAAATATATTTTTTTAGGAATCTTATAATAAGAAACATTTAAAGGGACAGTCTAGGCCAAAATAAACTTTCATGATTCAGATAGAGCATGTAATTTTAAACAATTTTCCAATTTACTTTTATCACCAATTTTGCTTTGTTATCTTGGTATTCTTAGTTGAAAGCTTAACCTAGGAGGTTCATATGCTAATTTCTTAGACCTTGAAGCCCACCTCTTTCAGATTGCATTTTAACAGTTTTTCACCACTAGAGGGTGTTAGTTCACATATTTCATATAGATAACACTGTGCTTGTGCACGTGAAGTAATCTGGGAGCAGGCACTGATTGGCTAGACTGCAAGTCTGTCGAAAGAACTGAAAAAGGGGCAGTTTGCAGAGCCTTAGATACAAGATAATCACAGATTTTAAAAGTATATTATTATAACTGTGTTGGTTATGCAAAACTGGAAAATGGGTAATAAAGGGATTATCTATCTTTTAAAACAATAACAATTCTGGTGTAGACTGTCCCTTTAATACGCATTGTGTAACACATTTTTTAGTTGGAACACCAGATTGCTTGTAAGTGCCCCTTTCTTACTTTCTCTATTTTCAAATCTATTGTGGAGTCATTTGTGAGAAGACTACACTAGTAAAGGAGGCTATATCTGGAGTGAGTTCACCACTTTCTTGTATTTGATTTATGCTGCTAGTATAACAAGCCATTGGAAACACATTAAGCAAAAAACAATTTTACCGTGCAGGTCCCTTTAAGTTCCTGTGTACACCCTATACTTTTAATGGATAGCATAGAGAATGATATTAGTGTTCTTATTGCTGTCACATTTACAAGTAGTAAGTTAAGTGTTGCTCAAAATAAATTAGCTCTTTTTTGAGACCTGACATAACCTATTAACACTTTCTATGAAAATAGCAATTGAACTAAAGGTTTTAACTTATTAACACTTACAACAAAGGTTTATTTATGTAAAAAAGGTTTTGTGCAAAATGTAAAGGGTTATAGTACATGGCAAGGGGCAGGACTAGGAGGGGGGCCAAAGGTGTATGTGAGTTTGAGTATATGTGTGTGAGAAATGGACTCTGTCATTTTGATATATTTATATGGTAGGCATATCATTTATCTATGTTTTACTATGTATCTCAATATTTGAGATCTATTGGGGATGCAATGGTGTCTTTTATGCTGTTCCATATTTCCATGTCAGCCCATTAGGGTTTGTTTGTTTGATAGGATCTTATGGCAAATGGCATCCTTTGGGGGTTTTGGATAATACAATCCTCACCCTAGTAACTATATTAGGCAGGGTTACATCCACTGATACTGCAATCATTATATTTGGTGCATGTTAGAGACATAGTTATTTTGTATATCTCTATATGCGTATATGTGTGTTGTTAAAATTAGGGTTACCATTGATCTGTCAAATTCAGGCGTTAAAATGGAGTAGTCACGGTTGGTAACAAAGTTGCCACAAATATATGCATGTATGTATACTAGGCCTGTCAAAAATAATCGTTTTGACGATGCATCGCGATGCAGCATGAAACGATTCTGCATCGATGTGCTGAGACGCGATAATCGATTAACGTTACCCACGTGACCAGCCTCCAGGACAAGTAACGTCACGTCACCCAATAAAGCAACATGGGCGCTCCATGGGCGGTCTCTGGAAGTGCCGAAGTTACGCAGTAGGAGCAAAGCAGGAGTGTGTTGCCTGAGATTGATGATGGTGAATGTGATGACGATTCCGACTCCGAGTATACACGGCGGTATACAGCTACACGGCGGGCTCATTTTTATTTTGTGGGAGACAGAGGAGGAGACCTATGGTGAGAATTAGACTAACTAACTGTTTAGTTACCAAAACGTTGTACATTTTGCCAATGCCATGCCATAATTGCCATTGCCATGCCTGCCTATTGCCTCAACTGCCTACTACTTGCCATAGGTAAACTAATTATTAACTTACTTAAAGAGCAAATCAATAAGGGGTACACATTTATTACACAATAAGGGGTACAATTAAATACTTGCCTTATTTACTTAACGTAGTATGTACTACTAATACTGCTGAGCTGACTGAGGCTCAGGCTGCTGCATAATTGCTGCATTATTGAATAATATTGCATATATAAAAAATGTATTATAAATAAATATAGTATACTATTATTGTCTAATGTCTCTATTAGTCTAATCTGTATCTATCTATATCTACATGTTTTTCACATGGATGGATGGCCTGGTCTGAAGTTCTAATATTTTAATAATATACACTTTTTATATATAATAATAGTATTTATTTTTTTAATATAATACATTTTATATATGCAATTTAATATGCAATGCAATTGCATGCATGTGCTGACTCTGAGTGCTCTCTTAAAAGATGCCAATCCGAAGAACCCAATCCTTGTTTTTATTTTATAAGTTAACAAAACTTAACAAGGCTAAAAGCTGCATTTTTTAAACATACTAAACTAAAGGCCATATTAAAACCCATTTTGTGATTCAAGAAAGTGCATGCAATTTCCCTATTATATAATTTGCTTATCCTTTGTTGAAATGCATAGCCTCCTCCTTGTGCACAAAGTATTATATAGTAAGTAATGTGTGTGCTGTGCAATGCATTGCTAATATGTCATCAACAAACGATATCTGAGAAGTATGAAGCAAATTAAATAATAGAAGTTAGTTATGATGTTTATTTAAAATTGTATTCTCTATCTGAATCATGAAAGTAAATGTTTGGGTTTCATTGCACCTTTAAGTGTGTAATATATTACAGTAACTTACAGTGTCAGTGAGTGAGTGATGTCCCCTGCAATCACAATGCAATTTGTTTTAACCCCTTAATGACCACAGCACTTTTCCATTTTCTGTCCGTTTGGGACCAAGGCTATTTTTACATTTTTGAGGTGTTTGTGTTTAGCTGTAATTTTCCTCTTACTCATTTACTGTACCCACACATATTATATACCGTTTTTCTCGCAATTAAATGGACTTTCTAAAGATACCATTATTTTCATCATATCTTATAATTTACTTTAAAAAAAATTATAAAATATGAGGAAAAAATGGAAAAAAACACACTTTTTCTAACTTTGACCCCCAAAATCTGTTACACATCTACAACCACAAAAAAACACCCATGCTAAATAGTTTCTAAATTTTGTCCTGAATTTAGAAATACCCAATGTTAACATGTTCTTTGCTTTTTTTGTAAACTATAGGGCCATAAATACAAGTAGCACTTTGCTATTTCCAAACCATTTCTTTTCAAAATTAGCGCTAGTTACATTAGAACACTGATATCTTTCAGGAATCTTTGAATATCCATTGACATGTATATATTTTTTTTTAGTAGACAACCCAAAGTATTGATCTAGGCCCATTTTGGTATATTTCATGCCACCATTTCACCGCCAAATGCAATCAAATACAAAAAATCGTTCACTTTTCACAAATTTTTTCACAAACTTTTGGTTTCTAACTTAAATTATTTACAAACAGCTTGTGCAATTATGGCATAAATTGTTGTAAATTCTTATCTGGGATCCCCTTTGTTCAGAAATAGCAGACATATATGACTTTGGCGTTGCTTTTTGGTAATTAGAAGGCCGCTAAATGCCACTGCGCACCACACGTGTATTATGCCCAGCAGTGAAGGGGTTAATTAGGGAGCATGTAGGGAGCTTTTTGGGATAGTTTTAGCTTTAGTGTAGTGTAGTAGACAACCCCAAGTATTGATCTAGGCCAATTTTAGTATATTTTATGCCACCATTTCACCGCCAAATGCGATCAAATTAAAAAAAAAGTTAAATTTTTCTCAATTTTAGGTTTCTCACTGAAATTATTTACAAACAGCTTGTGCAATTATGGCACAAATGGTTGTAAATGCTTCTCTGGGATCCCCTTTGTTCAGAAATAGCAGACATATATGGCTTTGGCATTGCTTTTTGGTAATTAGAAGGCCTCTAAATGCCGCTGCGCATCACACGTGTATTATGGCTAGCAGTGAAGGGGTTAATTATGTAGCTTGTAGGGAGCTTGCAGGGTTAATTTTATCTTTAGTGTAGAGCTCAGACTCCCACCTGAAACATCAGACCCCCTGATCCCTCCCAAACAGCTCTCTTCCCTCCCCCACCCCACAATTGTCCCCGCCATCTTAAGTACTGGCAGAAACTCTGCCAGTACTAAAATAAAAGGTATTTGGCCATTTTTAAAAAAAAAAAAAAAAGCATATTTACATATGCTGATGTGTATGATCCCCCCTTAGACCCCAACCTCACTGATCCCCCACCTAACAGCTCTCTAACCCTTCCCCTCTGCCTTAATGGGCGCCATCTTGGGTACTGGCAGCTGTCTGCCAGTACCCAGTTTTGCAAAAAAAGTGCCATTTTATTAAAAAAAAAGCAATTTTCTGTAGTGTAGCTTTCCCCCCTACCAAGACCAACCCCCCACCCCTTCCAGATCCCTGAGATTATATTTTTTCAATTTTAAACTTAATTTTTTTTTAATACTTTTTACTAAGTTTTTCTGTAGTGTAGCGGTTCCCACCCGCTCCCCGCCCCGTGCACGCGCCCGCCCTCCAACCCCCGTGCACGCGCGCGCTCCCGTGCGCGCCCCCGTGGGTCCTGCCCCCGATCCCGCCCCCCTCCACTCCATACACAACATCGATGGCCGCCCACCCGCCTCCCACGTAAGCTCCCACCCACCAACGATACCGGCCATCGATGTCCGGTGCAGAGAGGGCCACAGAGTGGCTCTCTCTGCATCGGATGGCCAAGGGGGGTTATTGCAGGATGCCTCCATATCGAGGCATCACTGCAATAACCGGAAAGCAGCTGGAAGCGAGCAGGATCGCTTCCAGCTGCTTTCCAGACCAAGGACGTACGCCACACGTCCTCGGTCATTAAGTGTATTTTTTTAGAGGACGTGTGGCGTACGTCCTTGGTCGTTAAGGGGTTAAAATTTATGTTCGCAAAATGTATGGCATTGGCAAAGTAGTTGAAGTTACTAGTACTTGTTGATTTTACATTTGCGGCTTGACATTTTGACAACTGGAACTTAGTGTTTTTTCTTTTTTTTTAACACTGACAGAGTTTGACGTTGACAACAACATCATCCGTCACATATGTACATGTCATGCTAAAATGAAAGAGGGAGACAAAAAAGATAGAGGGATAAAAAATGCACCTAGCATTTTAAAAGCAAGCATCTGGGCACATTTTGGATTTTATGAACATACTGGAAAGCACGAATTGGACAAGACACACGTGGTTTTTAAAGCCTGTCACACAAAAATTAAATACCTAGGGAATACTACTAACTTGAGAAATCACGTTAGACGTTTTCACTCTGAGATGCTAACCCCTGCCGCTGCCGCCAGTGCCACTGCCAAGGAAATAACAAGACTAGCTGAAGCTCATCAGCCAAGAATTGATGCAATGCTGTCAACTTTGCCACCCAACTCTGAAAAAGGGAAGAGAATAACCAAAGCTGTGGCAACTTTCATAGCGAAGTACCTACGGCCTTACTCTGTTGTGGAAAACCTTGGGTTTCGCAACCTGTTGAAGACACTAGAGCCACGTTATAAGATCCCATCACGCAATCACTTAACAGAAAACGTTATACCTGCACTCTACCACGAAACAAAAGCTCAGGTAATTGCATCAATGAGCCAAGCCAGTCGAGTCGCACTAACGTGTGATTTATGGACTTCAGTCACGACGGAGTCTTATGTAACAGTAACTGCACATTACGTTAGCAAGGACTGGAAGATCTTGTCGCTTGTGCTGCAAACGAGAGCAGTTTATGAGTCTGACACGGGTTCTCATCTGGCGGAGCTACTGTCTCGTGTCGTGGAAGAATGGCAGCTGTCCGATAAATCTGTAGTGCTTGTGACCGACAATGCGTCGAACATGATTGTTGCTGCTCAATTTGGAAAATTCCCTCATGTAAAATGCTTCGCCCATACACTGAATCTCGCATCCTAGCGGGCGCTGAAAGTGGCCACGCTCTCCAGGCTTTTAGGCAGAGTGCGACGAATATCAACATTTTTTCACCGCAGCACTACAGCAAACCACTGTCTGAAAGAAAAACAGAAATGTCTTGGCCTGAAGAATCATAAGCTGATAACTGATGTGACAACAAAGTGGAACAGCTCATATGACATGGTCGAGAGGTTCCTAGAACAGCAACCTACAATCTGTGCCACATTGTTGTCTCCAGAAGTCAGAAAAAGTGAGTCAGATCTCTGCACTCTCAACGAAACAGATGTGTCAAATGCAGAGGATGCTGTGAGTGCATTAAAGCCAATGAAAGATGCAACCACACTGATGTCAGAAGAGCGCAATCCAACTGTTTCTCTCATTGCCCCTCTAAATGCACAACTGCTCCAGAACATGACAGACACCATGGGAGACACACCCATGAGATCAAGGATGCCATCAAAACAGATCTCCTGAAGAGGTACAGCAGTGAGGCAGAGAAGAAGATACTTTATACAGCCTCTGCCCTGGATCCTCGTTTTAAGGGACTGCCTTTTATTCTCACAGAGGAGGAGAGATTGGAGATATACAGAGGAGTGACTGAGGAGGCTGCATCCTTGGAGGTAATTTTAATTGCATCATGTTTCTTGAAAAATGTATAAATTGAAAACAAACATATAACATACCATCCATACAAATTACAAAATAGGCTTAGCTAGCAGTAGCTTGATTAGTAGCTAGTTTAATGAGTACAAGGTTTATTATATAAGTCAGTTTGAAAACGCCACAGTCAGTCAACTTTCCTCCTCCTCCGTCCACTCCTGAGTCCTTCCTAATAGATGTGAGCTGTTGCATGCATTTATTTATGCATTACTGTCTCTCTGAGCACACACATAGCATTAGCTGGCTGGCTGCTCGAGGTAATAATGAATGCTATTTTTTCTATTCTTTTGTTCAAACACAGATTGAGTGTACTAGTACAGTTACATCTAGGAGGACAAACGTGGATGAAGTGCCACTGCCTGAGGGAAAAGAAACTCTGGAAGAAGAATCACCCATCGAGGAGGATAACCCTTCTCCTCCCAAAAGAAAGTCCACATCGCTGCTCATGACTTTGCTGGGACAGTCTTTCACTGACACTGAAGGTACAATAGAACCCAAGACCCCCTATGCCAAGGCTGAAGAGGAAATAGAGAAATATTGTAAATCCCCATCTCTGCCTCTCACTGAAGACCCTTTGAAATGGTGGCATGTACATGAGGTCATATTTCCCCTCCTCTCTCATTTGTCAAAGCGATACTTGTGTATCCCAGGTACAAGCGTGTCTGCAGAGCGGGTTTTCTCCACTGCAGGAGATGTGGTAACGGCAAAAAGAAGCACCCTCAAACCAGAGCATGTGGATCAACTAGTGTTCTTACAGAAAAACCTACATATTCCATAATTCTGAGTAGTGATTCAGGTTTATAATATTAATATTTAATGTTTTTTGGCACATCCAGAACCCAGTGCAGACTACTGTTAAGTTATTTTATATTTGTTACTGTTATATTGCTTATAGCTTTTTGAAAAATGAAGCT
Source organism: Bombina bombina (assembly GCF_027579735.1). Classification (NCBI taxonomy): domain Eukaryota; kingdom Metazoa; phylum Chordata; class Amphibia; order Anura; family Bombinatoridae; genus Bombina; species Bombina bombina. The sequence goes on along the minus strand of NC_069502.1, from coordinate 665,815,616 downwards.
TAAAACCTTGAGTAAATCTTTGTTGGATCACAAAATATACTAGTACACTACACGACACGACCGACCACGTCACTCTGTCACAGTCTACACACACACACAATACAAAAGAAACAACACACAACTGCACACACCTCATGTGTGCGTGTCAGTGTCACCCTTCACCATGATTCACTCTTTTTATGATGTTTGGTTTTTTTTGGTATTGTTTGACTGTGTGTGACTGTGACTGTGTGTGTGTTGTGTAACAATATATTTGTGATCCCATAAAGATAATCAAAGTTATTAAATCTAGTAGTTCAATGCTACTTGTTGTATAATGTCTATTACTACTTCTAGTGTTACTGTGATGTTTGCCAATCAGGAAGTGCTCTGTTTTGTAGATGTTGTGCTATTGTTTACAGCACACCCCTGTATTGTTTGCAATGCAGTGAGTGCATAGTGCATAAGGGATTATTAATATTATTCACACTAAAAATTGTCTATTTTAAATAGACCCTTTAAGAAAGATATCATATGTTTTTGTTTATGATCCCAATCCCAAATGCCATCCCACCCACTCCCAGGCAGATCTGTAGGGGTTAACCTAATATAACCAACCAGTTAACAATAACAATGTGTGTACTGTCTGTCTTTATGAGTGTGTGAGTGTGACTGTGAGTGAGTGAGTGCCAGTTTGAAAAGTTTGTATGTATCTATGAGTGTGTGTGAGATGAGTGTATTAACTGCCTTTGAATGTTTTTGTTTGTATGTGATTGTGTGTCTGTCCCAGTGTCTAAGTGTCTAGTATGAGTGTGAGTGTGACTGTGGCTGACTGGCTGTGGTGCCTTTGAATGTTTTTGTTTGTGTGTGTGTCCCACTGTGTCTCTAGTGTCTGAGTGTCTAGTGAGTGTGACTGTCTAACTGTCTATGAGTGCACTATGCAGAGAGTGAGACTGAAGCCAAACCACTATAGGGGAAGGAAAAGCCTTGAGTAAACCTTGAGTAAATCTTTATTGGATCACAAATATACTGTACACTACAGACAGTACAGCACACACACAGTGCCACACACAACAGCACAATACAAAAATAAAGCACACACACCTCAGGTGAGTGGCGTGCCACCCTTTCTTCACCATGATTTACTCCTTGATGTCTGTGTCCTTTTTTATGTATTGTTTGTTTGTGTGTGACTGCTGTGTACTGTTCAGTGACAGACTCAGTCACTGTTCAGTTGTGTGTAGTACTGCTTTAACAGTAACTAATAACTAACTAATTATATTTGTGATCCCATAAAGATAATATAATCATCAAGAAGAAACTGTAGTTATAGTAGTTCAGTTCAATGCTACTTGTTTTAAATGTCTCTCTCTCTAGTAGTATTGTAAGTCTGTAACTGTGTAAACTAATTGTATATGTCACAATCACATGTGTGTTGTGTGCACACTCTGTGCTGTGTGTTGTGTTCCAGATTCTTCACGTGATGTTTGTTTGCCACAAATTGACAGTCATGAAGGCACAGTGGACTGCACCTGTAATTTTGTACCTATAAGGGATTTATGTTTTGTTTTCTGAGGACAATTTTCACACAAATAAGGTATTATGGTGGTAACTTAAGCTTAACCTATCTATTTTGGTTTTAATTTAATGTCTATTATTATATTATTATACTAAGTAAGTAAAGAAATTAAATTAAAACCAACATAGATAGGTTAGACATTTATTTGTTGTTCATGTTTCTTTACAAGTGTATAGTGTACTACTTACTATATATAATATATACATTTAAATATTTTCTTTTATTGAAGAAGTACACTGTGAGCACTGCACTTTTTACACTACGTACTCTGTAACTACAGTTTGATGCCATAATATTGTTTCCAAACCAATACAACAATTGCCATTTAGTATTTACTGTTCTATAAACTGTTGTTGTCTGCTGTGTTCAGACTTTGCCACAGGAAGAGTGTCCTTTTTTGAGCTATTTTTGAGTTTATTTCAATACTTTGACTGCTTGAATTTTTTTTTCTAAAAAATTTAAAAATTGGGCAGAAATAGTGCAGTAATCGTGATGCATCGCGATGCATCGCGATGCATCGTAGAATCGAATCGTATTGAATCGTTACGATGATAATCGTAATCGAATCGAATCGTGAGACAGGTGAAGATGCGCAGCTCTAATGTATATATATATATATATATATATATATATATATATATATATATATATATATATATATATATATATTACACATTTTGTTACCATTGTTACCATAATGTTACTTAGGGCATAATGATATTTATTCTTTATTGTCTAATTAAACATGACCATACAGTATAATTCTTTCTGGTATATTATCACCTATATCTGTACACATCATTGGTGTTTAATTATTGGAAAATGTAGTATGAGCATATACTAATTGATGCTTTTTGCAAACAAGTGCACATAGGGTTAAGTGCCGTTGGTATACTATTACTAATGCATATAGGTCACATGTGTATTATAATTAACCAATAGATTCACAGATTTGTTTTTAAATAACAGATGTCTACCACATTAAGGCACATCTATGAATAAGGCTACCAAGCCGAAACATGTCAGGCGTGCTCTGGCTGTTGTATTTGTGTGTTTTTATTGTGACCAATCAAGAGGATATGTTTTAATTGTCCTGGAGGGTGCCGGTTTCTTCTTTTTTGAACTGTATTATTCACTCCATTTTACCTGGCACCTACTATTGGACTTTAACTTTTGGATCCTGGCTTTGTTCCTGATTGGCTTTCTGAGGTCAGGTATAAGTGATTGATCTATCACAGCCCACTCTCCATACACCTGGTACAACGGAGGTTCAAGCGTTCAAACGTTAAGCAGTTTACACTATACGCTGCCTATAGTGTTACTGGATTGGAGAAGCATGACAACAAAGGCCTTGCGGACCCCAGAGGCATGAGGACACGGGAACGGAGTTTGTTAGTTGTACCCAGACGATCGGTGAGGAACTGGTCATCCGGGTGGTAAGCTGAGCAGAGTTGTTTCCCAACAAGTCTGCATGTGCAGAATACTGGGGAGTCTGTGACCGAAGTGCTATACGGAACGCTTAGTTCTTCATATTCAGTTTGTGTTAAACTTACGTTGAGGATTTTCCTTTATTAAGCGCTCAAATTGTTGGTGCATGCTGTATTGGGCCACTGCACAAGTGCATCTAAGAAGTGTCTACGGTCGGGCTGGAGCTGAGCTTTTCAGTGTTTGTCTTTTTTTCTTTGATACATGTGTGTGTGTGTGTGTATGTGTACGTATGTGTATGTGTGTGTATGTATGAAGTTTTTTTAAAAAAAATACCTTCTATTAAAATAGTATAGCAGAAAAATAAATGAAGAACTCCACTACCTGTGCACCATCAGCTTCACGTTCAAGCGGCATCTGTGTGCAAACCATATGCAAAGTCCTTATAAAATGCCTGTTTTCCTATAGTTTTTCACATGGAAATCCAAACTGAGTGTACGAAAAACATATTTTACTGTTCACATTAATATTTGTGGCAGCCAAACTATTTCAAATGTCTGTGCTTCTAATTATATTGAAAAGAAAAGGAATTGAGTATTTTGAGGCTTTCTTGTAAACCTTAATGGATTAGAATAGAGCCATTAAATATTTGGAAGAAAACTCATCAAACCCCACGGATAGAAATGCACAATAAGGATTTCATGTATTTATAATATACTTCTCACAGTGATTTCAATGAACACCATAAATCTCTATCAATTGAAAATGTCCGTACTGAAAAAAGAAATGTTCAGTGCAAATGATTTGTGTTTAGGAAAAATAATCTATCATTGACTGTCTGGACAATTTTTGTCACTTGAGAATATCTTTATCAACCGTAATGGTTTTATCCATCTTATAACTGACCGAATTGTCAAAACTACTGAGAATTCACCTAGTAGCACAAATAAAATATATATGGATGGTTTTTTTCTTCTTCATTGAAGTGGTTGAATAAATATTTCTGTTGAAATGAATTTGAATTTTAATTTATAGACCCAATGTTAGTATTTGGGCATCAACTATAACATTTGAATATTTAGGGGGGAAAAGTATTGATTCTGAAACAAAACACTATAACAAGGAGAAGCATTTAGGATACAAAAATACCTCAGTAATAAACTCTTGCCAATCCTCATATATTCAGTGAAAATTATTTATAAGAAAACTTTGGAAATAACATTTTTGCATAGCAAACTCTTATGGCCCCATATTTTAGTCTGAAAGGTTTGCCATATAAAAACAAAGTACAAAACAAAGATATCCAATTGAGAAAATGAAGCAATATTGTTGTGCTGCCTATAACTGTATGTATTTATAAAAAAAAAATCATATTAACCTCTGCTGATTTTTTCTTTAAAGGGACATAAATCTTATATGCTTAATCACTTGAAAGTGTGTGCAGAATAACTGGAAAAACTGACAAGGACTGTTTATTACGCATACTTACCAAGGCTTGCTTATCTGTTTGCTGACATCGCCTGGCTTGCTATTGCATAAAATTAACCTCTTTCCTTCAGCTGGATTAATTGGTAGCTACCATTGCAAGACTCTATCTGTTTTTTGGACAGGTTTTTCATATTTGGTCTATTGTACTCTATCAAGGGGAAGATATACAGTATTGTATTTTATTTTTTGTTTTCAGTGTTAACCATTTTTTTGATCGCTCATTAGGGGATTAATAAAGTATAAATTATATCTTGCATTCAGTCTCCGGCTCTATTTACTTGATCTATGATTGTCATTATGTTTACTGTTGCTTAATGGGCAAGTGCTGGTTAAAGGTATAGCTACACTTTTTCTTACATTTTTTTAAATATATATATATATATATATATATATATATATATATATATATATATATATATATATATATATAGTGGGGCAAAAAAGTATTTAGTCAGCCGCCAATTGCACAAGTTCTCCCACTTAAGAAGATGAGAGAGGCCTGTAATTTTCATATAGGTATACCTCAACTATGAAAGACAAAATGTGGAAACAAATCCAGACAATCACGTTTTCTGATTTGGAAAGAATCTATTTGCATATTATGGTGGAAAATAAGTATTTGGTCAATATCAAAAGTTCATCTCAATACTTTGTTATATATCCTTTGTTGGCAATGACAGAGGTCAAACGTTTTTTGTAAGTCTTCACAAGGTTGTCACACACTGTTGCTGGTATATTGGCCCATTCCTGCATGCAGATCTCCTCTAGAGCAGTGATGTTTTGGGGCTGTCGCTGGGCAACACGTACTTTCAACTCCCTCCAAAGGTTTTCTATGGGGTTGAGATCTGGAGACTGGCTAGGCCACTCCAGGACCTTGAAATGCTTCTTATGAAGTCACTCCTTTGTTGCCCGGGCGGTGTGTTTGGGATCATTGTCATGCTGAAAGACCCAGCCACGTTTCATCTTCAATGCCCTTGCTGATGGAAGGAAGTTTGCACTCAAAATCTCATGATACATGGCCCCATTCATTCTTTCATGTACACGGATCAGTCGTCCTGTTCCTTTTGCAGAGAAACAGCCCCAAAGCATGATGTTGCCACCCCCATGCTTCACAGTAGGTATGGTGTTCTTTGGTTGCAACTCAGCATTCTCTCTCCTCCAAACACAATGAGTTGTGTTTCTACCAAACAGTTCTACAATGGTTTCATCTGACCATATGACATTATCCCAATCCACTTCTGGATCATCCAAATGCTCTCTAGCATACTTCAGACGGGTCTGGACATGTACTGGCTTAAGCAGGGGGACACGTCTGAAACTGCAGGATCTGAGTCCCTGGTGGTGTAGTGTGTTACTGATGGTAGCCTTTGTTACGTTGGTCCCAGCTCTCTGCAGGTCATTCACTAGTTCCCCCCATGTGGTTCTGGGATGTTTGCTCACCGTTCTTGTGATCATTTTGACCCGGGGTGAGATCTTGCGTGGAGCCCCAGATCGAGGGAGATTATCAGTGGTCTTGTATGTCTTCCATTTTCTAATTATTGCTCCCACAGTTGATTTTTTCACACCAGCCTGGTGCAGGTCTACAATTTTGTTTCTGGTGTCCTTCAACAGCTCTTTGGTCTTCACCATAGAGGTTGTGGACAGGTGTCTTTATACTGATAACAAGTTCAAACAGGTGCCATTAATACAGGTAATGAGTGGAGGACAGAGGAGCCTCTTAAAGAAGAAGATACAGGTCTGTGAGAGCCAGAAATCTTGATTGTTTGTAGGTGACCAAATACTTATTTTCCACCATAATATGCAAATAAATTCTTTCCAAATCAGACAATGTGATTGTCTGGATTTGTTTCCACATTTTGTCTCTTATAGTTGAGGTATACCTATGATGAAAATTACATGCCTCTCTCATCTTCTTAAGTGGGAGAACTTGCACAATTGGTGGCTGACTAAATACTTTTTTGCCCCACTGTATATGTGTATGAATATATATATATATATATATATATATATATATATATATATATATATATATATATATATATATATATATATATATATATATATATATATATATATATATATATATATATATGTGTGTGTGTGTGAAAAATATTTTCACAATCTGAAAAGCTCTCTCTGAGCAATCACAGCAGCAGCATGATAGGCACTGCGGGAGATGTAGATGATCTCCTTGTGCCAAGTAGTCAGGGAGAAGAGGGAAGTACTGAGTAGGTTCCCCAGTATCTGTATTGGGTGATGGGGATATTATTGCGACTCCTAGCATGTCTGCTATAGCCTTCACTCTGGACCAGAAGGAACTTGATTACAAGCCTGAGGAGATGATGGAGAAGCAAGAGATTCCACCACAGAGTCCATGTGCTACAGGCAGCAGCACAATTTCCTCCCTACTTTTAAGCCATCCTTCTGTATTTCTCTCTCCCTCCATGAACACCACCATCCCCTGTTGTAGAGCAGCCTATTCTTACAACAGCCTCCCCCACCAAGTAAACATGAAGAGAAAATACCTTGCACTGAGGAGGTAATCCGGTATTAAAAAAAAACTTATAATTTTATTGAAGAAATCTTATAAGACATGTCAGATGTGCAGGGTTACAAAGACTGACTACCATGATGTGTTTTGTGCTGCAATAGCGCTTCATCATAGGTGACAGGTATCTCTCCTAAATGCCCATTTATACCCACAGTGACCAATTACCTTAAAGGGGCTGGAAAACTCCAAATAGCTGTCATTCATTTTTAAAGGCAACCTGTAATCTCAGTAAGTACTAGAATCACTGGCTGGTAGTCAGAACAGTCAGCAGACTCATGTATCACTTTCAATGTCACAACATGACGTGTTCAGCATACCCTCAAGGATTTTAGTGGTTCTCTCTATGGTGATGTTCAGGCAGCAGTTGAGAAAAATAACCCTTGTTACAGGTCAGCTGGGAGCTGTCTATGGTGTGTTCCTTTGCCATTTTGGCAGAGAGCCTTTTAAGCAGTTAATGGAAGCACTACCACCTCCCTTCCAGAGGTGTAACTAGAATCCACAGGGCCTAGGTGCAAGAATCTAAGAAGGGCCACACCCCCCTACCTCCCCCCAAAAAATGAGAATTTGATACATATATTTTTTTATTTTATTTTTACATTTAACGCAGAATAAAAAAATGTGAATCAGATTACATGTCTGCAAAAGGAGGTACCCTGTGCCAGTCTGTGAGATGGTCTGACCCCCTATTGCTGTATATAGTGACACTGTTTAACCCACCAGTACTGTATATAGTGAGTTAGTGACACAGCCTGGCTGGCCTGACCCTACCTACCCCAGTACTTTATAGAGTGACCACAGTAGTTTGTGACATGGTCCAGCCCCCCGTACTGTATATAGTAGTACTGTATAGTGACACTGTTTAACCCCAGCCCCCCCATGCTGTATTAACAAGGTCTGTAATTTGCTGGTTCCACAAACATACACACACAAACACACACACACATACATGCATAAATACACACACAGTCACATACATACATACACACACACAGACACAAAAACACCAATGAGTTAAACAGAAACACTAACCCCTGTAATCAGAGACTCTAGTGAGGCATCATGTTACACTCAAATGCAGGCAGTGGCAGGTCAACATTTTTTTTTTTTTTTAAAGCTGGGCCCCCACCCTCAGGGGACCAGTCGCAGTTGCGACCTCTGCACCCCCTGCACCCTTCACACAGCACTTTCAGCAAGAGCATAGTCCCCTCAATCTACTGTTTCTGCGTTACAGAAGAGTTGGTGAAGGCTGTTGGACAGTCAGTACACTTTACCATAAACTTATGGAGTGCTTCTAGTGGCAATCATGCCTTCCTTTTCCTGACGGCACACAGTTTTAAACAACTTCAAAATTTATTTTTATAATCAAATTTGCTTTGTTCTCTTGGCATTTTTATGTCGAAAACTAAACCTAGGTAGGCTCATCTGCTAATTTATAAGCCCTTGAAGGTCACCTCTTATCTCATTGAATTTTGACAGTATTTTATATAGCTAGACTGTGCTAGTTCATGTGTGCCATATAGTTACATTGTGCTCACTCCCGTGGATTTAGTTAGCACTGATTAGCTAAAATGGAAGTCTGTCAAAAGGACTAATATAAGGGGGGTAGTCTGCAGAGGCTTAGATACAAGGTAGTCAAAGAGGTAAAAAGTGTATTTATATAAAAGTGTTTGTTATGCAAAACTGAGGAATGGGTAATAAATGGATTACCTATCATTTTAAACAATACAAATTCTGGAGTAGAGTGTCCCTTTAAGGGGAAAATGGCTCTCCAAACTGATAACCTGCCAACTTGAAGGGAGGGAGTGTGCCTGGTGGCACAAGAAACGCGTCAGTTCTATTTGGTATGACCTATTACTTGGACTTAATGTAAATTATTTGTATACAATAAATATACTTTTATCTGCAACTGAGGATGTGTCTGCAACATTTTTCTATTTGATATATTAACTTGAAGGGACAAACTTATTTGCAGGGAGCAGGAAGCAGATATATATATATATTTTCATCACCTACCAGTAGTTAAAACAGCACAACACTGCTGAGTGGAACAGCTGCATTTTGGTTAGAGGCAGTATACTGTTAAGTGGGACCCACTGAAGCCCCCACTTCAAGAAAGGTAAATACAAGTACCTCAGACTCGGTAAAGGTTTATCTTTTGTGAACCTCCTTTTCCCTCCTACAGAAGAACCTCTGAACTATTAGGATGACAAAAGGATTGTGTGGTCTGCCCTAGCTAAAATAGCTCAGGAGCTCTTCTGTTGTCCTCCAACCCTGTACAAAGTGAGTGAGTTAGTGTTTTCATTAAAGGGACATTGTACACTAAAATTTTTTTGCATAAATGTTTTGTTGATCTAAAATGTATAGTGTTGCTAATTTTTTGGATAACATTGTGCTGATTTTTATACTGCTAACCAAGCCCACAGAGTCAGATGTATACATATGTTTAAAGACTCATGCTGGCTTCTGTTTATGTTATCAGTCTTTTCATATGCAGGAAAGGGGGGGAAGGGAGTTTCTGCTCTTCTTGTTTTCCCAACCCCTTTCACTGGGTGTCCCAGGCTAGCTCCATCAACAGTGTTAAAGTAAGAGCTTCTAAGTAAGTTTTTAAAATACTGGATTTTTAGATTAGCATTAGCAGAAAATTGGTGTACGCTGTCCCTTTAACTGGCAATATACTAAGCCCTTAGAGTTTAAAAAAGTCACTGCAGCTCATGGAGCAAATGGCATTTTTCACTGATTGATTTATTTTCCCAATTATTGATTTTAAAATGTTTTCCACTCCTGCTCCTGCCCTTCCTGCTCTGTGGTGGTCTTCATCAGGGAACTTCTAGCTGTTGTGTCCAAGGAGTTCTAGACACATGTTTGTCCTCCTCCTCCGTTGAAGGCAATACTTTTATAGAGAAAACAGAGCACAAAGAGGATTCAAGTGCAGGTTTATTAGGCAACAAATACACGCAAATAAAAATGTACTTACAAGAAGTGCATAGTTAAAACACATTAAGTGATAAAACTGGATCCATACGGAACTATGCTGAGTGTTTCTGACTTATAAAGCCATGTACGTCAGACTCCACCCCCAGAGTAGTGTCCATCATGTAGCCACTATTGGTTTTCCGTGAGCTAATCAGAGTAAACGTTTCAGCGGGTGTGTGTGGTAATAGCGTGGAGTAAAAAATTACATGCTGGTGAAAATGCATTTACGGATCTGACAATATAAGCTGTTTATAATACAAAGGGGAATCCATCTAAACTAACATTCTACCTGTAACTTAATATAAAGAAATGCATTAATTACACTTAGAAAATACTTAGCAACCAGCCATTAAAGACTTTTGGAAAAATTTAAAAATATAAACATAATATTTTGAAAATTGCATAAATTTGATTAAACTAAACAAAATATTTAAAAATCATTAATATAAGAATTTCAGTATAAATATGGTATAAAACCGTTAGACCCTACAAGGAGATGAATATACTATACAGAGATGATCTAAGGATGACCAAAGTCGGTTCTTAACACATAGAACAAATAATTAAAAAAAAAATTAAAAAAACATTTTTGCCATCATCCAGAGTGCATTTTTTTATAGGGACCATGAAACATTACAATTGATGACATTTCATTATCTTAATCAAATCCCTATTCTGGATGAGATACTTTATACTATACTAGAATGGATATTGTTTGTAATGATAATACACCTAAACCTATTTGTAACCTAAAAAACACTAATACAAGTTCTATATTGATGGAATAATTGGATAAAAGTTATAGAGCACTATGCCACTTTTGTATAGTGAATTAGGACTAGATATTTTTAATAAGTCATGAAATACAAATAAATAATATGAAAATATTATAAAAATTTAGCAGACAATATATGCTATTATCTGTTGAACCAGTCCTATTTTAGCTGGAATATATTACAAAGTGGGTAGTATTATGTTGTAAACTACATCATCTTGATCGTAATACATCACATATAAGCTGCCACTAGTGATGTCGCGAACCTAAAAATTTGGGTTTGCGAACGTTGAACTTCCACAACTGTTCGCAAACGGGCGAACCGGGTGAACTGCCATAGACTTCAATAGGCAGGCGAACTTTAAAACCCACAGGGACTCTTTCTGGCCACAATAGTGATGGAAAAATTGTTTCAAGGGGACTAACACCTGGACTGTGGCATGCCGGAGGGGGATCCATGGCAATACTCCCATGGAAAATTACATAGTTGATGCAGAGTCTGGTTTTAAACCAAAAAGGGCATAAATCACCTAACATTCCTAAATTGTTTGGAATAACGTGCTTTAAAACATCAGGTATGATGTTGTATCGATCAGGTAGTGTAAGGGTTACGCCCGCTTCACAGTGACAGACCAAACTCCCCGTTTAAAGGGACAGTCTACACCAGAATTTTTATTGTTTTAAAAGATAGATAATCCCTTTATTACCCATTTCCCAGATTTGCATAACTAACACATTTATAATAATATACTTTTAACCTCTGTGATTATCTTGTATCTAAGCCTCTGCAAACTGCCCCTTTTTTCAGTTCTTTTGACAGACTTGCAGTCTAGCCAATCAGTGCCTGCTCCCAGATAACTTCTTGTGCATGAGCACAGTGTTATCTATATGAAATACGTGAACTAACACCCTCTAGTGGTGAAAAACTGTTAAAATGCAATCTGAAAGAGGTGGGCTTCAAGGTCTAAGAAATTAGCATATGAACCTCCTAGGTTGAGCTTTCAACTAAGAATACCAAGAGAACAAAGCAAAATTGGTGAAAAAATAAATTTGAAAATTGTTTAAAATTACATGCTCTATCTGAATCATGAAAGTTTATTTTGGCCTAGACTGTCCCTTTAACGCACCGCAAACAACCGCAAACACTCCATTTGCACAACAGCAAACTCCCCATTTGCACAAGGTTGGATACCAAGCTAGCCATGTCCCGTTCCTTGTCCTCACCCGAAAGGTGACAACAAGCCCCCTGGGACGCCTGCTGTGTTTGGTCTTCCACCTCCTCAAAGCCACCTTCCTCCTCTGACTCCTCTTCTTCAGACTCCTCTCTCTGCGTTGCCTCTCTCTGCGTTATTATAAGGTGTGTTAAGTAGTACTATTCCTATCAGTTTAATCCCTGTTACGTCCCCTATCAGGGGACGTATATATGGCATGGATTTTAGGAACTGGGAGATGGAAAAAGATGCTTGGTTGGTCCTCTTACTTCAAATTTGGGGCACTGCGCGTGCAATCTAATGTGCCACCAGATAGGGGTGGTGTGTTAAGTAGTACTATTCCTATCAATTTAATCCCTGTTATGTGCCTTTTTTTGGTTTGGTTTTTGAAGCCACAGTGCAGCACCAGAGGCCAGAAAAATTAGGTATTGTTGCAGCCGCTGCTGTAGCAGCGGCCAGAAAAATTGATGTTTGTTTCCCAGGCAGAAAGTGCCCTAAAACATTGCGGCTTGAACCCTAGTTGGTGGCGGATAAGTCACGCAAGTCATCCGGCATTCAGAGATCAAATACAGCAGCGTGTGGACCATTTTTAGCCCAAGGCAGCTCATCTCATCAGGCCTTTTTTAGTCAAATGTATCGCCCACTGTCAGTCCCTTCGGGATCCATCCCTCATTCATCTTAATAAAGGTGAGGTAATCTAGACTTTTTTGACCTAGGCGACTTCTCTTCTCAGTGACAATACCTCCTGCTGCACTGAAGGTCCTTTCTGACAGGACACTTGAAGCAGGGCAGGCCAGAAGTTCTATCGCAAATTGGGATAGCTCAGGCCACAGGTCAAGCCTGCACACCCAGTAGTCAAGGGGTTCATTGCTCCTCAGAGTGTCGATATCTGCAGTTAAGGCGAGGTAGTCTGCTACCTGTCGGTCGAGTTGTTCTCTGAGGGTGGACCCCAAAGGGCTGTGGTGATGCGTAGGACTTAAAAAACTCTGCATGTCCTTCATCAACAACACGTCTGTAAAGCGTCCTGTCCTTGCCGGCGTGATGGTGGGAGGAGGAGGAATACTTTTTAATTTATTTTGGAACTGCTGCATCCTTTCCAATTTGTGGTAATTCAGTAACATTTCAGGCACTTTATGCTTATACCGGGGGTCTAGTAACGTGGACACCCAGTACAGGTCTTTCTCCTTCAGCCTTTATATACGAGGGTCCCTCAACAGGCACAACAGCATGAAAGACCCCATTTGCACAAGGTTGGATGCAGAGCTACTCATGTCCCATTCCTCTTCCTCAGTGATCTCACTGAAGGTATCTTCTTCCCCCCAGCCACGTACAACACCACGGGTACCAGATAGGTGACAACGAGCACCCTGGGATGCCTGTTGTGGTTGGTCTTCCTCCTCCTCCTCAAAGCCACATTCCTCCTCTGACTTATCTTCCTCACAATCCTCTTCCAGCGTTGCCGCAGGTCCAGCAAGCGATGCTGATAAGGCTGTTTCTGGTGGTGATGGTGACCACAACTCTTCCTCTTCACGCTCATCTACGGCCTGATCCAGCAATCTTCGCAGGGCACGCTCCAGGAAGAAAGCAAATTGTATGATGTCACTGATGGTGCCTTCGGTGCAACTGACTAGGTTTGTCACCTCCTCAAAAGGACGCATGAGCCTACAGGCATTGCGCATGAGCATCCAGTAACGTGGCAAAAAAATTCCCAGCTCTGCAGAGGCTGTCCTAGCACCCCGGTCACACAAATAGTCGTTAACGGCTTTTTCTTGTTGGATCAGGCGGTCGAACATTAGGAGTGTTGAAATCCAATGTGTCGAGCTGTCGCAAATCAAGCGCCTCACTGGCATGTTGTTTCACCGCTGGATATCTGAAAAGTGCGCCATGGCCGTGTAGGAATGCCTCAAATGGCCACACACCTTCCTGGCCTGCTTCAGGACGTCCTGTAAGCCTGGGTACTTATGCACAAAGCGTTGTACGATCAGATTACACACATGTGCCGTGTGTCAACTTGCCCAAATTCAATGCCGCCACCAAATTTCTTCCGTTGTCACTAACCACTTTGCCGATCTCCAGTTGGTGTGGAGTCAGCCACTGATCCACCTGTGCATTCAGGGCAGACAGGAGTGCTGGTCCGGTGTGACTCTCTGCTTTCAGGCAAGTCAACCCCAAGACGGCGTGACACTGCCGTATCCAGGATGTGAATAGTACCTGGGGAGCTGGGGGGTGCTGTTGATGTGGAGCAAGACACATCAGCAGAAGAGGACTCAGCCAAGGAGGTTATGGAAGAGGATGGAGTAGGAGGAGTAGAGGAGGTGGCAGCAGGCCTGCCTGCAAGTCATGGCGGTGTCACCAACTCTTCTGCAGAGCCACGCATTCCATGCTTGGCAGCCGTCAGCAGGTTTACACAATGCGCAGTGTAGGTGATATACCTGCTCTGACCATGCTTTGCAGACCAGGTATCAGTGGTCAGATGGACCCTTGCCCCACCACTGTGTGCCAGACATGCCATTACTTCCTTTTGCACATTCGAGTACAGGTTGGGGATTGTCTTTTGTGCAAAGAAATTTCGGCCAGGTACCTTCCACTGCGGTGTCCCAATAGCTACAAATTTTTTGAACGCCTCAGACTCCACCAGCTTGTATGGTAAAAGCTGGCGGGCTAAGAGTTTATTCAAGCCAGCTGTCAGATGCCGGGCAAGGGGGTGACTTTGTGACATTGGCTTCTTACGCTCAAACATGTCCTTGACAGACACCTGACTGTGGGCAGATGAGCAGGAACTGCTCAAGGCGAGACACAGAGTGGTGGATGGTTGAGAGGGGGCAAGGAGGACAGCAGTGGTTGGCATGGCTGAAGATGCTGGACCAGGAGGAGGATGGTGGCTTTGAGTTTGTGTGCTGCTTGTACTCATGTGTTGATCCCATAGGCGTTTGTGATGTGTGATCATGTGCCTTCGCAAAGCAGTTGTACCTAGGTGGGTTGGACTTCCCACAACTCAGTTTCTTTTAGCACAGGTTGCAAATGGCATCGCTGTTGTCAGAGGCAGACACACAAAAAAAATGCCACACTGCTGAGCTCTGCAATGACGGCATTCTGGTGGTGGCAACAGCATGCGTTGATTGGCAAGCGGTCTGGCTGACCCCGGGTGCCGATGCATGCTGTCTGACTGTGCCACTAGCTCCCCCTCCTTCCAACTTGTCTCCTCCTCCTCTCTGTCTCCCCATATGAACTTTCCCCCCTCTTCTTCTTCTCTTCTAGCGGGCACCCACGTGACATCCACGGACGCATCGTCATCATCAACCGCTTCACTTGTATCTGACAAGTCAACAAAGGAAGCAGCAGCGGGTACAACATCATCATCATCACACCGTACGTCCATGTGTGTAATGCTGCCTGACTGAGACATATCCCTGTTATCTACATCCTCTGCCAATAATGGTTGCGCATCACTAATACTCATTTCTTCCAACTGATGTGTAAATAACTCCTCTGACAGATCAAGTGAAGCGGCTGTGGTGCTAGTGTTGGTGGTGGCAGCAGGCGGGCGAGTGGTAACTTGAGAGGTGCCCCGAAGATAAGCTGGAGGAGGATGGTGCGTCAAGGTTCTGAGCGGAAGCTGTAGAAGATTGGGTGTCCTGTGTTAGCCAGTCAACTATGTCCTCAGAAATGTTCGAGTTTGGGGTACGTGGCCTCTGAACACTGGGCATAATTCTAGGGCCAAAGGGAATCACAGCACCACGAACACGACAGAGCCTGCCTCTGCCTGTCATTTTTTTTTTTAGATTAGTGGTACTATGCGTGCAAGCTACTGTGACAACAGATATGAGTGGCACTGTGCACTGGCAGAAGTTGGCAGAGTAGACGCTGTAGGCCTGACACACACGCTTGCAGACAACTAACTGCTATTCAATCTATTACAGTCCAATTTTTTTTTTTTTTTTTAAATGTACACTACTGTTACACCAGATATGAGTTGCACTGGTGTGACACTGTGCCCTGGCAGGCAGGCAGGCACTGAAACGCACACGTGTGAAGGAAACTGACTGCTATTATTTAACACAGTCCAAAAAGTGTTGTTTTTTTTTAAATCTACACTACTGTTACAACAGATATGAGTTGCACTGGGGTGACACTGTGCCCTGGCAGGCAGGCACTGAAACGCACACATGTGAAGGAAACTGACTGCTATTATTTAACACAGTCAAAAAACTGTTGTTTTTTTTTAAATCTACACTACTGTTACACCAGATATGAGTTGCATTGGGGTGACACTGTGCCCTGGCAGGCAGACACTGAAACGCACACATGTGAAGGAAACTGACTGGTATTATTTAACACAGTCCAAAAAGTGTTTTTTTTTTTAAATCTACACTACTGTTACACCAGATATGAGTTGCACTGGGGTGACACTGTGCCCTGGCAGGCAGACACTGAAACGCACATATGTGAAGGAAACTGACTGCTATTATTTAACACAGTCAAAAAAGTGTTGTTTTTTTTAAATCTACACTACTGTTACACCACATATGAGTTGCACTGGGGTGACACTGTGACCTGGCAGGCAGGCACTTAAACGCACACGTGTGAAGGAATGACTGCTATTATTTAACACAGTCAAAAAAGTTTTTTTTTTTTTTTAAATCTACACTACTGTTACACCAGATATGAGTTGCATTGGGGTGACACTGTGCCCTGGCAGGCAGACACTGAAACGCACACATGTGAAGGAAACTGACTGCTATTATTTAACACAGTCAAAAAAGTTTTTTTTTTTTTTTAAATCTACACTACTGTTACACCAGATATGAGTTGCATTGGGGTGACACTGTGCCCTGGCAGGCAGACACTGAAACGCACACATGTGAAGGAAACTGACTGGTATTATTTAACACAGTCCAAAAAGTGTTTTTTTTTTTAAATCTACACTACTGTTACACCAGATATGAGTTGCACTGGGGTGACACTGTGCCCTGGCAGGCAGACACTGAAACGCACATATGTGAAGGAAACTAACTGCTATTATTTAACACAGTCAAAAAAGTGTTGTTTTTTTTAAATCTACACTACTGTTACACCACATATGAGTTGCACTGGGGTGACACTGTGCCCTGGCAGGCAGGCACTTAAACGCACACGTGTGAAGGAAACTGACTGCTATTATTTAACACAGTCAAAAAACTGTTGTTTTTTTTAAATCTACACTACTGTTACACCAGATATGAGTTGCATTGGGGTGACACTGTGCCCTGGCAGGCAGACACTGAAATGCACACATGTGAAGGAAACTGACTGCTATTATTTAACACAGTCCAAAAAGTGTTGTTTTTTTTAAATCTACACTACTGTTACACCAGATATGAGTTGCACTGGGGTGACACTGTGCCCTGGCAGGCAGGCACTGAAACGCACACGTGTGAAGGAAACTGACTGCTATTATTTAACACAGTCAAAAAAGTGTTTTGTTTTTTTTTTAAATCTACACTACTGTTACACCAGATATGAGTTGCATTGGGGTGACACTGTGCCCTGGCAGGCAGACACTGAAACGCACACATGTGAAGGAAACTGACTGATATTATTTAACACAGTCAAAAAAGTTTTTATTTTTTATTTAAATCTACACTACTGTTACACCAGATATGAGTTGCATTGGGGTGACACTGTGCCCTGGCAGGCAGACACTGAAACGCACATATGTGAAGGAAACTGACTGCTATTATTTAACACAGTCAAAAAAGTGTTGTTTTTTTTAAATCTACACTACTGTTACACCACATATGAGTTGCACTGGGGTGACACTGTGACCTGGCAGGCAGGCACTTAAACGCACACATGTGAAGGAAACTGACTGCTATTATTTAACACAGTCAAAAAAAGTGTTTTTTTTTTTTTAAATCTACACTACTGTTACACCAAATATGAGTTGCACTGGGGTGACACTGTGCCCTGACAGGCAGGCACTTAAACGCACACGTGTGAAGGAAACTGACTGCTATTATTTAACACAGTCAAAAAAGTGTTGTTTTTTTTAAATCTACACTACTGTTACACCACATATGAGTTGTACTGGGGTGACACTGTGCCCTGGCAGGCAGGCACTTAAACGCACACGTGTGAAGGAAACTGACTGCTATTATTTAACACAGTCAAAAAAGTGTTGTTTTTTTTAAATCTACACTACTGTTACACCAGATATGAGTTGCACTGGTGTGACACTGTGCCCTGGCAGGCACTGAAACGCACACGTGTGAAGGAAACTGACTGCTATTATTTCACAGTCAAAAAAGTGTTGTTTTTTTTAAATCTACACTACTGTTACACCACATATGAGTTGCACTGGGGTGACACTGTGCCCTGGCAGGCAGGCAGGCACTTAAACGCACACGTGTGAAAGAAACTGACTGCTATTATTTAACACAGTCAAAAAAGTTTTGTTTTTTTCAAAAATCTACACTACTGTTACACCAGATATGAGTGGTGGCACTGGGCACAGTATACGCTGTGAGCCTGACACACGCTGGCAGGCAACTGCAATTAGATTACACAGGGGGTGCTGTCCTTACAGCAGAGATCAGATGAGTCCTTCAGGACTGTAGTGGACACTGAATACACTAGCCTAGTGATCGATTTCCCTATTCAATCAGCAGCAGCTACACTGTCCCTCCTCTCTCTAAGGATGCAGCTTACAAATGAATCTAAAATGGATGCTGTCCAGGAGGTAGGAGGGTCTGGGAAGGAGGGTCTGCTGCTGATTGGCTGGAATGTGTCTGCTTACTGTGAGGTACAGGGTCAAAGTATTACTCAATGATGACGAATAGGGGGCAGATCGAACATCGCATATGTTCACCTGCCGCTGCGAACACGAACATGCTATGTTTGCCGGGAACTATTCGCCGGCGAACTATTCAAGACATCACTAGCTGCCACATCAATATCAATGTCCATACCTAAAGGATATAAACTTTTTAATTTGTAGATCTAGTAGGTCTCGACCTTTAAAATGCTCCCTCATGATATGAAGTAGTAAATCTAATACATTGGCTATCTTTCCCTTTATCACTGATAAGTTTATTATTGGTCGTATTGAGTTGTTTAGGCTGTATAAGTTTATTTCTATCACTTAGTTGTGCCTTATTACATGCTTCTCTGATTTTACCTTTATCATAACCCTTGAGAGAAATTTATTTTCTAAAATGTTTGCTTCATCTTCGAAGTTGCTCATATAAGTACAATTTCTCTTAATTCAGAGAAACTGGCTATATGGCACATTGTTTATCCAACATTTCTTGTGGGCACTAGATGCCTCTACATAGCCGTTCCTTTCGGCCAGTTTCCTAAAGATTTTAACTACAATAGTGTTTTGCTCATTGAACAGTATTAGATCTAAAAACTCTATCGAGGTACAGGATGATTGCTTCATGAATTTAAGATTATACATATTTGTATTCATATGAAGAACAAAATCATCTAGTAAATTGAAGTCACCTTGACATAAAATAATTAGGTCATCTATTTATAGACCATATTTCCGGATATTGCTAGAGAAGGGATTATTGTTCCAGATATGTTTGTTTTCAAGAGTTTACATACAAGTTGGCATAAGATGGGGCAAACGCTGTCCCCATCGCTGTGCCTCTTGTCTGCAAATAGTACTTCCCCTCGAAAACAAAATAATTATGTGTAAGTACAAAGTTGATGCTATCCAACAGGAATTGCATATGTATATCTGGAATAATCCATTTAGATAATTCCTCCTCTATAGCCTGTACCCCCAGATCATGCAAGATACAGGATTAAACAGGGCAGATACTTCACATGTAATCCAGCTCATATTTTCTTTCCATTCCAAGCCTTCAAACATATGTATCACAGCTTGGGTGTCCTTGAGGTATGCCCTGGTATTCTTTACTATGGGTTGTAAATAATGGTGAATATATATATAGGTTATCACACAAAGACCTGATACCAGATACAATAGGTCTACCTGGAGAGTGTATTGGGCCTTTGTGGATTTTAGGAAGATGGTAAAACACTGCTGTATTCGGCTGTGATGTAAAAATAAATTTATATTCTTCATTAGTTAAGATTTTATCATTTTTGGCTGTATTAAGCAATTTTCCCAATTCTTTCACAAATCCATTAGTAGGGTCTTCTGTTATTGTATGTGTGGTCGAGTCATTAAGAAGGTTCATTGCTTCCTGTAGATAATCCTCCCTACTCTGGATTACTATGCCCCTGCCCTTGTTGGCAGGAACGGATGACTATATTGCTGTTAGCTGCCAATTTCTTCAGGGATTTTCTCTCCAGAATAGTGAGGTTATCTTTATGTTTGTTAATGAATGACTCAGTTGAAGGTGTATTTTTGAGGTTTATGTATTGTGAGGTTTACCTAGTTAAGTAGATTATGGAATTATTAATGGTGCGCAAATTGCCCCTTGCACTATCACCTATCTGCTCCGAAAGACAGATATATAATGGAAAGATACAAGAAATATATAAATTGGTGAGAGTGCGCTGGCAGCAGCAGCAGGGGATGTGTCACTGGTATAGGCAAATATATAAAATCAATAAAGCAAATAAGTGATAAAATACAAACACATTTATATCAATAAACACATAGGTAAAATCCTGAATTGGTTCGCTTGTGCTAAACAGCAGCAGGGAATGTGCACTGATATAGGCAAATGTTGTTTGAATATATTATGAAATCAATAAAGAAAATTTGTTATAAAATACAAACACATTTATTTCAATAAATAAACAAATAGGTAAAATCCTGAATTGGTTCGATTGTGCTAAACGGCAGCAGGGAATGTGTCACTGATATAGGCAAATGTTGTTTGAATATAAGATCTTGAGAAAGCTACAGCAAGTGGTGAAACGCGTTGATGGTCCTACTGCCTACAGGAATCTAACTTTGCCCAACAAAAGGAATACATAGTGACCAAGGATTGCAAAGGATTGCATTGGCATTATTTTTCTTCATCCAAAACTACAGATACTCTCTGCGCAGAGTGGAAGCCGGATCTACTTTCAGGAGAAAAAATTGGCGTGTGACGTCAACGACTATCAGCGAGGCTGCAGCGTTACCTATGCCAGAAGGTGAGTGGAGGAGACATACCCACGAAGAGACCGAAAGGCATGCAGAGGTAAAGTAACCGATATTGCCAATTATACACACGATCCAACTACGAACTATTGCATCAAAATGAAACTGGGCACTTTATAAACTGCAGAACTAAGAAATTATACAGGCACAAGGAACGTATATTTAAAGGAAAATACAATTGGGACTAGTCGTTTATTGAAACGATTCATATATATATATATACACATATTTTTTACTTTTCTTCTCAAAGTGTGACTTTACTTTGTTTTGTGTGCAAACAGTCAAACCTTTTGTACCAAAATAATAAGGTGGATTGGTGATATATCAGCTATTCAGCTACTACCGCAACATAAAGAGTGGTGCACCACTATATTTCTAAACTTGCAAACAAGTTGTTTATGTAAATCCCCAATTTTCTTTTAACTCTATGCAATAGCATTTTTAAATTATTGAAATACTTGCCTTTACTCTTTAAGTTCTTAAATATTTAAGACTGGTCATAAAATTAGGATTTTACCTATGTGTTTATTGAAATAAATGTGTTTGTATTTTATAACAAATTTGCTTTATTGATTTCATAATATATTCAAACAACATTTGCCTATATCAGTGACACATCCCCTGCTGCTGCTAGCACACTCTTACCTAGTTAAGTAGCTCTGCTACTTCTGCTCTTGTTGCTCTGTGGTGGTCATCATCTGTTAATGCCAAATCCTCAGGGAACTGATGACTGCTGTGTCCAAGGGGCTCTAGGTAATTGTTTTTCCTCATCCTCCCTTGGAGGCATATTTTACTGTGAGGATTACCTAGTTCACTAAGTCTGCTGCTTGTTGCTGCTGCTGCCACTCCTGTTCCTGATCTTCCTGCTCTGTGTTGGTCATTATCAGTTAAAGGGACATTAAACACTAAATACATGCTAGATAGAATGATGCATTCAAAGAAAAGATTAGTCCATGACTAACATGTAGATGTATTTTTTAAAGTTTCATTAGTTGTTTAAAAAGTGACAAAATAAGTGTAAAGTTTTAGTCCCTATAAAACACTGGGAGCTGCCATGTTGTAACTTGTGTTACCTTCTCTGCTGTGGCCAATTAGGGACAGTTATACATAGGTCATTAGAGTGTGCAGCCAATGGTTGTGCTGGATTTAACAGTGTTCTGCACTTCCATTTCTAACAGGAACTGAAATGCTCACAATTTCAGAATGGAATTACAGGCAAAGAGGACAAAATAAATAATGAAAGTATATTGCAGAGTTGTTTTATTATATACAATTTATCATTTTATATTACCATCTCAAAGTGTTTAATGTCCCTTTAAAGTCAAAACCTGTTGGTCACATGTTTGTCCTCCTTCCTTGGAGATGTATTTTTGGGGTTTGTGTACTGCACGCCTACCTAATTCATAAACTCTGCTACCAGCTACTGCCTCTCCTGCTCCTGCCCTTCATACTCTGGGCAGGCCATCATCAGTTAAAGTAAAAAAAATCACAGCAAACTGTTGGCCATTTTGTCTAATAGACTCTAAACACATGTTCGTCCTCCTCCCTTGGAGTTGTATTTTTGAGGTTATTGTACTGTAATCATAGACATATCTAATTCAGTAACTCTGCTGCCTGCTGGTGCCACCTCTTCTGCTCCTGTCCTTCTCTGAATTGAGTCTCTAAGGATAACTAATACTTCAGGTATATGAAAAAGAAAGAGAGAGCTAGAAAAAATTGTACGGAGAGGTTGTAGTGGTAGGAAGAAAAAGTTTAGGAAGGGTGGGCAATAGGGTAGTGAGAAAAGGTAGTATTAGTGAATAGTTTATATTACTGTAGTTATTCAATGTGTTTAATTTCAATTTATTGTTTAAGTCTGCTTTGTAAATATTGTTTTAGTTCCTGTATGTTTTCGTGTCACAGTTAGCACTGACTTTTTCCATTGTTGGCATTTCCTAGCAGTGTAATTTTATTGGTAAAATGTTTTCTGTACTCCCCATTGGTGTTAATGCAATTGAACAAATGTTATGTTAAACAAGATATTCAGATGAACCAAACGCAAAAATGAACAAAATTCTGATGAACCGAGTTAGGCAAGAACTCCAAACCAAATCTTTCAAAAGAACCATTTTTTTTGTCCATGCACATGTCTAGTTATAAATTAACATTTTGATTATAATATTTGACGTTTATAACACTTCAAACTAAAGAAAATGGATTTTAAAATCTAAAGACTGTTAAATTAGATAATTCGTAGTATCATGCAAAAATCTCCTTGAAACTATTTTCTGAAGGATCATAATGGTACTGTGAAATAATGTTATTATAAAGTATTTCTGAATTTGACAGTGTAAAAAAAAATCACAATTTTCCTAATGTGTTTTCAGGGAAATGGAATAACCTTGAATATTAAAAACACCACCAAAAATGTTAGTTTGCATTGATTTTCTAATGGTATGGAAAAGATCACGTGCTAAAATGAAGACAAATTTAGTTATTTTACCACCACTACAAAGCTTTCCTCTTAAAATTATCTTTTATAGGACTAGTAATGTAACCAAACTATACCTCTGAAATTAATGATTTCATATTATCTAGGGAATGTGTCTTGGGGGTTGGGTGACAGGAAGCCTTTGGACCATGTGTAACCCTTCAAAAGTGTCCCCTTTGGCTCACATTTTTTTTTGTATAGAATAAAAACAATCTCTAATTTTAACTGCCAATATATGCACTTATTCTTCATTACACTAGTTGCACAAGAACAATTGGAACTTCTGGCTTGCTCAGGCTGGGCTTGGGATCTTCCACAAGAGTTTTCAGGTGTTTGGATAGCTACGATAAACAGAAGATTGCTTGATATGAGATGATGTGCCGTTTAGCTTAACCACCCTCATCAGGGAAGAACAATACTTTTGCCTCAGTTAATATTCTTAATAATGGATTCCAATTCAGAACCAAGGAGGCCTTGATATTTAAATGTAATATGAGAAAAGTTTTTTGATCTGTAATAAAACATTAACAGAAGAATAAATCATTGGAGACATCTCCCAAAACAAACTAGGATCTTTAATCTCCTGTAGACTGATGTACCATCACACCAATTGAGAGGGGTGCCCTAACAACTTATATCATTTTTCTACCTACTGTAAGAAGGATACAAGGCTGTTGATCCCCCTAGTACTTGAATAAATGTTTTCATTCATGATTCAGATAGAGAATACAATTTTATACAATTTACTTATATTATTTAATTTGCTTTCTTCTCTTGTTATCCTTTGCTGAAAGGTTTATCTAGGCAAGCTCAGGAGCAGCAAAGAACCTAGGTTCTAGCTGTTGATTGGTGCCTGCATATATATATACCGATGGTCATTGACTCACCCATGTTTTCAGTTAGAAACCAGTAGTGCATTGCTGCTTCTTCAACAAATGATACCAAGAGAATGAAACAAATTTGATCATAGAAGTAAATTAGAAAGTTGTTTAGAATTGTATTATCTATCTGAATCATGAAAGAAAAAAAATTGGGTTTTATGTCCCTTTAATAGCATACCTAGGTAGGTAGCAAGCTTGTATCTATAGAGCTGCATTGCAGAAATACACTGGGACCATCTAGTGATCTAGCAAATATGTAACCTTTTTTTTACTGATAATAATAATAATAATAATAATAATAAGTATTCTTGCAAAATAGCTGCCATATAGACACATGCATGGTCCAGTCTCTACCCAGGGCCGGCTCAACCATGAGACCAAGTGGGTCCAATAGACCCAGGCAGAACTTGACAAGGGGCAGCTCTTTAGTGACTGAACCAGTCACTGTCAGATCCAGACCAGTGCTTAGTAAGGTCAGAGGCCAGGCTAGTAGGTAATGTTACTACTGGGGGGGCGTCATTGCATTTTCAGAACCAGGCAACACAATTTCTTGACTCATCTCTGTCTCTACTTACCTGATTTTCAACAAAGAAAACAAAGTAAATTTGAAAATAGAAGTAATAACTTTTTTTTTTTAAATTACCATGCTCCATCTAAATTATGAAAGGATTAAAAAGAAACAGGTTTGACAAATGTTTGATTAATTTTTATTCTACAAAGCCTCAAATGTACTTCAAAATCATTTTACTGAATACAGAAATATGATTGTATTAATTCAAGGTTTCAAAAAACAAATTATCATAGTCCTGTGTAAAGGTTTCTAAATCCAATGTTTTTCATGTAATCCTCTAGACCACAGGTTATCTTTCAATAGAGAATCCAATCTAAAACTCAGATAGCTTTAGGGCTGTACTGACAGGATTTTATCTATTTTATTTCACAAAAGTTTTATTCCTTTCACACAACTTAATTAAGGCATCAAATAAAGCAGAACACTAATTAAAACAATACGATTAACTTATTTTCTTTATTAGCGCTTTACTGACTTCAGCAAATCCCCAGTAGCAGCAAACTGCATAATAAAAATATATATATATATATATCTAATAAAGTAAAGGATTTGGCCAGCGTTTAATTATTACTGTGCAGCATTTCAAATAAAAAATCACTGTTGTTCTTTATGAATTCGAAATGTTTAAGAAAAGTCTAGGCTATATAAAAAAAGTATTTTATTGAACTGCAAACAACAGACATATAAATTCATATAAACAAATGCATTGCTGATATATTTTGCTGATATATTTTGAAACTAAAGGAATTTGAAACACGATCACTACTCACAAAAGTTATGTACACATATGTCATTCATTTTTTGTTTTGTAGAACGCAACACACATTTTCTGCACTGGAAGATTATTCAGATAATATATATTATTTTCTAGTTATAAATATTTAAAGGGACAGTCTACACCTTAAACTTCTTTAAGTCTTACCTTAGATTATGCTGCAAATAGCCTCCTGCACCTTTTCTATATCATGCAGCAGGAACGGTAAAACAGTTATTGTTAGATGAATATTGTTTCTAGCCAGTTTGAAATGTCTGCCAAGCTCCACCCACTGATGACATTACAATCTGGGCTGCATATTGCTTCCAATCACAAAAGGCTCACTAGTTGGATTCAACAGACTTTCAATGCTATTCAGCAGAGTGCATAGATGCAGCCCTGATCGAGATGTCATCGGTGGGTGGAGCTTAGCAGCCATTTCAAAGTGGCCAGAAACAATATCAATTTTAAAATAACTTTTTTTACCATTCCTGCTGCATTATATAGAAAAGATGCAGGAGACTATTTGCAGCTTAATCTAAGGTAAGACTTTATGATGACTAAGGTGTAGACTGTCCCTTTAAATTGTGGCATTTATAAACAAAGATATTGGAAAAAACTATCTCAAAAGTCAGTCCTGCTTGTGTGGAATGTATTATGTATTATCTCTTTATATGGATTTTTGACAATTCTTTATTCTGCTTTATTTGCAGTAAAGCTTTTGCACATATATAAGGGGATTTGTTTGCTCTATCTGCTACATCAGATATTTAAAACCTGTGTATTCTGCCAGCGTTGTTATTTCTAATTCATTATTAAGAATGTTGTCTCACACCAGTCA
This sequence comes from Bombina bombina, assembly GCF_027579735.1. NCBI lineage: Eukaryota > Metazoa > Chordata > Amphibia > Anura > Bombinatoridae > Bombina > Bombina bombina. The sequence continues at coordinate 665,789,009 of NC_069502.1, read as the reverse complement.
TATAAATCATTACTCAGGTTTGATATGCAGTTGCCAGCAGTTTTCCTTGCTACCATTACTAGTTTCATGATAGGAAATTACTTATGAATGATATGTTATAAAATAAATTTCTCATTAAACATTTAAAAGATGCATTCCTGGTTCACCCTAAGAATTCTAATACATCATTTATTGAGACAAAAGGCACCTGATGTTTTAATGGAACTGCAAAACCTACAGTGGTCGATGAAAGAACTTTGTTTAAGCTTTTAAAATCCACTATATTCCGCATACACACTTACAGATATAAACTTAAAGGGCCATGACAATCAAAACTGAACTCTCATGGTTCAGAAAGAGGATACTATTTAAGAGACATTACAACAGGCATCCTATATTCTCATATATTGCTGGTATCCTTTGCTGAAATAGATATTGCCAAAGAACAGCAGTGCACTACTGAGTGGTGGCTGGTGGTGTGACAGAACATATATAAAAAGCAATAAATGGTGTGTACTTAGGACCCATCAGTTTCTAGCCTGGAAGTGGGAAAACATTTAGCCCCAGGGAAAGATATTCATTGTTAGCTACATTGTGTTTATGTGTGTGCATTAGTGTTCCATGGGGTAGAGTATTTGGAAGAGCATGATGGGTCAATTATCCATCCCACAAACAGGTAGACTTTGAGAACCCAGTCCAGGATTTCCAGAAGGTTGAGTTAGTGTAATTAAGGTGATTAAGCTCACCTGATACCTCCTTTATAATCTGAAACCAGGTAAAATTGTTAAAAGCAGTATTTGGTATTTTGCTAGTAAGCTGATAAACTGCACCACAATATCAGTCTGTCTGGTTAGAGCTCAGATGAGCAAAGACTTTTGTTTATGTTTTTGTTTGTTAAAAACCATGCTGTTTTCTGCCAGAAATAAATATACCACACAACTTTAAACTTTAAAACTTTTCACGTGTGTAAAGTGCATATCTAACCCAGGAGATTGTGCAAGCTCAGAAAGATCCTTTGGCACTGGCAGGCGCACATAAGCAAGAGTTGTTGGCTACAGTGGCTACGCCTCTTGCTATTGGTTCACCAAATATGTTCATATAGGTTCCAGTAGGGAATTGCTGCTCTGAAGTTGATTTTAAAGGGATAGTCTAGTCAAAATTAAACTTTTATGATTCAGATAGATCATGCAATTTTAACCAACTTTCTAATTTACTCCTATTATAAATTTGTCTTCGTTCTCTTGGTATGTTTATTTGAAAAAGCAGAAACGTAAGCTTATGAGCCAGCTCACTTTTGGTTCAGATTCAGAACCCTGGGTAGCACTTGCTAATTGGTCACTACATTTAGACACCAATCAACAACCACTACCCAGGGATCTGAACCAAAAATGAGCCGGCTTCTAAGCTTACATTTCAGCTTTTTTAAATAAGGATACCATGAGAGGGAAGACACATTTCTAATAGGAGTAAATTAGGAAGTTGCTTAAAATTGCATGATTTATCTGAATCATGAAAGAAAAAATGTGGGTTTCATATCCCTTTAACTATGTGTTTAACCCTGTTACAGGCATTAAGCACATCATTATATCATACAAGCATTAGTGCAATAATAAGATTCTGTAAAACAAGCGTTTTCGTTTTTGCATTGTTATGTCCCTTTAAATAATATATTAACTGTGAGAGACCCATGCAAATTGTGAAGAACTGGTATATGTGATTTTTATGAAAACCCACAAACATGTGTGTAAAAAGATAAACATGCAGAGGAACAGAACCTTTAAGGAGATTAGAGGGACACTCCAGACAAAATTGCAAACCACATGTATGCATTTCAGCTTTACATATAAACATTTTTGTAATATACATGTAATACCAAAAATCTTTCTAATATAAGCTATAGCTGTTTCAAAAGTGTATTTAAGTATGCACTGTGCACCAGCATTTTAAACACAGTGCTTGCTCAGAGGGTACTTGTACCATCTGGTAATGAATTAAAGGACCAGTCAACACAGTATATTTGCATAATCAACAAATGCAAGATAACAAGACAATGTAATATCACTAAATCTGAACTTTAAATGAATAGTAGATTTTTTTTCTGACAATTTTAAAAGTTATGTATATTTCCACTCCCCATGTACCATGTGACAGCCATCAGCCAATCACAAATGCATTTAAAATGCTGGTGCACTGAGAATATCTAGTTATGCTTCACATGCACATGCAGAGAAAAATATTAGCACTGACACAGTGATATATTTTATTTAAAGCATTACATGTTTATTGAAAATATGTTTCAAATCAAAGATCTAATTCATCTATGTGCATTTAAATTTTCACAAGAATTTCCCTTTAAATTAGAATAAAACAGCATGTGAATATAAAAAGAATGTATTTACTTCTTTAAGCACAAATCCATATTTGTGTTCTTTAAGCACAAATCCATATTACAAGTGGGCTGTTAAAATTACCGTTAATTTGTTTGCGCAAATTTGTGGTAATGTACGCTAGCCATATTTTCTATGGGTAGTGTTAAGTGGTAATATGCGCTTGTATTACAAGTTGAAAGTAAATGTGATCGAGCAAACGCAATTGCATTTAAAATGCTCAAACTTTTTACGTGACCTGGAAGGTGGCGTAAAGAGTTTGACCGGAGGAAACAGTTGCACTAAACTACACTTTTCTTTTTTTTTTTATATCTTTGTCTTTATTGGTTTTCACAAGATAATACATACAGTACAAATAATAAAGGTGATTATACATTCTTAAGCCTGGGATCACGTACACTTCTTTTATGTACGTTTCATATTGATTAGGAGATTCTTTTTTGTTGTTGTACATATCAGTGCTTGTTACATGCTTGTCTTTGGCAAGTCTGTGTTGAAGCCAAAGGAATAATGCTGTCAGGTATTGTGAAAGTTCTCATGACAACCAGTTATAAAATTAACACATTAACAACCCTATTATCTTATTATTAAATTTTCTTTATTCTCTTGGTATGTTTATTTGAAAAGCAAGACTGTAAGTTTAGATGCCGGCCCATTTTTGGTGAACAACCTGGGCTGTCCTTGCTGATTGGACAGCACCAATAAACAAGTGCTGTCTATGGTTCTAAACCAAAAAATTGCTGGCTCCTTAGCTTAGATGCCTTCTTTTTCAAATAAAGATAGCAAGAGAATGAAGAAAAAATGATAATAGGAGTAAATAGAAAGTTGCTATAAATTGCATGCTCTATCTGAATCATGAAAGAAAAAATTTGGGCTCAGTGTCCTTTTAACTTTATAAACACATAACTAAAAAAGAAAAAATAATCAATAAAAGTAATCATAATATTGCCGAAGCCATTGCTGTAAAATAAGCTTTTAAATAGTAAGATGATTTCCTTTGATATTAACCCTTTGAGTGCTAAGCACTTTCCCACCTGGGTGCTAAGCACATTTGAGGGTTTTTTAAATTTTACATTTTTTAAAATATTTATTTTTTACTTTTTTTCTTTTCTTTTCAGATCCCCAAGACTTATACCGTTGGAAAGGTTAGGCGATTACCTTTCCAACGGTGGGTCTTGGGGGTCTGTAGCTGCTTAGATGCCTGAGATACAGGCTTCTAAGCAGCATGCCCCCTTTCCCTATATTGTCCATTGTCATTTTTAAATAAAGTTGCGCTGTGACGTCATCACGTCATTACGCATGACGTCACCACGCAAAACGGAAAGCCCCGGCGATGTCTGTCACTCTACAGGCACGATCGCCGGGGTAGGAGCGGGTGAGAGCCCCCAGATCTCCCTCAAGGTGGGAGAGTGCTAGCACCTGAGTGAGAAACTCTGCGATGGCTCAGAGCCGTCGTTAGCACTCAAGGGGTTAAAGGAATACTAAACCCAATTTTTTTCTTTCATGATTCAGATAGAGCATGAGATTTTAAGCATCTTTCTGATTTACTCCTATTATAAATTTTTCTTCGTTCTCATGTTATCTTGATTTGAAAAAGCAGCACTGTAAGCTTTAGAGCCGGACCATTTTTTGTTCAGCACCTGGGTAGCACTTGCTGATTTGTGGCTAAATGTAGCAAACCAATCAGCAAGTGCTACCGAGGTGCTGAACTAAAAATGGTCTGGCTCCTAACATTTTATTACTGCTTTTTCAAATCAAGAGAACAAGGAAAAATTGATAATAGGAGTAAATTAGAAAGTTGCTTACAATTGCATGCTCTATCTGAATCATGAAAGAAAAAAATTTGGGATTAGTATCCCTTTAAGGAAATGTGATCTTCATTGGAATCAACCCAGAGGAGTTAGTGTGTTAGATTCCCAAAAGAATACCATGTCCCTATATTGGTCTAGTAATAAAATCTCTCTAACTCAATAGTAGTTTTAACTTATTGTCTCAAATCTGTCAAAGTAGGAATTTTGGACGATTTCCAGTTCCTTGGGATTAATTGTTTTTCTGCATTAAGGAGTATCACAAAGAGACTTTTTTTTTTTAATTTTACATGTTATTTCCGGGTTAGTTTGTAAGAGTGCTATTTCTGGTGTGAGTGTTAACTGGATATTCAAGACTAGCTCTACTTCAGTAAATATTTGTGTCCAATATGCGTGTATGTCCTTACAATCCCACCAAATGTGTAACATGTCGCCCCTATCACCATATCCTCTACATTACAACATCTATCATTGGCTGATGGAAAGAAATATTTAATTTTAGTTGGTGTCAGATACCATCTTGTCATCACCTTTATGTTGGTGTGCAGATGGTCTCAAAAGCCGTTTGTGACCTAGTGAGATCTCTTTTAAATTTATGGGTATGGACATAGTGTGAGATTTGGTGGAGTCGGATCCAGGATTGTAGGTATTGATAGCTAACAAACAAATATATTACGAGTTTTGCGTTATGAGTCAAATAGCATCGTTATGGCCCAACACTGCTATTACAAGTCTTGTCGGTATAGGTGTACCGCACACCTTTTAGCCAGTCACACAACGTCCTTTTACAATAGGACTCCCATAGCACCGGTATTACGAGTTTGCCTGGGATGCCAAAAAGTCAGCGGTATACTCTATAACCACAAGATCCATACTGCCATCTAAAGTCAGTAGTTATGAGTTTTATGTTACAAAGCTGTACCATAAAACTCATAACTAAATTGTTAAAAAGTACACTAACACCCATAAACTACCTATCAATTGGACAAAAAGAAAAAGCAATGTTTCGTGATGAATGTCACTTAATCATGCTATACACACAAAACACTGAAATGCCTTTTTAAACAACTTGGTTTGGCGCCATTCTCAAAACTATCTCTAGCGCCACCATGTGTCTTTTGGCTGTCAACACACTTTAGTATAACCCATTAAACATTTAAAGACAACACATTTTTTGACATTACCCTTTCGGATTTTCTTCAGTCTTTGATGGCTATTCAAACAAGTAACTAAGCTATTTATTCAAAGCATACCACCTTTCTGACCCATATATACAAAAAATGTTTTTTGACAATTTCTAAGAAAAAAGTGTAAAATATTGACCTATTACCAGAAAACCGACCAATCAAAGTCCCTATTCATTCCATTTGGGACTAATGTTCCTAATCTGTTTATCCAATACATCTCTTTCCTTTTTAGCAGCTTTTCTTGGTCAACTCCCCTCTTCTGCGGACCCACATGATCAATTATTTGCTACCTAAGCTGGCTAATATTATGCCCCTTTTCCAAAAAATGGTGTGATACTGGTGCTTCCCTATCCCTACATCTAATATTGGAGTGGTGTTGGTGGTGTTGTGGTGCCCTTAAAGAGCCTTTTGTGGGGCATTGCCCCAAATATATCAGCTCTTTTACCTGTAAGAAAAATAAAAAAAAAACCCAAACGTAAAACCCACCACCCCCACAACCAGCCCCCACAAATAAAATAACTATCTAAAAAAACCTAAGCTCCCTAATGCTCTGAAAAGGGAATTTATATGGACATTGCTCTTAAATTGGAATTTAGCACTTTTACATGCCCTGACCCTAAACTAAAAATAAAACCCACCCAAAAAACCCTTAAAAAACCTAACACTAACCCTGACGATTTACTAAGTAGTGTACCTAGTTAAAATAAATACAAACTTACCTGTGAAATAAAAATAAAACCTAAGCTAGCTACAATATAACTATTAGTTATATTGTAGCTAGCTTAGGTTTTATTTTACAGGTTTGTATTTAGTTTAAAATAGTTATTATTTAGTTAATAATTTTAACTTTAGTTTAGCTGTATTTTAATTATGCTAAAGTTAGGGGGTGTTAGGCTTAGGGTTACATAAGGGTTAGGGTTAGGTTTAGGGGTTAATGGATTTATTTAGTGGTAGTGATGTGGGAGGCCAGAGGTTTAGGGGTTAATAACTTTAGTATAGTGGTGGCAGATTAAGGGTTAATAGTTTTATGTAGGTGGCTGCAATGTTGGGGGTGGCAGATTAGGGGTTAATAACTGTATGTAGTTGGTGGCTATATCAGGGACGGCAGATTAGGGGTTAATAACTGTATGTAGGTGGCAGCAAAGTCGGGAATGGCAGATTAGGGGTGTTTAGACTCAGGGTTTTTATTAGGGTGTTAGGTTTAAACGTAACTTTTAATTTTCCCATAGACATAAATAGGGCTGCTTTACGGAGCTTTTCATTCCACGATCACAGGTGTTAGGCTTTTCTTTTGCCGGCTTTCCCCATTGATGTTTATGGGGAAATCATGCATGAGCACGTCAAAGCAGCGCTTCATTTCAGTGCGGTATGGAGCTCAACGCAACCATATCGCCTGCTTTTTTAAAACTTGTAATAGCAGCGCTATAGGGAGTTGAAATAATGCCTCTTTTGTGGTGGTCATTAAAATCCTTATAGCGCTCAGAACTCGTAATCTAGCTGTTTATCTAGTTGGTCCTTAGGTATCATTTTCCCATCTCTGTGTATAAGGAGAGTGCATTTGAATGGTGGAAGAATGTCCTAGGCCATTGATTCCTCCTGCTTTAGCCGAGATTCTTCGATTAACGGTTCCTGGATGTGAAGCTTCCTGCAGGTGTCCGAGATATCTTTTGGTGATTTGCATATAATCCCCCTGCCCTTCCATGTGATTTTGAGATGGAAGGGAAACCCCCATCTGTATGGAATACTTTGATTTCTCAGTAATGTAGTAAGCAGACTCAATTATTTTCTCTTTTGGAGAGTTCTTAAAGAGAAGTCAGTGTACATTTGTAAGTCCATATTTTCAAAGGTGATGGATCTCTTTTGTCTAGATTTATTCATAATTTCTTCTTTTTCTGTGTAGCTAGTTATTTTGGCTATAACATCTCTAGGAGGTTGTGATTCTAGAGGTTTGGGGCGCCATGCCCTGTGAACTCTATCTATTTGGATAGGTTCCATGTTTTTGTCTCCTTTGAGATATTTAAATACACCTTGGAGATATTGATCTAACTCAAAGGATTTAACCTTTTCAGGCACGCCCCTGATCCTGATGTTGTGTCTTCTGCTCCTATTCACCACATCATCAAGTTTATCTTCCAGGTTTTGGATAGTTTCATCCTGTTTGTGGATTTGAGTATAGACTGCTGCCATTGCCTCAGAGTGAGCTTCTTGATCATTTTTCCCTTTCTCCACCCTGTGACCTAAATCTGTCAGGTCTTTTTTTAATCTCTGATATTTCTTCTCTTAGGCATTGTTTGACTTGTACAATCATGTAGGAGAAGTCCTGTTTAGACGGGAGCAAGTGGAATAATGCTTTGAGTATAGTAATTATCTCAGCATTAGATTCCTCTTTTGATTCCGAGGAGGGAGAGTGTTCTCTTGGCTTTGTGTTTACTTGTTTAGGGTTCTTAGAAGTGTGTGGATCCAGTGATTTAAAGTAATTATTCACTGAGGGCGTAGTAGAAGGTGTATCATTTGCTTGGGCCTCCCTCCTTGGAAGTTTTATAGGAGACATTGTGTGTGTATCAGGGAAGCAGTTGAGAAAGGAACTTTCTATCACAGGGTTTAAACACTGAGAAAAGTGTAAAATTAAATGTGTAAGCTTGGTAGATTATAGGGAAGTTCCTTAAATGAAAGTAATAACCCCTACTTGGAACTTTTGTTGATAAGATTATGTTGTAAAGCTTTAATTACCTTTTTCATTGCAAGGAGATTCAATAAGCCGCAGCCCAGGGTTATTTTTATGTGAGGATGGCAAAAGAGACCCAACTCTAGGGCATATCAGGATTGCTTTATGGGAGCCATCCTGATCATGGTTATTATTGGTTAAATATGTTAGAGTAATAAGGTTTCCTTTATATTGAGGGTTCAAGTGGTGATATTTAGTTTCTTGCCCTTTGCATGGTGGGCATCAGTACCTGATGTTACAATGGCAGATTGCTTTACCCCCTGAACAAGGTCTCACAGTAAATGACTAAAGGTTATTAAACGGCCCCTACTATGCAAGCCAGCCGTATTGTGCAAAGGTAGCAGTTCTCCTATGAGAAGGGATTGGTCTGTTGCTGGGGTACTCTGTGTGTCAGGGATATATTATACCCTCCTGTGTGCCTTAATCACCTGATCTATGGCTTACCCATATCCAAGGCTTTCTGCATCCCAGTCCGGTAAACTACTGCTACGTAGTTAAGATTGCGCCTACATCAGGATTGTCAGGCCATGATTCTTTGTAGCCTATGTTCTCTTGTTGCGCTGTGGTATTAATTGCTCCTTTTGTGATACAGCTATCCTTTGATTGTAAGACACTTCTTCTGCTTGCTGAGCGCAGTATCTTGGAACATCACTAGCTCTATCTGGTGTTATACAGATGTGCGGTCAAAATGGCACTTGCTGCTGTCTGAAAGTTTTCGAGCTCTGCATGTTCAACATCTCCCACACCTGGGTAATTGTGCACTGCCAATTTTTGGTGTGGGTGTAGTCAGGGTGTGTTCCGCTGCTGCTATTTACCTACACTGTCAGGTACATAAGAGATTTAGGGCATCTGCATGGCGTAGGAGCAGGAGTTCACTTACAGTGCAGCTGCCTCCATCACAAAAAAATACCATTAACAAAAAAAACCTAACATTACTAAAAGAAAAAAATTAACATTACTAGAAAAAAATTAGCAAACATAACAAACCCTAAAATTACCAAAAATAACAAATTACAAAAAATAAAAAAAAAGAGTTTAAAAAAAACAACTTCTAACATTTAACCCTTCCCAAGCAACCCCCCCCCCCGCCCCCAATAAAATCTAAAAAAAAAACATTCTCTAAAAAGTGCCCTGAAAAGGGCATTTGGCTGGGAATTTAGCTCTTTTGCTGCCCATAGAAAATTCATAACTCTTCATCCCGGTGGCGGTGGTTTTCATTTTCAGAGAGTCAACACGGAGGTTCTCTTCATGAGGTCACCAGCCGCACACTGAATTTTGAATGTAAGGTACCCCTTTTATATAAACAGGGGTACCCTTGTATTCCTATTGGCTGATTTGCATGTTCAAATTTAAATCAGTCAAAAGAAAAAGCATTTTTTATTCTAATGGCTGATTTCAATTAGAACATGCAAATCAGCCAATAGAATGCAAGGGTACCCCTATAATAAAAGGGGTATCTCAAATTCAAAATTTAGTGTGGGCCACCTTTGCTGGGATGAAGATAAGAAGATGGACCGCCACCGGGATGAAGAAGGACCACCTCCGGGATGAAGATGGAGCGCCACCATCATCATTGGTGAATACCATCATGGGGTTTAAAAAAAAAGGTTTTTTATTTGGGTATTTTTTGGTTTTTTTAGATTAGGTTTTTTTTTTTTTATCATCTATGGCCAGCAGAAGAGCTAAATGGGTTTAATGTTAGAATGTGTGTTGTTGTTTTTTTTGTTTTGTTTTTAAAAGAGCTTGATCACTTTAGGGCAATGCCCTACAAAAGGCCCTTTTAAGGGCTATTTGTAGTATAGTTTTTTAGTTTTGTTTAGTTTATTTTTTATTTTAATTTTGTTTTTATTTTGGAGTATTAGAATAGGCATAACTCTTTTTATTTTTGGTAATTTGTTAGTTTTTTTGGTAATTTTTGGGTTTGTTATTTTTTGTAATGTTATGGGGGGTTAGTAATTTTAGGTGTTTTTTTTAAGTAATGTAATTGTTTTTATTTTATTTTTCGGTAATGATAGTTTTTTTGTATTTAATAGTAATGTTAGGTTTTTTAATTTATTAGTAATGGCAGGGTTTTTTTATTGTTTTTTTAAAGGTAAGATTAGATATTGTTTTACTTTCACAGGTGTTTTTTTTTATGTAGTTAGTTGTTTATTGGTAAAGGTAGGGTTTGTCTATTTTGGGTTAACTTAGGGGGTGTTAGGCTAGGGGGGCTAGATGTTAGTAGGTTAGTTTGCATTGGGGGCTGTTGGTTTAGGGGTTAATAGTGTAGTGGGGACTATACCAGTGGGCTATTTGGCAGTTTAGGGGTCATTATAGTAGGTGCTTATGGCGATTGGGTTAGCACGCGAGTAGGGTGTTAGGGTTTTTTTTCCACTTTTTATTTCCATTGACTTCTATGGGGGAATAGATTATTGCGTGCGCAAGTGTAAGTTTGGCTTTTTGCGCTTGTCGGGTTTAGCGCTGGACCGATACCTATTTACTTTCAACTCTTAATACCAGTGCAACCGACGAGCGCAAATGGTTTACTTCTAGCACAGTTACCGCTCTAGCTCCATTTGTAATCTAGCCCTAAATAGGTATAAAAACATATTTAACATGTAAGTGCTTGAATACAGATTGCTTTTTTTTAATTAAGATACTATGGAGTTGATTCCAACTGGGAATGTTTGATCAATGATGTTTTAAAATGTTTACGGCTAGATTTGGAGTTTTGTCGGTAACGACCCGAAAATCTAACGCCGGCTTTTTTCTGGCCGCACCATAAAAATAACTCTGGTATTGAGAGTCCACATAAAGGCTGCGTTAGGCTCCAAAAAAGGAGCGTAGAGCATTTTTAACGCAGCTTCAACTCTCGATACCAGAGTTGCTTACGCAAGTGGCCAGCCTCAAAAACGTGCTCGTGCACGATTCCCCCATAGGAAACAATGGGGCTGTTTGAGCTGAAAAAAAACCTAACACCTGCAAAAAAGCCGCGTTCAGCTCTTAACGCAGCCCCATTGTTTGCTATGCGGAAACACTTCCGACGTCTGCACCTAACACCCTAACATGTACCCCGAGTCTAAACACCCCTAACCTTACACTTATTAACCCCTATTCTGCCGCCCCCACTATCGCTGACACCTGCATTTTATTTTTAACCCCTAATCTGCCGCTCCGTAAACAGCCGCTACTTACATTATCCTTATGTACCCCTAATCTGCTGCCCCTAACACCGCCGACCCCTATATTATATTTATTAACCCCTAATCTGCCGCCCACAACGTCGCCCCCACCTGCCTACACTTATTAACCCCTAATCTGCCGAGCGGACCGCACCGCTACTATAATAAAGTTATTAACCCCTAATCCGCCTCACTAACCCTATAATAAATAGTATTAACCCCTAATCTGCCCTCCCTAACATCGCCGACACCTAACTTCAATTATTAACCCCTAATCTGACGACCGGAGCTCACCGCTATTCTAATAAATGTATTAACCCCTAAAGCTAAGTCTAACCCTAACACTAACACCCCCCTAAATTAAATATAATTTAAATCTAACAAAATAAATTAACTCTTATTAAATAAATTATTCCTATTTAAAGCTAAATACTTACCTGTAAAATAAATCCTAATATAGCTGCAATATAAATTATAATTATATTATAGCTATTTTAGGATTAATATTTATTTTACAGGTAACTTTGTATTTATTTTAACCAGGTACAATAGCTATTAAATAGTTAAGAACTATTTAATAGCTAAAATAGTTAAAATAATTACAAAATTACCTGTAAAATAAATCCTAACCTAAGTTACAATTAAACCTAACACTACACTATCAATAAATTAATCAAATAAACTACCTACAATTACCTACAATTAACCTAACACTACACTATCAATAAATTAATTAAATACAATTCCTACAAATAAATACAATTAAATAAACTAGCTAAAGTACAAAAAATAAAAAAAACTAAGTTACAAAAAATAAAAAAATATTTACAAACATAAGAAAAATATTACAACAATTTTAAACTAATTACACCTACTCTAAGCCCCCTAATAAAATAACAAAGCCCCCCAAAATAAAAAAATGCCCTACCCTATTCTAAATTACTAAAGTTCAAAGCTCTTTTACCTTACCAGCCCTGAACAGGGCCCTTTGCGGGGCATGCCCCAAGAAGTTCAGCTCTTTTGCCTGTAAAAAAAACATACAATACCCCCCCCCCAACATTACAACCCACCACCCACATACCCCTAATCTAACCCAAACCCCCCTTAAATAAACCTAACACTAAGCCCCTGAAGATCATCCTACCTTGTCTTCACCTCACCAGGTATCACCGATCCGTCCTGGCTCCAAAATCTTCATCCAACCCAAGCGGGGGCTGTCGATCCATCATCCGGTGGCTGAAGAGGTCCAGAAGAGGCTCCAAAGTCTTCATCCTATCCGGGAAGAAGAGTAGATCCGGACCAGCAACCATCATCTTCCAAGCGGCATCTTCTATCTTCATCCGATGAGGACCGGCTCCATCCTGAAGACCTCCGACGCGGACCCATCTTCATCCGGCGACGTCCAACTGAAGAATGAAGGTTCCTTTAAGGGACGTCATCCAAGATGGCGTCCCTCGAATTCCGATTGGCTGATAGGATTCTATCAGCCAATCGGAATTAAGCTAGGCATATTCTGATTGGCTGATGGAATCAGCCAATCAGAATCAAGTTCAATCCGATTGGCTGATCCAATCAGCCAATAAGATTGAGCTTGCATTCTATTGGCTGTTCCGATCAGCCAATAGAATGCAAGCTCAATCTGATTGGCTGATTGGATCAGCCAATCGGATTGAACTTGATTCTGATTGGCTGATTCCATCAGCCAATCAGAATATTCCTACCTTAATTCCGATTGGCTGATAGAATCCTATCAGCCAATCGGAATTCGAGGGACGCCATCTTGGATGACGTCCCTTAAAGGAACCTTCATTCTTCAGTTGGACGTCGCCGGATGAAGATGGGTCCGCGTCGGAGGTCTTCAGGATGGAGCCGGTCCTCATCGGATGAAGATAGAAGATGCCGCTTGGAAGATGATGGTTGCCGGTCCGGATCTACTCTTCTTCCCGGATAGGATGAAGACTTTGGAGCCTCTTCTGGACCTCTTCAGCCACCGGATGATGGATCGCCAGCCCCCGCATGGGTTGGATGAAGATTTTGGAGCCAGGACGGATCGGTGATACCTGGTGAGGTGAAGACAAGGTAGGATGATCTTCAGGGGCTTAGTGTTAGGTTTATTTAAGGGGGGTTTGGGTTAGATTAGGGGTATGTGGGTGGTGGGTTGTAATGTTGGGGGGGGGTATTGTATGTTTTTTTTACAGGCAAAAGAGCTGAACTTCTTGTGGCATGCCCCGCAAAGGGCCCTGTTCAGGGCTGGTAAGGTAAAAGAGCTTTGAACTTTAGTAATTTAGAATAGGGTAGGGCATTTTTTTATTTTGGGGGGCTTTGTTATTTTATTAGGGGGCTTAGAGTAGGTGTAATTAGTTTAAAATTGTTGTAATATTTTTCTTATGTTTGTAAATATTTTTTTATTTTTTGTAACTTAGTTTTTATTTATTTTTTGTACTTTAGCTAGTTTATTTAATTGTATTTATTTGTAGGAATTGTATTTAATTAATTTATTGATAGTGTAGTGTTAGGTTAATTGTAGGTAATTGTAGGTAGTTTATTTGATTAATTTATTGATAGTGTAGTGTTAGGTTTAATTGTAACTTAGGTTAGGATTTATTTTACAGGTAATTTTGTAATTATTTTAACTATTTTAGCTATTAAATAGTTCTTAACTATTTAATAGCTATTGTACCTGGTTAAAATAAATACAAAGTTACCTGTAAAATAAATATTAATCCTAAAATAGCTATAATATAATTATAATTTATATTGTAGATATATTAGGATTTATTTTACAGGTAAGTATTTAGCTTTAAATAGGAATAATTTATTTAATAAGAGTTAATTAATTTCGTTAGATTTAAATTATATTTAATTTAGGGGGGTGTTAGTGTTAGGGTTAGACTTAGCTTTAGGGGTTAATACATTTATTAGAATAGCGGTGAGCTCCGGTCGTCAGATTAGGGGTTAATAATTGAAGTTAGGTGTCGGCGATGTTAGGGAGGGCAGATTAGGGGTTAATACTATTTATTATAGGGTTAGTGAGGCGGATTAGGGGTTAATAACTTTATTATAGTAGCGGTGCGGTCCACTCGGCAGATTAGGGATTAATAAGTGTAGGCAGGTGGAGGCGACGTTGAGGGGGACAGATTAGGGGTTAATAAATATAATATAGGGGTCGGCGGTGTTAGGGGCAGCAGATTAGGGGTACATAAGTATAACGTAGGTGGCGGCGCTTTGCGGTCGGCAGATTAGGGGTTAATTATTGTAGGTAGCTGGCGGCGACGTTGTGGGGGGCAGGTTAGGGGTTAATAAATATAACATAGGGGTCGGCGGTGTTAGGGGCAGCAGATTAGGGGTACATAAGTATAACGTAGGTGGCGGTCGGCAGATTAGGGGTTAATAAGTGTAGGCAGGTGGAGGCGACGTTGTGGGGGGCAGGTTAGGGGTTAATAAATATAACATAGGGGTCAGCGGTGTTAGGGGCAGCAGATTAGGGGTACATAAGTATAACGTAGGTGGCGGTCGGCAGATTAGGGGTTAAAAAAATGTAATCGAGTGTCGGCGATGTGGGGGGGCCTCGGTTTAGGGGTACATAGGTAGTTTATGGGTGTTAGTGTACTTTAGAGTACAGTAGTTAAGAGCTTTATAAACCGGTGTTAGCCCAGAAAGCTCTTAACTACTGACTTTTTTCCTGCGGCTGGAGTTTTGTCGTTAGATGTCTAACGCTCACTTCAAACACGACTCTAAATACCGGAGTTAGAAAGATCCCATTGAAAAGATAGGATACGCAATTGACGTAAGGGGATCTGCGGTATGGAAAAGTCGCGGCTGAAAAGTGAGCGTTAGACCCTTTTTTGAGTGACTCCAAATACCGGAGGTAGCCTAAAACCAGCGTTAGGAGCCTCTAACGCTGGTTTTCACGGCTAACGCCAAACTCCAAATCTAGGCCTAAATATGTTAAAAGTATTTATTTTATTAATTAATTAAGAAAACCTCTTTTTTCCCATTTTCGAGAGACTTTCATCTAAAATCAAGAAGAACACTGCAGGATATTAATTTCAATGAAAATAAAGTGGCTGCAAATTATCTCATCTTCTATAAGGAGATATAAAACAGTTAATAAACGAAAATACACTGCAATCCTTTAAAAGCAAATTTCTTCTTATTTATTCATTCATTCATTCATTCATTCAGCAAAACTTGAACAACCAAACTTAAAAACAATTCTGCAGAATTGTCATGGCAAGGGTCCAATCCTGACAGGGTTTTTTCCCTGTTTTGTTTGCCATGTGTTGCTGGCAGCCATTTTACTCACTTCTCTTGCCGACTATGGTGCATTGTGGGGGACGCTGCTCATTTCCTGCACTTCCTTTTATGGCCAGATTGGTGTGCATCATCTGTGTGAGACAGGATGCAGTCTCAGAATTGTGATGTCATCACTTATTATTTAAAGGGAATCTGTTCAGTATGCTTTGCCTTTGCGTTGTCTCAGACCTGTTTGTGAGAGTTCCTGTGTAATACCTGGCTGTCTGACGTCCTTCCTGGTTCCTGATCCCTGGCTTGTTCCTGAATCTGCTGTTTTCCTTGTTCCTGATTCCGGCTCGTCTGACTATTCGCTTTGGCTCCTGACTCGGATAATCTGACTGCCAGCTCTGGTTTTGACTCCTGGCTTGTTATTTGACTTGCAGACTTTTTATTATTTTTTTGTTATTAATAAAGGTGTGATTATTTTTGCGCTTCTCGTCTCAGTCTGATTCCTGGCACCCTGACATTACGCAAAGGCCATGAATCCTGATGGTGCTAATAATCCACCTTTACCTGCCATCATTTCCAGAATGGATGAACAGGATCACTGCTTGGATCAATTTGCACTAGCCCTGCAAACCCTGCTGACTCGCACTGCACATTTGGACCAAAGTGTCCCACAAGTTATGGCTGCTCCTGTTTCCGCTGCTGCACCTAGTCCTACCAGGAGCATGTCCGGTTCTACACCTCTACCTCAGCGATATGGAGGCGATCCTATTCAGTGCCGAGGGTTTTTGAACCAGGTGGCCATTTACTTTGAGATGTTACCTCAGGCGCTTCCCTCTGACAGAACTAAGGTGGGATTTCTCATCTCGTTACTCTCTGACACAGCTCTTGCCTGGGCTAATCCCTTGTGGGAGACTAATAAACCTGTTATTTTAAATTATCCTGAATTTGTCACCTCCTTTCGAAGGGTATTTGATGTTCCGGCTCGCTCCTCCTCTGCTGCTAAACGACTCATGTCCATTCAGCAAGGTACAAGATCTGTTGCTCAGTATGCTATTGAGTTCTGTATGCTTGCCGCAGAGGTTGGTTGGAACAATGAAGCCCTTGTTGCTGCCTTCTTTCATGGGCTCTCTGATGCGATTAAAGACAAAGTTGCTGCCAGAGATTTACCAGAGGATCTCGAGGCATTGGTGTCTTTTTTGATCCTAATTGACATCAGACTCAGAGAGAGGCCCTCTTTCAAGGAGTGCTTGCAGAAGCCTCCTGTTCTGTTGTCTCCTACGTGTTCGTTCCCACCCATGCCTCCCTCTCCTCCAATGACTCCTGGTGCCGAGTCACCAGGTACTGCTGAGCCGATGCAGTTGGGATTCACGCGTCTCTCTGTGGCGGAGAGGGCCTTTAGGAGGAGGGAGGGGCTCTGCCTCTATTGTGGGTTACAGGGCCACCATTTGAAGTCTTGTCCTAAACAGCCGGGAAACGCTCACACCTAAGGTCCTGTCGGGGGCAGACCTTAGGTAGTTTATCCTCGTCCCCGGAACCTCTTAAGGAGAAACCTTTGGTCACGGTTGTCCTTTCCTGGGTGGACTCCTCCATGGCTCTTGTTGACTCCGGTGCTGCGGGCTATTTCATTGACAGTGCTTTTGTATCAAAGCACTCCATTCCTGATTTGCCTCGGTCCGTTCCGCTTGCTATTGAGGCCATTGATGGCAGGCCCCTTCAGCTCGCACTCGTTACTCATGAAACTGCTCCATTGTCCATGGCTGTTGGGGCTCTCCATTTTGAAACCCTCCAGTTCCAGGTTATAACCTCTCCGCATTTTCCGGTTGTTCTGGGTTATCCCTGGCTCCAAAAGCACAATCCCAGTCTCGACTGGCACAGGTCCGAAATTTTGTCGTGGCCCCCGCAATGTATTTCCACTTGTCTTCGGAAACCAGTTAAAGTCTTGTGCACTTCTTCAGTATCTCAATTGCTGGGTTTACCGTCTGTCTGTTGCAGAGAATTGTGCTATGGAGGAGTATGTTGCCGATTCTCTGTCACGGGGATCATCCGCAAATCCTGCTCTCCTGCAGGGGCTGGCTTCTTCTTTGTGAAGAAAAAGGGTGGCGAGTTAGGACCATGCATCGATTATAGGGGTCTTAATCGTCTTACCATTAAGAATGCTTACCCTATTCTGCTCATTACAGAACTCTTTGACCGCCTCAAGGGAGCTACAGTCTTTACTAAACTTGATTTGAGAGGAGCGTACAATCTCGTTAGGTTCAAGGAGGGCCACAAATGGAAAACAGTGTTTAACACCAGGAGCAGTCATTATGAGTATCTTGTAATGCCCTTTGGCCTATGTAATGCTCCTGCTGTTTTCCAGGAATTTATTAATGATGTCCTATGAGATATGTTGCAACAGTGTGTTGTGGTGTACTTAGACAACATCCTCATACACTCACCCACACTTGAGGCTCATCGTTCTGATGTTACATGGGTTCTTCAGAGACTACGTGAGAACAGCCTGTTTTGTAAACTCGAGAAATGGGAGTTCCATCAGACTCAAGTAACCGTCCTAGGTTATGTTATCTCCGTTGCAGGGTTTTCCATGGATCCTGACAAGTTATCTGCAGTTCTGTAGTGGCCTCGCCCAGTTGGTCTTCGGTCTATTCAACATTTTTTGGTGTTCGCCAATTACAATAGAAAGTTTATTAAAAACTTTTCTTCCTTGGTCAAACCTATCACAGACATGACCCGTAAAGAGAATGATCCACTCCATTGGTCACCTACTGCCATTAAGGCCTTTGATAGTCTTAAGACTGCCTTTGCTGCCACTCCAGTTCTGGCTCATCCTAACCCTGTCCTGCCTTTCGTTCTTGAGGTTGATGCGTCTGGGACTAGGTGCCCTCTTGTCTCAATGTCCTACGCCTGACGGTTCCTTGCATCTGTGTGGTTTCTTCTCTAAGAAATTGTCTCCAGCGGAGTGCAATTATGAAATTGGTGACAGGGAATTCCTGACCTTAATTTGGGCACTCAAGGAATGGAGGCATCTTCTCGAGGGTACTAGCTTGCTAGTGCTCATTCTTACTGACCACAAGAATTTAACTTATCTATCTGAAGCAAAACGTTTGTCTCCCCGACAGACCAGATGGGCACTATTTTTGTCTTGGTTTAATTATGTGGTCTCCTACCTGCCTGGTAGTAAGAATGTTAGGGCTGATGCCCTCTCTCAACAATTTTCGCCTCTGTCCAAGGAGGAGTCTGTACCTACTCCTGTTATACCTCCTGACCATATTTTAGCTACCATACATACTAATTTGACTTCTCCCTTGGGGGAAGGAGATCCTGGCTGCACAAACCAATGCACCTCCTGAGAAACCTAGTGGTGTTTTGTTCCTGAGAATTTTCAAACTAAACTTTTGCACACTTACCACTATCCTAAAGCCACAAGTCACCCAGGCAAGAACCAAATGATTTGGTCTGTCACTCGACAATTCTGGTGGCCAGGTCTTCATTCTGATGTTGCTGTGTATGTTGCCTCCTGCTCAGTTTGTGCACAGAATAAGACTCTTCTACGTCTTCCTGTGGGTCTTCTTCAACCTATTGCTAATGGTGAGTGTTCTTGGATACATCTTTCAATGGACTTCATTGTCGAGCTCCCTGTTTCCATTGGCAATACTGTTATCCTTTTGGTGGTTGACCGTTTTTCTAAAATGTCACATTGCATTCCCTTGATGAAGTTGCCTACTGCTCAGGAGCTTGCTTCAATTTTTTTATTTTGGTGTTCATTTTGTGCTCAAATGGGGATCCAGCTTTCCTTCTCCTGGGCACATCACCCTCAATCCAATGGGGGTGCAGAACGGTCTAATCAAGCACTGGAACAGTTCCTCCATTGCTATGTCTCAGATCACCACAATAATTTGTCTGAACTGTTACCTTGGGCAGAGTTTGCTCATAATAGTGCTATTAATGCTTCCTCCAAGTTATCCCTGTTCATGGTGAATTATGGGTTTCAACCATCCTTGTTGCCCAATTCATTCATGTCTCAGGGTATTCCGGCTTTGGAGGAGCATTTCCGGCAACTCTGTTCCACGTGGGTGCAGATTCGGGATTGCCTTCATCGTTCTATGCAGCGCCAAAAGTTCCAGGCTGATCGTAGGCGTCTGCCTGAGCCTTCCTACCAGGTTGGTGAGAGAGTTTGGCTATCCTCCCGCAAATTGAACCTTCGTGTGCCTTCCAATAAACTGGCTCCCCATTATGTTGGTCCTTTTCGAATACTCCGATGGGTCAATCCTGTGGCCTACGCTCTTGACCTTCCTCCTGCAATGCGCATCTTCAATGTTTTTCATGTCTCCCTCTTGAAACCATTGGTTTGTAATCGGTTTACCACTGTTTTGCCTTTTCCCCATCCTATCTTTGTTGACAACCATGAGGAGTATGAGGTCTGCAGCATTATTGACTCTCGTATGTCCAGGGGCTGTGTACAGTATTTGGTTCACTGGAGGGGCTACGGTCCGGAGGAGTGTTCTTGGGTTCCATCCTCTGATGTTCATGCTCCTGCCCTCCTCCGTGCCTTCCATGCCTGTTTCCCCAATAAGCCTTTTGTCCTCTCGCGTGGGAGGGGTCGTTGAGGGGAGGGTACTGTCAGGGTTTTTTCCCTGTTTTGTTTGCCATGTGCTGCTGGGAGCCATTTTACTCACTTCTCTTGCTGACTATGGTGCATTGTGGGGGATGCTGCTCATTTCCTGCACTTCCTTTTATGGCCAGATTGGTGTGCATCATCTGTGTGAGACAGGATGCAGTCTCAGAATTGTGAGAGTTTCTGTGTATTACCTGGCTGTCTGACGTCCTTTCTAGTTCCTGATCCCTGGCTTGTTCCTGACTCTGCTGTTTTCCTTGTTCCTTTTTCCGGCTCGTCTGACTATTAGCTTTGGCTCCTGACTCGGCTCGTCTGACTACCAGCTCTGGTTTTGACTCCTGGCTTGTTATTTGACTTGTGGACTTTTTATTATTTTTTTTGTCATTAATAAAGGTGTGATTATTTTTGCACTTCTCGTCTCAGTCTGATTCCTGGCACCCTGACAAATCCGCCCTACGTGTTTCGGATGGAACAGCCAATAGAATGCAAGCTCAATCCTATTGGCTGATTGGATCAGCTAATAGGATTGAAGCTCAATCCTATTGGCTGATTGCATCAGCCATTAGGATTTTTTCAACTTTAATTCCGAATCTATCAGCCAATCGGAATTCAAGGGGTACCATCTTGGATGACGTTCCTTAAAGGAACCTTCATTCTTCAGTAGCCGTCGGCAGAAGAGGATGCTCCGCGCCGTATGTCTTGAAGATGGAGCCGCTCCGCGTTAGAAGGATGAAGATAGAAGATGCCCGCCTGGAGGACCACTTCTTGCCGCTTGGATGAAGACATCTCCCAGCTTTGTTGAGGACTTCTGCCCGCTTGGATGAAGACTTCTCCCGGCTTGATGAGGATGGATGTCCGGTCTTCAAAAACTGTAAGTGGATCTTCGGGGGTTAGTGTTAGTTTTTTTTAAGGGTTTATTGGGTGGGTTTTATTTTTAGCTTAGGGTTTGGGCAATGGAAAATAGCTAAATGCCCTTTTAAGCGCAATGCCCATCCAAATGCCCTTTAGGTTTTTTAGATAGGATTTTATTTGGGGGGGGTTGGTTGTGTGGGTGGTGGGTTTTTCTCTTGGGGGGTTGTTTGTAATTTTTTTACAGGTAAAAGAGCTGATTTCTTTGGGGCAATGCCCCGCAAAAGGCCCTTTTAAGGGCTATTGGCAGTTTAGTTTAGGCTAGGGTTTTTTTATTGGGGGGGGGGGCTTTTTATTTTGATAGGGCCATTAGATTAGGTGTAATTACTTTAAATATTTGATCATTTCTTTTTTATTTTGTGTAATGTGCTTTTTTTATTTGTAATTTAGTTAATTGTATTTAATTAATGCAATTTATTTAATTGTAGTGTAATGTTAGGTGTTAGTGTAAGACAGGTTAGGTTTTATTTTACAGGTAAATTTGTATTTATTTCAACTAGGTAGCTAGTAAATAGTTAATAAATATTTACTAACTAGTCTACCTAGTTAAAATAAATACAAACTTGCCTGTAAAATAAAACCTGAGATAGCTACAATGTAACTATTAGTCACAAAGACCGCTGCTCCATAACTCAGAGCAGGCGGACAGGAATCACCGGAATTCAACCCAATCGAGTACGATCGGGTTGACTGATACCCCCTGCTGGTGGCCCATTGGCCGCGAGTCTGCAGGGGGCGGCGTCGCACCAGCAGGTCTTGTGAGCTGCTGGTGCAATGCTGAATACAGAGAGCGTATTGCTCTCCGCATTCAGCGATGTCTTGCGGACCTGATCCGCACTGTCGGATCAGGTCCGCAAGACATTTGTTAAATTAGCCTATTTGTATGAACTCAGGTAATACATGAAGAGGCACAAATAGATATCACTCTTCCTGGATGTAGCTGAAAGGAACACTGACAATTTTGAGGAGTTTAAGAATGTGGTCCAATACGTTGGTGTGTAGTTCAGCATTTACTGATGACCTCGCAAGAGAGAAAAAACTGAATTTTACCATACCCTAGAAATCTGAAAGGGAATTCAGGATTACAGGAATAGGAATAGGATAATCTATCACTAATATGGAGGACAATATTCAGTTTACTCCAGCACTGAACTTAAACACTTTCAATAAAGGAAGAGCTGATTCCAGAATTACAAAAGCTCAATAAATGAGCTCACTCTCATAACTTAAAACTTGACAGATGAGCTAACACTCACGGTGTGAAGCGTGGCATATGAGCTGACACTCATTACTTCAAACCTGGGAAATGAGTTGAGACTCAAAACTTGAAACTTGGCAAACAAGTTACCACTAACTGATTGTTGCAGAACAGATAAACCAGCAGTCTTTTTAAGAAACTAATCAAATGAAAGAAAAACAGAAACATTATTATAAAAATTGTTATCAGTTATTGTTAAATATTTGGGCAGGTGTTTATTATGACAACTTATTGAGGTATTATTTGTTCTTACTTATACCCATTTATCAAAAACGATATTTATTTAACAGCACAGGTAGCGCAATATTGAGTAACTTATAAATCAAGCAAAAACATAATTTTGAAGTTTATACATAAGAAATATCTGTAACAACCCAATTTGGTTACAAAACTTATATTTATGTTTATATAGTAAACGTATATTGATTAAATAGCCCAGGTTGGGTAATTGGTAACATATATTCAAAGCCTGAGAATAAATCCCAGTTTACAAATAAGTGGGGCACAGAAACTAAGTACTAATGGTAAAGAAACTCAAATCACAATTATAACTTATATTGCCCAATACTGTGAGGACACTTGTAAGGCTTAAAGATCGTTGAATAAATCACTGGTATAAACGAGTAGCCACAGTGACAGTGATAACTGGCAATATATATTATACCAACATAAGGGTTAAACTAGTAATTAGTTACTTGATCTTATTAAACGACAAGGATTATTTAAAGACATTTGTATAGCAAACAAATATTTATCTGACAACGCAGGTTGCGCAATACTTGGTAACTTGTAAACTAAGCAAAAGTAGAATTTTAAAGTCTAAAAATCAAAAGTATCTACAGCAACACAGGTTGTAAAGTTATACTTATATTTACATAGGACATTTTATCCATCAAACAACCAAGGTTTCATAATATTGGGTAACTGAACCAGGCTACAAAATACTTTGAAATTTATGAACAAAATACTATGCGCAATAACTGGCAATACGTAACCGAAGCTTGAGAATAATCCCCAATTCACAAATAAGTGGGGCAAACAAATCAAGCACAAATAGTAAAGAAACCCAAGTTACGCTACAATTATAACACATACTGCCCAATATTGTGGGGATATTTTGAAGACTATAGGTTGGTTAAACAAACTGCTGGTATCAACAAGTATCCACGTTGACAGTGATAAGTGGCAACATATACAATACCAACACAAAGGGTAAAAATAGTATTGAGCTATTTGAATTTATTCAACAATAAGAAAAACCTTTATGCTTATAGATTTAACAGCCTAACAACTACAGAGCGCAGCTAGTATATATAAAAAATTGGCTACAATATTTAATAACTAGTCTCTGTTAAATCGCAAGATAATTGCTGAATAACTAAAACTCTAACTTGTCACAAGTACACTTTCTCATTTAGATCGAAAGTAGTAAGAAAACATGAATCAACATTCCAAATCTGAAAATAAAAGTTGTAAACCAAATACAAAGAGTCATTCACTACACCTACAGTAATAATATCAATAATTAATTCAAATACATGATATTCAACTAATAAAGTTTATGATTTACAACATATACTGTAGTGTATTGATACAAGAATAAGTAGCAGAAACTGCAATACTAGAAACATCTTTATTTGTATTTAAAAGGTTATAAAGATCCTTTGGTGAAATATAAAAAGTACCATAAAATCAAGATTTTGTTAAAGCTTGCTAAAACAAGTATACCTCTCCACAATCATATATAGAACAAGTCGTAGATGTAACTGAGACATTGAATAGCTAACAATAATCCTACCTTGGTATATGACCCAATAACTGAAATAATAAACACCAAGAACAATCATACTCTGATTTAAGCTCTGAGTAGTAGCATAACCACCAATATATTAACCCAAGTAAAGCGGCGATTCCAATTTTTCAATCATAGTATCTCCGAGACACTACACAAAGAATTAAAAGGAGAATTGCCTGGTATTTCGGGGCTGGACTGACCTTACTTGGTGGGATCAGACTGATATACTTAAGGAAAGTTTTCCTTTGTGAAAAGCACACTGGTCTAAAAGAGGCTGCTTCCAGGTGGTAAATCACCATAGAACTAGCTAATGAGCTGTTGTTCGTTCCTGGTAGAGCGCTTCTTTCTTTGTATGCAAATAAATATGACCCTGGGAAAGTCTCCCTATGGGTGATGGGGGAAACCAGACGTGGACTCCTTGCCCAGTGTGCTTAGAGGAATGTGGCTACACCTCACTGACGAGGCCCATAGGAGGCCGAAACGATTGTCTGGGGTTTTCATGTTCCTTGATCAGAGGAGAATTGCCTGGTATTTCAGGGCTGGACTAACCTTACTTGGTGGGATCTGACTGATATACTTCAGGAAATGTTTCCTTTTGTGAAAAGCACACTGGTCTAAAAGAGGCTGCTTCCGGGTGGTAAATCGCCATAGAACTAGCTAATGAGCTGTTGTTCGTTCCTGGTAGAGCGCTTCTCTCTTTGTGTGCAAATTAATATGACCCTGGGGAAGTCTCCCTATGGGTGATGGGGGAAACCAGACATGGACTCCTTGCCCAGTGTGCTTAGAGTAATGTGGCTGCACCTTACTGACGAGGCCCATAGGAGGCTGAAACGATCGTCTGGGGTTGTCATATTCCTTGTTCAGAGGAGAATTGCCTGGTATTTCGGGGCTGGACTGACCTTACTTGGCGAGATCAGACTGATATACTTCAGGAAAGTTTTCTTTTGTGAAAAGCACACTGGTCTAAAAGAGGCTTCTTCTGGGTGGTAAATTGCCATAGAACTAGCTAATGAGCTGTTGTTCATTCCTGGTAGAGCGCTTCTCTCTTTGTATGCAAAAAATTAATAGGTTGTACTAAATGACAGGAGGAGACACTTTTTGAACCAACAGCTGAATTTCAGATAAGAATTTTAATTTGTGTGTTTCCCATTTTTTAAAAGGATTAATAAAAGTTATATTTTATCCAGTAAGTTCCAGCCTATATAATAGTCTGGGCTAATATAGTGCTAATATAGTATTCCTTTTTGTGGAACCCTGTTTTTTTTATCATTTGTTCTTAGTCTGTTAGTATTGAGGCAGGAAGAATCCTGGAAAGATTGTATTTGTTAAAAATTGTTGTATTCAGCTTGATATTCCTAGAGCCCTTGATTGTCCCTTAATTTTGGTAGTTTAACAAACCATAATGTAAACAAATTGATCTTTTTAAGTCGCGCTACTAACAACAATGGGTGACTTGTTCTGGCAGTTGCCTCTGTGTGCATTTATAGGGAAAATTATTTTGAGATTGAAAGAAACATTATTGTTAATTTTTGGTATACTATTGATTGCTGTATAGCATTGCTAGCTATTACTTCTGCTCCAATATTACCATTTTGTGTTTTGCACTTTTGATGAACATTTTTTCAACAAAGATAAATTCTAATTGAAGCTAAATTAAAACATGTTTTAAAATTGTGAGCAACCCCTTTAATTCAACGAAGTGGGTACCAAATATTCTAAAACTTAACCTTTATTAATGGGTATTTACAATAACAAATGGGAGATAGTTAAAAACACACACTGTGATACTAATTTTAAGAGGTATTAATACTGCTGCCAATGTGCACTAGGTAGATGACTTGACAATACCATTAACTAGTTAAGGGGAGTCAAATATTTGACATATAAGCTGTGAAAATGCTTACTGTATGTACACAACAAAGAATCGATTTGAGTGCTGATAACTCACTGGAACTAATAAATTCAGCACTATAACAGCTGGTTATTTGTTCGGTATAAAGCAACACTGTAAAGATACTGCTCATTAATTACAGCTTCCCCTGCTAGAATTGATGTCTAAGTAAAATGCCCATCAATTAAGTTTACTGATTGCAGTTATTTTTAAGCTATACTTTGCTAATAAATCATCAGTGGTTGATTAAAACAATGCAGGAGTTCCCAAACGACTCCTCACCAAGTCCCTAACATGTTTCGCTGTGGTACCCACTTCCCCCATTGGAGGATTTGTATATGCCTAATTAATATATGACATTTGTTTGTAATAGACTCTTGAGTGCTACAAGTGTATTCTTATTAGAGGGCCTGTAACCCTTTAAGGTTTTGGTAGTAAGTTTTAATACACAACACCCTTACTCTGAATAAACCCACATAAAGGGTCAATCTTATAGGAGATACAAGTCTGAATTAATACAAGTAGTGCCATTGGTTTCTTTCAAGTTGAATATATCTCTTTAATGCAAAAGCCTATTGGATAACATATATCTGTGCTAGAAAGATGTTTAAATTTGTTGTTAATTTGTACAGATGTGTATTGATTTTATTACAAATTAAAATGTGTAACGAAAAACACTTATCTATGACCAATTAATGATCAAAACACCATACTTACATATTACAAATAACTATAAATCATTCTATAAAGAGTATTATTAATTAGGAAAAGTACAACAATCTAAATGTTTATATTCATTGGTCATAAAGTATCATAAAATGGGTCTTCAGTATTAGAGTAGTAATTTCATTATGGATAGGTCAAATCACAATACAATTTATAGTAATGCAGAACAGAACAACTCTTCTTCATTTGCTCTACGATTTCCTTTATTTCTATGTAACTAATCAAGTTGCAACTCCTGTTTGATAAATGAAGGCTTGTGCTAAAATGGCAGACATACTTTTTTTTACAAGATATATAAGGAGTTCACCAGTGTAACATTTTAAAGGTTAACTACTAATGTAATTTATGTTGCATGCTATTATAATTTATTTTCTTACCTCATAAAATATAAGATTTTTGTCTGTGCATGAACACATCTGCATTAATAGCATCTGCATTTAGCTTAGTAGGTATTTAATGGGTGGGTTTTTTTCACAGAAGCTAAACCATTATAAAACAGCCTACCTAACATAAAAATTAGCTGGAGTTCATATTTAGGGTCCCCCTATTAAAAGGCGTGCGGAGAGCTTCTCATCTTGAAAAGCTGTCCGCACACCTTTGCTGCAGACGGGCAATGGATCTGTTGGTCTGTTGGCCCATTTGCAGCATTACACACTCCGCTGAGTATGTAATGCCCTCCCCTCCACTCATGCCACCAATCATGCGAGAAAAGGGACTTTCAATCACCAAGAGCGAGACTGCCCGCAAGGGCTCCGGAGCAGCTTATGCTGCTCCGTACATGCAGCCCATAATATGAACATCAACATTTGTATGTGTGTTACATCTTGAATCTTTGATGTTGATTAATGCATGATGGAGACAACAGTGAATTATTGCTGTGTAAGCCCTTGTCAGTGCTAGTGAACATGGATTCCCTCGATTTAGGGATATATTGGCGCCAAAAATATAACATAGTTTTTTTTTTCTAATGAATTCCAAGCGATGTATAAAATAAATTGTTTCAAAATGATTGGATGTAGCATATCTATTTCCTGCACGCTCAAACATCATTATTTTTCTATCTTATTTTGGCCTTCTACTTAATTGCCAAATTCATGTATTACTTCCCTGTAAAATGTTGTCACTGATATCATGTTTGCTTGACAGTTTAATTCTTTAAATGTTTTCATTATTTTCTTCTTGTCAGTCATTTATAAAACAATATTATCCCCTTTAGAACCAAGGTTTTTCCCAGTTTCTGGGCTTAAAGAGACATTAAACTGTTGGGTAAAAGTGCATGGCTACTACTCACTATGCTACTGTTTTTTTGGGTGTCTGCAGCTCTTCAAAGTTGTTTTCTTATTTTAACCCATTATAGAAACAAATTGGTAAAGCTCTGTATCTTTATACTGAGCGCCCCCATGTTGTAGCTTGTGTATTGCTGCAGAACTGTGCTTTCACAGATCAGGGTTGTTACTGTTTTCATTACACCTGTACCTTGCACTTTGGTTTATCAACAGTAAGCAAAGGCTTTACATATTTGCACATTTTTTGTACACAATTTAAAAGTTACATAACAAATATAAAACAAAAGCCCACAGGAATAATATAGACCAATGCAAAACATACAGCTCCTGCTCTCTATTCTATCTTTTATACTGAATTGCACAATAAGGTTTGTCAGGAAGACAACAATATCACTGATCTATTAGTGCGCACTGCTTCTGTCACAGGGTGTGAGAAAATGTAAACTCCAAGATGGCGGTGTGTAGATGCAGAACGTCACTAACCAGCACTTGGAAATGGTTAAAATCTGGGAATGACTTTAAAGAGAGCTACAGGCACAAGAAGAAAAAAATAGCATGATAAGTAGTAGTTGTATCCAACAGTTTAATGTCCCTTTAAATGACACAAGCTATTTTGTCATTTTTCTCAATATTGGTTTCACCTTAATTTCCTGTTCTCTGGTTTAGTGCAACCATATATATTATACACCATTTTTTTAACAGGCAGGCCTTTCTAGTGATACCCTTTATGTGTATATAAATTAACAATAATTAGGAACATAATACAGGAAAAATGGGAAAAAAAATATTTTTTGCAGCTTTCTTTATAACAATTTCTATAAAATGAGTGTAGATAAAGAAACATACCTACAAATAAAGGAATACCCCATATGTCTATGTTTCCAAGTAATTAATAGCAAATATAGTCCAAATACTACAAAGATGGAATTTTTGGTTTAATACTAAAATTTGCTATGCTTGTGCTGTAAGCATAAGTAGCGGTAACTCAACTGCTACACAAAAGTATATATTTGTAGAATTTAGACACCCCAGAGTATTTATCTAGAGCTATTTTGACATATTGGCCCCGATATTAAAAGCGTCAACATTTTCTAAAAAAAAAAGGTGATGTGTCTCTCATAGGATATAATAGGGAGTGCTACATCAGCTAAACATCGCCAACATCAAATTGTCGGCACTTTCATTGGGCGTGGGGGTGTATTTGAAGTGTTCTTACACAGCGCAGACAGTGCGCTTACTGAAACCAAACATGGTTTCTGTGTTGGAACACTTCATATAATGCCTGTGTGACATTACTTTCCCTAAACTTAAACTAACTGCCTCACACTAGAAAGTCTCACCACTAAAACATGGCTGACACCCTACTCGCCACCTGTACTTTAGAGATTGGTATATATTGCACTGCTGGCAATGTATCCCAATTAAAGTACAGGTTATTTCCCCTGGAATGCCTGGCTAACTCCGACAGAATGCCTTCACCTACGTCATACTATAACTATACTCCTCCTAGAATGCTCAGATAACTCCCTAACACTGCCTACACTTACATCACATATTAACTACACTCACCTGAAAAACCCAACTAACTCCCACACAATGTCTACACCTATGTCATGTTTTCGCTATACTCCCCCTGGAACCCCGGCTAACTCCCACAGAACGCCTACACCTACTTCATGTCTGCAATCTACCTGACTAATAAAGTAAACACACACAAAAATCCCTATTATAACTATAGGAGCTATGTTGCTACATTTATATACAATGTTAATATGTAGTATTGTATATCATTTAAAAGGTAGTTACAGTATTCTGTCTTGTTCATTTTATTATTTTAAACTTAAATATATCATTTAACATATATATTTATGTTCAACATAATAAAATGAACAAGTAAAAATAACTACATATTAAATTATATACAATACTTAAAATAATATGCATTATACATGACAAGGCATATCATTTTAACATTTATACTTTAATTGTGTTTGTAAGCGTCCATCGCCGTTGGCAGTTTCGCACGCACCCTGAAAGGAGGAGAGAGAGAGCAAATGAGAGGGGGAGAGGGAGAGCAAAAGAGAGGGGAAAGCAAAAGAGAGGGGGGAGAGAGCAAATGAAAGAGGGGGGAGAGGGAGAGCAAAAGAAAGGGGGAGAGAGCGCAAAAGAGAGGGGGAGAGAGCAAAAGAGAGGGGTAAAGAAAGTGAAAAAGAGAGGGGGAGAGAGCAAGCATAAGAGAGGGGGAGAGAGAGAGCAAAAGAGAGGGGGAGAGAGAGAGAGAGAGAGAGAGAGAGCAAATGAGAGCTGGAGAGAGAGCAAAAGAGAGGGGAGAGAGGGCAAAAGAGAGGGGAGAGAGAGCAAAAGAGAGGGGAGAGAGAGAGCAAAAGAGAGGGGAGAGAGAGCAAAAGAGAGGGAGGGAGAGAGAGAGCAAAAGAGAGGGAAGAGGGGGGATAGAGAGCAAAAGAGAGGGGGGAGAGAGAGCAAAAAGGGGGAGAGAGAGCAAAAGAGGGGGTGGAGAGCAAAAGAGAGGGGGGAGAGAGAGCAAAAAGGGGGAGAGAGAGCAAAAGAGGGGGAAAAGAGAGCAAAAGAGAGGGGGGAGAGAGAGCAAAAGAAAGGGTAGAGAGAGAGAGCAAAAGGGGTGGTGAAAGAATCCAGCTGGATGGCAGGGTGGTGAAAGAATCCACATGGATGCAGCGTAATCTGCATCCAGGTGGATTCCGAAAAATGACAATGCTATTTTCGGAATCCACCTGGATGCAGCTTACGCTGCATCCAGGTGGATTCTTTCACCACTCTGTCAATTTTTGGATTCCGAAAATAGCATTGTGGTTCAGTCACCACAATAGAAAGCCCTTCCAAAAATGGCAGGGTGGTTCCGTCACCACAAAATACTGCCCTCTGGGCAGGTTTTCCCACTTATTTATTATTAGCGTACGCTGCATCCAGGTGGATTCTTTCCCCACTCTGTCATTTTTTGAATCCACCTGGATGCAGCGTAAGCTGCATCCAGGTGGATTCCGAAAATAGCATTGTGGTTCAGTCACCACAATAGAAAGCCCTTCCAAAAATGGCAGGGTGGTTCCGTCACCACAAATACTGCCCTCTGGGCAGGCTTTCCCACTTATTTATATAAAAGAAGAGTTACAAAATAGGTTGTTTCTACATATGTAGCTTAAACAAAAATTAGACTGCCCTTTGGGCAGGCTTATCGACTAGTTGTATATAAATGCAATGTTAAAACAAACAAGTAACCCCTTATGCATACTCACCCTCAGCGCAAACGACACAAATAACCCATAAGCTGACATAACCTAAAGATCTAAACACCACCTAACCTATTAACCCCTAAACCACCACAACCCACCAACGCAATAAGCCCCTAACCTATTAACCATTACACCACAACAACCCACCAATGCAAACTACCCCTACACTTCTTAACTACCTAAGACCTAACCCCCCACCTATAATCTAAAACACCCCAAGTTACAAAAAATAATAAATATTAAATTCACTGAAAATAAAAAAATATCATTACAGAAAACAAAAAACAACACTACCAAAAATAACAACCCACAGTTATGCATATTCTAAAACTAAAGCCCCTCTTAAAAAACCCACCCCAAAATAAAAATTCCTAAACTAACACTAAACTAAACTACAGCCCTTAAAAATACTTTTTGTAGAGCATTGCCCTAAAATGTTACAGCTCTTTTTTCTTGAAAAAAACACAAACCAACCTACAATACAAGTAACCCCCCCAACAAAAAAAGGCTATCTAACAAAACCAACTCTAAGGATTGCCCTGAAAAAGGTCATTGGCTGGGCATTGCTCTTAGAAGGGCACTAAGCTATTTTGCTGCCCAAGGGAAAAAAAAACCTATTCATAAAAATAAAAAAAAAGCCTAACACTAAACTCCAAAGAAGGTACTCACCAAACTTCAATCCAGCTCCTACATGCTTGCCAACTGCAGTGCTCCTCTTCTATCCCAGCGTTGGTTGTCCATCTTCTTTCTTGACTCAACGGCAGTGGTCCATCTTCCCCGCTGGGGAAGTCTTCATCCATCTTCCACCCAATGTGTCTTCTTATATTCTTTTCTTCTGAACTTCTGATTGTCCGTCCTTAACGTCCTCTTCATTTGATCACCCACTGCACACTGAATTTTGAAAGCGATTTACCCCTTATATAGGGGTACCCTTGAATTGCTATTGGCTGATTTTGTTAACCAAATTCAAAACAGCCAATAGAAGGAAAGAAGGGTGTGCTGTACCTTTACAAAGGCCTAGGATGGTCTAAGTAAATCATAATCGGTTAGATTATGAATTTAGCGGTACGGCTATTACCGCTGAAAAATTGGCAATTGTGCTGAAATGGGCGGGAACGCATATTATGAGTCGCAGGGTTTAGCTATACCACAAGCATTTTAGCCTGTCACGCAACGTCCATTCTGCAGGATTTTCCATAGCGCCGTATACAGGTTGTGTGGTCCGGCTAAAGTGCTTGCTTTACAGCCTATACCGACACGATCCATTCCGCCATCGACCAGTAGTTATGGATTTTGCGAAACAAAAATGTTTCCCAAAACTCATAACTAAAATGTTACAAAGTACACTATCACCCATAAACTACCTATTAACTCCTAACCACCACCCTCCCACATCGCAAACACTAAATTAAACCTATTAACCCCTAATCTGCTGCCCACCCACATCGAGACTATTAAATAAAGCTATCAACCCCTAATCCCCGGCCCCCGACATCCCTGACACTAAATAAACCTTTTAAACCCTATACCTCCAGCCCCCCACATCATAATTAATAAACTAAACCTATTAACCCCTAGCCCGCCAGCCCCCACATTGTAACTAATAAACTAAACCCCTAAATCGCCGGCCCCCCACATCGCAAAACACAAAATTAAACTATTAACCCCTAAACCTAACACCCCGCTAACTTTAAATTAAAATTACAATATAACAAAAAAAAAAAAAAAAAAAAATCTTGACAACCTCCCCCCCCCATAGATCCAGCCCCCTTCCCCCCTTTCCCAATATAAAGTGACCTCTCTTAACTACACCGCCATATCTATATTGCAGCTCATTTGTGCTGCCATAAACTTTACTGAGTGTCACATCCCTCTCCATAAACCCCAGCACCCTTTCCCTTTCACTTAAATGTACCTCCCTTATTAGGGAAGGCGATTAAAGCGGTTTCCCTTAATTATACCGCAATATTTATCTTATATTTCATTTGGACTATTATAAATTGTATTCAGCGTTGCACCTATCTAGAATTTGTCAGAAGTTCATAAACAAGCAACCTCTTACTGTTCTTATTCCCTCACTCTGGTACTTTTCTTTCCCCCCATCCTCCCTTGCTTTCTAGTTCTAACTTCTTCCTTCTTCACCTTTTTTTTTTTTCTTTTTTTTTTTTCTTTTCCTCTCTACCCTCTCTCCCCTTTTCTTGTCCACTACTTCTTCTCTACCCCCCCCCCCCACTAAACGTTGTTTCAACAAAGTTCTTATGCCACTTTATAGATCATTAGTTAGGCCTCATCTTGAGTATTGTGTGCAGTTCTGGAGACCATATCTTCAGAAGGATATTAACAAACTTGAATCTGTGCAAAGGAGGGCTACCAAAATGGTACATGGTCTAAAAAATAAAACTTACCAGGATAGGCTCAATGACCTAAATATGTATAGCTTAGAGGAGAGAAGGGAAAGAGGTGATATGATAGCAACTTTCAAGTACATTAAAGGGTTTAGTAAAACTGAGGCTGTGGGTATTTTACATAAAATGGAAAATTCAAGAACAAGGGGTCATGAGCTCAAGCTAAAGGGTAGTAGATTCAGAAGTAATTTGAGGAAGCACTTCTTTACAGAAAGAGTGATTGATTTATGGAATAAACTTCCTCAAGAGGTAGTAGCAACAAACACTGTGGGGGACTTTAAAAATGCATGGGACAAGCATAGGGCTATCCTACGAACTAGATAAGTTTATACTGTTAGGTAAGGTCGGGCAGACTTGCTGGGCCTATGGCTCTTATCTGCCGTCAATATCTATGTTTCTATGTTTCTATGTCCCTCACCTGCACTTCACTTAATACTAGAGGGCTTAATACTCCTGACAAGAGAAGCAGGTTAGTTAGCTACCTAACACGCACTAAATCTAAAATAGCCTTTCTCCAGGAGACTCACTGGGTGGATGGTACCCCTATACCCTTACATTGTAAGCAATATCCAGTAGTCGAGACAGCCTCATTCTCAGGGAAATCGAAGGGAGTAGCTATTTTGATACATAAATCCATACTCTTTGAGAAAATAGACACTTATAAGGACCCAAAGGGTAGATTTCTGATATTGACCTGCAGACTAGATAACACTCCATATACTCTTGCCAACTACTATGGCCCAAATTCGGGACAAATACGAGCCTTTAGAAAGTTTTTACGACTGTTGACCTCTCACAAAACCCAAAACCTATTACTAGCGGGAGATTTTAATTTGCTTCTAGATCCCATACTGGACAGACGCTCCCCCAAACTCAAACCCTGCGACAAGCAAACCACTAGAAATGCCAAACAATTGATACATAAATCCATACTCTTTGAGAAAATAGACACTTATAAGGACCCAAAGGGTAGATTTCTGATATTGACCTGCAGACTAGATAACACTCCATATACTCTTGCCAACTACTATGGCCCAAATTTGGGACAAATACGAGCCTTTAGAAAGTTTTTACGACTGTTGACCTCTCACAAAACCCAAAACCTATTACTAGCGGGAGATTTTAATTTGCTTCTAGATCCCATACTGGACAGACGCTCCCCCAAACTCAAACCCTGCGACAAGCAAACCACTAGAAATGCCAAACAATTTAACAATCTTCTGGCCCAACATAACCTGTTCGACATCTGGCGTTCCCACCATCCCTCTTCTAGGGACTATTCCTATTATTCTAAAGTACACAACACCTACACCAGAATTGATTATTTCTTCTGTGAGCCCAGACTCTTAGATTCGGTCCAGTCGGTACTCATGCCTGAGTGCACCTGGTCTGACCATTCCTCGGTTCAGCTTATCTTGAAAACCCCCAACAGTATCCCCTTCAGATCCTCATGGACACTTCCAGAACACCTCCTTTCCAGTCCTGAACAGGTCACACTAATTCGGAAAGAGATTTCCGAATTCCTAAGCGTCAATGACAACGGTGCGGTTAATGACTTTTGCCTGTGGAGTACCCTCAAGGCATACCTTAGGGGGGTATTCATCAAACTGCAAACGGAGCACAAGAAAAGGATGGGCAGTTCGCTTGCCCAGCTCCATGTTTCTCTGAGGAACCTGAATGCATTGCATGTGGCGTCATTAGACCCCCAAGTTCTTACCCAAATTGAAGCCACTAAAGCAAAAATTGCAGCCATAGAATTAAAAAAGCACCATGCACAGATTCAGAAGTTCAAACAGACATTTTATGCCAAAGGAAACAAGGCGGACAGACTATTGGCCAACAAACTCAA
Organism: Bombina bombina; assembly: GCF_027579735.1. Lineage (NCBI taxonomy): Eukaryota > Metazoa > Chordata > Amphibia > Anura > Bombinatoridae > Bombina > Bombina bombina. Next base: position 665,753,517 of record NC_069502.1, on the reverse strand, counting down.
ACAAAGAACCGCTGAAGCTCGTATCCCATACCTTAATACACCCCAGGGAGTAGTTCGACTCCCAGCAGACATAGGGAAAGCTTTCGCTTCCTATTACTCTTCATTATACAATCTAGCCAATACCCCTGCCCACGTTGTCCCGACCGCACAGCATATTCGGGACTTCCTAGACACCCTTTCTCTACCATCTCTTTCGGAGGACCAGAGAAATCGGCTTGATGCTCCATTTGTCACTAAAGAAGTCCTATGCGCCATTCAGTCCCTTAAATCCCACAAAGCTCCGGGCCCAGATGGTTTTGGAGCTCTTTTCTACAAAACGTTCCACCATCAGTTAGCACCGCTTCTTAATAGAGTTTGCTCCCTAGCTAGGCAGTCTAGCTCTCTACCGGCAGAGCTACTAGAGGCGACCATAGTAACTATTCCGAAACCAGGTAAAACCCCTAATGTATGTGAACACTTCCGCCCCATTTCGCTGATAAACGTAGATGTGAAGCTTCTAGCGAAGCTACTAGCCTTTAGATTAAACAAAGTTCTCTCATCGCTACTAGATGGTGACCAGGTGGGCTTTACCCCAGGCCGAGAGGGGCCAGATAATACCCGCCGGATCCTTAACATATATTTCGAAGCCAAGAGAAGAAATCTCCCATGCACGACCCTAGCCTTAGATGCCGAAAAGGCTTTTGATAGGGTCAACTGGACATATCTATTTGAAGTCCTCAGCAAATTCGGTTTTCCGCCGGGTTTTAGCTCTTGTGTCAAAGCCTTGTATGTGGCCCCCTCGGCCTCCGTGAGAGGCCTAGGATTCCGATATCCGACCTTCTCGATTACTAACGGGACGCGTCAGGGCTGCCCCCTCTCCCCACTACTTTTCGCCCTAGTTATGGAACCTCTGGCTGAGGCGATTAGAGATAACCCTGAAATCCGAGGTATAGAACTGGAGGGCACCCTCCAAAAAACCGCCCTATTTGCGGATGACCTAACTATATTTCTAAAAGATCCTCTCCACTCCCTCCCGGCACTGTTTAAATTGCTGGAACGGTTTGGACAGATTAGCTATTACAAGCTCAACATCAGCAAAACAGAGGCCTATACCATCAATATCTCAGCAGTCGACTTAGCAGAACTCCAGCGCCGGTACCCATTTAATTGGTCTCAGCAGAGGATAAAGCATCTTGGAGTCTATCTCTCTTGCAACATTCCCACTATAATCGAGTCCAACTTCTACCCTCTCCTCCAACAGTTCCAGTCTTGCATTGATAAATGGAGTGTTCCATGCATTTCTTGGCTGGGGCGCATTGCTGCATTTAAAATGCTCCTGCTCCCCAAGCTCACATACTTATTTCGTTCACTCCCTATCCCCGTACCCAAGTCTCTGATCGTCAAATTTCAACAAATATGCAATAAGTACATCTGGAAAAACAAACCTCCTAGGGTCGCCACCAGATTACTTCAACAACCACTCTTGAGTGGGGGCGCAGGCGCCCCTAATATAGCCTATTACCAGGAAGCTTCTAGACTTTCCCATATTCTAGCGTGGAAGACCATTGACGACAAAAATAAATGGCAAACTCTGGAGCAAGCTATGCTCCCCGGCCCACTCACCTTACAAGACCTTATTTGGTTACCCAAACACATTAGGTCGTCTTACAAAATTCAGAATGTGATAATCTCTCACGCCCTCCGACTATGGGACAGATTGCGCTCTCTCCCTCAGATCGCCCCTCACCCCTCTCCCGTCCATTCTCTGACGGGCCTGCTAGCGGCCCTTAGAGATTCCCACCCCCTTTTGTGGCAGGGCCACGGTATTCACCGCATGTCAGACTTGTTTATTAACGGTCAATTCATCACAGCGGCGCAATTTATTAATACTTACAACCCGCCCCAACTTCTCCTATTTGAGTTCTGGAGGTTAAAAAGCTTATTAAAATCTTGGGGATTTTTGAACCAACCTCCCAGAGAGCCCACTATGTGGGAAAAAAGATGGAGCAATGACATGAAGACACCCAGATCACTATCAGTGTCTTATAGAGATCTGATGAATCCCCCTACTTTCTACAGGTCAGCGTACACATTGGCCTGGGAAAAGGCTTTCCACTTCAGAGTTGAACAGGATGTATGGGCCCGGGCAGTGGCTCTAACCAAACAAGCTCTCCACTGTGTTACTCTACTGGAGTTATATCTTAAAGTATGTACACAATGGCATCTCACTCCACTCCGACTTTACAAAATCTCCCAGACCAACTCTCCGCTATGTTGGAGACAGTGCGGGATGGTAGGTTCACCAGCTCATATATGGTGGGAGTGCCCGAAACTGGATCCCTTCTGGCAAACAGTCTCGCACAAATGCAGGACTCTTCTCCCCTGCTTAGAAACCTCCCCGCAAACAGCTCTGTTACACCTAAACATAGACACTGCCACGGCCTCAGAGGCCTTACTCTCTGTATATATACTTATCTCAGCCAAATTGGCCATAGCTAGACTATGGAGGCAGCAGACACCACCCACATGGGGGGAAGTAGTTAAAACTATGACCTATCTAGAAGTAATGGAAGGCCCAATTTTCACCCAACGTAACAGAATATTTCTACTTTCGGGAATTTGGGAAATGTGGAAACATCTGAGATGATTCTGTCATTATGTGGCGAGTTAGATTGACAGTTGCAGGCCCTACGCACCCTTTTTCTTTTTCTCCCCTCTTCCTCTCTTTCCCCTCTCCCTTCTACTCCTATTTGCTCTGAGGTTGTTCTCCTTACATACACTCGTTTTTTTTTTTTTTTTTCCTTTTTTTTATTTTATCTAGCTGTTGGTGTATATACCAAATGTTTATGGCCTAAAGAGTCCTGAGATGACCCGTCGGCCACTTAATGTGTGGACAGTTCATTGTAGAAAAGTTAAAGAAAAGTTTAGTGCATATGGAACTGTGTCTTATCAGAATGACCACCTACTTTTATTGTATCCTACTTCACAAAATCATCTGTAACATGTATGTGGTTCTATTATTTGTCTTGCACAAGCATTGTATGTCATTATTTTTCTGAACTTTATTATTAATAATAAAAAATATTTAAAAAAAAAAAAAAAAATTACAATATAACTATCTTTAAATAAATAAAAACTTACCTGTGAAATAAAAAAACCTAAGATTAAACTATAAATTAACTATTTTAATAAAATTTAAAAAATATAACAATTAAAAAACCTAAATTACATGATTAAAAAAACTAACACTATGAAAAAATTAAAAACCTAAATTACAAGATTAAAAAAAAATAATACTACGAAAAAATTAAAAAACTCTAAGATTACAAAAAATAAACACTAAAATTTTACAAAAAATAATAAACGAAATTATCAAAAATAAAAACAATTACACCTAATCTAATAGCCCAATAAAAATGAAAAAAGCCCCCAAAATAAAAACATAATGATTAATAATTGAACAATACAAAAGGCAGTTCCTTATTGTCAAAATATTGTGGTGCCATTGGTCCATACTATTTTTCCTAAATCTTTACATACCCTCTGTTTGCAGTATTTTGGTCCTTGTGTATTAAATGAGCTACATTTTGGATTGCTGTTTTACCCCTGGTACTGACTATTTCTGTGACTACATTTATGTTTCTCAGATTTGAAAATATAGTTATGCATTTTGACCAGTTTTGCATTTATGTATATACACATATTAACACATAAATATATATGTATATAAGCATATACATATATATTTACTAGGAACAAACAGTTGCCATAGACTGCAATGTAAAGGCACTTTTCTTCATAAATGGAAAGAGTCCATAGCTGCATTCATTAATTTTGGGAATTCAGAACCTGGGAATTCAGAACCTGGCCACCAGGAGGAGGCAAAGACACCCCAGCCAAAGGCTTAAATACTCCTCCTACTCCCCTCATCCCCCAGTCATTCTTTGCCTTTCGTCCCAGGAGGTTGGCAGAGAAGTGTCAGAATTGTATTTTGTTTCTTATGGAGGGTAGTACTCTTTGACATGGGACGGGAGTTTTAAGTAATCCTGTCAGCCTCTCAGTGACAACCTGGATGAATGAGATGCAGGGAGAGTCTTTCTGCGAAACCATCCCGACTCATATTAACAGCTCCACAAGCAATCTGAGTTGTCGAACTTCGCTTCGCTGCCTGCTTTCTTCTCTCAAGTCCATGGCGGAGGCGCTGCTACTATTCGCCACACTTGAAGGGCCGTGTTCCTGTTCCACGGCATAGATTCTGGTAAGATCGTTCCATGTTACTTCATCAGAATGTACTGTATCTTATTTGTTTCCTGTAAGGTACTATCCTGCAGGATTTATTAAATATAAAATATAGGGTCTCAGTGAGGCTCTTTTAGTCCTTGGAATCAAGGATTAATATCTCCCGAGGGGATTATTGAACAGGGGGGGGGGAGTTTAATCATGTTTGTTCTGTGATTCAACCTGCTTACGTGTAGTGTTAACTGGGCTCTTGGCTTAGAACATAGGGGCCTTTGGAAGTGACGTGATCTTATGGTTGGGCACGCTTTTCGTTTTTGGACTGTATGGTTCACCTTGTGACTGACCGTGTTTTTGTTCTGGTCTTCCATTTTCACTTTCCTGACCGTGTGGAGACTGATGAATTCGGGTCTGCTAGTGTCTGGTTCTAGGAAGTGCCCCAGCCATTGTGGGTGTCAGGTGCCGTTTAGTTTTTCTTTAGTCCATATTATTATATTCTCTATCCAGTTATGGAGGATTCCTATGCTGAGACTGTTAAAATTTCTGATTCAGATTCTTCGACTTGTGAAGAATGTGAATTGGCCCTGTTTACACAGGTCAATCAGTTATGTTCAATATGCCATATTAGAGCGCCTTGTTCCTCGGGCTTGGGGAATCAAGGGTTCGCTGAACCATCCGCCTCTGGGGGTTCTGTCCTCCAAAAGGCGAGTTTCCTACCGCTCCCTACTACTACACATGTGGGTAACCCAGATAATGTTTATCCCTCCTTGCAGGGCGGCTTGTTCCCCCCGGAGGTTGAAGCTCATTTTCGCTTTCACATATTTTTGGCGATTGTGAGTCTGCAAAGCCCAGATGCTTATTTGCGTTTATGCTTGTGCACGATTGTCCCGTGTCTCCCAGCCTTGGGTGGGCCTATACAGTTCCCTGTGGGTGTAGCTGTCCCTGAGCGTTGTGCCTTTTGTTACAGAATACCATGCCTTTGCATTTTACTCAGACACACGTTTTTGAGTTATTAAAGGATTCTATCCATAACAGATATGGGCATCCACAGTATTCTACTTTGAATGGTTCACCTCATTAGACATGTGGGGATGGCGTAATCTCCTGATTGTGGGTTGTTGAGATCCTTCCCAGTTTTTGTTGGAAGATTAGGGTTCCGTTTGGCTGGTCCTGTGGGTATGCCTGTTTCTTCTTAGGCGTTTGCCTACGGGCTGCCTTATATTTTCTTTATTCGGTTAGGACGACTTTTATTTTGATTATATGTTTCCTTCAGGAGCTTTCTCAGGGATTGAATCTTGCTGTTTACTTCTGCGGAAGTTGTTAAAGGACATGTTAGTCCTATTTTTTGTTTGTTATTCTCTTTCCCTCTGAGGGAGTATTTAGGTGGCTTGACAGTTGTGGCCCTGGTGCAGGCTGGTCCTGCTTGGGTTCAGATCTTCTGTCTCGTGGCCTGTTCAGACACATGGCGCCTGTTCTGCCTGGCTGGTCCGGTCGAGGCGCCGAGTGCTTACTTTATTATTTGGTTTCTTTTTTTTATTCTACAAGTTTCAGCTAAGCATTCAAAAGAGGACTTGTGGGTCCGTGAGGCTGGAAGGGTTGTTTCAGTCTGTATTGAGCCTTGAAGCTGGTTGACTAGGTCAGCGGCGTTCCACTGCGTCACTTCTTTTGCTTCCGATTGTCTCGGGACCTAAAGTATTCTTCCTCACGTGGGAGGATTGTGGGTTTAGCGCTTCCTTACCGCTGGTTTCAGGTGGTTTGGCCTTTCGGAGGCTCTAGGATTTGTCCTGTTGGACGGGTCCCATCCGTGGTTCTCTTGTTAGTGAGACCTTGAGACTTCTCCATGTGGGTTAGGTCTCCTTATGGGACTCTGGGTTTCCCTTCGGGAGATGGTTGCTCTCTTCTTTGAGACCCTTTGGATTTTGTCCTTTCCTTCATGTAAGTTGGGTCTCCTTGGGGTCCTGAAGTTACCTTCGAGAGAGTTCTTTTGGACTCTGCTTAGGATTTTTCCCGGATTGGGGGATGCTCCGCATCCTTGGTTTCAGGTACTCCTCAGTCTCTTATGGTGAGGTGGAGACTAGGTTTTGATCGAGTGAATTTGTCCTTGTGGTATTTACTTGCTTGGAAGTCATGTGGTAGTCAAATGCCTATGGGCTCTAGCGTCTTGGTTCGAGATGCCTTAGCTCCTTTGAAGTATTGGAATTCGGCATGGGGTGGTCTATTTTTTGGGTCGGGACTTGCATGGTGTTCTCGTTCTCCAGGTTCTCTTGGATATTACATTAATATGTCCCTGTGGGTCTGTTTTCTATATCAGACAGGGTGTTTAAATTTCTCGGATATTGTTTGTTTTACATAATTGACTCAAACCTGTCACCACCCTGGTTCTTCTGGTTGCTGAGGCTTTTGCTCAGCGTTTTCCCTTGTGGATCCCGTTGCGGGTTGTTACTGGTCTTTTCAGGATCTAGGGCGGGTTTGGGGTTCTCTTGTTCTGGGAATTTGGGCTATGACCTTTGGTCTGGCTAGTAGATCTGGTCATGGTTGGCCAGATTTCCTGAGGCTGCTACTCATTGGCTTTGCCTATGCTCTTGAATAGTTTCCTTTGGACAGTTTGCTGAAGTAACCCGATGGCTACGCAGTTCTGCAGGTGAAGGGTTATAAGGTAACCACCGCAGGTAATACACGCTGTCTGTGCCCTAAGTTTTAAGGGATTCCTTCCAGGTTCATCTGCGTTGGAGAGTGCTCTCTTATTCAGCCGGTGGCCTGGTGTCTTGGGGGCAGGTACTCTGTCTCTAATGGCCCCCTTTTTCTTAGGGAGGGCTTGTTCTTCTATGGATGCCTTGTTTTAGGACTTTTTCCTAGATTCAGGGGATGGAACAGAGGGTTTAACCTATTTGGAGAGAGGCATGCTCTCTGGGTTGTCCTGTTCTATCTGGAGTCTTGCTGGCTCCGCATCGAGATGGGAGTTTGCTAAACTCTTCTGGGTCTTCGGCCTTGTCGACTGTCTTTATGAAGTTTTGGGGGGGTTTCCGAGCTCTGTGGAATGGGTAAAGCCATTTTTTTCCACTCTTGTGAGCTGGTGTCTGGGTTCTTCTGTTCCCCTGTTTTTGGATCTACTGATGCTTGGACTGGCCCGGCTGTGTGTAGGTCCTGAGATTGTTGCTCCTCAAGGGTGTCATGGGCCTAGTTGAGGTTCTATGCTTCTCCCTTTTTGAGACCTATGTGTCGGTCTGGCGGCTGGGATTGCCTAGAGGGTGCCCTCTGTCTTGGAGTTTTTACAATCCGATATCTCGTTTAGCCGCATCTTTCTTCTTAGTAAGTATTTCTCTCTGTGTCATCCTGATGACGATTGCATGTTTTTTACTTGTGTGTTTGGGGATGAGGGGAGTGGGAGGAGTATTTAAGCCTTTGGCTGAGGTGTATTTGCCTCCTCCTGGTGGCCAGGTTCTGAATTCCCAAAAGTAATGAATGCAGCTGTGGACTCTTTCTATCTGAAGAAAATAAAATTATCAGGTAAGCATAATTTATGTTTTTCAGTGCCGTTTTTTTCTTTTCTAACACCCCACTCCCACTAACTTTAACCCAAAATAATGCCTAGTGCCGTAATTGTATTAAAAAATAAAGATGCTGCCATCTATTTTTTTAATAAACTACACTAGACACTAGGGAGGGCTTGTTCTTCTATGGAGGCATTGTTTTAGGACTTTTTCCTAGATTCAGGGGATGGAACAGAGGGTTTAACCTATTTGGAGAGAGGCACGATCTCTGGGTTGTTCTGTTCTATCTGGAGTCTTGCTGGTTCCGCATCGAGGTGGGAGTTTAATAAACTCTTCTGGGTCTTCGGCCTTGTCGACTGTCTTTATGGAGTTTCGTGGGAGGTTCCCAAGCTCTGTGGAATGGGTAAAGCCATTTTTTCCACTCTTTTGTGAGCTGGTGTCGGGGTTCTTCTGTTCCTCTGTTTTTGATCCTACTGATGCTTGGGCTGGCCCGGCTGTGTGTAGGTCCTGAGATTGTTGCTCCTCAAGGGTGTCATGGGCCTAGTTGAGGTTCTATGCTTCTCCCTTTTTGAGACCTATGTTTCGGTCTGGCGGCTGGGATTGCCTAGAGGGTGCCCTCTGTCTTGGAGTTTTTACAATCCGATATCTCGTTTAGCCGCATCTTACTTCTTAGTAAGTATTTCTCTCTGTGTCATCCCGATGACGATTACATGTTTTTGACTCGTGTGTTTACCTTGTCTGGGTTTGCTACACATATGGGTGTTGAATACTTCAGTATTCTAAGTACTGATGACTTGAGGATAAGTCTTCAGTTGTCATTTTGGTGCTTCCACTCGATGTTGAGAGTAAAAATCGCTAATCGGATGCCAGGTCCTAGACCTTGTGTTATTGTTGGTCTGGGCGTTGCCTCCCCTTACTTGTCGTGGACCCATTTGGGTCTTTATGAGTTGGGCTCATTCTGGGGGTCTTTCCTTTATGGAATTTTGTGGTGTCCTTTCGATTTCCTTTGATTTTTTCTTGCCCTGTCCTTTTGGGAGTTTTGTTCCGTTCGCTAGTAAGGGGGAGTGTAATTGTGGGCTGTCTGCTGGGCGACAGTATCTCCTGGAGGACTGTTGGCTCAGTTGAGTCTGATTTTGCAGTCTCTAGCTAGGTTTCCGGACTATCTGTGGGTCAGTGTGCTTGGGGCCTTTTCATTTCAATGTTCTCAGCTTTGGATGCAGCAGGGTTTTGTTGGGTAGTGGTTTCAAGACGGGTGCCCTCAGAATGGGCCGCCTCTTGTACCCTCCCATCTTGGCATTCAGTGTCCTCTATAGCTTGGGTATTGTTTTCCCAAAAGTAATGAATGCAACTGTGGACTCTTTCCATTTATGAAGGAAAACATAAATGATGCTTACCTGATCATTTTCTTTTCTTCAGATGGAAAGAGTCCACAGCTACCCACCCGTATTTTTATGTGGAGGGTCTGTATTTTTTGGGAGGAGTATTTAAGCCTTTGGCTGAGGTGTCTTTGCCTCCTCCTGGTGGCCAGGTTCTGAATTCCCAAAAGTAATGAATGCAGCTGTGGACTCTTTCCATCTGAGGAAAAGAAAATTATCAGGTAAGCATAATTTATGTTTTTCAGTGCTGTTTTTTTCTTTTCTAACACCCCACTCCCACTAACTTTAACCCAAAATACTGCCTAGTGCTGTAATTTTATTAAAAAATAAAGATGCTGCCATCTATTTTTTTTAATAAACTACACTAGACAGTATTTTGAGGCAGATTTATAAAATTAATGCTGTAGCACTAACCAGCCATTTGTACTGGCTGATTAATTATCGCGTTTACGGTTGCGCGATAATTTAGGGTTCCATTTATAATCTAGCCCACAATGTTTAAAATCAAAACAATAATTAAAATGCATATTATAGCATTATAAAATAAAATACATATAAATAAAACATTATAATTCTATGGTTTTACATATCAGGACATAATAACAATCATCTGGTCCTTAGCAGGTCTTAAAATTAGGTAAATACAACCTCAGATAAACAACAACACCTGAAATATTACACTGTGTCATGATTTATGTAACAAAAATAAAGCCAAAATGGAGAAGCCATGTGTGAAAAACTAATTACACCTTTACTGCTTCCATAGGAATTAAGAGGCTAAGTAGCAGCCAGGTGCCGATAATCAAATGTCCTTTATTAATTGATCATCAGCAAGGGTGACCACCTCAATAAAAGCCAAAGTTTTAGCAGTTTGCTTGTCTGGAGCATTCAGGTGTTTTTTTAACACACTGCCAAGAAGGAAATACATCAGCAGTAATCTTAGAGAAGCAATTGTTGCTGCCCATCAATCTGGGAAGGGTTATAAGGCCATTTCCAAGCAATTTAAAATCCATCATTCTACAGTGAGAAAGATTATTCACAAGTGAAAAACATTCAAGACAGTTACCAATCTTCCCAGAAGTGGACATCCCAGCAAATTCACCCCAAGGTCAGACCGTGCAATACTAAGAGAAATTGCAAAAAACCCAAACGTTATGCCTTAGACTCTACAGACCTCAGTTACAGCTAGATTACGAGTTATGCGCGCTATAGGGAAATTAACAAAAGCAACCAAAGTTGCGTTATTTAACCCTCTATAGCGCAGCCATTATAAGTTTTCAAACAGCCGGATTGTGCGTGCGATATGGTGGTTTTAAGCTCCATACCGCACAAAATACAAGCGCTGTTTTGACATGCTCGTGCACGCTTTCCTCATAGACATCATTGGGGAGAGCGGGTCAGAAAAAAGTCTAACACCTGCGATCGCGGAATGAAAAGCTCTGTAACACAGCCCCATTGATATCTATGGGGACAAATCAAGTTATGTTTAAACCAAAAACCCTAACATAAACCTCAGGTCTAAACACCCCTAATATGCCGCCCCCAACAATTCGCCACCACCTACATAAACTTATTAACCCCTAATCTTCCGCTCCCGATATCGCCGCCACCTAAATAAAGCTATTAAGTCCTAACATACCTTGCATTGAAGATTCAGTGTACTGCGGCGACTATATGAAGAGGATGCTCTGCGCCACCGCTCTTTTAACTAAAAAAAAAATACAAAGTCCCACTAACATTACAAACCCCCACCCCCCAAACCCACAAAAAAATATCTAAAAAAACCTAAGCTAACCATTGACCTGAAAAAGGCATGTGTATGGGCATTGCCCTTAAAAGGGCAATGCCCATACAAATGCCCTTTTCAGGGCAATGGGTAGATTAGGTTTTACTTTATTTTTATTTTGTGGGTAGGGGGTTGTATACTGTTAGGGGGTGTTTGTTTTGTAGCAAAAGAGCTGTTAACTTTAGGGCAATGCCCTACAAAAGTGGTGCATTCGTGTTTTAACGCTGAAAAAATTGTAATTTCAGCGTTAAAACAGCACCGCAGCCATTACAAGTCTTGTCGGTATAGCTTATGGAATTCTTAATGGTGCGCAAATTGCCCCTTGCACTATCACCTATCTGCTCCAAAAAACAGATATATAATGGAAAGATACAAGAAATATATAAATTGGTGAGAGTGCGCTAGCAGCAGAAGGGGATGTGTCACTGGTATAGGCAAATATATAAAATCAATAAAGCAAATAAGAGATAAAATACAAACACATTTATATCAATAAACACATGGGTAAAATCCTGAATTGGTTTGAATGTGCTAAACAGCAGCAGGGAATGTGTCACTGATATAGGCAAATGTTGTTTGAATATATTATGAAATCAATAAAGCAAATTTGTTATAAAATATAAACACATTTATTTCAATAAATAAACACATAGGTAAAATCCTGAATTGGTTCGATTGTGCTAAACAGCAGCAGGGAATGTGTCACTTATATAGGCAAATGTTGTTTGAATATATTATGAAATCAATAAAGCAAATTTGTTATAAAATACAAACATATTTATTTCAATAAACACATAGGTAAAATCCTAATTTTATGACCGGTCTTAAATATTTAAGAACTTAAAGAGTAAAGGCAAGTATTTCAATAATTTAAAAATGCTATTGCATAGAGTTAAAAGTAAATTGGGGATTTACATATAAAACTTGTTTGCAAGTTTATAAATATAGTGGTGCACCACTCTTTATGTTGCGGTAGTAGTTGATTAGCTGATATATCACCAATCCACCTTATTATTTTGGTACAAAAGGTTTGACTGTTTGCACACAAAACAAATATGTGTATATATATATGAATCGTTTCAATAAACGACTAGTCCCAATTGTATTTTCCTTTAAATATACGTTCCTTGTGCCTGTATAATTTCTTAGTTCTGTAGTTTATAAAGTGCCCAGTTTCATTTTGATGTAATAGTTCGTAGTTGGATTGTGTGTATAATTGGCAATATCGGCTACTTTACCTCTGCATGCCTTTCGGTCTCTTCGTGGGTATGTCTCCTCCACTCACCTTCTGGCATAGGTAACGCTGCAGCCTCGCTGATATTCGTTTGATGTCACACACCAATTTTTTCTCCTGAAAAGTAGATCCGGCTTCCACTCTGCGCAGAGAGTATCTGTAGTTTTGGATGAAGAAAAATAGTGCCAATGCAATCCTTTGCAATCCTTGGTCACTATGTATTCCTTTTGTTGGGCAAAGTTAGATTCCTGTAGGCAGTAGGACCATCAACGCGTTTCACCACTTGCTGTGGCTTTCTCAAGATGGTTTAAGTGAACTTAAAGGTCTCTATTTAAACCTGTTGGTAATCCTTGATTGGTTTAAAAAAGTCAAGCCTCCTTGTAGATGTATCAATTATTTAAGGTGGTATTGGTAGATAACTTTGGTTTGTTAAGGTGGAAGGTGTGTTTTATAGTGACCTTCTTTATGGCTAGTCAGGAGTGTGATAGATATTATTCAATTTGCAAACAACTAAAAAACATTTTTCATAAGATGGAGTATTGTTTCTTATGTACTAGTGTTTCTCCCCTAAAAAATCATTTACACTAAAAACTAAAAATAAATGAATATCTCTTGGATAATACATTTTTAAGACATTTTTAATATATATACATTTTTTAATACATTTGTAATACATATAAAAAAAAAATAAAATTATTTCTATATACTACTTGACATCTGTCAATATATGGTACTGTTTGTGTTTTACATTCCCCCATGTATCTTGTTTTCCATGTGGCAATAAGGGATCAATTACCTTTATTGCAAATGTATTAATATCCTATTCCACATATAATGTAAAATTGGTTTTAAAGTAGGTTTTAAAATAATTAGATATGGATAAACAATAGTTATAGGTAATAGTGCAATATGTGGTTACCCTTTTAGGAGACAACGATGCTTATATTGTAAATCTATATTGGCCCTTAAAATATATGGTAGAGATAATGGCTGGGACTTAAACTATGTATTTTTTATGTATGTGAGTGATCAAATCATCGAAAAAGATGGGCTTAATGTACCCTTTTTCGGAAACAGATAGTCAGTGGTTTTCCTGAATATATAGAGATATCAAGAATATATTTTTATTTCTGGTATTAAAGGTAAAAAATTATACAACTATGCTATTGTTGTTAAACCGTTATTGGCCCTTAAAATATAGAAATATTAAAAATATGTTAAAAATAATGGCTGGGACATGTACAATGTGTTTTTTTTATAGGTGATCATTTAGTCTAAGACGAAGGGGTTGAGGTCTAGTTCGGAATTTAAGTCTTTGGGATATAGGGTTTGTAACTCATATATAAGTTCAGCTTCTTTACGTAGAAGAAGGCGTTCATAGTCACCACCCCACCAAGGTTTCTTGATTTTACAAATGCCCCAGTATTTGAGATGTGCATTATTATTCTGGTGTTTTAGCTGAAAATGTTCATATAGTCTCGTTTCTTGGTCTCCTTTCTTTATTAGGTTGAGATGTTCTCTAATTATTCTTTCTTAGGGTTCTTAGGGTTCTGGTGGTTTCCCCTATATACTGTTTATATACTGTTTGCCACAAGAGCACTGAATGAGGTATAGGACCCCCTTGTCATTGCATCTAATGGTGTCCATAATGTTATATTTTTTGCCTGTATTTGTAGAGATATACGTTTTGCCGTTGGTGCTGTGTTTGCAGGCGGTGCAACTATAACAAGGGTAAAAACCTCTCAATTTATTCCCTATCAGATCTATAGTTCTGTCATTAGACTTCTGTGTTTTTTTGTTGAAATCACTGGGTGCTAATATGTTTTTAATGTTAGGAGCCTTCCTAAAAATGATTTGAGAGTAATTGGAAATTTTATCTCCAATAACTGGATCAGATTTAATGAGATGCCAGTGTTTGTTGACAATTTTCTTAAGAAGATTATGATGATAGCTAAAATTGGTTACCAAAGGTACCTTAAGAGCTTCTTCTGTGTCAACCTTAGTCTTTGGTGTCTAAGGTCTTTTCTCTCTAGGCTCCTTAATTCTGAGATGTTTTTATCTAGTAATTCTGAGTCATATCCCTTTTCTAAAAATCTATTTTCTAAAGTTTTTACTTGTTGGTTATAGTCAGAGGTTTTAGAACAATTTCTTCTTACTCTGAGAAACTGACCCTTGGGGATATTCTCAATCCACTGTTTCAAATGACAGCTATGTGTAGGGATGTAGTTATTGGCATCTATGGGTTTGAAATGATTTTTTGTGGCCACTTCAACATTCTCTACATAAATATCTAAATCAAGAAAGGTAATTGTTTATTTACTAGTGGTATGTGTGAATTTTAGATTGACATCATTGTGGTTCATCTCTTCCAAAAAGGATATTAAACTCTCCTCACTTCCTTGCCATACTATTAGGATGTCATCAATGTATCTTTTATATAGCACAAGGTTTGCTCCCAGCTCATGCCCCTGTAGGTAGTGGTGTTCCCATTTACCCATAAACAGATTGGCATAGCTGGGAGCAAACGTCATGCCCATTGCAGTACCTTGTACCTGAAGGAAATATGTACCTTCAAACTATTACATCAAAATGAAACTGGGCACTTTATAAACTACAGAACTAAGAAATTATACAGGCACAAGGAACGTATATTTAAAGGAAAATACAATTGGGACTAGTCGTTTATTGAAACGATTCAAATATATACACATTTTTTACTTTTCTTCTCAAAGTGTGACTTTACTTGTGTGCAAACAGTCAAACCTTTTGTACCAAAATAATAAGGTGGATTGTTGATATACAGGTATACCTCACTTTACAGTGCTTCACTTAACAGCGATTCGCTAATACAGCGCTTTGTGGAGCTGAAGTTCAACCTCCAAGGATTTTGAAACAGTGCTTTAATCATTGTGAAATTGTTAGAAAAGTGAATGGCACCATTTTGTTATGCTTAGTTCACTCTGTTTATAGCATTGCAGTGCAATCTGTGTCTGTGTTATAGTCTGGCAAATTTTACTACAGTAATTGTCACAATTTTACGGGTACAGTATTTATTGAATACTAATTGAATACTTGAAGTGCTAGTGTTAAACTAAACATAGCACAATTGCACCCCTAATATATGTTAGTTCAAACATGTTTTAATGATTTTAAACACTGAAAAGAAAGCTAAAACTGCCTTGTTTCACTTTAAGGCGGTTTTCACTTTACAGCGGGGCTCCGGTCCCTAACTCGCTGTATGAGCGGGGTATACCTGTATCAGCTAATCAGCTACTACCGTAACATAAAGAGTGGTGCACCACTATATTTATAAACTTGCAAACAAGTTGTTTATGTAAATCCCCAATTTTCTTTTAACTCTATGCAATAGCATTTTTAAATTATTGAAATACTTGCCTTTACTCTTTAAGTTCTTAAATATTTAAGACCGGTCATAAAATTAGCATTTTACCTATGTGTTTATTGAAATAAATGTGTTTGTATTTAATAACAAATTTGCTTTATTGATTTCATAATATATTCAAACAACATTTGCCTATATCAATGACACATTCCCTGCTGCTGTTTAGCACAATCGAACCAATTCAGGATTTTACCTATGTGTTTATTGATATAAATGTGTTTGTATTTTATCACTTATTTGCTTTATTTATTTTATACATTTGTCTATACCAGTGACACATCCCCTGCTGCTGCTAGCGCACTCTCACCAATTTATATATTTCTTGTATCTTGTCGGTATAGCTGTACCGCAAGCCTTTAAGCCTGTAACTCAACATCAGTCCCGCACACATAAAAATTACATTTTTTCATGGGACTTCCATAGCGCAGCCATTTTGCGGTGAGGCTAAAAAGCTTGCATTACACCCTATACCGACAAGATCCGTTCCGCAATCTAAAAGCAGCAGTTATGAGTTTTATGTTACAAAACTGTTGCATAAAACTCATAACTAAACTGCTACAAAGTATACTAAACACCCATAAACTATCTATTAACCCCTAAACCGAGGCTGTGATAGCAAGTTAAGTGTTAAAGTTCATGACAGCACATGTAGAAAGAGACTGAACAAGTATGGTTTTTATGGAAGGGTTGCCAGGAGAAAGCCTCTTCTCTATAAAAAGAACTTTGCAGCATGGCTTAGGTTTGCAAAGTTGCATCCGAACAAACCACAAGACTTCTGGAACAATGTCCTTTGGACAGACAATATGACAGGGCATATGTTTGTCCATAATGCAAAGCGCCATGTTTGGCAAAAACCAAACACAGCTTATCATTACAAACACCTCATACCAACTATCAAGCATGGTGGTGGAGGGGGGGGGGTGATTTGGACTTGTTTGGTGACAGTAAGCAGCTTCTGTAAAACCCTTAGCCGTAGGGAAAATATTGAAATTGAAGGTCCGGTATAACACTTAATGACTTGTGCGGTACTGAAGACTGACTGATTGGTAACTTTCATCTATTGAAACAACCCGGACTATACTTACTTCTGTTCCTTTGTACATTCTGTCTATTGTTTGCTTTTAAAGATCAGCACTTGTGTACCCGGCTGGATGTCCTGTGACTGTAGCGTATTATGTGGAATGTATAAATAAGGACTCACACTGATAATGCAGCTAACTACTCTGCACTCAATAAGAGGAAATCTTCTTGGTCGGTTAGATTACCTGACACAATCTGTTAATCTCTTCTTTACATAAGGATTATTTGATCTCTATTCCAGAGTTTATAAGTATTGTTTTTAAAAATGGACAACATTTATGTTCTCAAAGACATTGTATTAGAACAAGATTCTTCAGATATGGAGGATCGGTTAGAAGATGTGGAAACTATTTTGGATGATTTATTTAACCAAATCGATAATCTCAGGAAAAGTTATATAAGAATGGAATTAGCTTATCAGCTAATTAGCTAATTAGCTTTTCAGATGTACTGACAGAATTCGACGAGGCTTGATAATTTACTAATTCAACAGTATTAGATGTCAATCGATTTATTAGGGATCTAACATTAAAAAAAACATTTTTTCAGTGAGGAACAGAGTGATTTAACTTTAATAACCATACAGCTATGATTGACATGCAAGACCTATTGAAGGAGAGTGACTGCACACAAGTAACTAGATGTGGGCCCACAGAGAAAGATATTGACGTAGGCAAATTCAAAGAAAATAATTATTTTTATCCAATTCCTAGTAGGGGCCAGAATTTACAAATGTTCCAACAGACCTTAGAGACCCAATTCATTAAACTGGACAAAAATAATAAAAACATTTAAACTAGCAAAGCTAGATGGCACAAGGGTAACAATCTAACCACACTAGAAAGAAAAGCAATACAGGAGCTCAAAAATGATCAAAACATAGTGATCAGGGAGTCTGATAAAGGTGGTAATACTGTCATTTTGAACAGAAGTGATTACTTAGCTGAGGTTACCAGACAACTCATGGACAGATATGTATATCAGCCTTTACAATAAGACCCCACTGATACCTATCAATTGATATTAACTGAGGTTGTTCATAAAGCCATGTTAGATGGGGTAATTTCGGAGAAGGTGGTGGAATATTTATTCCCTAAAAATTCCATCATGCCTATATTCCATCACCTTCCCAAACTACATAAAGATCCTCAACATCCACCAAAACATCCAATCATGGCTGGCATTTGATCGTTTTTGCAGCCTATAGTGACTTAATTATATGGCTACTTGAGAGATACCACTGCACTCATTGAACAAATTGAATCTGTGGCTTGGTTTAACACCTATAGATTTGTCACTTTAGATGTAACATTACTTTATACCTTCACCCCTCACGAGTTGGGTTTGGAGGCATTAAGTTTCTTTTTGACAAATTACTCATTATATGAATTTTTCACTATTCAATTTCTGCACTCTGCAGTTGAATATTTGTGGACACACACATTTTTTATGTTTGAGGGCAAGTATTATCTCCAGAAGCATGGCACAGTGATGGGTGCGGAATTCGCACCGTCCTATGGGATTCTCTATATGGGATACTGTTAGTTGTGCCACCCATTTGAGAAAACATTATATATTTTTGAAGGTACATTTATGACTTGCTGTTGATATGGGATGGGGATGAGTAGTCTATTTGCCAGTTCCTGAATTATGTCAACAGCAACAATTATAATCTTGATTTCACTATGATAGAAAATCTAAATAACTTAGATTTTTTGGATGCCACTCCCATTTCACACAGTCATACATATTCTATTGAAATTGAATTTTTCAGAAAGAGCACAGCTGGTAACACGATTTTGCACTCTACATCTTGTCACCCTAAGCACACTATAATGGCATTGGCAATACCTTATGGTCAACTTATTAGGACTAAGCGCAACTGTTCTTTGGAACAGAAATATCAATTACATGCACAAAACACAAATCAGAGATTGGAGGCTCGTGGATATGATGCACGTGGATCTTCTAAAAGAGAGTCTAGAAGCCTACCCTGTCGAGGGGGCCACTATATTTTCATTAGAGCAATCAACAAATATTTGAGGATTAGGCGTATGCCCATATACTGACAAGCAGCCTTTCCTGTGCATTCTTACATCTGCTTGTTTGCTGGACATTAACCGCTTCTGCTTGCACATTTTGCTTGAACTTTCTAATGAAGTAACACATACAACTTCTTACAACTATCCATGTTAAATGTGTACAAACTTATTGCATATGCTGCTTATTTTCAGTATACCTATCTGCTGTGCTTTACATATCTAGAGGGTACGACTTCACTGACCACTTAGATCCTACTTCTTAACCCGTCCGGTGTTATACCTCCTTTATGAGGTGCCGTTAGCAGCAGGATGTAGTAAGTCTGTGGAGCGTCTCCCCTGAATATACTGTTTTGTACTTGCATGCCTTTATGTCTGGCTTATAATGTAAACTTTGTACATACTTGTTGCATATGCCGCTTATTCTCAGTATATCTATATTTATTGTGCTATACATATCCTGAAGGCATGACTTCACTGACCTCTAAGATCCCATCTTTTAACCTGCCCGGTGTTATACCTCTATTATGAGGTGCCGTTAGCAGCAGGGTGTAGTAGGCAGGGATAGGCAAGGTGTCCGTGCACGGACACTGGTGTCCGTGACTGGCCCTTGCAGTGTCCGCCACCCATTTTGCTGTGGGGAGGGAGGAGTAAGACAGATGAATACTGGTCCTGACTCCTCCTTAACACATGCGGCGCCACGTTTTGCAGGTTTGTGGCCACTCACACATGATGCAGCTTAGTACCAGAAAATGACTCTGAGTGAGACAGAGAGAGAGGGAAGATTCAAAAAGCAAGCTGCTACTGTGTCCTTGGAGCTTTATATGCAAAGGTAAAGCACTTTAACCAGCACCTGAGGTGTATTATAAGTAGTATTTAAATAGAAAGAAAAGATATAGTAAGGTTGTGAATCATAACCTTAGTATATCTTTTCTTTCTGATTAAATAATAGGAAAGGGAAAATATTTAGTGAGAATAAAATTAGTGGCTTGTCAAGAGACTGCTAGCAATATTGGGTGATAAGTTATGGAATAAATAAAGCCTGAGTGAAATACTGGATGTGTATCTGCATCTGTATAATAACACCCAGCTCTATACAAAGACACAGAAGTGACACTGGCACATGTGTGTAGCCAGACAAGGGCTGGTTATAGGATCAGTGGTATCTGCATCAGTATAATACAATTCAGCACTATAAAATAATAGTTTTAATTGTAAATGTACCTTGGTGTCCTTCACTAAAGGTCTTTACTTTAGAAAATGTCCGCCACAGCCTTGGCTCGTGCCTATCCCTGGTAGTAGGTCTGTAGAGCGTTTCCTCTGAATATACTGTTCTGTTTGTACGCATAGTACTTGCATGCCTCTATGTCTGGCTTATACTGTGGAAGACTGTCATCCTCTTCTTAGATCCCATTTAACTATTTCCTGCCCAGCAAGGACCTCTATACTTTGAAGTACTATTCATGAGGTGCTGTAAGCAGTAGGGTGTAGAAGGCTTGGCATGTCTTTGATTATACTGCTATTTCACCACCATAAGACATAGCTCTTTTCTCATGGTACACACACACATATCCCTGACCGGTCAGGTTTGATTGTTTATATTAAGACACTGTTACGATTTATATACTTTGGTATTTTGACTTTATGCATAGGTTGCCATTGATACATAATCTTTGTCTCTGTGTTCACATTGCGAGGGAGAACGCCTTCTTCGCGTTCATTACAGGCTACTTACCATAATGTATATTGTGAGCTAAAAAATTCAAATTTAATTTATTCAAAAGAGTGCTGAAATCCCTGTCTTTTTTATCCCGGACTATTTTCCTGGATGTTTCTCTCTTGTTAATTCCATAACATATATATATATATCGTGTATATATACGGTATATATATATGTATATATATATATATATATATATATATATATATATATATATATATATATATATATATATATATATATATATATATATATATATATAAAAGTTCATAGGGATTTGCACTCTTTCTTATTTTATATATATATTTATTTAGCAATGTATCTGTATGTATCTCTATGTTAGATTCCTTTGACTGCTTTTTTTGTTTAGTCCTTTGGCTGTTTTTTTTTTTGCTTCTAACACCCGAGATCTTATATCTTTGAGCCTTTATAACTTTTTTGTGCAATATTTATTTAGAATAATTTGTATTAGATAGTGCTATTATTGGTTTAACTGTACTTTATAATGTATTTTTGAATTGTATTGTGCAACTTTTTGGTTACAGAAAACAGTTAACAACAGCTCGGAGATTGAATTAAAAAATGAAGTGTAAATCGAGATTTTGCTCAATTTGTAATATAAGCGCAATTAAAACAGATCACGAAAACACAATATCGTTTGCGCAAAAACATTTGCGCCACATTTGTAATCTAGCCCTGAATTTGACAAATGTCCTTCCATACATTTTTAACCCCTTAATGACCACAATGTACCCTGTATGTCACTGGTCCTTAAGGGGTTTTTCAGGACATAATAGCACAAGTCTAGCAAGAACACGCTATTAATGCACTCCCTCCAGCAGGCTTTGTGGAATAGATCAGTCTCAACGATGGTGGCAAGACCGCGCTATAAAACAATCAAGTCCCAAAAAAAGGCCAGTGACATACAGGGTACGTCGCTGGTCCTTAAGGGGTTAACATATCCATCACATTAACTATCTCTATGGTACTGTTATACTTTAACACAAAAAATAACAAGGCCACATATCAAATGTATATTTCACATTATAAGGAAACACATTCTTTTAATTATTAGCTGTCATGTAATCTTGTCTTCGCTTCCATTGAATGTGATGGTTCACACACTGTAATAATTATACCGTTTTCATATATATGTTATGACTGGTGGGAAACAGGAGCCGACAAAGATCAATGGCTTGTTGACAAGTCCATTACTAACTTGGAACATAATACATCTGTTTCCTGGAGTTTTATATTAAAAATTTGATTCATGTTTTGTACATCCACAACTTTCACTTATTGAAACTATTAAATAAAAGGTAAGTTTGTAGAGAGACTTGGAAATAATTCTTTGGAAAAAGCATGTTTGCCTGTTTCTGAGATGATTTGCAGAAGCAAAGAAAAGAATTTCAGAAGTCCTTTTTTTATCTATTAAAAAGTAGAGTATGTTCAAATATAAATTAATTCAATAAAATATTTATTTATTTAAATCAGATGTTATTGGGCCACAGTTCCTTAAAACTAAAACCTGTATGAAGAAAACATTTTGGGCTAGATTACCTATGGAACAAAACCAATAGCGTATGTTGTGTTATCCTTATTGTGGCCCTGCGGTAAGAATAGTGCAGAATCTGATATTGCAAGTGAATAGTATAACAGGTCTTTAAATCTGTATAGCAAAGGGTGCAGTAGTATTGTTCATATTAGTGGTGAGTTTGGTGTTGCTCTCAAGAGTAACACAAAATGGCACAGAAAAATTAAGTGCTCTTAGCGACCTGAAGTAAAGTATTAAATATATTTATTACAAAACACAATTATACTATCTTAAAATAAAGTATTTCACTCATATTTATACATATTAAATACATAAAAGTGTATGATTGAAATAAATGTTATAATAGTGATTTAAAGAGATATAGTATATGACAAGGTGTTGAACTGGAAAGGGCTCAAGGTGTATTATGTATGTGGATTTATATGTGTGTATGTATACATGTATATATGTATGTATGTGTATATATGTGTGCTAGTTTTAAAAGTATATCTCAATATAAAATCATACTTTAAAAGTTAGTGGAGAAATCCACTAAGTTCGACTTATTGCTCCTTCAATTTAGCATACCTTCGGCTTAGTGCTTGAGCAATGGCCAACATGAGTGTTTCAGGGTATGCTCATAGAAGTCTATTAAAGGGCCACTGTAAGTAAATATTTTCTATGCCTGTTACTAACTACCCCAAATACGCTTTTTATCAATAGCATTTCATTAACATATCTCTACCGTATATCAGAAATCTTGTCTGCAAATTTAATTGTTTTCCAAACCCACTCCGTGGGTATCCTTTGCTCTGTACCAATCCGTTTACAATACCTAGGTTTCAAAATGGCGCTTTAAACACAAAGTTATTGGTTTAAGTATTTTGAACACGCAGTGATGAAAATAGGGGGCAGGATAACGTGACATCATCGGCGAATAAAAGATATAACTTTTAGAACGTTATGAAACTTCGTTTTGGAGAAAATATAGGTCAGTAGGTTTAAATTAATGTTTATTAACTTTAATATGTTAGTTGTTTAGCTTAAAAATTATAACAGAAAGTAATCCTTTAAGTGAAGTATTTTGATTTGGCTTGAGCTGTGTTGGTGCACAATAGTCCTTATATTGTAATCTAGGTCTATTTATGACAAGCAATATATATTTTTAAATCTTGCTAAAGCAAAAATTTTTTAATTTTTTTTTTTTTAATTACTTAATGTTTTTTGGCTATACTGATTATCAGTACTAGTCTATGTTAAATTTGCAAATAATAGTGGGTGTAAGTCATATTAAATGAGGGACAGTAAACCTTGTAATAACAAGACACTACTATTGTGTTGCTATAGACTCACATATCAGAAGAGTCTTACTGTATATATTTTTAATTATCCAAACTCCACCATTTGCCTTATTTTGAGAAGACAATCTTTGCTTTAGTCCACAGACGACAAGGTTAGTCACTGTCAAAAAGTTTATGTAAAGTAAATTAGTTTTGCAGTTATTATCTGATTAAGCCAATTAGGGACATATATTTAGCAGGGTTTACCTTGAGTCGCCAGCAAGATGTCTTCCAAAGTCTTAGAATTTAAAATTTGCAGGGCTAAAGTACATGAGAAAGGGGTTAAAATAAATAATACAAATATATTGAAAAGGGGTTTCATTATACATAACTAAATATTTAATATAAAAATCTCAAGTTGTTTACTATACATTTAAAAGAAACAACAGATAACTAATCAAATAATTACAAACATGGTGTATGGAGTGGTATACCAGTGACAGATTTCCTTAAACCAGCTGTGCCTGCTTGTACCTACCTGGTATCCTGTGACAGTCTAACCAACATTATCCTGTGCCTGCTGAGTATCCCGTGTCTGTTATATCAGTGACAGCTTTCCTAAAATCAGCTGTGCCTACTGTACCTACCTGGCACCCCGTAACAGTCTCACCCTATATCATCTTGGGTGTATTGCTCAAATTATCAGTATCCACCCACTGGACTTTGATATTGTAACCTACTAAAGTATTCTGAAACTTGAAAAAGACTTTAATGTTTTGTTTTGGGTCTATGCTCAAACTTGCTGTTTCTTTGATCTTCAAATTAAATTACCAACTGTTGTTTTATTCATCATTCAGTAAAGCTTTCAAAAGATTTTTGATGTTCTATGTATCTGTTCCTGCATTCTCAGTTCCACACACCCTAATCTCCTCACAGTTATTTTTGATTAACCCCTTTGTACAGTATGTAAGGGAAATCATCATTTGCATTTGTGAGATTAACCTATTGTAATCTGAATTCATTCTGATATCTAATAAACATAATGGGTATACTGGGCATGTTTGCTAAATGATTATATTGACACTTTTAATTTTAAGTATTAATTTTCTACTTATTAAGAAAGCACCATTTTTTGATTTGGCAAGATTTACATCAGAAATTAAAAAGAACAGTGGAAGAAACTAACTTCTAGAAGAAGAAAGTGGCTGCAATTTATCTCATCTTCTAAACAGAATTTTAACAGTTCTCACACTGTAAATCATGAAACCGCTAAGTGATGAGATTTTTCAAAAACTCAATGTATAGCTGACATTCTCAAAACTCTCACAGTTTTTGCCGTATTTCTATAACTGTGAGAAGATGGTTACACAAGGTTCTGAATATTGTATATCGTGATTGTTCAAAACACAATTTGTGGACCTTCTAATTTTTTTAAAAAAAACCTGTGCAAGAGATTTTGGTTGCTAACCAGCAAGATGGAAGGGCAAACAATAAAATCCTACGGAACTTATTATCTGTATGGGATATTACTTATAAATTACATAGACATAAGTGAATTTATGTCCTGCCCACTGCATACAGACTATACAATAATAAAAATTAGATCCTAAATAAATCTAGACCATTTATACAAATATTCCTTTAAAATAGCATTTATGGCCATTTCAAAGTATTTTGCACATGCATATTCCAAATCACACATCAAAACAAAGAAAAGGAGCTTCCGCAAAGTGATACACTAAAAGCATTTTCTGCCAAAGGATTCAAAAGCAAAATTAACACTGTATTAAAACTCAACTTTTATTACAATAAAAAGTAATAAAATGCAAAATTGCCTGGGATATCAATATAGCCCTTATAGAAGAGCAAGTGTATCTCTGGTGGGAGGTTGTCTCTCAAAATCTTACTTGATAGTATCACATTGGTGATAAATTACACATATTAGCCTCCTGTAGTGCCCCCATGAAGGCATGGGGGAAGGAAGGGGATCCCTTTTAATGGGATAATATTGGGCCTCAGTGTGTAAAGAACTGAATTATTACCAGTATTACCAGTAGCTTTAACTTGTGGATGGTTGCTATAGCAACCTACTATGCCAATATAACTAGAGTTGGATCATAAATAGTCACATCAGTAGGATAACAGTATTCATATTACTTGGCATTGTGATTAATATGTGTGCAATGGTTAGTACAATTCAGTGAGTGTGTTAGCCTCCTACTATATTTAACACAATTTTGTGTACAAAAGGTCAATTTATGTGTAATTTATTATGCATGTGGTATTATTGAGTGAGATTTTGAATTTCTAACCTTAAATCCATTGTTCTAGCTTTTAATTTTCTATATTTTTTTTTAATTTTATTTACCTGAAGTACACAGTTTAAACCCTTTCAGATATCTTCGTTGTTGTCCACAGAAGAAAAATATTAAAAACAAACGGCTAACTTGCACGTTATTGTCACCGCTCACTTCCCTACAGCGCTGGTATTACAGGTTTATAAAAACCCGCCGTTAACAGGCAAGAAGTAAGCATAGAGAAAAATTGAGCTCCATACCGCACTCCAATACCAGCGCTGCTGAAAGCTGGTTTTACGTGCTCATGCACGATTTCCCCATAGACATTGATGGGGAGAGCCGGCTGAGAAAAAGTCTAACACCTGCAATAAAGCAGCGTAAAGCTCAGTAACGCAGCCCCATTGATTCCTACGGGGAAACAAAATTTATGTTTACACTTAACACCCTAACACAAACCTTGAGTCTAAACACCCCTAATCTTACACTTATTAACCCCTAATCTGCCACCCCCGACATCACGACACCTACATTATACTTATTAACCCCTAATCTGCTGCCCCAACATCGCCAACAGCTACATTATATTTATTAACCCCTAATCTGCTGCCCCCAACATCGGCGACACCTACATTATATTTATTAACCCCTAATCTGCCACTCTGGACATCGCCGCCAATATAATAAACATATTAACCCCTAATCCACTGCACTCCCGCATCACAAACACTAGTTAAATATTATTAACCCCCAATCTGCCACCCCTGATATCGCCGACACCTACCTACATTTATTAACCCCTAATCTGCCGCCCCCAACATCGCCGCCACTATACTAAATTTATTAACCCCTAAACCTATGTCTAACCCTAACCCTAACACCCCCTAACTTAAATATAATTAAATTAATTCTAAATAAAACCTACTATCATTACCTAAATAATTCCTATTTAAAACTAAATACTTACCTGTAAAATAAACCCTAAGATAGCTACAATATAACTAATATTTACATTGTAGCTAGCTTAGGGTTTATTTTTATTTTACAGGCAAGTTTGTATTTATTTTAACTAGGTAGACTAGTTAGTAAAAAGTTATTAACTATTTACTAACTACCTAGCTAAAATAAATACAAATTTACCTGTAAAATAAAACCTAACCTGAGTTACACTAACATCTAACCCTACTCTACAATTAAATAAATTACATTTATTAAATACAATTACCTAAATTACAACCCCCCACTAAATTACACAAAATAAAAAAAGAAATTATCAGATATTTAAACTAATTACACCTAATCTAATAGCCCTATCAAAATAAAAAAGTCCCCCCCCCAAAATAAAAAAAAAACCTAGCCTAAACTAAACTACCAATAGCCCTTAAAAGGGCCTTTTGCGGGGCATTGCCCCAAAGAAATCAGATCTTTTACCTGTAAAAAAATATATAAACAACCTCCCAACAGTAAAACCCACTACCCACACAACCAACCCCCCATTTTGATAGGGCTATTAGATTAGGTGTAATTAGTTTACATATCTGATAATGTCTTTTTTTTATTTTGTGTAATGTAGTGTTTTTTTGTGGTAATTTATTTTATTTTATTTAAGTAATTTATTTAATTGTAGTGTAAGGTTACATGTTAGCGTAAGACAGGTTAGGTTTTGTTTTACAGGTAACTTTGTATTTATTTTAGCTAGGTAGTTAGTAAATAGTTAATAACTATTTAGTAACTATTCTACCTAGTTAAAATAAATACAAACTTGCCTGTAAAATAAAAATAATCCCTAAGCTAGCTACAAACTAGGCTTCTCCTATTATTTATCTAATTCTTCTGGCACCAATGTCGCCGCCACTATACTAAAGTTATTAACCCCTAAACCTCTGGCCTCCCACATCACTAACACTAAATAACTATATAACCCTAAGCATAACCCTAAGCCTAAATCTAATCCTAACCCCCTAACTTAAATATAATTAAAATAAATCTAAATAAAACTTACAATTATTACCTAAATAATTCCTATTTAAAAAGTAAATACTTACCTATAAATTAAAACCTAAGCTAGCTACAATATAACTAATAGTTATATTGTAGCTAGCTTAGGTTTTATTTTTATTTCACAGGTAAGTTTGTATTTATTTTAGCTAGGTAGACTAGTTAGTAAATAGTTATTAACTTTTTAATAACTACCTAGTTAAAATAAATACAAAGTTACCTGTAAAATAAAACCTAACCTGCCTTACACTAAAACCTAACATTATAATACAATAATATAAATTAAATTAATAAAATAAAATTTTCTAAATTAAAGGGACAGTCTAGTATAAATTAAACTTTCATTATTCAGATAGGACTTTTAATTTTAATCAACTTTCCAATTTACTTTTATCATCAAATTTGCTTTTTTCTCTTGGTATTCTTAGTTTAAACTAAACATAGGTAGGCTCATATGCTAATTTCTAAGCCTTTGAGGGCTGCCTCTTATCACATGCTTTTTAAATCTCTTTTCAACACAAAGAGACAGAAAGTACACGTGGGCCATATAGATAACACTGTGTTCAGGAACAAGGAGTTATTTAAGATTTAGCACATTACAATGCTAAATGCAAGACAATAGATAACAAACAGTCACAGTCATGTGATCAGGGAGCTGGAAGAAGGTTCCTAGATACAAGGTAATCACAAAGGTAAAAAGTATATTAATATAACTGTGTTGGTTATGCAAAACATGGGAATGGGTAATAAAGGGGTTATCTATCTTTTGAAACAATAACAATTCTATGGTAGACTGTCCCTTTAAATTAATAAAATACAATTATCTAAATTACAAAAAATAAAAAACAAATTTTTTAAAAAAAACACGAAGTACTCCTAATCTAATAGTCCTATCAAAATAAAAAAGCCCCCCAAAAATAAAAAAAACCCTAGCCTACACTAAACTGCCAATAGCCCTTAAAAGGGTCTTTTGCAGGGCATTGCCCCAAAGAAATCAGCTCTTTTACCTGTAAAAAAATACAAACAACCCCCCAACAGTAAAACCCACCACCCACCCAACCAAACCCCCCAAATAAAAACTTATCTAAATAAACCTAAGATAACCATTGCCCTGAAAAGGGCATTTGGATGGGTATTGCCCTTAAAAGGGCATTTAGCTCTTTTATCATGCCCTGAAAAGGGCAATCAGCTCTTTTATGAAGTGCCCAAACCCTAAGCTAGAAATAAAACCCATCCAAAAAAAACTTAAAAAAACACTAACCCCCGAAGATCCACTTACAGTTTTTGAAGTCCAGACATCCATCCTCATCCAGCCGGCGAAGTCCTCATCGAAGCGGGCAGAAGTCCTTATCGAAGCAGCCAGAAGTCTTCATCCAGGCGGCATCTTCTATCTTCATCCATCCGGCATGGAACGGGTCCATCTTCAAGACATCCAGCGCGGAGCATCCTCTTCTTCCGATGGTCGCTGAAGAATGAAGTTTCCCTTTAAGTGACGTCATCCAAGATGGTGTCCCTTACATTCCAATTGGCTGATAGAATTCTATCAGCCAATAGGAATTAAATCAGCCAATAGGATTGTGCTCGCATTCTACTGGCTATTCCAATCAGCCTATAGAATGAAAGCTCAATCCTATTGGCTGATTGCAAAAGCCAATAGGATTTTTTCACCTTTAATTCCTATTGGCTGATAGAATTCTATCAGAAGATGCCATCTGGATGAAGACTTCTGGTGGCTTCGATGAGGACTTTTGCCCGCTTCGATGAGGACTTTGCCGGCTGGATGAGGATGGATGTCCAGACTTCGAAAACTGTAGATGGATCTTAGAAGGGCAAAAGAGCTAAATGCCCTTTTAAGGGCAATGCGAAATCAAATGACCTTTTTCAGGGCAATGGTTAGCTTAGGCTTATTTAGATTTTATTTGGAGGGTTTGGTTGGGTGGGTGGTGGGTTTTACTGCTGGGGGGTTGTTTGTATTTTTTTTACAGGTAAAAGAGCTGATTTCTTTAGGGCAATGCCCTGCAAAAGGCCCTTTTAAGGACTATTGGCAGTTTAGTGTAGGCTAGGGTTTTTTTTTTATTTTGATAGGGCTATTAGATTTTTTTTTATATAAATTTGTTTTTTATTTTTTGTAATTTAGTGTTTATTTTTTTTTGTAATTTAGATAATTATATTTTATTAATTTAATTTAATTTATTTTATTGTAATGTTAGGTTTTAGTATAAGGCAGGTTAGGTTTTATTTTACAGGTAACTTTGTATTTATTTTAACTAGGTAGTTATTAAATAGTTAATAACTATTTACTAACTAGTCTACCTAGTTAAAATAAATACAAACTTATCTGTGAAATAAAAATAAAACCTAAGCTAGCTACAATATAACTATCCTATATAATAAAAGGCCAAGTGTGTTTGTCCAAAGCTGTCATGTGCAGTAGAGACAGCACGAGGACAAACACACCTGACCTTTGAGTCCCTAATTGATCTGCGCTCTGTGGCAGAAGTGGGCGTGACCAGGCATGAGCGGGGGGTGGCCAATGTGAAAGGGGTGTGGCCGAACGTGAATGCTCATGAAGGGGCGTGGCCTGGCATGAAGGGGGCGTGACCAGGAGCGGTTGCACAATAGAGGTGAGAGAGATAGAGAGGGGGAAAATAGAGAGGGGGAAGAGAGGGGGGAGAGAGAAAGCTCAAAAGAGAGGGGGAAAGAGAGAGCAAAAGAGAGGGGGAGAGAGAGCGCAAAAGAGAGGGGGGAGAGAGCGCAAAAGAGAGAAGGGGAGAGAGAGCGCAAAAGAGAGAGGGAGAGAGAGAGCGCAAAAGAGAGGGGGGAGAGAGAAAGCTCAAAAGAGAGGGAGGAGAGAGAAAGCTCAAAAGAGAGGGGG
Organism: Bombina bombina; assembly: GCF_027579735.1. Lineage (NCBI taxonomy): Eukaryota > Metazoa > Chordata > Amphibia > Anura > Bombinatoridae > Bombina > Bombina bombina. The sequence continues at coordinate 665,723,192 of NC_069502.1, read as the reverse complement.
AGAGAGAGAGCAAAAGAGAGGGGGGAGAGAGAGAGCCCATTATTATTTAATAATCGCTGTACTGCAAAAAATGGCCCATGTGAACAGACTTTAGGACTAGTTAGTTATATGTTAGCTAGCTTAGGTTTTAATTTATAGGTAAGTATTTAGTATTAAATAGGAATTATTTAGGTAATAATTGTAAGTTTTATTTAGATTTATTTTAATTATATTTAAGTTAGGGGGTTAGGGTTAGATTTAGGCTTAGGGTTACTTTAGGGTTATGCTTAGGGTTACATTAGGATTATATAGTTATTTAGTGATGTGGGAGGCCAGAGGTTTAGGGGTTAATATCTTTAGTATAGTGGCGGTGACATTAGGGGTGGCAGATTAGGGGTTAATAACTGTAATGTAGGTGGCGGCGATATCGGGAGCAGCAGATTAGGGGTTAATAGTTTTATTTAGGTGGTGGCGATGTTAGGGGCAGCAGATTAGGGGTTAATAACATTAAGTAGGTTGCAGCGATGTTAGGGGCAGCAGATTATGGGGTGTTTAGACTTGGTTTTTATGTTAGGGTGTTAGGTTTAAACATAACTTTTTCTTTCCCCATAGAAATCAATGGGGCTGCGCTATGGAGCTTTTGTTTCTGTGATCGCAGGTGTTAGGCTTTTTTTTAGCTGACTCTCCCCATTGATGTCTACAGGGAAATTGTGCATGAGCATGTCAAAACACTGCTTGTATTTGCGTGAGGTATGGAGCTCAACGCAACCATATCGCCTGCGCAAGCCGGGTTTTACAAAACCTGTAATAGCAGCGCTCTAGGGAGGTAAATACCGCCGCTTTTGTGGTGGTTGTTAATTTCCCTATAGCACTCAAAACTCGTAATCTATCTAAGTGTTTGTTAAGCTAATACAAACTGATACAAACATGGGTCTTTTCAGAAATAAATCCAAAATATTTCCCAAGGACTATAAAATATTTCTTTAAAATGTACAAAAGAAAGAACATCTTATTAAAACCATTAAATTATTTCTCAGAGCCCTAAAACAGCTATCATTTTCCTGCACAGTCATGATTTTCTTGCCTGGTCATTTTCTTGTACAGCCCTTAATGAAACATCACAGATTTAATGACTACATACAAACTGATAGCATCTGTAAATATTTGTGAATTATAAAAAAAAAGCAAAAAACAAAAACAAACAAGGAGATAAGCTGTTTAGCGTCTAATATTTAAAAGACATTTAAAAAAAACAAAAAAACTTTTCAGATGTATAACACACATTTTCTGGTGTTACAAATATTTTATGCTAAACTAAGTATGGCTAAAAAAATACTTTGTCAATAAAATATATACAGCAAAATAAAACAACCCTTCATTATACAAATATATCCTAAGCTATAAAGTCATAATGGGCTAGATTACAAGTGGAGCGCTATGTAGCGTTCCTGCTAACGTGTTAACATCGGTAGACAGAAGTTTTTTGCACATGTTGGGTTGTACTTGTATTACAAGTTGAAAGTAAAAAGTTGGTGCTTGACCAAAATCCGGCACGTGCTAACAAAAAATTGTGACTGCATTAACGTATTCTCCCCATAGAAGTCAATGAACAGTGCAAACTGAAAAAAACAAACACCTATACTTGGGTGTTTAATGACAGTGGTTATGAAAATGGCACATTCTAATGTTCTTCATATACAGAACAATGTATATTTTATTGGAAATACATATTTCTATATATAGCTATATATACCTATACCTGTATATAAATTCCTATAGATATATAGTTATTACTTTATGTATATATTTAATAATTAAAAGTACATTATTTTTAATGTGAAGAACATAGGAATGTAAAATATATGTAGAGTGCATCAGGGTTCACAATTTAGGACTAACGCGGTCAGGTTAACACTCATAAAGAATTGCTATCTTCAGTGCGAGTTATTAAAATATTAAATATAAAACAAAAACAAAAAAATATTTTAAATGATTATACATACTGTAAAATATTAATTTTAAATAGTTCTTTTTAATATTTAATATTTCAATAACGCACATTGAAGATAACAATTCTTCATGTGTGCTAACTGGACCACATTAGTCCTATATTAGGAACCCTGAAGCGCATTACACATATTTTACATACCTTTGATTATCACATAGAAAATAATGTACTTTTTATTATTAAATATATGTCCCTCACCCCCTAGAAAGGCTGAAAAGCTAATTCTGCAACCTGTAAATGCAGATAATCAGACAGCTAGTTTAGGCAGTTTAAAGCATTTAGATATTTTTTTTAATTGTAATTAATTGTATTTAGTTTAGTTAATTTATTTAATTATAGTGTAGTGTTAGGTGTAATTGTAACTTAGGTTAGGATTTATTTTACAGGTACTTTTGTCTTTATTTTAACTCGGAAGTTATTAAATAGTTAATAACTATTTAATAACTATTGTACCTTGTTAAAATAAATACAAAGTTGTCTGTAAAATAAAAATAAACCCTAAACTAGATACAATGTAACTATTAGTTATATTGTAGCTAGCATAGGGTTTATTTTATAGGTAAGTATTTAGTTTAAAATAGGAATAATTTAGTTAATTGTAGTAATTTTATTTAGATTTATTGTAATTATATTTAAGTTAGGGGGGGTTAGACTTAGGTTTAGGGGTTAATACATTTAATATAGTGGCGGCAACATTGGGGGCGGCAGATTAGGGGTTAATAAATGTTGGTAGGTGGGGGCAATGTTAAGGACGGCAGATTAGGGGTTAATAATATTAACTAGTTTTTGCAATGCGGGAGTGTGGTGGTTTAGGGGTTAATATATTTACTATAGTGGTGGCAATGTCCGGTTCGGCAGATTAGGGGTTAAAATATTTTTTTTAGTGTTTGCGATGTGGGGGGGCCTCGGTTTAGGGGTTAATAGGTAGTTTATGGGTGTTAGTGTACTTTTTAGCACTTTAGTTAAGAGTTTTATGCTACATCGTTGTAGTGTAAAATTCTTAACTACTGACGTTAAAATGCGGTACCAGGCTTGACAGGAGAGGGTCTACCGCTCACTTTTGGTTAGACTCGTAATACCGGAGCTATGCAAGTCCCATTGAAAATATAGTATACGCAATTGACGTAAGTGGATTTGCGGTATTTCCGAGTCTGGCCAAAAAAGTGAGCGGTGAGCCTGTCATTTCAAGACTCGTAATACCAGCGGGCGTTAAAAAGCAGCGTTGTGACCTCTCAACGCTGCTTTTTAAGCCTACCGCAAGACTCGTAATCTAGCCGATAGTTTTTACAAAAGAAATATGTTTTTGATGTCCCTTTAAAGGGACAGTAAAGTCAAAATTAAACATTCATGATTCAGATGCAGCATGCCAATTAAACAACTTTCCAATTCACTTATATATTCAAACTTGCTTTATTTTATGATATTATTTGCTGAAGAGTAAATGTAGATAAGTTCAAATGACCTCAGCAGCATGCCCAAGTTTTCAGCACTCTAGCAGTTTTTTTTGGCTCTGTTTGTAGCAGTGGCATACATTATTGTAGACATCATTACTATAGAGTGCTATAAACATGTGCACTCTCCTGAGATCTTATGAACATACGTACATTAAAGGGACACTGAACCCAATTTTTTTCTTTTCTTGATTTAGATAAAGCATGCAATTTTAAGCAACTTTCTAATTGACTCTTATTATCAAATTGTCTTCATTCTCTTGGAATCTTTATTTGAAATGCAAGAATGTAAGTTTAGATGCCGGCCCATTTTTGGTGAACAAACTGGGTTGTTCTTGCTGATTGGTGGATACATTCACCCACTGTTAAACAAGTGCTTTCCATGGTTCTGAACCAAAAAATAGCTTAGATGCCTTCTTTTTCAAATAAAGAAAGCAAGAGAATGAAGACAAATTGATAATAGGTGTAAATTAGAAAGTTGCTTAAAATTGCATGCTCTATCTGAATCACGAAAGAAAAAATTTGGGTTCAGTGTTCCTTTAAATATTTGACATAGGATACCAAAAGAACAAAGCAACTTTGATAATAGAAATAAATTGGAAAGTTGTTTAAAATTGCATACTCTTTCTAAAGCATGAACGTTTAATTGTTAATGAGTTTACTGTCCCTTACATTTAAACATTTAATACTCATTTGGAGCTGGTGCCTCAGAAAGTATGCTTATAAAAATATTGTACACATTTTCATAATGGAAGTTGTATAATTTTGTGTGCTCTAATAGTGACTTTAGTGTTTCTTTAGTGGAGTTTACTAATACTCTTGATGTGAAGATGAGAGACGCTTAAATTACAAAATAGTGTTCAGTAAAATAAAATTATGATTTTTCTCCCTGCCAGTAAGTTTTTTAAAATGGGGTCCTAAGAGAATCTAGGCTGTTTGATGTAGCTTGGGATTTCTGTGTCGCTAACAAAATTTTAAGTTTTAAACTTGATATATTTTATTTCCACAAGGAGTAAATGATCTGTGAATTTAGTGAATTTTTTTATAACGATTATCATTAAGTATTTAATTACTGAATTATTTAAGACAAAACAATATAGTTTTCTTATAGATTAAGACCTTGTGGTACGGCAATGGCTTAATTAAAATATTCTTGAAACAAAACAATTTCAATTCCACTTTTAGTGTTAACCAAAATTAAAACTCTGACATAAAAACAATGTTGTTGTAGCAATAAAAATCTTGTAATTATAAGATCAGGTAAATTGGAAAAAAGTTTAAAAAACTAAAAATGCATTATTTTTTGTGGACATCTGATTTTGCTAGGTCTTTTTTATAGCAAGAAAAAAAGGAAAAACTAATTAAGCACATTAGGTTTGTGTCATAAAACCAAAAGAAAATTCTTCTCCTGGGGTTTTTTTTTTATTGAGGTCAAAACAGGTATACTTACAAAGTCGAAATACAGATTGACAAAAAAAAAAACTGCAGACTACTGAAAATAAATGTATGCATAGCATGATTAGTATAAAGAACATCACATTTTACAAAAATGAAAAAATACAGTATCAGTTATTAAATAACAGATATTAAAATATCTGTGCATTATTTAGTCTAGATTAAAAGCGGCACACTAACGTTAGCTTGCACGTAATATTAAAATATCACGTCCGTGTTAACTTGCGCTCATATTACAAGTTAAAAGTAAATGCGACCACATGAGCACAAACTGAACTTGAGCTTGGCGGGTTAGCGTAGCTAAAGTCCTCACATAAAGGGTTAGGGCTAGATTAAAAATTGCATTTAACACAGCATAAATACATTAAAATAAAGTGCTACACTCATATATACAATATCTAATAAAAATTATTCATATAGGGGGGCGTGGCTTTACCGCAGACATGTTAAGTCGCACAATTCTGGAGCTCTGCTAATTTACAGCTCAATCTTCTATTTATTTTGCTCATAATATGTCATTCTAGCTTAATATTCTATATTTGTGCTAAGAAACTGACATAGTACAAGGAGAGATCGCTTTTAATACGATTCCCTGAGCAGAAACCTCTGACCGGACTTTCTGCAGCGGCCTAACATTATTTTCTCAGCACCCCCCCTGCTTAGCTGGATAGCCGGGTTAAGCTTTTATACTTAGCGGGAACAGTATATTAAACAACTAAACTTCCAGATCATAGCAGTGAGTAAAGAGCGGACCTATAACTGAGTCCCAGCCAACACCTAAGATGGAGACCTCGGTTGTTGCCATGCTGCATATGCTTGCTCACAAGATGGAGGACCAATTCAATTCACTTACCAGACTCCTACAAGCTCAACCAGGCGACACTGCTGATGGTGAGACAAATCACTTTTTTACAGATCCTGCTCAGTAATCTGACATAGAGGGTGAGGTGCTCATGGTGCATTCCCTAGATGGCTCAGATGTACCTAAAATCCAGCCGGAAGATACTAGCGCTAAACTACTGACAAAGCCTGTTACTCTGACTATACCGCTTCCCTCATGGGATAACTGCTGTCCCCTGTCTGGGTCTAAGAAGTGGAGCCCTGGGCCCCTGGCGAGGCAGCCGGTCGCTGGGAGACCTCGGTACACTGGAGTTACATCATCCTTGTAGGACCCTGACAGACTATACCCTGTAGCTAACTTGTACCTGGTGATGCAGTTTGGCAGCGGCTGTGGGAGAGATTTCACTTGTCTTTTGGACATTGGGGAAACAGGACTACAACCGGAGGCCTCCCATTCCCTCACATCATTCAGTGACTGATACCTCCCAATCGCACAGACATGTAAGAAGGAGACAGAATGGTTTATGCACCTTGAATATCCCCCTACGCTCTTAGCTTGTGGCATAGGTTGGTAGCACTGCCTGTCCTCTGAATCTATATGGAGATATTAGAATCTGTGGAATTCCATATATTAAGGACTGTCGTTGAATTCTCCCCTCAGCCTTCATATCTTTAACAACGATCTTCTTAACTACAAGACATTTATAGAACTATTGATGAGGTACTAAATGAAGGCTTACCTGTCTGAATGTAAAATGTGTATAAAATGTCCCTTACAACAACTCCTATAATGGATATATGGTTGATTAGCAGAACTGTTCTTTTTAAAGGTAGCAGTACCTGGTTTACTGTTTTGTTATTGCCCTGTTTAAGAACTATTTCAATTGTCTTCTTTTTGTAGTTTTCTGTACTCCTTAATTACCTACTCTTTATCCTAGTCATCATTACAGGTCCTCCTATTATGCTTTACTGTAGTCCATGGTAGAAATCCCCTGCACATATGCATAATTCTCAGTGCAAACCTGCAACTATTTTCTCAGGATATTAGTAATGAAACTTCTTTATATGTATGAACTTGAGGTTGGGAATTTATCTCTCATATATGTTGCACTCTTGTTAGTACTAAACCTTTAGCACACCCCCTAGGATCGGCAGAAGAAAACTCCATTTCCCTTTAGAGACCCATAAAGATGTGGATGAAATACCTCAATATAGAGGGGGGGGGGACTATATATTACAATGCAAAGTTGGAAGGTCTTTAATGATACTATCCTGTACATGGTTAGAACAGACTTGCAGGGTAGAATTACCCTATTACACAATTAGATTACTGCAGCGCCGTGGAGTGGTTATTTTCCCTTGCCCACTGCTTCACCTGCTAGGGATTAAAACATATCTCAGTCTCCCCCCCTCTAGATACAACTCTGATGGGATATACCCTCTCCTTCTCTGCACTCACATAGTTTAAAGGCTCAAAAGTATTTACAAGTTTAGCATCCTAACCCTGCCCCCTCCTTCCCCCTCCTTTTTTTTCATTTTGAGAGCGCTGAACTTCCCTTCCCCTAAAATCAGATTAGATAACCCAATGAATGCTCTTTATAGCAAAGAGGAGACCATTTTTCTTTTTTATATAACATAAACGTAAAAAGAGAAACAAATTGAGTAACTTAGGGCGCATTGGTTTAGACCGTTATCTGAGACCATTAAAGTCTACTTTATCATTACAGGATACTCATTATACATATCATGCTAGTAATGACTCAACTATTTCTAGATGGTACAATGCATATTTGTCTAATTTTCTGTTCATGAGTATGGCTGCCCTAGGTTATGTATTATGTATTACACATACATGTTTATCTATATATCTATCCTGCGTAGATATTTAAGCTGTTTTTGTATGACTCTGACTTTCTCAATAAAAATTTGTAAAAAACAAAAATGATTCATATAAATATAAAAAAATAAAAGGTTATATGGGTTAAATTGTACATGGCATATGACAAGGTAATTGTTTGAATGAAAAGGGCTATAGTGTATATATACTGTATATATATATATATAGTGTATATATACTGTATATATATATATATATATATATATATATATATATATATATATATATATATATATACACACACATACATATTCATGTTTATATGTGTGTAAAAAGATATATACACATGTATACAAATATATACATATGTATATATACTTTGAAGTCACTTCTACTCAAATACCTGAAAACAAGAGAAATCATTTTTATTAATTATATTATTTAATACTGTGTATGTGCTGTGAATATTGTACATTCCAATGTTCTTTAAGTAGGGGAAAATGGTCTATGTATTGTTTAATAGATATTGCTATACATATATACTGTGTATGTATATATCTATATATATATATATATATATATATATATATATATATATATATATATATATATATATATAATATATATATATATATATATATATAGTGATATACCAGACCTAAGAAAAGGGCTAATGAGAAAATAAACAAAAGCCAAAGTGTGACAAAGGTTTGCACCAAAAACAATTTATTAATTAAATTACAGCAAGACTAAAGTTCAGTAGAGACGCCCTTCAACAGAGCACTGTGTTGCTATAGTATATACAGAGTATGCACAAAACATAACATTGTTTGTTTCAAATCAAATGCAAACATGTTACACTTAAAAAGTCCCTTTATTGACTAAGGGGCACTTAGTGCCTCCACACGCCCAATTTGAAAGCTCCCAAGTTCCACTTATTGCAATGAATAGATTACAGCTTCCTTATAGAGCACATAGTGCAGCCGCACTCTCTAGTATAATCGCTGTAAAGTTGGAAACAAGAAACAAATGTCCCAGTATGTATCACATGTCGAGCACTTACAGATCCATACCTCACTAAAGAGGTCTTAATTCAAGGCACCCTCTCTGGATCTCTTTAGCCGTCAGCAACTTGTAAATCCTGGGACATACAAAAGCAAAGTACTAATGGCACTGCTGGGATTTAGAAATTAGGGTAGCCTGTTAATCTCTGTATATGTAGATAAGATATACACAGGTTTGTGTTTATAGTCCAGGTTCACTATATTGCAGAATGGCTGAGGTGCTGTGTACTAGTTTAATGAAACAAAAAAAATCAATCCGAAGATTGATGGATTGTACATCTAAATAGCACTCATTCCCTAATCAATGGTGGCAAAAGTTGGACAAAATGTGGGTATCCTAGGAGAGGAAGTGCGCAGGGATTTTATTTAAAATATAACCTTTATTTGGTAATTTAAAAGCAAAAACACAAACACAATCCACATACATACAATGTTTAAAAACACAGGATTTGGTCAGATTGGTTTTTATCCAATAATCACTAAATGTGAAAAGTGGTTGTAGCATACATTTTAGTGTGAATTAACTTTGAATAAATCTCAGGTCAGGAGTATCTGTGAGAGTCAGTAGTGCTCTAATACTCTTGAGAATTACGTAGTATTTGTAGAGCTTATACCACTGTAACATTAACTCTGCTATTACTTATTCTATGAGTCAAAGTTCAATTAGGGTTGTATTCCTTGGTGTCTTATATGTGAACATATAATTATACAATTTTATTAGAACTGGTCTAAGATTGTATATAACAGTATCGTGTTGGCTTCCAGTCTTATTTCTTATGTCAAATATTTAATTACAAAAATCCAAATCAACTATCACTGCAAATGTGATAGATTAGGTGCAGTGTTTACTTTTGAATAAGCAGTGCTATCAATATATAACTGCACTTATTTGTAACAAACTCAAGTCTGCCGCTATTTTGTCTGCTGTCTGAAAATACTAAAAACTTTGCCTAATATATTGCCAGAATATTTACTGGACTATCAAGCACCTTAGAGATAAATAACCTTGATAAGATCTCAACTAATTCTAAGATTAGTATTACTTTGTGAAATGTGCTTGTTAAAGTCACTTAAAATATTTTGTCACCTTTAGTTAGATCTTATACAATCTAAGGCAGCTTTCTGTGCTGAAAAATATATAATGTGCTGCTTGGTCCACCAGGTGAAGGTTTAGTATATTGCTGGGACTTAGCTCAATTTTAGGTTTGCCATTTATTTGTAACAAAGTATTATACCTTCCTTATAATAGATATAATAGTTACCGTGGCAAAGTACTTAAGCTAAGTTCATTTTAAGTTACATTGTAATTGTGTCGATCTGCGTAAATAATGTTTATAACAGACTGTTCGTGACTGATTATAAAAAGGCACTGCCTGTAACGCTCTTATGTTTCACTGCTGCATTTTAGCGTTTTGCATTGCTGATAGATTCTTATAACTAATAAGTTGGCTAAAATGAATATTCTAAATGTGTGTTCACATAAGATAGATAAAGTGTTGCTGCTGCGTTATAGCGTTTTGAATTATTGATGGATTCTTACGACCAGTAAGTTGGCTAAAATGAATATTCAAAAATGTGTGTTCACATAAGATAGATAAAGTAATGTTATCAATATTTACACCAACACCTTAAAATTAAACTAAATAGAGGGGCGGAGTCTAGCCAAGCTCTAAGATGGCAGCTTAACTTGGCAGCTCTGAGCAGTAACCACAGCTAAAAATAATAGCCTAACTACACCTGCAGGAGATAACAACTACAAGCAGCGGTCACTTTCTGCAAAGGACTTTCAGAAACAGTGGCGGGGAATGCAATAACCCAGACCGGGAGACTTGGGCGCACATTTCCCTTTGCTACGCAGCAGCATATCCGCCATCATAGAGGGATTAACAAGTGAGCGGACTGTAGCACAGTTGAAGCCTCTTCGTCTACCCTGCGAGGACCAGTGAGCGGGAGGTAATTGGGATCTCACCCCAAGATACTCAGAGAGAGCCGGTAGCAGGTAGACAGAAGCTGCGTGTTGCGGCCCCTGGCACAGGGCCATATTTCAGCCGCGATCACGGCCTTTGCCAGGCACTTGTCCGCCCGCTGGAGAGAGTAACACGGAGGACATCGGCCTCCTTGCAACAGGGAAATTGAAGGATCCACAGACGGCTCAACTGGCAGTAGTGACTGCAGCACCTGGCAGACTCGGTAGGTGAATAATTAACGCTAGAACCCAGGCCACATATAACACACTAGGGGTCATTGTGAATTACCCTGAGACATCAGGAGGGCCCTTCAAGAGTACATTAGATCTGCCAAGCATTATTATATCATAGCCGAGAGCAGTATCGCCAAGTTTGAACAGTGACTTTTGTGTTTTCTTTTGCTGGGTGAGCAGAGGAGTCACTAACCACAGAATAGGCCCACTGACTTCTCCAGGGCCTTCGAGCCTCCCATACATTAGCTCTGATATCTGTTGTGACAATACAGTCCCCACTATGTTTGTCAAGAGAGCGCTAATATGGCAGCTAAAAAACTTAACAAACCTTACAAAAGCTTAAAATCCACAGCACTTGATAATTATTTAAGGTCTTCCAAGGGGCTAATCACGGAAGGAGTGGAAGGGGAGCTGGAGGAGGGACACCATGCTCCCACAGTAAACACTGTGGACACACCAGGGAAAATTGGGGGTATGACAAAAGCTGATCTTCACACCCTGTTCTCCAAGGAGGATATGGCAGTGATTCTGGAAAAGCTGATGAACAAAATTGATAGCTTTCATTCCTCAGTTACTAACAGCTTGGCTGAGATAAAACAAGATCTATCTGAGCTGGGGGATAGAGTGGAAGCAGTAGAGGCTGAACATGAAACTTTGGCTGAAAGTACAACAACCAACTCTGAATCTATTGCATCCCATCAACAGCAGCTTCTGGACCTCCAAGATAAAATGGAGGATCTAGAAAATAGAAACAGAAGGAATAATGTCAGGCTGAAAGGGATTCCGGAAAACATAGAAGCCACAGATCTACCCTCATACTTGCTGCGCCTTTTTAAAGCTGTCACAGGCGGAGAAGGAGAATCAGACTTCGCGATGGAAAGAGCTCACAGGGCCCTGATACTGAAGCCAAAAGAGGGCCAACCACATAGGGATGTCATCGTCAGGATGCTGCATTTCCCGGACAGAGAATGCATCATGTCAGTGTCCAGAAAACACCAACCCTTCAAGTTTCAGGGGCAAATCATTCAATTCTATCAGGACCTATGTGCCCGGACTCTACAAAAAATATATGCTTTACGCCCTCTCACATCTTTACTGAGGAGGCAAAACATTCCATATAGGTGGGGATATCCTTTTGCTTTGCATATTTCCCACAACCACAAGATGTTCACAATTAAATCAGCACAGGATATTCCGGAAATCTGCCAATATCTAAATGTAGAAACACCAACACTCCCTGAGGAATCTGCCTCATCACAACACTCTCCAGGTAAAGAGCCGCAAACCTTGGCGAATAGGCCTCGGTGGTCCAGAGTGGCAAAAAAGAAAAAAGTGAAACCATGAACTGGACTGCTAGGTAAAGTTGCAGAGGTCTCAGTCCATTACTTATCCCTGTGCGGGCTTTAGAGCTCGCTCTGGGGGAAAAAGGGAAAGGAAAGAAGTTTTTTTTTCTTTTCTGATAAATGCTTGAGTTATCCAAACCTGTATTATAAAAGTTCTAAACATGTTTATATTAGAATTACTGCACTTCCCATTGTTATGCATAGATATATGCATAGTTCTTTTTTTTTTTTTTTTAATTTTATTTGTGTGCAATAATTATACAAAAGTTACATAATCACAAAAAGATAAATTAACATTTGAACATATAGAATCTGACAGGACACATCATGGTTTACAATTTTTGCAGTACATACTCCAGATCTCAATGAAAAAACCACATTGTCAATAAAAAACGATCTCAAAACAGAAAACAGAAATAGAACAAAGAAGAAGAGAGAAAAAAGAAAAAAAAAAAAAAAACACAAAAGGGTCCGCCCTCCGCCACTAACCCGTTCATCCAGGCCCCCAACCACCCCCATAGCATCACTCCTAACCCTCTACCCACTCTCGGGGGAAATGCCCTGCATATGTATTTGTCATTATAAACTCAGAATCACGGAATGGTTTTATCACCTTCCTTTGACATGCCGGAGGCAGAGACATAACGAAAGTTTCCCACTTCCGAAAAAAGATGGATAGATGTTCTTCTTGGGGATAAGGGATATTAAATTGTTCTACAGTGAATTGGTTTAGTAAAGCTTTTTTAAAGTGAGATATTTGGGGTGCATCTCGCGCCTTCCATAATTTAAGGATAAGAATACGTCCCGTTAATATGACTGTATTGATAAGACTAAGATTTTTAATTATACCTTGGTAATTTACTAAAAAAAAGATATCAATAGGCTTTAAATGGTGGTATAAGTGTAGGGTTGTATTCATCCAGTCGTTTATCTTCATCCAGTATTGGATAATTTTAGGACAAGCCCACAGACAATGGAATAAGTCTGCTTCCGCTGCGCAGCACCTGGAGCAAGAAATGTTAGTCTTATACCATTTAGATAACAGATTCGGTGTATGATACCTCTGTAGGCCTATTTTGATTTGAGACTCTCTCCATGTAGTTGGAACCCAACTTTGTTGTATTATCTTGAAGCTACCGATAATCGTCTGCTCGTCTATATCCGGAAAATAAGGAGACCATTTTACTATCATATCAGTAACCTGCATATTAGAAGGCATTTGAACTATGAGTGAATATAGTGAAGAGATTGCATATACACCAGATGCATATAAAGTTAACCTAGCCTGGATATACCCTAAAGACCAATTACTTCCAAAACTACAGAGTAATTCTTGGAGGTAATGTCTGATTTGCAAGTAGGCGTAAAACTCGTGCGTCCCCAGATTGAATTTCTGCACCAATTCTGCAAATGTTACTGGCAGACCCGTATTTCCCCGGATCTGCCCCACAAATTTCAAACCTTTTACCTCCCAATCTTTAAAGATCTGGTTAGACAGCCCAGGTATAAAGTTGGGGTTACCACAAATACAGTAGATAAATAGTTTGAGACATAAACAGGGCATTCTAGAGTGCTGCATAGTTTCTGCCATGCCACTATGACGTTCTTGAACATAGATAGGTAAAAGATGTTAGATGGTAGCGAAGTCAGGGGGCAATGGAGTAAAGCCTTCAGATAGAAGGGGGCGACCAATTCTGATTCCCAAGCAAAGGAGGAAATTTGCTCCTTTTCCGATAGCCAGTCTATCGCAATCCTAGAAATACACGCCAGATTGTAAGCCTGGATGTTGGGGAGAACAAGACCCGCTGTGAGCTTGTTATTCATGAGTCGGTGGCATGCAATTCTAGGTTTAGAGCCTTTCCATAGGAAACGCGTGCATGCTTTATTATACTTAATAACATCTTTTTTGTGCAGGAATAGCGGTATATTTTGTAGAATATATAAGAGTTTGGGGAAAATAACTGATTTAATCAGCATCACTCGTGCCGAAAGGAATATGGGCAGTCCAACCCACTCCTCCAATTTTTTACCACATTGTTCCAGGCAATCCATAAAATTTGCCTTGTACCATTCCACCGGATTACGGGATAATTTCAAACCTAAGTATGAAATTTGTAGAACTTCCAAGAATGGGTGATCTATAAGAGATGTGGGATCTTTATGTGCCACAGTAGTTCTGATTTTGTGGTATTTATCTTATACCCTGATATCTCTCCAAAATCCGCGACAATACCCTGAAAAATTGGCAGCGCTGAACTCAAATTAGATAGAAATAGGAGTAGATCATCTGCATACAGAAGCAAAACATGTTTCTCCCCTGCCAACGAGATACCCTCTAGCTCTTGACGCAGTAGTAAAGCCAAGGGTTCTAAACTGATGTTAAATAGAAGAGGGGAGAGGGGGCAACCCTGCCTAGTACCTCTGTGTAAGGTCAGTCGTTGGGATAAGACATTATTAATAATTAGTGCGGATGTCGGAGCTCTATAAATTAATCTAATATAATCATTACATTTTCCAGACAAGCCAAATTGGTCAAGGGAAAATAACAAATGATCCCAATTAACACGGTCAAATGCCTTCTCTGCATCTACCGTTAAAATTGCTTTATCTATGGTCTTATGCTGATTGGGAAGCACCTGTCTGTTCCAGTACGACTCGATTAGTATTAGCAATTTGCGCATATTTTTGACAGGATTTCGTCCTGGCATAAAACCCGATTGGTCTCCATATATTATACTCCCAATACATGGTTTCAGATGGTTGGCGAGAATAGCGGCCAGAATCTTATAGTCCGTATTTAGGACGGATATGGGCCGAGAAGAATTGGGTATCTCAGGGTCTTTGCCCTTTTTCAGAATTAGTGAAATATTCGCGGCGGCGAAGTACTAGGAGCAGCTCGAATTTTCTGAAAAGTAATAGTTGAATAACTTTTCTAATACCGGTACCACCTGTGGTTCTAGAATTCTATAAAATTCAATGGGGAACGAATCGGGTCCGGCGGCTTTATTTGGTTTGGCCTGTTTAATTGCAGCTGCTATCTCCTCTTCAGATATAGTAACATTCAGAGAGTTCCTCATTTCTTCTGAAAGTTTTGGAACCTTTATCCTCTGCCAAAATTCTGCTTTCTTAATTGGATTTGGGGTCTCAGATTTGAATACATCTTGAAAGTATTCCACAAACACCCTTTCAATGTCGGGATGTTTTGTGTAACGTGCAGTGCCCTGTTTAATTGATGGAATGGCTTGCCTTGGGGCAGATTTAACCAACCTAGCCAAAAATTTTGCAGATCTTCCTTTATGACCGCCATACAATGCTTTCGCTCTGATGTCCTCCTGAACACTATTTTGTTTTATGTGAATATCACGCACTGTCTTAGCGTTTACATATGTCTCCCAGTGTTGTTTAATGGGATTATTAATATAAACTCTATATGCATTTTTGACTTGATTAGCCATCTGCCTCTCAACCTGAGTGTATTTCTTTTTCAAAGAAATCATATAGGATTTTATTTCCCCATGCAGGACAGCCTTGGAGGCTTCCCAAAATACCTCAATCTTGTCAAAGTAGTTCCTGTTATTTTTTGAGTATTCGACCCACTTGGATTTTAGCCAATTTTGAAAGCTTACATTATTATTTAAGAATTTAGGGAAGAGAAAGCGGTTACCACCTGTGTTTCTTAATGCCGTATTACATGATAATGAAATGACCGCATGATCCGATATTATAATTTCTTCAATTTGTGAGGTCCAGTTCCAACCAAGAAGAGAGTCTGAAATCAAAAAATAGTCTATCCTGGACAGCGCCTGCTGCGCATGTGACATGCATGTGAATGTACGGCTATCTGGGTTCTGAGAACGCCAAATATCAATTAGGCCTAATTGTGCACAAAACTTGTGAAAAATACGAACCTTCCTACATCTCGCCCGCAGTGATCTTTTTTTCAAATTATCCAACACAGTATCTGCAATCAGATCGAGATCACCAGCAATGATTAAATTACTACCTATAAATTTATGTAGTTTACATGTTAGCATGGACCAAAAATTATAGTCTATTTGGTTCGGACCATAGATATTGCATAATACGTAGTGTATTTTATTAATTTCAATTTCCAATATTAAAAACCTCCCTTCCAGGTCTACCTCCACCTTATGCACATGATAATTCAAATTTTTATTGAGTAATATGGCCACCCCTCTTTTTCTGGATGGAGCAGGCGCTGCCACAACCTCCCCCACCCATTTGGATTTAAGTTTGGGAAATTCTTGGGGCTTAAGGTGTAGTTTTTGCAGCAACACTATATCAGGCCGGAATCTACCCAAATGTTAATTATAGATTTGCATTTCATTGGGGAGGATACGCCCCCCACATTCCAAGACAAAAGATTTAATTTACTTCCCATCATATTTTAACCGTATATTATGAGTGAGGCAGATGAATGCGCCCGGGCGAACAGTTCAGGAGGAGGGAGGAGAGAGAAGAAAAGAGAAAAAAAACAACAAAAAAAAAAAAACCTTCTTGCAGTAGATCATATACATAGCGATCCAAAAATAAACAAAAAAAGAAAATACCCACTACTGACTACTTTATGGGACCCCCTCCTCTCTGCAGAAAGTCTCTGCTTCCATGACATTATTAAGTGTGAGGTATTTACCCTCTCTCAGTACTACCAATCTTGCAGGATACATCAATCTGATATTATAATTCCCCTTCTGTAATCTGCCATAAAAGAAAGACATGTCTCTTCTCTTAGCCAGGGTTTCTGATGAAAAATCCTGAAAGATCAGCAGTCTGTTAGAGCGAAACACTAAGGGGTTACATTTTCGATAATGTTGTAGGTATAACATCTTGTCCTGGAAATTGAGAAATTTAAATATCACTGGTCTGGGTCTGTTCCCCTCATTATCTTCTCTACGCGGCCCTATCCTGTGAGCCTTCTCTATCTGAAAGGGGACAGCAGGAGCTGGAATCTGCAGAGCCTGAGGGAGCGTAATAGACACAAAGGCCATCAAATCCTGAAACTCTGACGTTTCTGGGAGGCCTATCACTTTCAGATTATTTCGTCTTGAGCGATCCTCAAGATCTTCAATCTTCGCTTGTAAAGATGCGATCATTTTTCAATGAGCCTCAGTAATAGGCTCCTGTACATTAAGTCTGTCCTCTAAATCCGAAATCCGATTTTCCGCTTCCTCAATCCTTGAGGAGAATTGTCTAACTTCTACAGTAAGATTTGAAATTTCGGATCTAATTTCCAATTTTACAGATTCAAATTGAGGAGTTAGAATTTTTGCCACCTCGGGGGCGAACTCTGCCATATTACTGCCCATTAGGGACGGTGAGCTTTTGTCTAAAGGGGTATCAATACTAGAATCCAGCGTCCTGCTGCCCCCCTTCTTATCTTTAGATTTAGGTGGCATAGTGGAGGGAGAGCTCTTTTGGTGCATGTACCTATCCATATACTAGTGCTTACTAGCAATTAAAATTATAAAGAAGAAAAAAAAAAAAAAAAAAAAGGGGGAAGGTTTAACCGAAAAGTGTACTTAACCCTTACTTGTGACCTTAACTTGTGTCGTCCAAGTAATAGTCTATAATCAACTTTTTATATAAAACGATTAGGGTCTTACCATACCTATCTTATATTACTCAAGTTTTTATTGTGTACCTTGATCAATCCCTATAACAATGTGTGCTCTAATCTGACACCTTAGATAAATTTGTAGTGCGTATATTTATTTAAATAGGGGGGTGAACCCTACGCTAATCAACTTCTAATAGTGTGTGTTCGTATTATAGTATGTCTATAGCCCTTGTACCCGGCAAGTTATGTCAAAATTTCAACTTGACACTGTGTGAGGAGTCACAGAGGAAAGGGACTTCAAAACATGTATTAAATTACTTCTATCCTGACCCCAGATATACTACCGTGTTGTTCACTTTTAATGAATTCTATACAAGTGCCTAATAAGTGAACTCTTAAGGGAGAGGAAAAAAAAAACAAAAAAACCTAAACTAAAATGTGAGTCAAATCGTGATTTGTAAGGCTTATAACTTAATTTGTGCTGCAAGGATATGTATCCATCCTGAAATAGTAAAAACTTATTAACCTACAAATAGATAACACTTAAATAAGTAGAAAAATTATTCTAGGACCCACACTCAGGTCATAAGGATTTTATAAACAGCATAATTCAATGTAGTCTAAGAACTTTAACTGTAGATAATAAAATCCTTTCTTAAGTGGTGGCAATACTATCTACCTTCAAGGGTTTACATCTAGGCACAGTAATATGTATACAATGTAGCAAAACCACAGACTGAACAGATTGTAATTAAGTTATCCTAAGCATCTTTTATCACTGTTACATCGGTATAGTCACAGCACTCTTATTCAATGTAGCAAAAAGAACACTGCCTGAACAAATTGTAATTAAGCTATCTTATACAGCTTTTGTTACTGATATATCTAAGTGCCTATCTTGTATGTTAAACGTACTATCTGCCTTCAGAAACTTTACAACTAGGCATAGCAAAAAAAACAAAAAAAAAACAGGCTAAATGAATTGTAGTTAAACTCTCTTATACAGCTTATTGTTAATGTTCCAACTGTGTTTCTTTCTTATATATCTATACTACTATCTGCTTTCGGAACTTTACATCTGATCACAACAATATGTATACAATACAGCAAAAACCACAGACTGAGCAGATTGAAATTACGCTATCTAAAACAGTTTTTGACACTGCTACCTCTATGTGCGTAAAAATACTTTAGCAACTGGAGATTATGTGTCAAGACAAAAGAGAATTTTATATTGTGTCTAACATGGTGCTGTGGGTCTTGTATACAGACTAAAGAGCCCTGTTTTACAGTGCTCAAAGTATTTACGCAAATGGTTGTTTCCAGGCTCAGTCTCATAACACCTTAACCCTTTAAGGACACAGCTTTCAGTTTGCTCAATTGTTTTATGACGGAAAAATTCCGTCATATGTCCTTAAGAGGTTAATTGTATTGTCTCAGAAAAGTCTAAGTGAAGGCACCAACTAACCCAGGTTACTTGGTTTTTGCACACAACTGGGTCAGGGCTTTTAAAGTATTATGATCAATGACCCAGTCCACACAAACTGTATCCCCGACAGGGATGGCCTCGAAGGCTAGGAGAGCTGTGTACAAGTATATCGGGACATGTCATTCAGGCAAGGATGCCAATGTATTTCTCTGGTGCATTTCTAGACGCACATTAGCCATAAGTAACTAGGTTTAATAGCTCACCAGAAACGATCTGTCCTCACCCGATTTCTGTGTAATCCAGCCGCCTAAGCGCTGCTGTATTAGCCTTCTTGCGATGTAGCTCTAGGCATGCATAATAGCCACACACCCGTAATTACCCAGGCAGAGCTGTAGTTTCCAAGAGGGGGGTTCGAATGATGTAACAGCCTTTTTGCCCCAAAAACACACTACTACACCAGGGAGCAGTGTGTGGGACGCTGTATCTGCTGACCGCTCTGCTCCGGAAGTGGATTGCAAAGAGATCCCAAGGGAAGAGAAATCATCCGCCACCACTGGAAGCCTGACAGCCCGCACGGACTCTACTAAACTTCGCGCTCCAGCGCTGCTCCAATCTTTCTCTCCAAGCCTGACAGCGGGGTTCAGCCTCAGGAGGTGCGGCGCACCCCTCTGTGTCTCATCCGTCAAGGCACTGGGAACAAACGACCAAAACAGAGAAACAAGCACACCGGATCTCCAGCGAAGGTAAGTAATAGACTCAGCAGCGAAGGTGAGAAATACATACACCAGTTTAAGTCTGCGTTGACCAGATACCGAGCCCTGTATATCTGGCCGCAAAGCTGAGGGGCTTCACATATGCACGGCAAAACCACTGTGTACTTGTTATCCTGTTAATTGCCATGCATGGCCCGTCTTAGCCGTGAGTTGAATCTGTGTATGTAGGACCAGGTGCTGTATGCCCCGCCGTCTGGGTGAAATAAAACTTGTGCTTCAGCCAACAAGCACTAACCAGGCTGCTTTGGGGGACTCCTGTTGCGGGGATCCTAGGATCCAGAATCCGGGCCGGATAGAGTTTCCACGGCCAAGGACAATTCAGCAAACCGCTGGCAGATAGTTTTTCTCCAGGCAGCGTGTACCTGGAGCGGGAGCTAGCACCTGTGCTACCTGTGTGCTCCGCCTCCAGCAGGAAGTCTCCAATTGTCATGCCTAGTTCTTTTAATGCTCAGAATGTTATGTTAGTTCAATCTAGAGTTAAGTTTTTGTTTTATTCACTGCCAATTTGTTTTTTTGTAACAGTCAGATACAATAGCAGGGGTATCTCTAATCTATCACGCTTGTGCATCATAGTGACTGACTCTTATCCAGACTTAGGACTCCTGACCATACACATTCCACACTCATACCATCTAAGGCTTTTGGGTTTCAGTTATGCATGTGCTTTAGTTAAATCTAATGGCTTTACCAAAGATTAATTTAGTCTCACATAACGTGAGAGGGTAAAATTCAGACATGAAACGACGCAAAGCATTTAACCATTACAAACGCCTCCAGGCGAATGTGATCTATTTGCAGGAGACCCATCTCACTAAACCGCAACTCCCCAAATACTGGTCCAGAGGCTTCTCTCAAAGCTATCATTCCACTGCAGGGGAAAAAAAAGGGGGGTATCGATATTCCTACATGCTTCATTACACTTTGTGCACACTGACTCGATTATAGACAGAGAGGGAATGTATTTGTTGGTGAGGGGTCAGATTCAGGGTGTAGATGTCCTGTTTTGCAATATATATGCCCCAAATGAGAAGCAAGATGTGTTCTTCAGGGAAATCACACGACTACTAACAGACTGGTCACAAGTCTGGATAATTTTGGCCGGGGATTTTAATATCGACCTTCAGGCACTCAGATACACTAAGTCTCAACTTTCCTCTAAAAAACTAAACCACTAAAAGAATGTAGCGAGTGCAGTTTTAAAATCATTATCCCCGCACACTCTAGTGGACACCTGGAACTCTTTATATGGGGTCACAACAGACACAACATTCTATTCGACAGCGCACAACAGTTACTCCAAACTAGATTATATAATGATCAGCCAGATCCTGTGTCCACTAATTTTATCAGCTAAAATCCACCCATGTACCTGGTCAGACCATTCTATTACACAGACCTTACTCCAGGGTATCAAAAACCCTAATAGAACACAAACTTGGACATTTGACCCTTCCTGCCTCCAGAACCCATTAACAAAAGAAAAATTGACGCAGGCAATGGAAGAATATTGGGCTCTTAATCAAGACACCACAGACAACCCAATCTCAGTATGGGCAGCCCACAAAACGGTAATTAGGGGTATGTTAATTAAAGAAAAGGCACAGCTTAAAAAATCAGCAAACTTGACAACAGAGAGACTGACTAGAGACATTAAGAGTCTAGAGAGGAAACATAAACTCACCATGACCAATTCCACCCTAAAACAATTAAACCAAAAACGTAGCCAGCTTAACGAGATCCTTAACACTCAGTCGATAAAATATGCACATAGACTCAAGACACATTACTTTCTTTATGCCAACAAACCGGACAAATACTTGGCCAAAAGGATTAGAGATAACTATGCAGCGGTGTCCATACCCTCTATATGTAGGGAAGACGGTGGTGAAACTAGCCATCCTCAGGAGATTGTGGATGCTTTTGCCTCATTCTATCGCGAGTTATATAACGGCAAGAAAGTCTCCCACTGTACAACCACTAAAACCCTGCTTGGTGATTTCCTCACCAAAGCAAATCTGAAAAAAATCACAGAGGCAGATAGGGACTCCTTAAACTCCAAGATCACCGCGGCAGAGCTGGCACAAGTCATTAAAGAGCTCAAGCCTGGTAAGGCTCCTGGGCCTGACGGCCTACCAAGCGAATATTTTAAGATGTTTGCAGGCCTATTGATCCCACATCTTACACAACTATCAAACCATATCCTGGAGGGCAAGGTGCTACCCAAAGACCTGCTTCAAGCTAAAATAGTAGTCATCCCTAAGCAAGGGAAAAACCCAAAACATTGCTCTAGTTACCGACCGATATCCCTTATTAACCAGGATATCAAAATAATCACAAAGATCTTAGCTAACAGATTGAAACACATTCTTCCCATGATAATAAACCCAGATCAGGTTGGCTTCATTAAAGACAGGGAGGCCACGGACAACATAAGAAGGATGGTGTCAGTGATAGATTATCTTAAGAGCCATGGAGTGCCTTCTCTGCTCCTCTCTTTGGATGCGGAGAAGGCATTCAACAGGGTGGATTGGGGATACATGCTGGCGGTACTAAAAGAAATGGGGTTTGAGGGATCCTTTGTCTCTGCAATAAACACCCTATACTCTAGCCCCACTGCATTTGTGAGAGCGATTGGTCACCAGTCTCACACTTTCAACATCTTAAATGGCACTCGACAGGGGTGCCCATTGTCGCCTCTGCACTTCGCCATATGCATAGAGCCACTGGCAGAGTATATTCGGGGGGAAGCTGGGGTTGGAGGTCTCGAGATAGAGGGAAAATCCCACAAAATAACACTATTCGCAGATGATGTCCTCCTGACCCTAACTAAGCCGACTATTTCCCTACCCATGGTCTATGACATCCTGAACAAGTTCTCCATGGTTTCGGGATACAAGATCAATGCGGATAAGTGCGAGGCTCTCCCCATCGCTCTCCCTAGGCCTACTATCAAACTACTAGAGATTAATTTCGATTTCTCATGAGTATATGAACACGTGAAATATTTGGGGGTTAGGTTGACACCAGATTTTGACAAACTTTACCAAGCCAACTATCTCCCTCTGTATAAGTCTATAAAACAAGATATCACGAAGTGGCAACAATATAGCTTTTCGTGGTATGGGAGACTATCATAAATCAAAATGAATATTTTACCTAGACTCCTTTACCTATTTAGAACATTGCCGATTGAGGTCCCCAATAAAGATTTAGATATTATCCAGTCTAAACTGGTTTCTTTTCTAAGGGGAGGAAGACACGCCAGAATACCCGAAATCATACTTACGAGACACAGACAATTAGGAGGGGTGGGTCTCCCTAATCTAAAGGACTATTACCAGGCTGCCAGACTTACTCAGACAGCGACACTAGGGAGACGAGACTGTGATATTATATGGCCTACCTTAGAGGCTACCATGGGGGGACTTAGCTCGCCAGACGATGTGCTGTGGAGGAAGGAGGTGCTGAGGGCAGCTAAAAGTTTTATACCACGTGCACTACTGATCTCTGGCTGACAGTGGCATAAATCGATAAACTCTCACAAGTTGGTGTCACAATACACTTTAGAAAGGCTGTTGAAATGCATAATCCCAGGAGATTGCCACACACATATAGACAAATGGGAGAACAAAGGTCTATACAGAGTGGCAGATTTCCTACAACAAGGCTCTATGCTCACATTCACACAGCTACAAGGAAAACTAGAACCATTTCCCCTGCAGTGGTTTATATATTTGCAGATCTCCTCAGCTATTCACTCTTACACTCTTGGTGGGAGGGAAAACCAATCTATGACGCTAGGAAGGCAATGTAGCGCACAACACAGGCCCAAGCAAGCTATCTCGCACATGTATCAAGCTATACAATCAGCTAGAATAAAGAACAAACTGCCCATTGTTAGTAGGTGGGAGAGAGACTTGAACATTGACCTAACAATAGAGGACTGGCATATTATAACATATGAGACAAGCAGAGGTTTGTTGAGTGCAGATCTCAGAGAAAATAGCCTAAAATCAGTGTTTCGTTGGTACATTACTCCTGAGAGAATGGCGCACTCTATCAAAGGGGACTCCAACCTCTGCTATAGAGGGTGTAAGACCAAAGGTACATACATACACATGTGGTGGGAATGCCCCAAAGTTAAAAACATATGGGATCGGATTTCAGACCTCTTATCTAACTTGGTTGGGGACCAAATCACTGTCAGTGCCCCACAAGCTTTACTAAATGTTAAAACTCAGGGCTACAACTCCCACATAAACACTTTTTTCAGAATAATCTTCACTACAGTCAGGACCTCAATAGCCAAACACTGGAAGACAGGGGTACCAACATGGTCAGAGATTATCAGCAAACTTGCTGGAGTGTACGCTATGCATGAGACGGCTGCTTATTTACAAAACAAGATGGACACCTTCAGCAGAATCTGGTTCTATTGGATAATGGGGGGAGGTAATAAGGGCCTCTGTTAAACCACAAAACAGGGAGAGATTGGGGAGGTCACGATGGACAGGAACCATAACATAATTAGGAACACAACTGAGATATCCAGAGTTAATAGATAGAATGCAGAGTATATAGCAATCTGACTGGTTTATTGTTGTTATTGTTGATTTCTTTTTATTTTTTATTTTTTTTATTTTCATGTTTCAGTATTGTTTTTTTATAAAAAAGAAGAGTGCAAATGAACTGTCAGAGGCCCAGCTATGGGGCGGGTCCTTTGTTTTCCATTAAACATTTATATGATATGTAACATTGCTGTACCCGATGTAGGATGGGTCAACGATGGCCAAGACTTATACTATGTATGTATTTTTTTATGTTATCACATTTTGCACCCAATAAAAATCATTTCAACTAAATTAAACTAAATATTTTGTGTGTTTTATTCACACATAATAGTTACAGCGGCAAAGTGAATTTGTTCTAACACTACCGCAAAAATAGCTGATATGGGAAGCGTTTATATTCTTTGCTTATACAAATTATCACTTAGTTGTTCCGTGTTATACAACTGAAACTTGCAGTCTAGCGGCTTTGTAATAATAATTAGTTGGGTATTTGGGGTATTATATACAGATTCCAAAGCCCCATATTAATAGCCATGTAATGGAACCTTACTGCAGGTGCCGGTTAAGTATAAAGTAATGTTGCTGAATTAATCCCTATTCGGAGATCAGTTAACTTTGCAATAAGTACAACTACTTTGTTTTCAATATTAAAGACCAAAATTCCTGCTTGTTAAAAAATGCTAGGAGGCATTCACGACAAACAATTCCCTAACATGTTTCGCCACTAACGTGGCTTTTTCAAAGGGTACGGCGCGGCCAAACTCGTGTCTTTTTATTGGCTCACACTACTCCTCCTGTTTGACGTCATTGGACAAGTCCGGAGGTTCGTTACAAAGAACCAATTGCTCAATACAAGACAGTCTGTGCGCATACAAGGGAGAATATGATTGGACAAGGCTGCATTCTCATTCGTACATTGTATACAATTTGAGGTACTATGAATGAAAATTATTGTATAAGAGAAAACAAAAACCAAAGATGAAAACGTCAACTTTCTAATGAGTTGTTTATAAAAATAAAAATATACATTGAGTGGGGAATATTTCTGGTGGTTATTATATGGCGTTTTAATTCACCATATACCCGGCTACACTGGAGAGTAATGTAGAAGTGTGAATTGGATAAAAAATATATATGAGAAGGAGAGAGTTGGATGAGAGGAATTTATCAGAGGAGTAGGAGCTTGCACCAAAATATGATTTTGAGCTGTGATCTGTATTTATCAGATAGAAAAAATTAATTCCCTGTTTTTAAGGTGAAAGGTCTCACAAGTGATGATGAATGGAGAAATGCAGTCTGAAATAGTCAATGTAATTACATGCAGATTCTCACTACTCTGTATGTTTTTAAGGTGAAAGGTATCACAAATGATGATGAATGGGGATTGCAGTCTGAAATAGTCATTGTAATTACATGCAGATTCTCACTACTCTGTATGTCATCAAAGGGTGATACAAAGATCTGATAATAAACTATGTAGCTATGATCTGAAGAAAAAGCTGTACAGTTAAATATACATATATTAATGGAAGGTTGTTATCTCTTATTTCTATTTTGAAGTGGCACCACATTGAGTATAGGGATAGTGCAATCTAAAGCATAAACATGCTGATATTAGATCTCTGTGTGCTGTGAAAATGTGTAAGGCTTTAGAAATTGCTAAGTGACTCCACTTAAAAATAATAATAATAATGAGAGTGATGAGTCTAAATAATACATTCAATCTCTTGAAGTGATAGGATGCCTAAGCATAAAATGAAGTGAAAAGTAAACTCAACAAAATTTGTGCTAATATATGGTGGTAATACAAGAATATAAAAGGAAGTGCTAAACTAAAAAATGGGAATGCTCAAGATGTGTAAGAAATTGTGGGTGAGAGTTGATCAAGTGCAAATCTAGGTGATAAACCTATGGCAAATATGCCAATTGTGGTGCACGTGTTCAATAATTGATATTGTGAATTCTTCCTGATATCTACAGATTCTTGTTTCAATTCCATTCATATTTCCTAAATCACTGGGGATTATCACCTTATTCATATCTAGAGATATGAAAAAGTAGTTATTATGTTCATTTAGGCTATTAGGTTGTATGGAATTGAGCAGATAAATCCATCTACTTTCATGTTGAAGTAAGCTTGTTTCCTTATCTCCTCCTCTAATTCCAAAATTAACTTTTTGTATACCACAACATCTTAACCCTTCAGCCTTTCCTTGATGACATTCATAGAAATGTTGTGCTACTGATGAAATAGCCTTCTTGTTCTTTAGATCTTTGGCTGCGTTTCTGATATTGCGCACGTGTTCCTGTAGTCTCGTGCGTAATTTACGTGTCGTCATCCCTACATAAATTTTTGGACACTTACATTGTAAGACGTAAATTACACCTGTGGTGTTACAATTAATGAAAGATTTGATTGGATGTTTTTTATCAAATCTATCTGTGATTGATGTTGTTTTTTTCAGAAATTTACAGCTGATGCAATTCCCACATGGGTAAGAACCAGTTTGTATGCCGCTGGCAGTAGTTTTCTTTTTGCGAGTATAGTGACTAGGACTCACT
Source organism: Bombina bombina (assembly GCF_027579735.1). Taxonomy (NCBI): domain Eukaryota; kingdom Metazoa; phylum Chordata; class Amphibia; order Anura; family Bombinatoridae; genus Bombina; species Bombina bombina. The sequence continues at coordinate 665,696,102 of NC_069502.1, read as the reverse complement.
AACGGCTAGATTTAGAGTTTTGTCGGTAATGACCCGCGTAGCTAACACTGGCTTTTTTCTGGCCGCTCCTTTAAAATAACTCTGGTATTGAGAGTCCATATAATGTCAGCGTTAGGCTCCAAAAAAGGAGTGTAGAGCATATTTAACGCAGCTTCAACTCTCGATACCAGAGTTGCTTACGGACGCGGCCAGCCTCAAAAACGTGCTCGTGCACGATTCCCCCATAGGAAACAATGGGGCTGTTTGAGCTGAAAAAAAAACCTAACACCTGCAAAAAAGCCGCGTTCAGCTCCTAACTAGGGATGGGCGAATGTTTCGCAACATTCGAAAAACGGCACGAATTTTAACACATTCGTTCGTTCCAATCGAATTTCGAATGTTTACATAACATTCTAACATTCGATTTTCGAATGTTCGGTTTCGAATTTTACGATTACATTCGAAAATATTCGAATTCGAAAAATTCGAATTTAGATTGTAATAGTATTTCTAATGCTTTTTCTTTAAATGTAATATTCGAATTATGTAATACGTGTATTCGAATTCGAAAAATTCGAATTTAGATTGTAATAGTATTTCTAATGCTTTTTCTTTAAATGTAATATTCGAATTTTGCAATATTCGAATTCGAAAAATTCGAATTTAGATTGTAATAGTATTTCTAATGCTTTTTCTTTAAATGTAATATTCGAATTATGTAATACGTGTATTCGAATTCGAAAAATTCGAATTTAGATTGTAATAGTATTTCTAATGCTTTTTCTTTAAATGTTATATTCGAATTATGCAATACGTGTATTCGAATTCGAGAAATTCGAATTTAGATTGTAATAGTATTTCTAATGCTTTTTCTTTAAATGTAATATTCGAATTATGCAATATTCGAATTCGAAAAATTCGAATTTAGATTGTAATAGTATTTCTAATGCTTTTTCTTTAAATGTAATATTCGAATTATGCAATACGTGTATTCGAATTCGAAAAATTTGAATTTAGATTGTAATAGTATTTCTAATGATTTTTCTTTAAATGTAATATTCGAATTATGCAATACGTGTATTCGAATTCAAAAAATTCGAATTTAGATTGTAATAGTATTTCTAATGCTTTTAAATGTAATATTCAAATTATGCAATATTCGAAAAATTCAAATTTATATTCGAATTCGAAAAATTCGAATTTATATTCGAATTTGAAAAATTCGAATTTCGAATGTAGACATTCGATATAATTATAAACATTCGAATTCGAAAGTGACATTCGAAAACTGTAAATAACATTCGATTTTCGAATTTTTAAGAATATTCGTTCTTATCGACATTCGAATTTAGAATTCGAATTTCGGTAATAACATTCGTTCTACATTCGAAATTCGAAAATTTGCACATTCGCCCATCCCTACTCCTAACGCAGCCCCATTGTTTTCTATGGGGAAACACTTCCTACGTCTGCAGCTAACACGGACCTGAGCGCTACTATAATAAAGTTATTAACCCCTAATCCGCCTCACTAACCCTATAATAAATAGTATTAACCCCTAATCTGCCCTCCCTAACATCGCCGACACCTAACTTCAATTATTAACCCCTAATCTGCCGACTGGAGCTCACCGCTATTCTAATAAATGTATTAACCCCTAAAGCTAAGTCTAACCCTAACACTAACACCCCCCTAAGTTAAATATAATTTAAATCTAACGAAATTAATTAACTCTTCTTAAATAAATTATTCTTATTTAAAGCTAAATACTTACCTGTAAAATAAATCCTAATATAGCTACAATATAAATTTAAATTATATTATAGCTATTTTAGGATTAATATTTATTTTACAGGTAACTTTGTATTTATTTTAACCAGGTACAATAGCTATTAAATAGTTAAGAACTATTTAATAGCTAAAATAGTTAAAATAATTACAAATTTACCTGTAAAATAAATCCTAACCTAAGTTACAATTAAACCTAACACTACACTATCAATAAATTAATTAAATACAATTCCTACAAATAACTACAATGAAATAAACTAACTAAAGTACAAAAAATAAAAAAGAACTAAGTTACAAAAAATAAAAAAATATTTACAAACATAAGAAAAATATTACAACAATTTTAAACAAATTACACCTACTCTAAGCCCCCTAATAAAATAACAAAGCCCCCCAAAATAAAAAAATGCCCTACTCTATTCTAAATTACTAAAGTTCAAAGCTCTTTTACCTTACCAGCCCTGAACAGGGCCCTTTGCGGGGCATGCCCCAAGAAGTTCAGCTCTTTTGCCTGTAAAAAAAAACATACAATACCCCCCCCCCAACATTACAACCCACCACCCACATACCCCTAATCTAACCCAAACCCCCCTTAAATAAACCTAACACTAAGCCCCTGAAGATCTTCTTACCTTATCTTCACCATACCAGGTTCACCGATCCGTCCTGAAGAGCTCCTCCGATGTCCTGATCCATGCCCAAGCGGGGGGCTGAAGAGGTCCATGATCCGGCTGAAGTCTTTATCCAAGCGGGAGCTGAAAAGGTCCATGATCTGGATGAAGTCTTCATCCAAGCGGGAGCTGAAGAGGTCCATGATCCGGATGAAGTCTTCTATCAACGGCATCTTCAATCTTCTTTCTTCGGGAGCCATCATCTTCCATCCGACGCGGAACATCCTCTTCTCCCGACGCCTACTAGCCGAATGACGGTTCCTTTAAATGACGTCATCCAAGATGGCGTCCCTCGAATTCCGATTGGCTGATAGGATTCTATCAGCCAATCGGAATTAAGGTAGGAATATTCTGATTGGCTGATGGAATCAGCCAATCAGAATCAAGTTCAATCGGATTGGCTGATTCGATCAGCCAATCAGATTGAGCTTGCATTCTATTGGCTGTTCCGATCAGCCAATAGAATGCGAGCTCAATCTGATTGGCTGATTGGATCAGCCAATCGGATTGAACTTGATTCTGATTGGCTGATTCCATCAGCCAATCAGAATATTCCTACCTTAATTCCGATTGGCTGATAGAATCCTATCAGCCAATCGGAATTCGAGGGACACCATCTTAGATGACGTCATTTAAAGGAACCGTCATTCGGCTAGTAGGCGTCGGGAGAAGAGGATGTTCCGCGTCGGATGGAAGATGATGGCTCCCGAAGAAAGAAGATTGAAGATGCCGTTGATAGAAGACTTCATCCAGATCATGGACCTCTTCAGCTCCCGCTTGGATGAAGACTTCATCCGGATCATGGACCTCTTCAGCTCCCGCTTGGATAAAGACTTCAGTCGGATCATGGACCTCTTCAGCCCCCCGCTTGGGCTTGGATCAGGACATCGGAGGAGCTCTTCAGGACGGATCGGTAAACCTGGTATGGTGAAGATAAGGTAGGAAGATCTTCAGGGGCTTAGTTTTAGGTTTATTTAAGGGGGGTTTGGGTTAGATTAGGGGTATGTGGGTGGTGGGTTGTAATGTTGGGGGGGGTATTGTATGTTTTTTTTACAGGCAAAAGAGCTGAACTTCTTGGGGCATGCCCTGCAAAGGGCCCTGTTCAGGGCTGGTAAGGTAAAAGAGCTTTGAACTTTAGTAATTTAGAATAGGGTAGGGATTTTTTTTATTTTGGGGGGCTTTGTTATTTTATTAGGGGGCTTAGAGTAGGTGTAATTAGTTTAAAATTGTTGTAATATTTTTCTTATGTTTGTAAATATTTTTTTATTTTTTGTAACTTAGTTCTTTTTTATTTTTTGTACTTTAGTTAGTTTATTTCATTGTAGTTATTTGTAGGAATTGTATTTAATTAATTTATTGATAGTGTAGTGTTAGGTTTAATTGTAACTTAGGTTAGAAATTATTTTACAGGTAAATTTGTAATTATTTTAACTATTTTAGCTATTAAATAGTTCTTAACTATTTAATAGCTATTGTACCTGGTTAAAATAAATACAAAGTTACCTGTAAAATAAATATTAATCCTAAAATAGCTATAATATAATTTTAATTTATATTGTAGCTATATTAGGATTTATTTTACAGGTAAGTATTTAGCTTTAAATAAGAATAATTTATTTAAGAAGAGTTAATTAATTTCGTTAGATTTAAATTATATTTAACTTAGGGGGTGTTAGTGTTAGGGTTAGACTTAGCTTTAGGGGTTAATACATTTATTAGAATAGCGGTGAGCTCCGGTCAGCAGATTAGGGGTTAATAATTGAAGTTAGGTGTCGGCGATGTTAGGGAGGGCAGATTAGGGGTTAATACTATTTATTATAGGGTTAGTGAGGTGGATTAGGGGTTAATAACTTTATAATAATAGCGGTGCGGTCCGCTCGGCAGATTAGGGGTTAATTATTGTAAGTAGCTGGCGGCGACGTTGTGGGGGGCAGGTTAGGGGTTAATAAATATAATATAGGGGTCGGCGGTGTTAGGGGCAGCAGATTAGGGGTACATAAGGATAACGTAGGTGGCGGTCGGCAGATTAGGGGTTAAAAAAATTTAATCGAGTGGCGGCGATGTGGGGGGGCCTCGGTTTAGGGGTACATAGGTAGTTTATGGCTGTTAGTGTACTTTAGAGTACAGTAGTTAAGAGCTTTATGAACCGGCGTTAGCCCAGAAAGCTCTTAACTACTGACTTTTTTCTGCGGCTGGAGTTTTGTCGTTAGAATTCTAACGCTCACTTCAGACACGACTCTAAATACCGGAGTTAGAAAAATCCCATTGAAAAGGTAGGATACGCAATTGACGTAAGGGGATCTGCGGTATGGAAAAGTCGCGGCTGAAAAGTGAGCGTTAGACCCTTTTTTGAGTGACTCCAAATACCGGAGGTAGCCTAAAACCAGCGTTAGGAGCCTCTAACGCTGGTTTTCACGGCTATCGCCAAACTCCAAATCTAGGCCTTAGTCTTTTAGGGTTTTTTTGCGTCGGTAACTGATGTCAACTTTGGGTCCTATAAACTGACCCAAAGTGTTATCTGCTTGCAGGATGTGCCAGTGTTCGTTGATTATTTGGATTACATCCTTGCTTTGTGCATTGTAGGTCAGTACTAATCTAGTTTTGCTGTCATTTGTACGGATCTTAGGTTTCAATAGATTCTGACGTTCTGTTTTTCTTGCCTTGTCCTTTGCTTTTTTGATTAAAGATTTACTGTACTCCCTCTGGCTAAGGCAATCTGTTGTTTCTTGAGCTCTGATTTTATATAAATCTGGTTCTGAACAATTTCTTTTGACCCGTAGAAATTTGTCTGTCGGGAGGGATTTAATTGTGCATGGTGCATGTGCACTTGTGTTGTATAGAATAGTATTGGTGGCTGTTTTCTTTCTATACAAATCCGTCCCCAACATGCCATTGCTTTTTTTGAAAATTCTCAAATCCAAAAAAGAAATTTCAGTCTGGCTGGATTCATAAGTTAGTTTAATGTTCAGATTATTTCGGTTTAGAATCATTAAGAATATATCCAGTTTTTCTTTGGGTCCTTCCCAGATTAGCAAGATATCATCTATGTATCTTAGCCAGAGGGGGATATATTGAGTAAACTCATCATTATCATCACTGAAGACAGTATTATGTTCCCACCAACCTAAAAATAGGTTGGCGTAAGTTGGTGCACAAGCTGTCCCCATGGCTGTCCCCCTTGTTTGCAGATAGAATTGGTCATTGAAAACGAAGTAGTTCTTTTTGAGCACAAATTCAAGCAGTTTCATCACGAAATTGTTATGATTTTCATCCTCTTCTGTTCCCAGATTCAAATAATATTGAACTGCTTCCAGCCCTAATTCATGTTTAATGCTGGTGTAAAGGGCCTCTACATCTGCGGTGACAAGCCAAAATGTAGGTCCTAATTGGATGTCTTGTAAATGCTGAAGTGTCTCCATAGTATCTTTTATGTACGAAGGAATTTCTGTTAAGAATTCCCTTAATCGCTGATCAATATATTTGCTTGCTTTCTCAGTCAGATTTTCATTGCCTGATACTATGGGGTGGCCCGGTGGATGTTTAGCATTTTTGTGTACCTTGGGGATCAGGTAAAAGGTGGCTACTTTTGGATGATTCACAGTCAGGAATTTTTTCTCTTTTTCACTGATGATATTGTTCATCTTGGCTTGAGTGATGAGATCTTTGTATTGTGTAAGGAATTGTTCAGTTGGATTGCTCCACAATTTTTTGTAACAGGTTTCATTAGTTAGCTGTGTGTTAGCCTCTTTTAGATACATCTCTGTAGGCCAGAGAACAATATTGCCTCCTTTGTCCGCCTGGCGGACTATTACATCATCCCAATTTTGAATTTCGGCTAGAGCACGTTTCTCTCCTTTAGTTAAATTCATTGGAGGGGATTTGATTGTAAATTGGATATTTCTTTGCAGACAATATTATTAAAAATTTGAACACTTGGGCTCGTGGAAGATTTGGGTATGTACTTAAATTTATTAATCAGGCTATTTCGCCAATTTGTACTGCCATCTGTTTCATTTTCTTTTAATAGATCTTCCAAATATTGTAGTACTGTTAAGTCTTCTATAGTCCATTGATTCTCTGAGCCTGGTTCTTTCTGATTTTTTATATCTGCATATTGTTTGCGTAACAATAATTTTCTTAGATATAATTGTATATCCTTTATATTTTCAAACTTATCAAGTGATGTGCTTGGACAAAAAGATAGACCTTTAGCTAGTAAAGATAGATGGTCTTCTGACAACATTTTATTAGATAGATTTAACACTTTCATTGTTTCATTTTGATTTTGGAGAAAGGACTGGGGCTCCTTTTGTAAGGTTTGTTGCTGTGTCTGGTTTCTCTGACACTTCTGGTTCTTGTTGCTTTTTTTGTTTGCGCCCCCCCCTACCTCTTCTGGTGGGTCTGGATTTATGTTGGTACCTTCCTCTAAAAAACCTTTCCTCTTTCTATTTTCAGGTTGTACTGGGGCAGAGTTGGCAGATCGCTCAGGGGTTGCTTCGTCTATAGGGTTATCGGATTCTTCACACTCTGTTTCTGTGTCACTTTGTATAATAGTCACTCTTTGACGGTTTGTTGGAGGTGTTGGAATTAAATTTTCTTTTCCATCTATACACCCTATTGTTTTGGAAATCTTCAACATCTCTGTTTAATTTCCCCATTTTAGTTTGTTTAATTTCTGCCTCATATCTGTCTAGTTCTTTTTGGTATTTTTTTATAGGAGGTTTCAACATCTTTAAGTGTCTCAAATTGTTTCAGTTGTTCATTTTGGAATTTTATCAATTCTTCTAGTCTATCAAATTCTGCAATATCATGTTTAATGAGGATGTTCATTAATTTATTAGAGCACTCAGACAAAGCTTCCTCCCATTCTATAGTTAGTTCTTTTTGTTTAAATTCAAATGCAGGAAAGAGTTGTATTCTGAGTCCTCTAGGAATCAATTTCCGTTCAATGTACTTATCAAAGAAATGGTGATTCCACCATACTTTGTCCTGTTTGTAAAGATTTTAGTGGAGTTTGCGTAATAATTGATCCAATCTATCTGGCGTTGGTTCTGTATTAAGTGACTGTGGTTCATTAAAGACCTCTTGAAAATCTATTAGACGTTTGTTGTTTCTAGTTATCCTGTCTTGTTTCAATTTATTAGCCATATTGTTAATGTATTCTGTTCAAAAATGCGTGCTCTATTAGTGTAACCTAGTTAACTAGGTAAAAGATTCAACAAAGAAAAGCAAAGTACTAATGGCACTGCTGGGATTTAGAAATTAGGGTAGCCTGTTAATCTCTGTATATGTAGATAAGATATACACAGGTTTGTGTTTATAGTCCAGGTTCACTATATTGCAGAATGGCTGAGGTGCTGTGTACTAGTTTAATGAAACAAACAAAATCAATCCGAAGATTGATGGATTGTACACCTAAATAGCACTCATTCCCTAATCAATGGTGGCAAAAGTTTGACAAAATCTGGGTATCCTAGGAGAGGAAGTGCGCAGGGATTTTATTTAAAATATAACCTTTATTTGGTAATTTAAAAGCAAAAACACAAACACAATCCACATACATACAATGTTTAAAAACACAGGATTTGGTCAGATTGGTTTTTATCCAATAATCACTAAATGTGAAAAGTGGTTGTAGCATACATTTTAGTGTGAATTAACTTTGAATAAATCTCAGGTCAGGAGTATCTGTGAGAGTCAGTAGTGCTCTAATACTCTTGAGAATTACGTAGTATTTGTAGAGCTTATACCACTGTAACATTAACTCTGCTATTACTTATTCTATGAGTCAAAGTTCAATTAGGGTTGTATTCCTTGGTGTCTTATATGTGAACATATAATTATACAATTTTATTAGAACTGGTCTAAGATTGTATATAACAGTATCTTGTTGGCTTCCAGTCTTATTTCTTATGTCAAATATTTAATTACAAAAATCCAAATCAACTATCACTGCAAATGTGATAGATTAGGTGCAGTGTTTACTTTTGAATAAGCAGTGCTATCAATATATAACTGCACTTATTTGTAACAAACTCAAGTCTGACGCTATTTCGTCTGCTGTCTGAAAATACTAAAAACTTTGCCTAATATATTGCCAGAATATTTACTGGACTATCAAGCACCTTAGAGATAAATAACCTTGATAAGATCTCAACTAATTCTAAGATTAGTATTACTTTGTGGAATGTGCTTGTTAAAGTCACTTAAAATATTTTGTCACCTTTAGTTAGATCTTATACAATCTAAGGCAGCTTTCTGTGCTGAAAAATATATAATGTGCTGCTTGGTCCACCAGGTGAAGGTTTAGTATATTGCTGGGACTTAGCTCAATTTTAGGTTTGCCATTTATTTGTAACAAAGTATTATACCTTCCTTATAATAGATATAATAGTTACCGTGGCAAAGTACTTAAGCAAAGTTCATTTTAAGTTACATTGTAATTGTGTCGATCTGCGTAAATAATGTTTATAACAGACTGTTCGTGACTGATTATAAAAAGGCACTGCCTGTAACGCTCTTATGTTTCACTGCTGCATTTTAGCGTTTTGCATTGCTGATAGATTCTTATAACTAATAAGTTGGCTAAAATGAATATTCTAAATGTGTGTTCACATAAGATAGATAAAGTGTTGCTGCTGCGTTTTAGCGTTTTGAATTATTGATGGATTCTTACGACCAGTAAGTTGGCTAAAATGAATATTCAAAAATGTGTGTTCACATAAGATAGATAAAGTAATGTTATCAATATTTACATTAACACCTTTAAATTAAACTAAATATTTTGTGTGTTTTATTCACACATAATAGTTACAGCGGCAAAGTGAATTTGTTCTAACAATGTAAAATCTTACGAACAAGCAAATTTATTTGCCAATGACCATCTGTTTGAAAGACAGAATAAAGAGATTCAGAGACCTTCAGAGAAAGGTTAACTAATGACAAGAGCGCTATACGTAAAGTCATTAAGGAAGGTTTTAATGAGCAGCCTGTAGCTAGGCATTTTGTGGAAAATGGCCACTCAGTGGCTATGTTAAAAACTATGCTCATAGACAGGGTTCCGCCTCTTAAGAGAGGTGGGAATAGGGATGAGAAACTTCTGAGACGAGAGGTTCAATGGATCAATAGATTAGGAACTATGACCTCCAAAGGCCTGAATACCTATTTGGATTATGCCCTTTTTTACTGATATTCTTTGTCTGTTCTGACATTCTGACATTTTTCCATCTTCTTATTAGTATATTACATATGTGGCATCAAGGTTTCTAATATTGTATGGTTACTATGGTGATTGATTAGAAGTGTTCTCCACTTGCCATAATATTGCGTATTTTAGGATTTCCTACTAATTATAGGATTAGTGTGATTACACGGTTTTGACATCTATTTTTATCATTTTTGTTATCTATTAGCTGCTTCTGAGTTTCGCATGTAATATTATTTAATATTCAAATATAAGTCGGTTTAGATTTTTATATATTTTATTATTAAGATAAGCGAGCATTCTATATATATTACATACTTCTTATGTCTCACATGTGTCTGTCCCTTTAAATGTTGAACAGTTCTGCACTCTGTATTAAGTGGTTTATGCAGTGATTGAATTTTGTGATTGGATTCAACGTCTGTCTATATCAATGGTTGTTGGTTGATTAGGCACATTTTGATAAGATGCTTGTATTGTTGCAGTTTATGGTTATCCATATTTTCGTTTAAATAAGCGAGCATTCCTACATATTCTATATATATTACATACTTCATATGTCTCACATGTGTCTGTCCCTTTAAAAGTTGAACAGTTCTGCACTCTGTATTAAGTGGTTTATGCAGTGATTGAATTTTGTGATTTTATTCAACGTCTGTCTATATTAATGGTTGTTGGTTGATTAGGCACATTTTGATAAGATGCTTGTATTGTTGCCGTTTATGGTTATCCATATTTTCGTTTAAATAAGCGAGCATTCCTACATATTCTATATATATTACATACTTCATATGTCTCACATGTGTCTGTCCCTTTAAAAGTTGAATAGTTCTGCACTCTGTATTAAGTGGTTTATGCAGTGATTGAATTTTGTGATTGGATTCAACGTCTGTCTATATCAATGGTTGTTGGTTGATTAGGCACATTTTGATAAGATGCTTGTATTGTTGCCGTTTATGGTTACCCATATTTTCGTTTAAATCCAAATTTAGCTTGGTGTCTGACAATTTCTATGCTTGTATATGTAAGCGGTTGTCAGTAATACTCGAAGGTATACACGCCTACTTTGATGACATATCCATTGGTTGTGACCAATCACAGAGTGAGTTGTCTGTTAAAAAGGGGCCTGTCTCCTACAGGTGCATACTACATCACGGAATGGCGCATGGATACGCTGAGAGGTTTCTTTAACCGATATTGGTATGTTTGTTAAATACTTTTAGCATTGCTATTTTATGTTTTGGATTATTTGTTTTCTCTAGCGTTAACGGGAGTTGTTATCTTTCTATATAGTAATCACCTACTGGGTTAGCTTGCCTGGGCTCTTTAATAGTGCCGGTTGCACATATCGTATATACGTTTTGCAAGTACGGTGATTGTTACTCTATGTGCGTGTAAATAGTGGTCCTTATATTTATAAAGACACATTAAAGGGACACTGAATCCAATTTTTTTTTCTCGTGATTTAGAAAGAGCATGCAATTTTAAGCAACTTTCTAAATTACTCCTATTATCATTTTTCTTCGTTCTCTTGCTATCTTTATTTGAAAAAGAAGGCATCTAAGGTTTTTTTTGGTTCAGTACTCTGGACAGCACATTTTTATTGGTGGATCAATTTATCCACCAATCAGCAAGAACAACCCAGGTTGTTCACCAAAAATGGGCCGGCGTCTAAACTTACATTTTTGCATTTCATATAAAGATACCAAGAGAATGAAGACAATTTGATAATAGGAGTAAATTAGAAAGAAAAAATTTGGGTTCAGTGTCCCTTTAACGTATATATTTTTATTTTTGTTCTGGCAATAAATGTTGTAAGCAAGTTGAGATATCTTGTTATTAGTTAACATTATGGTCACTATTGTAACACCTTTGACACCTTTGCCAATGCACAATATGTATTAATACTCTGATTGTAGCTACATTGTTGCTGTTCACTATGTATCTATTAGCATTCAATATAAATTAATGTTATATTGTTAGTATCACTGAAACATGAATTTAACTTTTCAGTTGATCTGGTTTAATATGATATCTGTAATGTACTTTGGGTCCAATTTTCTCAACCTTTAAAGCACTAGGGTATGTAGTTAAGCACACTAGGTAGTCACTATATTTATCTGTGTATTTTATGTTAAATGTTTTAAAAAATATATATTTTGTGTGAATTAAATATTAATTCTTTTATATACATTATTGCCTAGATTTAGAGTTCTGCGTTAGCCTTATAAAGCAGCGTTAAGGGGTCTTAACGCTGCTTTTTAACGCCCGCTGGTATTACGAGTCTGGCAGGTACAGGTGTACCACTCACTTTTTTTCCGTGACTCGAGGCTACCGCAAATCCCCTTACGTCAATGACGTATCCTATCTTTTCTATGGGATTTGCCTTACGCGGGTATTACGAGTCTTGGAAGAAGTGAGCGGCACACCCTCTACCGCCAAGACTCCAACCGCAAAAAAAGTCAGTAGTTAAGAGTTTTATGGGCTAACGCCGGAACATAAAGCTCTTAACTACAGTGCTATAAAGTACACTAACACCCATAAACTACCTATGAACCCCTAAGCCAAGGCCTCCCCACATCGCAAACCCTATAATTAAAAATTTCAACCCCTAATCTTCCGACCGGACATCGCCGCCACCTACATTATCCCTATGAACCCCTAATCTGTGGCCCCTAACATCGCCGACACCTACATTATATTTATTAACCCATAATCTGCCCCCCAACCTCGCCGCCACCTACCTACAATTATTAACCCCTAATCTGCCGACCGTTAGGGTTAGACTTAGGTTTAGGGGTTAATAACTTTATTATAGTAGCGGCGACGTTGGGGGTGGGAGATTAGGGGTTAATAATTGTAGGTAGGTGGCGGCAATGTTAGGTAGGGCAGATTAGGGGTTAATAAAATTTATTACAGTGTTTGTGAGGCGGGAGTGCGGCGGTTTAGGGGTTAATACATTTATTATAGTGGCGGCAATGTCCGGTCGGCAGATTAGGGGTTAATAAGTGTAGGTAGGTGGCGGCGACGTTGGGGGGAGCAGATTAGGGGTAATAAATATATGTGTCGGCGATGTTAGGGGCAGCAGATTAGGGGTTCATAGGGATAAATTAGGTGGTGGCGGTGTCCGGAGCGGCAGATTAGGGGTTAATAATATAATCTAGGTGTCAGCGATATCGGGATCGGCAGATTAGGGGTTAATAAGTGTAAGGTTATGGGTGTTTAGACTCGGGGTTCATGTTAGGGTGTTAGGTGTAGACTTAGAGAGTGTTTCCCCATAGGAAACAATGGGGCTGCGTTAGGAGCTGAACGCTGCTTTTTTGCAGGTGTTAGGTTTTTTTTCAGCCAGCTCAGCCCCATTGTTTCCTATGGGGATATCGTGCACGAGCACGTTTTTCCAGCTTACCGCTACCGTAAGCAACGCTGGTATTGAGGGTAGAAGTGGAGCTAAATTATGCTCAATGCTCACTTTTCTGAGGCTAATGCAGCCATTCAGAAAACTCGTAATACCAGCGTTGTCTTAAGGGAGCGCTGGAAAAAAAGGAGCATTAGAGCCGCAGGTTTTTACCGACAAAACTCCAAATCTAGCGTTTAGATTGTCTTGAAAAAGGCTAAAGTTGTAGCCTAATGCCAACTGACACTTTATGATGAATTATATGCAATAAAGATGTTTTCTATTTCAAAGTCCTGTGATTGCCCTTTCATTTGGAAAAACATATATATTTTTCCCAGGAAGGGTTGAATGCACCGAAACGTCACTACATAATAAAGTGTATTGTGGTTTAAATCCAGTGAGTGCATTTTCCTAGTATTCTATTTGAAGATTTATGCACCCTCGTCTTGGGACTTTTGGCGAGTGGGAGTGCGCTATCCTGTGTTTATATATATATATATATATATATATATATATATATATAAAAATAGAAAAAATAATTATGTGAAGAACATTGGAATATAAAATATTCATAACTAGCTTCGGGTTAACGCTGAAGGTCTTCTCGGTGTCTGGTTAGCCCTCTCCATTGAATTTTATGAGGAGAAGTTATCGAGGTGGCGATATCCAAAGGCCTGAATTTAGTGCATGTCAGCTTTTGCTCAAACAAAACACTTGTAATCATTGCAGGTTGTGGTGTTTGTGTGAGGGTGAAAGCACTAAATAGCGGGCCACTTGTAGTCTGGTTCTTAATGTTTAATAAACCTATTTTTTTATGGATGATATTGAGAAGTCTTCTTTGAATATATGAGGTCACTCTTGAACCTTTCAAAATTAGAAAACTATGTTACTGAAAAAGAAAATATATAATGATGAAATTAAAGTATTTGAGGCCAAAATGAGAAGGAAAGATGTAGAAAGTAATGATATGGGCCACTCTTGAACCTAAAAAGAAAAATAGGACCTGGATCAACAAATACAACCTTCTGCATAATTACAAATACTAATCTTAAAGGGACACTAAACCCCACATTTGTATTTCATGATTTAGATAGAGAATACAATTTTTTACCAATATTTCAATGTACTTCTATTATCTAATTTGCTTAATTTTTTAGATATCCTTTGTTGAAAAAAATAGCAATGCACATGGGTGAGCCAATAACATGAGGCATCTATGTGCAGCCACCAAAAAGCTGCTACTTAGCATATCTAGATATGCTTTTCTGCAAAGAATATAAAGAGAAAATTAGATAATAGAAGTAAATTAGAAAATGTTTAAAATTGCTTGCTCTTTCTATATCAGGAAAGAAAGAAATTGGGTTTCATGTCCCATTAAGTCTCATATGGGGAAAGTTAAAAAAAACATTATACAGCATTAATAAAAACTTTATATCATAGATGTGTAAATAAAGTTCAGAGTGTAGCCTGCTCAAACTTATAAAAAGCAACTATAGAAGCTCTTTGGAGATAGATAATAAATAGGTCAGAGTACTAAATAAACTAAAAAGAAAACTGATGCATCATAAATCACGCAATATTAAACATAACTAATAACAAGCTTAGTAAAATATCTGGCTACTCTTAATAAAGGTTAAAGGGACAGTAAAGTTATAATTAGACATTTATTATTTAGACAGAACATACAATTTTAAACAACTTTCCAATTTACTTCTATTATTTAATTTGCTTCCTTTTCTTGTTATTCTTTTACTAAAAGGTTTATCAAGGTAAGCTCAGGAGCAGTAAAGAACCTAGGTTCTAGCTGCCAATTGGTGGCTGCATATATATATATATACAGATAGGAATTCCTTCTAGGAATTGAGCTGTTTATCCTGTTAAGAACAAAGAATTTTCTCCTTTATAATTACTAGGTACCTAGTTTTTACCCGCACGTGACACACGCTAAGTGCGGGCTTCCCCTTGTGGAACACAGACTGAACCTGACCTTTGCAAGGATTACGTACGGGAACCACTAAGCTCTGGAATTGCAAGCAGCATTAACATTCGCATAACACGCAGACCTGACAAGACGAAGTCCCGACAGGCTCATGATTACAGCCACGCCAGCTATCGGTGAAGAGAGGGATAAGTGGTTGTCAGTCTGACTCCCCCCAAGCGGTGTAGAGCTTGTTACAATCAAGAGCTGAAGGATCCGGCTGTTTAGTAGCAATATAATAATGAGACTGCTATAATTTAAAGCATTAAAAATATCAGCAAAAAGACTTGCATAATCACCGTCAGTGGCTTTAAAAGACAGTGGGGGGTAGTTATCAAGCCGTCAACCTCAAATACGCTGGAATTCCACAGCGTATTTGTGGCGAGGTTGATTCGCCTTAGTTATCAAAGGCTCGAGACCGGCAAAAGTAGAATTTTGTGACGTAAACTTCGATCCGCCGGACTCAGTCCGACACAGATCGATTCTTACGTCACTCCAGATGTTCCGCATCTCACTACTTTTGCTAGTTATCAAATGACTAGCAGGTACGCTCGGCACTTTTACGGCCCAGCGTACCTGGTTTTCAAACCGCCACCCCTGGAGGCGGCGGATCCCATAGGAATCAATGGGAGTCTGACCATAGCGAAAGTACAAGTTAGCTGCTGACAGACATCCCATTGATTCCTATGGGAGCTGTCTACACCTAACACCCTAACATGTACCCCGAGTCTAAACACCCCTAATCTGTCCCCCCTACACCGCCGCATCTAAATAAAGTTATTACCCCCTAAACCGCCGCTCCCGGAGCCCACTGCAAGCTACTCTATACATATTAACCCCTAAACCGCCGCTCCCGGAGCCCACCGCAACTATAATATATGTATTAACCCCTAAACCGCCGCTCCCGGAGCCCACCGCAACTATAATAAATGTATTAACCCCTAAACCGCCGCTCCCTGAACCCGCCGCAACCTATATTAAACTTATTAACCCTTAATCTGCCCCCCCCACACCGTCGCCACCTATAATAAATTTATTAACCCCTATCCTGCCCCCCACTATGCCGCCACCACTGTAATAAAATTATTAACCCCTAAACCTAAGTCTAACCCTAACCCTAACGCCCCCTAACTTAAATATTAATTAAATAAATCTAAATAATATTTCTATTATTAACTAAGTTAATCCTATTTAAAACTAAATACTTACCTTTAAAATAAACCCTAATATAGCTACAATATAAATAATAATTATATTGTAGCTATCTTAGGATTTATTTTTATTTTACAGGCAACTTTCAATTTATTTTAACTAGGTACAATAGCTATTAAATAGTTATTAACTATTTAATAGCTTACCTAGCTAAAATAAACTGAAATTTACCTGTAAAATAAATCCTAACCTAAGTTACAATTACACCTAACACTACACTATACTTTAATAAATTATTCCTATTTAAAACTAAATACTTACCTGTAAAATAAACCCTAATATAGCTACAATATAAATAATAGGTAACTTTGTATTTATTTTAGCTAGTTAGAATAGTTATTAAATAGTTATTAACTATTTAATAACTACCTAGCTAAAAGAAATACAAAATTACCTGTAAAATAAATCCTAACCTAAGTTACAATTAAACCTTATACTACACTATCATTAAATTAATTAAATAAACTACCTACAAATAACTACAATTAAATACAATTACATAAACTAACTAAAGTACAAAAAATAAAAAAAGCTAAGTTACAAAAAATCGAAGACTTCTTCAGCGCCGCCTGGATGATGACTTCATCGGATGGAAGATTTCTTCAGCGCCGCTTGGAGGATTAACTTCTTCCGCTCCGGATGTCCACTTCGGTTCCATCGCTGCTCGGCTGAGTGAAGACGACTCAAGGTAGGATGATCTTCAGGGGATTAGTGTTAGGTTTTTGTAAGGGGGGTTTGGGTTAGATTAGGGGTATGTGGGTGGTGGGTTTTAATGTTGGGGGGGTTGTATTTTTCTTTTACAGGCAAAAGAGCTGAACTTTTTGGGGGATGCCCCCACAAATGGCCCTTTTAAGGGCTGGTAAGGTAAAAGAGCTTTGAACTTTATTTAATTTAGAATAGGGTAGGGCATTTTTTTATTTTTGGGGGGTTTGTTATTTTATTAGGGGGCTTAGATTAGGTGTAAGTAGCTTAAAATTGTTGTAATATTTTTAAAATGTTTGTAACTTATTTATTTTATTTTTTGTAACTTAGCTTTTTTTATTTTTTGTACTTTAGTTAGTTTATGTAATTGTATTTAATTGTAGCTATTTGTAGGTAGTTTATTTAATTAATTTAATGATAGTGTAGTATTAGGTTTAATTGTAACTTAGGTTAGGATTTATTTTACAGGTAATTTTGTATTTCTTTTAGCTAGGTAGTTATTAAATAGTTAATAACTATTTAATAACTATTCTAACTAGCTAAAATAAATACAAAGTTACCTGTAAAATAAATATAAATCCTAAGATAGCTACAATATAATTATTATTTATATTGTAGCTATATTAGGGTTTATTTTACAGGTAAGTATTTAGTTTTAAATAGAAATAATTTATTAAAGTATAGTGTAGTGTTAGGTGTAATTATATCGTAGGTTAGGATTTATTTTACAGGTAAATTTCAGTTTTTTTTTAGCTAGGTAGCTATTAAATAGTTAATAACTATTTAATAGCTATTGTACCTAGTTAAAATAAATTGAAAGTTGCCTGTAAAATAAAAATAAATCCTAAGATAGCTACAATATAATTATTATTTATATTGTAGCTATATTAGGGTTTATTTTAAAGGTAAGTATTTAGTTTTAAATAGGATTAATTTAGTTAATAATAGAAATATTATTTAGATTTATTTAATTAATATTTAAGTTAGGGGGGCGTTAGGGTTAGGGTTAGACTTAGGTTTAGGGGTTAATAATTTTATTACAGTGGCGGCGGTGTAGTGGGGGGCAGGATAGGGGTTAATAAATTTATTATAGGTGGCAACGGTGTAGGGGGGGCAGGATAGGGGTTAATAAATTTAATATAGGTTGCGGCGGGTTCAGGGAGCGGCGGTTTAGGGGTTAAACTATTTATTTAGTTGCAGCGAGGTGCAGGATCAGCAGGATAGGGGTTTATAATTTTATTATAGAGGGCGACGGTATAGGGGGGGCAGGATAGGGGTTACTAGGTATACTGTAGGTGGCAGCGGTGTCCGGGAGCGGCGGTTTAGGGGTTAATACATTTATCAGAGTTGCGGCAGGGTCTAGGAGCGGTGGTTTAGGGGTTAGTAACTTTATTGAGTTGCGGGAGGCTCCGGGGGCGCCGGTATAGGGATAGAACAGTGTAGTTTAGTGTGAGTGCTTAGTGACAGGCTAGCAATAAAGCTGGGAGAAAGCCGAAGAGCAGCGAGATCTGATGAGTGATAACTCTCACAGTCCACTGCTCATCGCCCCGCGGCTTTTTGACAGCTTTATTTGATAACTTAGGCGAACATATTCAAGGTCCGCGGCGGCGAAGGTAGGCGAGCTTAGGCGGGCGTATTGGGCCGGCGAAGGCTGAAAAGTAGACGGCTTGATAACTACCCCCCAGTATCTGTTCTAATATCATTATACCGATACTTTTGGCAACATTGCCTCCATTTCCTCTACATGGATAAGCATATACGATCAGTGAATGTAGCAATTTCCTAGGTTTTATTGCAAGGCAGGTTAGGTTTTATTTTACAGGTAAATTTGTATTTATTTTAGGTAGCTAGTAAATAATTATTAACTATTTAGTAACTATTCTACCTAGTTAAAAGAAATACAAACTTACCTGTAAAATATAAATAAAACCTAAGATAGCTACAATGTAACTATTAGTTATATTGTAGCTAGCTTAGGGTTTATTTTATAGGTAGGTATTTAGTTTTAAATAGGAATTATTAAGGTAATGATAGTAATTTTTATTTAGATTTATTTTAATTATATTTAAGTTAGTGGGTGTTAGGGTTAGGGTTAGTGTTTGTGATGCGGGAGTGTGGCGGTTTAGGGGTTAATATGTTTATTATTGTGGCGGTGATGTCCGGAGCGGCAGATTAGGGGTTAATAAGTATAATGTAGATGATTGCGAATTCGGGGGCGGCAGATTAGGGGTTAATAAGTGTAAGATTAGGGGTGTTTAGACTCGGGGGTTCATGTTAGGGTGTTAGGTGTAAACATAAATTTTGTTTCCCTATAGAAATCAATGGGGCTGCGTTACGGAGCTTTACACTGCTTTATTGCAGGTGTTAGGCTTTTTTTCAGCCATCTCTCCCCATTAATGTCTATGGGGAAATCATGCACAAGCACGTAAAACCAGCTCACCGCAGCTTTCAGCAGCGCTGGTATTGGAATGCGGTATGGAGCTCAATTTTGCTCTATGCTCACTTGTTGCCTGTTAACTCCCGGTTTTTAAAAACTTGTAATACCAGCGCTGTAGGGAAGTGAGCGGTGATAATAACGTGCAAGTTAGTACCGCACCGCTTATAACGCAAAACTCATAATCTAGCCGAAAATAAGCTGTTTAATATGACAAAGTCCCTAAACAGCCACACAATACAAGCTCTTAATCCAACAAACTGGGAACAAGTTAAGGGTGCTCAGGCTTATGTAATCACCCTAGACATATACAAAACACGGAAGGGGATTGCACTTTTAGACCGGACCGGGTACACATCCCATGACCCTGCAACATGCACAGCCCTGGGTGCACAATAGCACTCTCAGGAAGCTGCACTGTCCCCAGAGCCACAGGCAGTTAACCCCAGGCATGCCTGGGTTCAAGGCCCATAGGGGAAATTACAAATATATATATGTCGAACCAAGACAGACTACCAGCGCAGGTCAGAGAGTAATCCCCCTATTGTCCATTTTCTAGTATACTACAGAAAGCTGCCTAAACCTCAAACATGTAGAAGTTGGATACCCCACTTTCAACATTACAAACAAAATTAATGTATACAAAGAATAGAGGAAGCGCAAAATATAGTGTATTTTTTTCTATTTTTAGCGCTTCCTCAATTCTTTGAATATACATATATATATATTTATATATATATATATATGAACAAAAAAGAGTTGTGTAAGTTGTTACCTCACTAAAACCACTGGGAGGCGCTCTAAAACTCTGTACATAAAGTGAAGCTGCTGTGTATGTGTATAGAATGACTGAAGGGGTGTTCCCTCTACCCTATCTGTCACTGGTGAAAATAATTATATAATAACATTAACACACTTCACAGCGCTACACCCTGTTCTACTACATAATAGTTTATTCAATATTTAGTAAAATTGACTGTGTGTGGATGTTGATGTACAATAAAATTTAACTGCACAATAAGTGTAACAAGTGTCTGTATATATATCAAAACATGTTACTCACTTATAAACAAGTACCACATATTAAAATTAAAAGCGGTCAAACAACTCTACTTTCAATATCTATAGAGGTAATACAAAATTGTTATTACGGACCTGGAAGCTCTAATTATAGCTACTTGTAATAGAGCAATTGAGATAATAATGTAATATATAAAGGTTATCGCATCATCAAAATGAGTCCAATTCTTCAAAACATTCAGCTTGCTTAGATGTCCAAGCAGTATCTCTTATTGGGCTCCTATCCTACTTACATCCGACTACCTCAATCGTAGGAGGTAAGTTTGTTGCACAACGGTTGGATTGAGTTGTAGATTTCCTGCCGGAACACCTCCGCTCAGTATCTCCCGGTTTCTTGTCTCACTGACAGTCCCATTTTTGCTTTGGAGTTAGCTCCGTGCGGCAAAAATTATTCCCACATCAATAACGGAAGGCAAAGACAATGCCTAGGAATATGATCTGAGAACTTTCAGTGTCCCAGCAAACTGTGCACCAAGATGGGCTGCTCCTTCAAGAATCAATGCCTTCTTGTATAGAGTGGTCATTTTTGCTTTGGAGTTAGCTCTGTGCGGCAAAAATTATTCCCACATCAATAACGGAAGGCAAAGATAATGCCTAGGAATACGATCTGAGAACTTTCAGTGTCCCAGCAAACTGTGCACCAAGATGGGCTGCTCCTTCAAGAATCAATGCCTTCTTTTATAGAGTGGTCTGCAAGATACCATCCTCTTTATATATCCTCAGATCCAGAAACTCTATGGTTTCCCTGTTCCAGGTCATCTTGAACTTTAAGGATCGATATACTAGGTTCAACGCATCAAACCACTCCTGAAGCAATTCAGCGTCTCCCCTCCATATAACGAAGAGGTTATCTATAAATCTTCTGTAAGTTAAGACATTAGGATTTCTGAAGATATGGTTGTTATTGCTCTCAAATTCATCCATAAAGAGGTTCGCATATGATGGGGCCACATTCGACCCCATTGCTGTTCCTGTCAACTGTAAATAATATGTTAGTTTGAAGTGGAAGAAATTCATTTTAAGACAGCTTTCCAGAAGCTAAATTATGAACCCAATTTGGGGTCCCACATAGGGGTATTTCAGAAGATATCTCTTAATGGACTCTATACCTTCCCCCATCATGTGGCCCCATCATATGCAAACCTCTTTATGGATGAATTTGAGAGCAATAACAACCATATCTTCAAAAATCCTAATGTCTTAACTTACAGAAGATATATAGATGACCTCTTCATTATATGGAGCGGAGACGCTGAATTGCTTCAGGGATAGTTTGATGCGTTGAACCGTTCATAAACACAGGGTGACCTGCACGACCCCTTATATAGTGTATATGCTCCACTGTCCTTGCAGCCTATTCTATGTAGGCTCGGATGTGGCTGTGAGGTGTGTGTGGAGTGGTGTTCACCTGTTTGTTTATTCGAATAAATCTACTGCAATGATCTAATGCTCTGTCTCTTATAAGACTTTTATTTCAACATATGGTGAAAATTGGTTAAAAATTGCAGCATTTGGAGGTTGCTGCCAAAGGAAATACAAGTCACAGGCTTTCCACAGGTAATGCTGTCCGGTGAAACGGTTTACTACAGTAACTCCGCCATCTTGCATGAGTGAGGCCGGATAACAGTGAGTAACCAAGCTTGTCCATTGTTTACTTTTTTGAAAAAGTTGACTTTACATATTATCACTACTTCTGTATATCAAGAGTGATACAAGATCCTATACCTGTAATAAGAAGTATGAATATACACCTATAACGAGAAATGTGACAAACCTTGTGTTTTGCTTTTACTTAATGCATTTGCTTAAATACCTGAAAAAAACCGAAGTGGAATATCCTGTGCAGTGGTTTCTAGTCCTGACAATATACCGGCTATATTTACACTGTTAGAGAGTTACAGTGTTATATTCTATTACGGATTATAAAATAGCTAAAGGCATTGTACCATATTTTTCCGTGGTTTGTAGCACAGAGTGCATGAGTTTGTATGTCTATTCTATGTAGGTAAGACCTGTGACAACCTGAGGGTTAGGATGACTAACCATAGGAGCGCCATTAGACAAGCCATGAAAAATGGAGAATCAAATCCACCAGTGGCTTGGCACTTCCAACAACAAGGGCATAGTGTGGCTGACCTGCGATACACGATAATTGATCATATTCCTGAGATGAGCAGAGGTGGCGACAGGAACAGGTTGTTACTCCAAAGAGAGACAAAGTGGACCTACGAGCTGGACACTATAATCCCTAAAGGACTGAACAATCAACTTGAGTGGCATAGTTTCCTATAATCTCTGTATGAGATAATTATAAACAGTATCTTGTATCTGTATTTTATGTTTATTTGGTGATGTGTTGTCTTTTTATGTTTTTTTTTATATTTTTTTGTTTTTTTATTTTGTTCTTTGTGTGTCGTTTTTTGTGGCTGTCTTTCATTGGTTTGTTTTTATTGTTTTTAGTGGTTTGTCTATATTATGATTTTAGTCTGGTTTATGATTTGTTGTATTATCAGGTAGTTTTCTGTTTGTTTTGTTATATGTATGATGCCGGGATGAGTTAAGGCTGTGGGACTGAGGTTTGGCATGACAAAGAGATTTCATGTCATCCTTTGATGCAGGACAGCCGAGATTAGCAATCCTTTGAGTGCCGTATGTATCTGTTTCTAGAAATTAGAATACTGGATTTAGGAAATGTGTTGATGTTTTCGGTATATTATGGAGGTTATATCCTGTACATATTAGTCCTGAGTTAGTAATGCAGTTTAGTATACAAAATACTGTAGAATTTGCTGTTCTCAAGACATATATTATTGTATTTAGTTACCTTATTAGTGTTAATAGGTGAAATATTGCAGCAATTCAATTGTTTTTAATGAAGTTAGTTTTACAAGTTTATTATTAGTTGTAGTGAAAGGTGTTCACTTAAGGTTGTTTGTTGTTGGTTGCTAAGATTTGGGCACTGTCTGACAGTGACGTGCAGTGATATCAGAGGCTGATGAGGCACTGGCTAAGATATACCCGAGAAACACGCATATATATATATATATATATATATATATATATATATATATATACTGTATATATATATATATATATATATATATATATAATATATATATATATATATATATATATATATATATATATATATACATACACACAATGTTTTGTAGCTGATCTATTTTTATAGCACATACATTTTTATTTTTAAAAAATGTTTAGTTTTGCTTATTTTAAATAGCATTGCTCTGATTTTCAGACTCCTAACCAAGCCCCAAAGTTTTATGTGAATACTGTCAGCTACCTTCTCCAGCTTGCACCTGTTTGTGTAAAGGGTCTTTTCATATGCAAAAGAAGGGGGAGGGGGGAGTGTCTTATTTAACACTTGCAGTGGACTTTCCAGCTACCTTTTCAACAGAGCTAAACTGAAAGCTTCTAAGTATGTTTTTAAACAGTTTTATACTGGATTTTTATATCAGTATCTGTGCATCTTATTCTTTATAGTAGTGTCTATTACACGCAGTTATATGAAAATGAGTGTATACTGTCCATTTAATGAACAAGCAAAAAGCCTTATCCAAACGTTTCGGCTTTCACCGGAGCCTTTCTCAATGGAGGCCGTGCAGACCTCCATTGAGAAAGGCTCCCTGTTTTTTTTTTTGCCTGCTTTGGGAATCTCAATACGCAGTAGCCGTACGTGGGGTTCCTTGGGACTTGCAGTATACATAACTTACCAGTGCACCAGGGTGGTTACCGGATGGTGTGTGCCGTTTCTCCCTATGCCTGTAGATATAGATCTAGATATATACAGTGCTCAATGAACACAAGAACAATTTCCAGAATTCTGACAAAACTGAGTTTTATAGAACATTTTTTAGCTCATTACATGAAAGTAAGGTTGATAATATAACTTGGAGAACAAAATCTTCAGGTTTACTCAAAGTAGGTGACACACATATGAATACACCCCACAGCAAAAACTACTACATCTAGTATTTTGTATGACCTCCATTATTTGTAAGGACAGCACCAAGTTTTCTAGGCATGGAATGAACAAGTTGGCAACATATTGCAACATCTATCTTTTTCCATTCTTCGAGAACAACCTCTTTTCGAGCCTGGATGCTGGATGGAGAGTGATGCTCAACTTGTCTCTTCAGAATTCCACATAGGTTTTCGATTGGGTTCAGATCAGGAGACATACTTGGCCACTGTATCACTTTCACCCTGTTCTTCTTCAGAAATGCAACAGTGGCCTTAAATGTGTGTTTTGGATCATTATCATGTTAGAAAACTGCACGACGACCAAGGGCACGGAGTGATGATAGCATCTTCTCTTTCAATATAGAGCAGTACATCTGTGAATTCATGATACCATCAATGAAATGCAGGTCCCCGACACCAGCAGAACTCATGCAGCTCCACAGAAGGATACTCACCAATATGTTTCATTGTAGGCACCATGCAATTTTCCTTGTACTCCTTACCTTTGCGACACCATACAGTTTTGAAGCCATCCGTTCCAAAAACATTTATCTTGGTCTCAGTAGTCTTCTTCTTTTTCAGCATGTTTTCCTGGCAAATTCTAGGCTGGCTTTTTTGTGCATGGGCTTTAGTATAGCTTTCCTTCATGGACGATACCCATGCATGTCATTCCTCTGCAGTGTACGCTGTATTGTGTCACGGGAAACAATCACCCCAGTTTGGCTTTCTACTTCTTTACCTAACTGCAGTGAACTTGCATGGCGATTTTCTTTAACCCTTTGCCTCAGAAGAAGCTCCTGTCGAGGTGTTATTTTCCGTGGACTGCCTAGATGTCTCTGTGAGATGGTTGTAGTTCCATCTTTGTTACATTTTTGTATCACTTTTGCTACAGTATTTTGACTGATAAAATAAAGCTTTGCTGCACTTCTTGTTGCCTTTACCTTTCTTGTGTAAAGAAATTATTTTCTTTCCCAGGCCTTGTGACATGTATTTTCCATGCGGTGCTATTGCTGACAGCATGACATGGGAAGGGGTTTTCTTTGGTAAGCGATGCCTTTTATAGTCAACTTTCTGCTGGACACCTGTTAAATGAATAATTAGATGCTCCTGTAGTTGAATTCTTGTTAATTAGGAATTTGTTTTCAGACATTAAGCTTTGCTCCTATGACTTTCATTGGGGTGTGTTCATTTTTGCAACATGATCTTGAATTAATTTGTTAGGAAAAATACTTTGTTGTGGGTGCAAATTAACAAATCTTGGTTGCAATCAATGGCTCGCATTTGTGGGAGTATTTTGTAGTATAGTGTCCCATATAATATGTTGTTTCTGAAAGGTAAGTAAAAGTTTTCTGACAAATCTGTTGGGGTGTACTCATTTATGCTGAGCACTATATATATATATTTTTATATATATAGATATATATATATACAGTATATACACACTCACTGGCCAGGTACACCTGTTCAATTGCATGGTAACACAAATTGCTAATCAGCCTATCACATGGCATCAACTCAATGCATTTAGGCATCTAGACGTGGTGAAGACGACATGCTGAAGTTCAAACCGAGCATCAGAATGTTGAAGAAAGGGGATTTAAGTGACTTTGAATGTGGCATGGCTGTTGGTGCCAGATGGGCTGGTCCTAGTATTTCAAAAACTGCTGATCTAATGGGATTTTCACGCACAATCATCTCTAGGGTTTACGGAGAATGGTCTGAAAAAGAGAAAATATATAATGAGCTGCAGTTGTGTGGATGACAATGCCTTGTTGATGTCAGAGGTCAGAGGAGAATGGGCACACTGGTTCGATATCATAGAAAGGCAACAGTAACTCAAATAACCACTCGTTACAACCAAGGTATGCAGAATACCATCTATGAATGCACAATATGTCAAACCTTAAAGCAGATGGATTACAGCAGCAGAAGACCAAACTGGGAGCCACTCCTGTCAGCTAAGAACAGGAAACTGAGGCTACAATTCGCTCAGGCTCACCAAAATTGGACAATAGAAGATTGTAAAAACGTTGCCTGGTCTGATGAGTCTCGATTTTAGCTGCAACATTCAGATGGTAGGGTCAGAATTTGATGTAAGCAACATGAAAGCATGGATCCATCCTGCCTTGTGTTAACGGTTCAGGCTGGTGGTGGTGGTGTAGTGGTGTGGGGAATATTTTCTTGTCACACTTTGGGCCTCTTAGTACCAATTGAGCATTGTTTAACACGAGGCAGTGGACGAGTTAAGATGGATATCCTTGATAAAGCCAAACGTTATTTTGGTGAAACGTATGTCGCAGTGGCGTATTTAGGTTTTGTGCTGCCCTAGGCACTCAAACTTCTGCTGCTCCCCACTCCCCCTCTCCCTAGGTTTTAGGCCTTTTTAGCCATAATTTTTTTTGGGTCAGGGTGTAACATGACATATTTTTATTTTCCATGCCATTTCCAAAGTAAATGTTCCCCATTTTATTTTATATATATATAAAATTAAATTAGTTATTCCCTGGCCATATAAGGATGTTATTTATACTAGTTTACGCTGTAAGAAAAGCTCTAGAAAAGTGTTTGCTCTCTAATGTTAAGAAGCAAGTTCAAAGGGTCCAAAGTACATCTGTGATCCAAAAGATTTAACTGCCTATATATAGGGGCGGGGAATTTACATGCAAGATCTCATCTCTCTAAATGTTTTTTTTTATCTTCTTTTTTATCATCATTAATCATACACACAGAAATAGGTCAGTCAGTATGTGAGTATTTGACTTACATACTTGTTTTCCTTTGAGGTCAATACAAAACTTCACTATTTGCAGCATTTGTTCTTTCCTTGAGGTACAATCCCTGGAAGTTATCAACACCATCTCTATACTGATCTTAAATGGGACTGATTTATTACTCTTTTATCACTAAATGATTATATCCTTTAAGCACTAACACATTGTTTTGAATTTTGATTATTTGTTTGTGTTGTAACAGGTTAATAATGTGTTATATATCCTATATATATATATATATATATATATATATATATATATATATATATATATATATATATATATATATATATATATATATATATATATATATATTATTTTTTACCAAATACATATATGCAAAAGTTTATTTAAATTGATGGTAACCTTCAGCTAATCATATGCCATATATGTAATCTTTTCCACACAGAAATAGGTCAGTTTGTTGTCACAGACAGATAATATATCTGTGGTTGTGCTTCAGTGATGTAAAATAGTATTTATTTAAATGGAGACCAGCTGAAACAGTTGTATTCAATATCCCAGTTACATATATTTATCTAAGGAATAGTCTAGTCAATGCTGCACAGAAACGTTTTAGGAGGGACATTTACAAATAGAATGTAATTAAACTGTCTTTATATCAATACATACAGGAAGCTGCACATATTTTAAAAACATTGTCAACAATAGTGATAGGTTTTGGTCTATTGTCCTACTAATACGGCTGTGATAACATTACTGAAGTGAAGCAAACAATTTAATAATGTGTTATATATCCTTTATTTATATATATATATATATATATATATATATATATATATATATATATATATATATATATATATATATATATATATTATTTTTTACCAAATACATATATGCAAAAGTTTATTTAAATTGATGGTAACCTTCAGCTAATCATATGCCATATATGTAATCTTTTCCATTAAAAAAGTATATGTCTAGCTTTTTTATAAAATCTATTCATGAAAAGGGTTAAATTTGTGCCTATATTAGTGATTCTATCATGTTATGCCGGTCCACTTGGATGAACTCTTTTTTTATGACAATTCCAACGAACATCCAATCAGTATGTATGACATATGACACTCTTGAAACCCAGCCCTTTGAAAGTCCTGAGAAAGCCTATGTAGGGAGAAGGTTGAACTGTTCTCTGTGTCACAGTCCAGCCACAAGAGGAAATGAAGATGGGTGGGGGGAACAGAAGATACCAAGTAGGATTTTAAATATTTTATTATAAAATATATACACACTTTAAAAAAAAAAATATTCTGATTAGCTTGTACACAAATATATTTTTTATTGCAACATTATTAAAGTCTGAAATGTACCATCTTTTTAAGGATAAATAGAACATATGAAGAACTTTGGAATGTGAAATAAACGCTGTCAGGATAGTGTGCGAATATGGGTGTTTTTTTGCAGTTTGTCCTCTCCCTTGAATTCTTTGGTAGAATACATTAACGCGGTCACAATATTTTAAGTTCAATTTTTTTGTGCATCTGCTTTTCCCTTGCAGGTTAACTTTTTACTTTCAACTCATAAGCAATCCGATGCATGCAAAAAGCTTCTGTCTAGCGAAGTTAATGCAAGAGCGGAAGCGCAAAATAGTGCTCCCCTCATAATCTAGTCCAGTGTGGTTCAGTAGTTCCTGAAGCTAAAATGACTTACAAAGCTGTAAGCTTTTTTAAAAACAGCATTTAATGAAGAATGCTCATTTTAACCTAACACCACTGCTAAACCATCTGAATGGCATTTTGTATTGTGGCATGATGGGCATACTAGGCATGATTGCTCAGTCACTTAGCAGGATTGTGTCTTTGTTAAAATCAGTTCAATATTGAAGGTGCAAGTACGGTTAAATGCACAAAGGCATGATCTCAATTCAATAATAAAGTAATAATAATATAAAATTATTATAAACAAATTCTATTTTTATACCTATTTGTGTAGTTGTTTTAAGTATTTATTTTATTTGAAGTTTCTTTTGGTGTCATTTTGATCCTTGATTATAGGTTTTGTTGCCCTATATACTTGAATAGCAGTATCTAAATATGAATATAGAGAGCTCCATTAATCAAGCTGTGAATGCAGTGTCGGAGCACCTTTGGTGGAGGCTCGCATAACCTAGTCTATAAGAAAGCTCTGACCAGGGTGATTGACAGGCTGCACACAAGCTTGGTGTGGCGTTGCACAAGCAGTTACTAGAGCAATGTTAAATGCAGGCACCACTTGCCATGATGCCAGGTCGACAGGGAGTGAACCTTGTCCATTCAGCAAATGTAATTTGGCACAGAGTCTCCATGTTGATTTAAAGATTTTTTTCAGCACAGTTCAGTGTCCATTTTTATTTGAATTTCATATATTTAGTGCTCATTTTACTAGAGAAAGAGATTATGACATTTTCATTTCTAAAATTGCTTTGCATTAAATATGCATTAAATATGAATAGAATTAAATCTATTTGTTAAAGTTTTTTTTTATTACAAGAGCCGGTGCCATTTTGTGAATTACAAAAATAAATTAGATCTTGTTATATGCTATATATGAGATAATTGGGAATAAACATATTAAAATGTAATATATAATATTGCTCTTTAATGCAAATTTAAATTAAGTCTTTAATTATTCTGCTATATTTGCACCTAATGTGTGCTTATTATTAAAGCTTGAAATACAATCTACAAGAAACCAGTAAAAGTCGCACACAGAATTGTTAAAAATCCAATGACAAGAATCAGCTCCTACACTTATTTTATTATATATGTTAAAGAAAGTGTAGTTATTCTCATCTGTAACTGCCACAATGAATCTTACATTTTAACCAATTTACAACAGTAATATCCATTTACAAAGAGCACATTTATGTATGGACTCTATCACAATTTTTTTTAATTTGCTTGTGAAAACACTTTTTGCTTTCTAACCGAGGGCTAGATTACAAATGGAGTGATGTTTAGCTCTCCTGCTCGAGTGGTAACATCGCTAGAGGGAGGCTTTTTGTGTGTGTCGGGTTGCCCTTATATTATGAGTTGAATGTAAAAAGTTGAACTTCAAATATTGTGACCACTTTAAAGTATTCTCCCATAGACTATAATAGTGCTCACAAAATGTAAAAAATATCAAGCTCTAACCTGATTACAGTTAGTCAAGTGCTAAACCTGACATGAAATATGAACTTTTCACATTCCCATAGAATAATATGTTATATTTATTTTTAAATAAAAATATTTCTATATATCTGATGATTGTATTGTTAAAAATAAATATATATATTTATATATATATATATATATATATATATATATATATATATATATATATATATATATATATATATATATATATACTGTATATATGTGTGCTTGTGTGTATAGACATATGCAGAATTATATACTATATATATATATATATATATATATATATATATATATATATATATATATATATATATATATACACAAAATTGTTGTGGGATAAGCACCTCCTCACCTCCTCATTGACTGTCCAGGGTGTCAGGAACAATGGTTTTCTAAACTACAAAATAGATCCGCACTCACTGGACTTTAAATAACAAAACGTGGTTTATTGTTGTGACATTTCAGGGATCAAACCATCCCCTTCATCAGACCGTGAATTGGTCTGATGAAGGGGACAGTTTGATCCCCGAAACATCACAACAATAAACCACGTTTTGTTCTTTAAAGTCCAGTGAGTGCGGATCTATTTTGCAGTTTGTATATATATATATATATATATATATATATATTAATATATATCTAAAAATACTTAAAACATATTCCCCTATGTGAAGAACATTAAAATGTGAAATATTTACAGTACATACACAGTTAAACACTATTAAATATGAATATTGCATAAATATGGTTTTTCATGTTTTAAGCTACTTGACTGCTAAGAGCTTCAATGCACTGATATATATGTCTATGTACTGTATTTATGCATATGTATTTATGTGTTTGCATGTGTATATATGTCTTTAAATACATTGATACACATATAAATACATAACATACATGCAGGCCCATCTGACGCTAATATACCGTATCTCTCTCCCTCAGCCTGATTTTAAAGT
This sequence comes from Bombina bombina, assembly GCF_027579735.1. NCBI lineage: Eukaryota > Metazoa > Chordata > Amphibia > Anura > Bombinatoridae > Bombina > Bombina bombina. Next base: position 665,664,803 of record NC_069502.1, on the reverse strand, counting down.
ATATCTGCCCCAGTCTTGCAAGAAAATACACAGACCTCCATTGCAGATGTTCCACTGCTCTCTGCAAAGAGCCTTATTTTAAATGATATCTGCCCCAGTCTTGCAAGAAAATACACAGACCATCTTAGCTGTCTCACTGATCTCTGCAAACAGATAGCCTCTGGAAGACAGTGATATTATTGTGTCTTGCCTGCCCTGTTATTTTCTGATGTGTGTATTGTTATATGTATTGGTTGTTATTATTTATTTTGTATCGGCTAGATTTAGAGTTTTGTCGGTAACGACCCGCAAAGCTAACGCTGGCTTTTTTCTGGCCGCACCTTTTAAATAACTCTGGTATTGAGAGTCCACAGAATGGCTACGTTAGGCTCCAAAAAAGGAGCGTAGAGCATATTTAACGCAACTTCAACTCTCAATACCAGAGTTGCTTACGTACGCGGCCAGCTTCAAAAACGTGCTCATGCACGATTCCCCCATAGAAAACAATGGGGCTGTTTGAGCTGAAAAAAAAACTAACACCTGCAAAAAAGCCGCGTTCAGCTCCTAACGCAGCCCCATTGTTTGCTATGGGGAAACACTTCCTACGTCTGCACCTAATACTCTAACATGTACCCCGAGTCTAAACACCCCTAACCTTACACTTATTAACCCCTATTCTGCCGCCCCGCTATCGCTGACCCCTGCATATTATTATTAACCCCTAATCTGCCGCTCCGTAAACCGCCGCTACTTATATTATCCCTATGTACCCCTAATCTGCTCTCCCTAACACCGCCGAGCCCTATATTATATTTATTAACCCCTAATCTGCCCCCCACAACGTCGCCTCCACCTGCCTACACTTATTAACCCCTAATCTGCCTCACTAACCCTATAATAAATAGTATTAACCCCTAATCTGCCCTCCCTAACATCGCAGACACCTAACTTCAAACATTAACCCCTAATCTGCCGACTGGAGCTCACCGCTATTCTAATAAATGTATTAACCCCTAAAGCTAAGTCTAACCCTAACACTAACACCCCCCTAAGTTAAATATAATTTAAATCTAACGAAATTAATTAACTCTTATTAAATAAATTATTCCTATTTAAAGCTAAATATTTACCTGTAAAATAAATCCTAATATAGCTACAATATAAATTATAATTATATTATAGCTATTTTAGGATTTATATTTATTTTACAGGTAACTTTGTATTTATTTTAACCAGGTACAATAGCTATTAAATAGTTAAGAACTATTTAATAGCTAAAATAGTTAAAATAATTACAAAATTACCTGTAAAATAAATCCTAACCTAAGTTACAATTAAACCTAACACTACACTATCAATAAATTAATTAAATAAAATACCTACAATTACCTACAATTAAACCTAACACTACACTATCAATAAATTAATTAAATACAATATCTACAAATAAATACAATGAAATAAACTAACTAAAGTACAAAAAATAAAAAAGAACTAAGTTACAAAAAATAAAAAAATATTTACAAACATCAGAAAAATATTACAACAATTTTAAACTAATTACACCTACTCTACACCTACCATCTTCTTCCAAGCAGCATCTTCTATCTTCATCCGATGAGGACCGGCTCCATCTTGAAGACCTCCACCGCGGACCTATCTTCTTCTTCCGACGACTTCCCGACGAATGACGGTTCCTTTAAGGGACGTCATCCAAGATGGCGTCCCTCGAATTCCGATTGGCTGATAGGATTCTAATCGGAATTAAGGTAGGAAAATTGTGATTGGCTGATGGAATCAGCCAATCAGATTCAAGTTCAATCCGATTGGATGATCCGATCAGCCAATCAGATTGAGCTCGCATTCTATTGGCTGTTCCGATCAGCCAATAGAATGCGAGCTCAATCTGATTGGCTGATTCCATCAGCCAATCAGAATTTTCCTACCTTAATTCCGATTGGCTGATAAAGGAACCGTCATTCGTCGGGAAGTCGTCGGAAGAAGAAGATGGGTCCACGGTGGAGGTCTTCAAGATGGAGCCGGTCCTCATCGGATGAAGATAGAAGATGCCACTTGGAAGAAGATGGTTGCCGGTCCGGATCTACTCTTCTTCCCGGATAGGATGAAGACTTCAGCCGGATCATGGACATCTTCAGCCCCCCGCTTGGGCTTGGATCATGACATCGGAGGAGCTCTTCTGGATCGATCGGTGAACCTGGTATGGTGAAGATAAGGTAGGAAGATCTTCAGGGGCTTAGTGTTAGGTATATTTAAGGGGGGTTTGGGTTAGATTAGGGGTATGTGGGTGGTGGGTTGTAATGTTGGGGGGGGTATTGTATGTGTTTTTTTTACAGGCAAAAGAGCTGAATTCTTTGGGGCATGCCCCGCAAAGGGCCCTGTTCAGGGCTGGTAAGGTAAAAGAGCTTTGAACTTTAGTAATTTAGAATAGGGTAGGGCATTTTTTTATTTTGGGGGTCTTTGTTATTTTATTAGGGGGCTTAGAGTAGGTGTAATTAGTTTAAAATTGTTGTAATATTTTTCTGATGTTTGTAAATATTTTTTTATTTTTTGTAACTTAGTTCTTTTTTATTTTTTGTACTTTAGTTAGTTTATTTAATTGTATTTATTTGTAGATATTGTATTTTATTAATTTATTGATAGTGTAGTGTTAGGTTTAATTGTAGGTAATTGTAGGTATTTTATTTAATTAATTTATTGATAGTGTAGTGTTAGGTTTAATTGTAACTTAGGTTAGGATTTATTTTACAGGTAATTTTGTAATTATTTTAACTATTTTAGCTATTAAATAGTTCTTAACTATTTAATAGCTATTGTACCTGGTTAAAATAAATACAAAGTTACCTGTAAAATAAATATAAATCCTAAAATAGCTATAATATAATTATAATTTATATTGTAGCTATATTATGGTTTATTTTACAGGTAAGTATTTAGCTTTAAATAGGAATAATTTATTTAATAAGAGTTAATTTATTTCGTTAGATTTAAATTATATTTAACTTAGGGGGGTGTTAGTGTTAGGGTTAGACTTAGCTTTAGGGGTTAATCCATTTATTAGAATAGCTGCGAGATTCGGTCGGGAGATTAGGGGTTAATGTTTGAAGTTAGGTGTCGGCGATGTTAGGGAGGGCAGATTAGGGGTTAATACTATTTATTATAGGGATATTGAGGCGAGAGTGAGGCGGATTAGGGGTTAATAACTTTATTATAGTAGCGGTGAGATCCGCTCGGCAGATTAGGGGTTAATAAGTGTAGGCAGGTGGAGGCGACGTTGAGGGGGGCAGATTAGGGGTTAATAAATATAATATAGGGGTCAGCGGTGTTAGGGGCAGCAGATTAGGGGTACATAGCTATAATGTAGGTGGCGGCTCTTTGCGGTCGGCAGATTAGGGGTTAATTATTGTAGGTAGCTGGCGGCGACGTTGTGGGGGGCAGGTTAGGGGTACATAAGTATAACGTAGGTGGCGGTCCGCAGATTAGGGGTTAAAAAAATTTAATCGAGTGGCGGCGATGTGGGGGGACCTCGGTTTAGGGGTACATAGGTAGTTTATGGGTGTTAGTGTACTTTAGAGCACAGTAGTTAAGAGCTTTATGAACCGGCGTTAGCCCAGAAAGCTCTTAACTACTGACTTTTTTCTGCGGCTGGAGTTTTGTCGTTAGATTTCTAACGCTCACTTCAGACACGACTCTAAATACCGGAGTTAGAAAGATCCCATTCAAAAGATAGGATACGCAATTGACGTAAGGGGATCTGCGGTATGGAAAAGTTGCGGCTGAAAAGTGAGCGTTAGACCCTTTCCTGACTGACTCCAAATACCGGCGGTAGCCTAAAACCAGCGTTAGGAACCTCTAACGCTGGTTTTCACGGCTGCCGCCAAACTCTAAATCTAGGCCTATTTTTTTAAATTTTTATTATTGTTTTGGATGCATATTTTGTCACCGTTATGTCTGTCCATTAATTTAAAAGTTAGTTTAACCAGCTTAGGCCCATAAAAAATGTTGTACTTTGTTTAATGGTTTTATTCCCCTACATGGATACCTCTGTCTTATGTCAGTAATTTTAAACCTTCGATGTGTCTTGCCAGGAACCTTTGCAAGGCCAATATTACTAATACAATTCTTACTAGCATCTCATATTTCATATTTCTTACTACATAATAACTGCTATATTAAAAGATTCATTAGACAAGATGGATGCCTAAGACAAAATGGCGGCCAAGAAAAAGATGGCGCTAGTCATGCTAACAATTCCTAACAATTCCCAAACTTTGGAAGACTGCAAGATTAGTGCCTATCCATAAAAGTGGGGAGATAACCTTGGTTTCTAACTATCGCTCAATATCATTGCTTCCAGTATTGTCAAAAATATTAGAAAAATGCGTCCATACGCAATTATGTGAGTATTACAGACAATCTAACTATCTGACCCCTGATCAATCAGGTTTTCGCCCAAATCACACCACTACAACTGCTCTCCTAAAAGTTTGCAACGACATCCAAACTGACATGGAACAAGAAGACCTAACTGGAGCTATTTTCCTTGATTTTGCGAAGGCCTTTGACACAGTAGATCATGACATTCTACTGCTCAAACTAAAAAACTCAGGTATTGGTGATCGTCCGCTAACTTGGTTTCGATCATATGTATCGGATCGATCACAATATGTCTACATTTCTGACAGCGGCTCCCTCCCTCTCCCAGTCACATGTGGTGTTCCGCAAGGTTCCATTCTCAGCACCCTACTATTCACATTATTTATAAATGATCTGCCTAATGTCTGCAAATCCTCAACTGTACACATGTACGCAGATGACGCGGTAATCTATGCAAAAAAAATTTGATCTGCTACAGCTTGAAGCAGTGCTCCAAGACCAGTTCACAAAGGTGGAAAGTGGATCTCAAAAAACAAACTCTTCTTAAACACTGACAAAACTGTCACAATGATCTTTGGAACGGGACCTAAACTACACAAGCTACAAAATTCCCATCTATGCATCAAAACAAAATCAAATTGCTCACTGACCGCAGTCCACTCTTTCAAATACTTGGGTATGTTGTTAAACCCCAATCTATATTTTGGCCTCCACATAGAAAAACTTGCATCTAAACTTTATCCAAAACTAGGTGCCCTGTACAGAAACAAATCCTGCCTCAGCCCTACAGTAAAGGAAAAGATTGCATAGCAAATGCTGATGCCAATCATGGATTTTGGGGATGTAGTATATGCACCTCCACCGCAAACTCACCTTAATAAACTTAATACATTGTATAACTTGTTCTGCCGCTTTGTGCTACAATGTAATTACAGGACACTCTATTGTGACATTCTAAAGAACTAAACTGGCTGCCGCTGGAATGCAGACGCACCCTCCATCTTTCCTGCCTTGTGTTTAAGAGCTTTTCTGGGAAGCTCACACCCTACCTGAGCAGAATGCTCTCCCCGGCTATTCCCACCTCCTATAATCTCTGATCCAGTACCAGCACATTATTTAGCTTGCCTCAAGATAAAAAAAATGCAGCTCGATCCTCCTTTTACTACTGCACCACATTATGGAACAACCTCCCGCACACTTTCAAACCTTCCCCAAGCCTAATATCCTTTAAGAGATCCCTCTCTGCATATCTCAAAACAGAATGCACCTGTCATGGTTTATTATATATTTCCTACCTGTTCTATGTAAAATGTTTACATATATTGTGTAGTATTATTGTTTTTTTTATTTTATTGTACCCTATTGTACCAATGCAATGTTTTGTGGACCCAGAATATACTTGAAAATAAAAGAAATCTCAATCGGCTAGATTACGAGTTTTGCAGTAACAGGGGTGTGGTGCTAACTTGCATGTTATTCTCACCGCTCACTTCCCTACAGCGCTGGCATTACAGGTTTTTACAAACCCGGCGTTATCAGGCAAGAAGTGAGCGTAGAGCAAAATTGAGCACTATATCGCACTCCAATACCAGCACTGCTTAAGTCAGCGGCGAGCTGGTTGTACATGCTCGTGCATGATTTCCCCATAGACATCAATGGGGACAGCCGGCTGAAAAAATGTCTAACACTTGCCAAAAAGCAGCATTAAGCTCAGTAACGCAGCCCCATTGATTCCTATGGGGAAACTAAATTTATGTTTACACCTAACACCCTTACATGAACCCCGAGTCTAAACACCCCTAATCTTACACTTACTAACCCCTAATCTGCCACCCCCTGACATTGCCGACACCTGCATTATACTTATTAACCCCTAATCTGCCGCTACGGACATCGCCTCCACCTACATTATACTTATGAACCCCTAATCTGTTGCCCCCAACATCGCCGACACCTACATTATATTTATTAACCCCTAATCTGCTGCCCACAACATCGCCGACACCTACATAATGTTATTAAACCCTAATTTGCCGCACCCAACGTCGGCACCACTATAATAAACATATTAACCCCTAAACCGCCATACTCCCGCATCGCAAACACTAGTTAAATATTATTAACCCCCTAATCTGCTGTCCCTAACATCGCCGCCACCTACCTACATTTATTAACCCCTAATCTGCCGTCCCTAACGTTGCCACCACTATATTAAATTTATTAACCCCTAAATCTAAGTCTAAACCTAACACCCCCTAACTTAAATATAATTAAAATAAATCTAAATAAAACTTACTATTAATAACTAAATAATTCCTATTTAAAACTAAATACTTACCTATAACATAAACCCTAAGCTTGCTACAATATAACTAATAGTTACATTGTATCTAGCTTAGGGTTTATTTTTATTTCACAGGCAAGTTTGTATTTATTTTTATTTTTTTTAATATTGTAATTTTTATTAGTTTTTTTTGAAGTAGCAGAGTAATAGATACAACTACTGTACGAGACAATCGTACATCAACTGCAAGTACATCGGGACATGAACATAAGCATTACAAACATAACGTAAATTTCTATGAAAAGAGTGTCAGTGTCCTGATAGGACATAGAATAGCATCAAGGGGGGGGGGAGGGAGAGGAAGGTGGGGGGGAAAGGGAAAGTGGGAATGCTGGGATCTTCTGTCTATGTAGTTAGGGGTGTACTGCCATCTAAGTGTCGCAATTGGGGAGACAGACTGTATCAAACCTGTTTTTCCAATCGGACCATATCAGTTTGAAGTAATCAGTCCTGCCTGAGGTATAATAAATACTCCATAGAGTACATGTATGCCATGGTGGATATAATGTCCGACCAGGCTGGGGGAAGGGATCTTTTCCAAGATCTCGCTATATTGAGTTTAACCACTGATAGGAGGTAAATACTGAGTGAACCATAATGTTTGGGTAATTTACATACGCCTAAGTGGAACAGAGCCATCTCAGGAGTTCTGGGTAGATTAATACCGAAACTGGCTAATGTAGAGAAACATTTGTTCCAGGTAGGTTTGAGTCTGGGGCAGCTCCACCAGATGTGGATCATATCCCCAAAGTGTGAGCAGTCTCTCCAACAGGAGGGGGAGGTCTCAGGGAAGATTTTCGTGAGTCTAGCTGGGACATAGTACCAGTGCGTGAGCACCTTAATATAGGTTTCGAGGATAGTAATGCAGTGGAGGTTTTTTTTAGTAAACAGGAGCGTGCGTTGCCACTCTAGGGGCGGTTTCGAGAAGTCTAACTTCCGTTCCCATTTCAAGATATGTTGGGCTTTGTCAGCTGGAGCAGCCCCTACCATGAGGGAATAGTGTAAGGACAGTGGTTTGCCCAGTTTGAGCCCCTGTTGCCATCTAGCTTCCCATATGGTAAGCTGTCGAGGTGGGGAGGGTTTGAATCCCCACCTAGATAAGAAGCTAGTAACTCTGGAGTATTCAATTTCATGTACAAGGGTGTTGATGGAGTAGTGTCGAGTTGGGTGTAGGGGGAGAAGGTTGTAGATGGCGAGGTAGACCAGAGGTCCTCCACCTTCATGATACCCAACCGAGCCCAGGCATTTGGATGGGAGTCAGGTAAACCGGACAGAAGACCGTTCATAGAGGTAATTGGGGAAGGATGAGGAGCTACTTTGGGGTTATGCCTCAGGCGGTCCCAGGCGGACAAGCATTCCTTAATAATCAGGTTGGAGGCGTCTAGATTGCTTCTGCAATGGAGTGGTGTCCATATAAGGTCCCTTAGAGTAAGGTGATGTGGTAGGGAGGCTTGTTCAATAGACCTCCATTTACTATCTGAGTCTTTGACACCCCATTGTGAGATATGGGTGAGCATAGCAGCATCCGCATATCTAAAAATAGAGGGAGAAGCAACCCCACCATGCATTCTAGGGAATTGCAAAACATTATGGGCAACTCTAGGGGGTTTACCCTGCCATATGTATTTAGTGTAGGCACTCCGGAGCTGTACGAGAAGAGTTCTGGGTACTCTTATCGGTAGGCAACGAAGGGCGTATGTGAGTTTAGGTAGATAACTCATCTTTAGGGCCGCTATGCGTCCTAACCAGGACACACATTTAAAGTTCCATCGTATGGGTAGAGACCTAAGCTCGGTCAAGAGAGGTTTGAAGTTATCTTCAATAATTTGGGGGAGAGAGTTGGATAATTTAACACCGAGATGGGAAACGTATTTATGGCTGGGGGCAAACTTATATTTTCTACATAAGCTTTTAGAGACCTCCTCGGGAAACCCAGAGAGGAATAATTCAGATTTCGAGTGATTCAATTTATAGTACGACAAGGCACTAAATGTCTCTAATAGGGACAGGAGTCTCGGAATCTCTCGTGAGGGTCTGGAGAAAAACAGGGTGGTATCATCTGCGAATAGGGCTACTTTATGAACCGTGCCGTGAAGGGTGATTCCCGAAATTTCTTTGTCTGTCCTAATAGCCGCAGCCAGAGGCTCCATGGCCAGTGCGAACAGAATCGGGGAGAGGGGGCAACCCTGTCGGGTGCCATTGGAGATAGGGAAGGGAGTGGGTTCAAACCCCAGACCTCTCACTGAGGCCACTGGAGAGGAATATAGGGCCTGGATTGCTGATATAATACTCGCAGGGAACTGGAAGTACCCTAAGACCCGCCAGAGGTACTCCCATCTGACGCGGTCAAAGGCCTTCTCGGCGTCTAGAGAGAGCACCGCAAGTGGTCTATTCAGTCTCTTGGCCTCTAGAAGTATGTCAAGGAGCCTCCTGGTGTTATCAGGACCGTCTCTCCCTGGTATAAACCCGACTTGATCTGGGTCAATAAGTGTTGGAAGCAACTTTGCTAGCTGGTTGGCCAGGATTTTGGCGTAGATCTTAACGTCGGTATTGATGAGTGAAATGGGTCGGTAATTAGCGCAGAGGGTAGGGTGTTTATTGGGTTTGGGAATGGTGATGATGGATGCCTCGAGGAATTCCTTATCAAATCTCCCTGTGGACATAGCCCTATTAAAAAATCTGGTATGTATAGGGGTGAGTTCTGGTAGGTATGTCTTATAGAAGATGGCCGTGAAGCCATCCGGCCCAGGGGCCTTAAGAGATTTTAATAACCGATTTAACCTCCTGGCTAGAAATCGGGGTGTCAATACATTCTTTATGAGACTCGTCAAGGGTGGGGAGCTCGAGGGAGTGAAGAAAGGAGTCTATGGTTTCCGAGGGGGCTTTCCCGACCGTCGTGGTATCACTTAAATTATAAAGTGCAGAGTAGAACTCATGAAACTGTTGGCCTATCTGGGAAGGGAGTCGGACAGATCGACCACCCTGTTTGATTTCGTGGATACGAGTGGCACCCGCACGCTGCCTGATTTTATTGGCAAGTAAGGAATCTGCCTTATTGCCTTTGGAGTACAGGAGGTGTTTCAGACGGAGGAGATTGGATTGTGTCTTACGGAATTCTAACTGGCAGATATGCCGCCTAAGGTCTTCCACCTCCATTTTGTAGGCTACCGGGTCCGAGACCCGCCGTTGGGTCTCAAGAGCCCGCAGCCTGCAATGTGCTTGGGAGAGGCCCGCTTGCCTCCTAAGGTGAGCCTGCTTGCGGATGAAGAGGCCTCGCAGAGTAGCCTTAAATGCACCCCATATCGTGTTCTCGCTAACTTCTGGGGTATCATTAGTCTGGAGGGTGAAGTAAATCTCCCTCCTGATCTCTTCCCTAAACGGGATATCCGAGAGGAGATGGTGTGGCAGTCTCCATGGGGCTCTGGTCTTGGTAGTGTGACTAGATACAATGTCCAGGGTGATAAGGTCATGATCTGACCATGGGCAGAGATGAATGTTCACGGAGCGAACCAAATCAAGATCTGTGGGGTGGCAAAAAAAGTAATCTAGCCTAGAGTATGTAGCGTGGGGTGGGAGAAGTGGGTAAAATCTTTATCTAGAGGGTGAAGGGACCTCCAAGTAACAAAATAAGTGAACTGACACATTAGTTCCTGGAATCTACGACTGGTAGGGTCGTGGCTGGAGGGGAGTCTCTTAGAGGAGCCTGTTTTCCTATCTATCTTCTCGTCCCATACCATGTTCAGGTCACCGGCGAGGATAACTCTGCCTTGTTTGACCTTCTCCACATGCAGAAGGACCTTCCTGAGGTACCTAGGTTGGAGGGAGTTCGGGAGATAGACCGATACGAGAGTATATGTGACATGATCTAAATTACATATAAGGATGAGGTATCTAGCCTGAGGGTCTCTGTATATAAAGAGGGGCTCGTAAGCCACTCTTTTATGTATTAGGATGGCTACTCCTCTGGCTTTCTTTGTGAAGGAAGCCACCTCAAAGATTGGGTAGTCCTTGGACGTGTGGAGGGGGGGAGAGTCCGCTAGTAGGTGCGTCTCCTGGAGGAAGGCTACGTCTGCCCCATGGTGACGGAGGGATCGGGATAAGAGGCATCTCTTGCCCACTGTATTAAGGCCTCTAACATTATGGGTGAGGAGTCTAAGAGAGGACATTTAGGAGTCTTGGGAGGGGGCGAAGTAAAGGGTAGGGATTAAAGGAGAATTGGAAGAGGGGGATGGGGGTGGTGAATAGCAAGTGGAAGTAGTCCACCTATGTGGGGCCCTAGGATGGGCACCAGAAATTGGGGGGGGAGTTAACCTTGCTTTAAAGGCAGAGGGACTAGTGCAAATAGCCCCGCTCAGATATAAAACATAACACAAAGTAACTAATTAACTATAGATATCTACTCAAACTCTAACCTGAGTTAGTTACAATAATATTGAAAATATAAACAAATCACAGTATATAAGCCTGACACTGGTATTGGAATGCAACTCAACGACCTCAAGTGGGTGAGGCCTGAGGCCTCAGAGTGTGGTCAGGGGGGTTTGGTTTTGAACGTTTTGGTCTCTGTTCTTTGACGGACCATTCAGGTGCTGTTACCCTCAACCTGAAGCGAGACTCTTGCTGGTTGCTGGGGGCGGCTTGGAGGCCCCAGTTAGCCAATAAAGTGCCTCCCATAGAGGGCGAGGAGACTGTATGGGTTTGATTATCCTTGGTCACGATTAGCTTAGTGGGGAAACCCCACCTATATTTGATCCCTGCTTTCCTCAGCTGAGTAGTAATTGGGGCATAAAGCTTTCGCTGTTGCAAAGTGTGTGAGGAGAGGTCAGGTAGGAGTTGAATGTCTTTGAGATTATCGGGTAAGGTAGGTTTGTTGTATGCTGCCTGCATCAACCTATCTTTGAAGGTAAAGTGGTGGAAGCAGACGACTACATCTCTCGGCCTATCTGATGAGACTGAACGTGGTCGGAGAGCCCTGTGGGCCCTTTCCATAGCATGCATATTGCCCTCCAGGGGGCCTAAGTATGCGGTGAACAAGGATAAGAGATACTCCTGCAAACCACCTGTGTTTACCGTCTCAGGGATCCCCCTAAATCTGATCTGAGGTTCGAGTTGTCGGTAGCTAGATCGTCTTGTTGTCGTTCGAGGGAGTCAACCCTATCTCCTATTTCTTGGATTTCTTTTTTGAGTTCAGCCGAACTTCTCTGGATCTCAGCCATGATAGATTTGGTCTGAGCTGCAAGGAGTTTCTGGAGAGTGCTTTCGGTAATGTAGTGATTGAGATGTGCCACAGACTGAGAGCTTGACTGTGAACCCTCATCTTGAGAGTCTGGGTCACTAATGTCCTTGCTCACTGAGGAAGTTTTTTTGCGTGGTTGAGAGAAATGGTCAAGGACAGTCTGTTTTGAGGCCGCTTGGGTCTTGGTGTTTTTTCTGGCTGAGTGTGACATGTTTGGTGCTGAAAGGAGACCAAGGAGTATGTCGGTATAATTAAGAGGGGGCCCACCCTGACCACGTGTTCACAAAGAAGTCACTAAACCCCTAGACTACACTCAAAAGGGAAAAAATGGTTAAGCTTCAACACCTGATTAATACATTAGCAATAAATGGTATACTGTAAGAGCAGGGCCAGCACTGCCCTCGTAAGGGATTACACTAAGTGCATAGTACTACACCTTAGTAATTGTGTCGGCACCAAAGAGCCCCCACGCACCCCAGGTAAGGGGGGTACGACCCAAAGAAAGGGGAAAAGGGGAGTGGAAGTGACCAGCCCAGACAAGCTGGGCCGGAAAGGAGTAGGTGCGAGGGGGACCAATGCAGCCAGTCCCGTGTAGCGAGACTTACAACAAGACCACAGTAAATTCAGTGTGATAGGGAAAAGTAGTAGCTTACATCAATATTTAGAACAACACTAGGCAGCAAAGGCCATGCAGGTAACTAAAGCAAGATTATGGAAAACACAATTGTCTGAATATCAGAGAGCAGTATAGTAGTAGATCTGGAGCACAGAACCCGCTGCAGCACCTTCACAAAGAGAATGTTATGACTAGGCAATCGGTTAGTATGAGCTCTGTCGTATCTTAGTTCTTAGGTGTGATCTTAAGCTTGATCAGTCACACAGGTGTATTTTAAAGGATGATCTAAAGGTCAAAATAGAGCTAGTGTCTTGTACCAGTAATGTGCAGGATTATAATAAAGTGTACACCTCAGAATCCAATTGCAGATAGTATACACCAGTATGAGGCTGTTTAGGGCTAAGCTATGTGTTGGCAAACGAACCTTCTAGCGTATAATGTATGAATGTAAAATGAGGAGTGTGTGTCAGAGTTAGACTGGATCTGTAAGAGTGTAAACCTAATTTATCAGTGTTATAGGGTGATGTGCTAATCTTATGTGGGGTATGTATTATGGGTGTATACTTGAAGTAAGAAGAAAAAGAAAAAGAGAAAGAAAAAGGAAACAGGTTAAATCAATAACACTACACCCTGTACAGGAGGCACAGGGACACCTAGGCTGACGCAGCAGCTGTGATACCAAATTGGCATTCAGTTCCAGCAATGTTCATATAGTTGGGATATTGCACAGTGGAGATGAGTGTCCTCATATGGTGTACACCAAAACTGTGGTAGCTTGATAGCTTTGCTTTATGGACAGACCACAGTGAGGTAGTCACTGAAGTAGTTGTGTGGTATAGAGGTAATCCTGGGAGGAAGTCCACCACAATATGGAGATGCAGTGGGACAAACTGCAAGCAGAACAAGAGTTACACAGTCCATAAATAGGGTGGGTCACTTAACACATAACTAGCATTGCTTAAGTTGCAAGATGGGATTGCAGGGGTACTTGTAACTTGTTGTATTATTTGACCCTTATATATTGCTCAATATGATGCTTGTAAGTAAAGGCAGTTATCAGGAAAGCAACTCAATGAGGGTATGGAGTGACTTAAATCCCTTGGGTGCAATCTCCTGTCACAGTTTAAGGTATATGGCCTGGAGGCTAAACCCTTATCTTTTACTCGTGAGGGGGGTTTAGTAGTGGCCTAATATCCCACGTGGCAGCGTATCAAGTGGCAAAGGACTCACCTAGGCTATCCTGACGAGGGGGGATATGGAGGTATCCCTCTCACCTCACTGGAGAAGCTGTACGTCCCCCAAAGACTGAGCAGCACCTTGAGCCGTGTCTGTAGGCGTATTTCTCGGAGCCCTCAGGGCCCGCTGGCGGGCTCCTAACAGTTCTGTCAAAATGGCCGCGGTTCGCGCCAATATGCCCCAGCAGGCCCGATAGAAGAAAGCCTCACCTTGGTCCGGTAAAGTAGTAGCCGATGGAGGTGAGCCACCTTATGCCCTCTGCCTCTTGTCTGCTGTTGGCGCGGAAGGAGCGATGTGTCTGTGGGTTCCGGGAAGAACCGGACTGCTGCGCGGTGGTGGTAGGCGAGGCCGACGGGCCTCTAGGATATCCAAACTGCTGGTGTGGCTCGACTCTACAGCTCCGGAGCGGATCCCCGGCCCTCCGGAGCTTGCTGAGAGGCGCCACAGGTACTTCAATTAGGCCTCAACTCTTTTCTTTCAGCTGAGGCGGCCACGCAGTTCCTTCGGCTTCTAGGAAGGAAGTTGCTCTGTGGTGTGCGTAGCTCCCGGCCTGCTAAGAGGTGCCAGGCCGGGTTAAGGCTTGTCAGCTGAGTAAGCCTGTTTTCTGTAGGCACGCTGGAACAGGTCTGTAACCCTCCGGGGTCTAAATCAGTTCAGGGGTAGGCTTTGATCTCAATCTAGGGCTGTTAGGTATAGTAATTCAACCTCCGGAGCGGAGGCCCGACCCTCCGGAGGATATAGCCCAACACGGCCTTCCTTCAAGCAGAGTACTTTCGATGAAGAGCTGTATATGTGACCCTAAGTATGCCGAATCACAACTCTATTTACTAGTGCTCTGTTTATCAGGAAATATAGAGTTCCAAAGTTCGCCAATTTATGAAAAAATCCTTAAAAGTTATGTCTTTCAGAGAGGAGCTCTGACAGGCACGTCTGCTCCCTTCAGCGGTTAACTCCGCCCCCCCGTTTGTATTTATAGCCCAACACGGCCTTCCTTCAAGCAGAGTACTTTCGATGAAGAGCTGTATATGTGACCCTAAGTATGCCGAATCACAACTCTATTTACTAGTGCTCTGTTTATCAGGAAATATAGAGTTCCAAAGTTCGCCAATTTATGAAAAAATCCTTAAAAGTTATGTCTTTCAGAGAGGAGCTCTGACAGGCACGTCTGCTCCCTTCAGCGGTTAACTCCGCCCCCCCGTTTGTATTTATTTTAACTAGGTAGTATAGTTACTAAATAGTTATTAACTTTTTAATAACTACCTAGCTGAAATAAATACAAATTTACTTGTAAAATAAAACCTAAACTAAGTTACACTAACACCTAACACTACAATTAAATAAATTACCTAAATTAAATACAATTAAATAAATTAAATACAATTAGATAAATTACAACAAAAAAACACTAAATTACAGAAAATAAAAAACTAATTACAAGATCTTTAAACTAATTACACTTAATCTAATAGCCCTATCAAAATAAAAAGAGCCCACCCAAAATAAAAAAAATATTGCCCCAAAGAAATCAGCTCTTTTAACTGTAAAAAAACCACAAACAACCCCCCACACAGTAAAACCCACCACCCACACAACCAACCCCCCAAATAAAACCCTAACTAAAAAAAAACTAAGCTCCCCATTGCCCTAAAAAGGGCATTTGGATGGGCATTGTCCTTAAAAGGGCATTTAGCTCTATTGCGGCCCAAAACCCTAACCTAAAACAAAACCAACCCAATACACCCTTAAAAATCCTAACACTAACCCCCGAAGATTCACTTACCGGGAGAAGTCTTCATCCAAGCAGTAAGATGTCCTCAACAAAGCCAGCAGAAGTGGTCCTCCAGACAGGCAGAAGTCTTTACCCAGACGGCATCTTCTATCTTCATCCTTCCGACGTGGAGCGGCTCCATCTTAAAGACATCCGGCGCGGAGAATCCTCTTCAATCGTCGGCTTCTTGCTGAATTCTATCAGCCAATTGGAATTAAGGTAGAAAAAATCCTATTGGCTGATTGGATCAGCCAATAGGATTGAACATCAATCCTATTGGCAGATCCAATCAGCCAATAGGATTGAGCTTGCATTCTATTGGCTGATTGGAACAGCCAATAGAATGCGAGCTCAATCCTATTGGCTGATTGGATCAGCCAATAGGATTGAAGTTCAATCCTATTGGCTGATCCAATCAGCCAATAGGATTTTTTTAAACCTAAATTCCGATTGGCTGATAGAATTCAGCCAATCGGAATCTAAGGGATGCCATCTTGGATGACGTCACTTAAAGGTACATTCATTTGTCGGGTAGTCGTCGTTGGAAGAGGATGCTCCGCGCCGGATGTCTTGAAGATGGAGCCGCTCCGCGTCAGAAGGATGAAGATAGAAGATGCCGTTTGGGTGAAGACTTCTGCCCATCTGGAGGACCACTTCTGCCTGTCTGGAGGACCACTTCTGCCCGCTTCGTTGAGGACATCTTGCCGCTTGGATGAAGACTTCTCCCTGTAAGTGAATCTTCGGGGGTTAGTGTTAGGATTTTTTAAGGGTGTATTGGGTGGGTTTTATTTTTAGGTTAGGGCTTTGGGCCGCAATAGAGCTAAATGCCCTTTTAAGGGCAATGCCCATCCAAATGCCATTTTCAGGGCAATGGGGAGCTTAGGTTTTTTTAGTTAGGGTTTTATTTGGGAGGCTGGTTGTGTGGGTGGCGGGTTTTACTGTTGAAGGGGTTGTTTGTATTTTTTTTACAGGTAAAAGAGCTGATTTCTTTGGGGCAATGTCCCACAAAAGGCCATTTTAAGGGCTACTGGTAGTTTATTGTAGGCTAGGTTTTTTTTATTTTGGGTGGGCTTTTTTTATTTTGATAGGGCTATTAGATTAGGTGTAATTAGTTTAAAGATCTTGTAATTTGTTTTTTATTTTCTGTAATTTAGTGTGGTTTTTTTTGTAATTTAGCTCATTGCATTTAATTTATTTAATTGTATTTAATTCAGGTAATTTATTTAATTGTAGTGTAGTGTTAGATGTTAGTGTAACTTAGGTTAGGTTTTATTTTACAGGTCAATTTGTATTTATTTGAGCTAGGTAGTTATTAAATAGTTAAAAACTATTTAGTAACTATTCTACCTAGTTAAAATAAATACAAACTTGCCTGTAAAATTAAAATAAACTCTAAGATAGATACAATGTAACTATTAGTTATATTGTAGCTAGCTTAGGGTTTATTTTATAGGTAAGTATTTAGTTTTAAATAGGAATAATTTAGGTAATAATAGTAAAGGTTTTACTTTTAATTATTTTAATTATATTTAAGTTAGGGGGTTAGGGTTAGGGTTAGACTTAGGGTTAGGGGTTAATAACTTTAGTATAGTGGCGGCGACGTTGGGGACGGCTGATTAGGGGTTAATAAATGTAGGTAGGTGGCGGCGATTAGGGGTTAATAATATTTAACTAATGTTTGCGATGTGGGAGTACGGCGGTTTAGGGGTTAATATGTTTATTATAGTGGCAGTGATGTCCGGAGTGGCAGATTAGGGGTTACATATTTTTTTTATAGTGTTTGCGATGTGGGAGGGCCTCGGTTTAGAGGTTAATAGGTAGTTTATGGGTGTTAGTGTACTTTTTAGCACTTTAGTTATGAGTTTTATGTTACAGCTTTGTAGCGTAAAACTCATAACTACTGACTTTAAAATGTTGTACCAATCTTGCGGGATAGGCTGTACCGCTCACTTTTTGGCCTTCCAGGACAAGCTCGTAATACCCGCGCTATGGAAGTCCCATTGAAAATAGACTATATGCAAATTGCGTAAGTTGACTTGCGGTAAGGCCAAAAAAATGTGCGGTGCCTAATACCAGCGGGTATGAAAAAGCAGTGTTAGGACCAGTTAACGCTGCTTTTTCACCTTACCGCAAAACTCATATTCTAGCTGAATTATATCCTTCCTGGTAAAATATTTTATAAATAAATAACTACATATGTACACACAAACATACGGTATACATTTATATATATATATATATATTACACACATGCATATACATATTAAGGCATGTGTATGTATGTATGTATGTATGTATCTATGTATGTATCTCTATGTTAAAGCCCTTTGCATGCTTTTTTTTCTAACACCTGAGACCTCATATCTTTGAGCCCTTATAACTCTTTTATGCAGTAAATAATTTTTATCAGACAGTGTTTTCATGAGTGTAACTGTACTGTTAAATTTATTTTAGATGTTTTCGTACACTTTTTTACTCACACAACAGTTAACCAGAAACATGTTAAATTTGATTGCACTCAAGTGAATGCATTTACTTTCAACTCATAATGCGTGCGCTATTTGCATCGTGTGCAAAGAGCTGCAAAATACTATATATTGCTACACTCGTAATCTAGCCCCGAATTGGTAGCCAAGATTCTTGAGTGATCACAATGCTGTATAAATTTGTTTGTTAAAACCCCTCGCCATGAACAATTTTTTAATAAAAAAAGTTCCCCAAAAAAACTTTTTTTGGAACAAATTTAGTCACTATAAGGTTTGTTTCGTTTGTTTTTGCAACTAGCAGATATCATTATTTGCATGTATTTGGTGATTACTGTTTGTGGCAATGCCTCTGTTTGTTTTATTCCTTAATTAATAAGAAAAAGTGATATTTTTATTATTGAGATAATCTTGAGTACACAGTAGAAAGGTGAAAGAAAAAAATGTGTTAAATAAGAATGTGTACTGAGCACAGATTCCAAACATGTAAATGTCCTATAATTAGCACAGTCAATAAATAGGCAACATGTCATAGACCTGTGAAAGGATGCCGTTATCATGACTGAACCTAAAAAATGCAACTTTTCAGTTATTAGGGCCAAATATAAGTGTGGGTGATAAGAGGTAAATGGATATGGGTACCCTAAAAGTGGTGGGCTGTTGTTGTTTATCTAAGAGAAAGGTTTTATGGATGATGCACCTCATTGTTGATATTATATGGAAATAGAGCCTATTAATTTGCATGTACTTATTAATCCCATAGACAAACACATACGGCGAGATTACGAGTTTTGCGGTAACAGGGGTGCATTGTTAATGCTTAGTTTCAGCTCACCGCTCACCTAAAGTAACGCTGGTATTACAGGTTTTTTTAAACCTGGCTTTAGCCGCAACAAGGTGAGCGTAGAGCAGAATTTAGCTCCACATCTCACCTCAATACCAGCGTTGCTTATGGTAGCGGTAAACTGGCTAAACATGCTCATGCACGATTTCCCCATAGGAAACAATGGGGCTGAGCTGGCTGAAAAAAAACCTAACACCTGCAAAAAAGCAGCGTTCAGCTCCTAACGCAGCCCAATTGTTTCCTATGGGGAAATACTTTTTATGTCTGCACCTAACACCCTAACATGAACCCCGAGTCTAAACACCCCTAATCTTACACTTATTAACCCCTACAACTAACAAGTAATTGTAAATAGACTTACAAGTAAGGATAGGTAACTTAAATCTGTGAGGAAAATTCCACTAATAGTGCCCTAGCAGAGTCAAAGCTAGATTTGTATTTAGTTAGAAAAAATGTTTTTCTCCATTCATACACTAAAGTTTATTAAATCAATATTTTAACCACACATACATTTTAGCAAGAACTAAAAATAAAAACACTGCACCCAAGTTGAGCTATGGTTTTTAAATTAATCTGAAATCAGCATCAAAGGTATCTTGCAGCAAAATTATAAATATAGGCTAAGCCCTTACAATCCGAGGGCTAGATTAAGTTTAAATTTTACCAAGTTTTAAAGCTGCATTTTACCAGACCAACAAGGGTGAGCAAGTTAAAAAGAAGGGAAAGACAGAGCTTATCCCAGAGGACCCCTGACGTACGTTTCACAAAAAACGCTTCCTCAGAGGGGTATGGAGCCGCTGCAAAATGTCATATTTATGAGTCTTTAAGCCAATAAAAATTTGAGCTTTGGCAATCAGGCATATCCACTCAAATACCGGAGGAGGGTCTTAAAGACTCATAAATATGACATTTTGCAGCGGCTCCATACCCCTCTGAGGAAGCGTTTTTTGTGAAACGTACGTCAGGGGTCCTCTGGGATAAGCTCTGTCTTTCCCTTCTTTTTAACTTGCTCACCCTTGTTGGTCTGGTAAAATGCAGCTTTAAAACTTGGTAAAATTTAAACTTAATCTAGCCCTCGGATTGTAAGGGCTTAGCCTATATTTATAATTTTGCTGCAAGATACCTTTGATGCTGATTTCAGATTAATTTAAAAACCATAGCTCAACTTGAGTGCAGTGTTTTTAATTTTTAGTTCTTGCTAAAATGTATGTGTGGTTAAAATATTGATTTAATAAACTTTAGTGTATGAATGGAGAAAAACATTTTTTCTAACTAAATACAAATCTAGCTTTGACTCTGCTAGGGCACTATTAGTGGAATTTTCCTCACAGATTTAAGTTACCTATCCTTACTTGTAAGTCTATTTACAATTACTTGTTAGTTGTACCTTGCTCTTAACTTTAAATCTGTGGCAGGAGGTATTAGTGGTTAGGAGATTATAAAACTCAAATTGGGCAATTCGCCCTTAACCACTAAATCTCTTGTGTATAATATACTCTGCCCTACCCCCACCTACTCTCACTTTAACTTATTAACCCCTAATCTGCCGCCCCCGACATCGCCGACACCTACATTATATTATAAACCCCTAATCTGCCGCTTCGGACACCGCCGCCATCTACATTATCCCTATGAACCCCTAATCTGCTGCCCCAAACATCGCCAAACCCTACATTTTATTTATTAACCCTTAATCTGCCCCCCCAACATCGCCACAACTATAATAAATGTATTAACCCCTAAACCTAAGTCTAACCCTAACCCCCCTAACTTAAATATAATTTAAATAAATCTAATAAAACTACTGACTTTTAAATGTGTTAGGAGTCTGGACAGGAGAGGGTGTACCGCTCACTTTTTCCAGCGATCTTAATACCGGCATTAGGCAAATCCCATTAAAAAGATAGGATACACAATTGACGTAAGGGGATTTGCGGTATGCTAAAATTGCGGAAAAAAAGTGAGCGGTACACCTGTACCTGCCTGACTCGTAATACCAGGGGGCGTTAAAAAGCAGCGGCAGGACCCCTTAACACTGCTTTTTAAGGCTAAAGCAAGACTCGTAATCTAGCCGATAGATTCTAACAGGTGATCTTTGAGAATGATATACAACACCTAAAGTGAATGCTTAATATCTGAAATAAACACATATGCATTCAAATTTAAACATACACATCATCACAAATTTTCATTCAGCAATCATTTACACAATCCACACACTTCTAGCTTACAAATCATACATACGTGCACATTGCAAACAGACCAAAATCCAATTATGTAAAAGATTCTTTATTCATAACGTTTTGTTAAAACATGGCTCACAATGATAAAAAACAAAAAGGGCACACACTTAGCAGACTAGCTACGCATTTCGGCCCCAACTGGCCTTACTCATAGACTCTGTCTTTTTGTTTTTTATCATTGTGAGCCATGTTTTAACAAAACGTTACAAATAAAGAAGCTTTTACATAAACGGATTTTGGTCTGTTTACATACCCTGCAGCATAGGAGATTGCTGTCTGGTTCCGTTAAGTCCTATGGATATCGTATTGACCTGAGGGGGCTCCGGGTCAGTCCTATTGACAAGCTGCCAAGACCAGTGACACCCTGCTTGCAGTTCACACACCTACAGTGGGGACACAGGAGCCATTGACGTTTTTCCATTGGCGGAGAGAGAGACACGTGACCAGGTTATGTCAGACGCCAACAGGAGACACAGGGAAGACAAGCTTCAGAGAATTGCGGAGCAGAGAAAGACACCTATCCTTGCAAACGAGCTGCTCCCAGGTCGAGTGTCTGCTTTACGGTCACTGATGAGAGGTGAGATTAACTTTTATCCTTAGGATTTCAAAAGTTGAACGGAGGATCATAGGGGTGTCACTGTGAGCGGCCAGGTAAATATGAGCAACTATGTTTTAACATTTGACTCATATACGTGCACATTACCTACTCAACCACTCCCTGCTGCTCTGTTCTCCCTCATTTAAAGTCTTCCCATCCATCCAACTTCTCAGACTCATAGTTACATAACTCATGCATTTTCTGGAGCTGAGGACTATTTGTTTGGATGCCCACATCATAATTAACTGGTTTCTCACTAATGCATTCAGAATTCAAGAATGCATATTAGGAGTCAGGAATGCATATTAATTCTGATTAAAGTCAAGGATGGTTTTCCTTAAAGCCCTAGCAAAAGCTGTTTTATAACTACAGGCTGCATGTTTGCTACAAAGACTCAATATATAGCAAAATCAGCAAATAAAGGCTGGGGAATGTAGTGATTAGGGACATTTTAGACATTAGCTAAAGAAAACACAACATGCAAATATAAAAAAACTATTTCTGAAAGACATAGGAATAGCTTTTGTCTTTTTTTTGTTTTGCTGGATACTACTCACTGTGCCCCTAAGGAACAATCACCTCTGCTGGGAAACTGTTTGAAAACCTTTGTGCAGGCATTTCTCCTGTTCAAGGCCCCAGTGTGGGTATTTTTCCTGTCCAAGGCCCGAAGCAGGCATTCCTTGTCCCCGGTACGGGCTCTTCTCAACTACTGTGTCTCTTGTCAAGTCCTATGTACAGCTCCACAGCATCCAGGTCCTTTGTACAGCTCCACATAATCCAGTTCCTGTTCCTGTACAGTAAACATGTTTTCCGTAGTATTGCTAATATGCTAAAAAGGGAAATTAGCTATTTGAAACACATCTCTTTGGCCCCTATTGACTCACAATGGAAGTTTAAGCCAGCTTTCCCGTAGAGCTCAAGACCCCAAAGCCCGCCCATCTAAGCATGAACAGTTGATAACTAGTGATGTCGTGAACATAAAATTTTCCGTTCGCGAACGGCGAACACGAATTTCAGCAAATGTTCACGAACGGGCGGGCGAACCGCCGTAGACTTCAATAGGCAGGCGAATTTTAAAACCCACAGGTACTCTTTCTGGCCACAATAGTGATGGAAAAGTTGTTTCAAGGGGACTAACACCTGGACTGTGGTATGCCGGAGGGGGATCCATGGCAAAACTCCCATGGAAAATTACATAGTTGATGCAGAGTCTGGTTTTAATCCATAAAGGGCATAAATCACCTAACATTCCTAAATTGTTTGGAATAACGTGCTTTAAAACATCAGGTATGCTGTTGTATCGATCAGGTAGTGTAAGGGTTACGCCCGTGACAGACCAAACTCCCCGTTTAACGCACCGCAAACAAACGCAAACAGTCCATTTGCATAACCGCAAACTCCCTATTTGCACAAGGTTGGATACCAAGCTAGCCATGTCACGTTCCTTGTCCTCACTGATGTCATTGAAGGTATCTTCCTCCACCCAGCCACGTACAACACCAATGGTCCCCGAAAGGTGACAACAAGCCCCCTGGGACGCCTGCTGTGTTTGGTCTTCCACCTCCTCAAAGCCACCTTCCTCCTCTGACTCCTCTTCTTCAGATTCCTCTCTCTGCGTTGCCTCTCTCTGCATTATTATAAGGTGTGTTAAGTAGTACTATTCCTATCAGTTTAATCCCTGTTATGTCCCCTATCAGGGGACGTGTATATGGCATCGATTTTAGGAACCGGGAGATGGAAAAAGATGCTTGGTCGGTCCTCCTACTTCAAATTTGGGGCGCTGCGCATGCAATCTAATGTGCCACCAGATAGGAGTGGTGTGTTAAGTAGTACTATTCTTATCAGTTTAATCCCTGTTACATCCCCTATCAGGGGACGTGTATATGGGATCGATTTTAGGAACCGGGAGATGGAAAAAGATGCTTGGTCGGTCCTCCTACTTCAAATTTGGGGCACTGCGCATGCAATCTAATGTGCCACCAGATAGGAGTGGTGTGTTAAGTAGTTCTATTCTTATCAGTTTAATCCCTGTTACGTCCCCTATCAGGGGACGTGTATATGGCATCGATTTTAGGAACCGGGAGATGGAAAAAGATGCTTGTACACATGCCTGAAAAATTAGGTATTGTTGCAGCCGCTGCTGTAGCAGCGGCCAGAAAAATTTATGTTTGTTTCCTAGGCAGAAAGTGCCCTAAAACATTGCAGCTTGAACCCTAGTTGTTGGCAGATAAGTCACGCAAGTCATCCGGCATTCAGATATAAAATACAGCAGCGTGTGGACCATTTTTAGCCCAAGGCAGCTCATCTCATCAGGCCTTTTTTAGTTGAATGTATCGCCCACTGTCAGTCCCTTCGGGATCCATCCCTCATTCATCTTAATAAAGGTGAGGTAATCTAGACTTTTTTGACCTAGGCGCCTTCTCTTCTCAGTGACAATACCTCCTGCTGCACTGAAGGTCCTTTCTGACAGGACACTTGAAGCGGGGCAGGCCAGAAGTTCTATCGCAAATTGGGATAGCTCAGGCCACAGGTCAAGCCAGCACACCCAGTAGTCAAGGGGTTCATTGCTCCTCAGAGTGTCGATATCTGCAGTTAAGGCGAGGTAGTCTACTACCTGTCGGTCGAGTCATTCTCTGAGGGTGGACCCCGAAGGGCTGTGGCGATGCGTAGGACTTAAAAAGCTCTGCATGTCCTCCATCAACAACACGTCTGTAAAGCGTCCTGTCCTTGCCGGCTCCTTCAGCCTCTTTATACGAGGGTCCCTCAACAGGCACGACAGCATGAAAGACCCCATTTGCACAAGGTTGGATGCCGAGCTACTCATGTCCCGTTCCTCATCCTCAGTGATCTCACTGAAGGTATGTTCTTCCCCCCAGCCACGTATAACACCACGGGTACCAGATAGGTGACAACGAGCACCCTGGGATGCCTGTTGTGGTTGGTCTTCCTCCTCCTCCTCAAAGCCACATTCCTCCTCTGACTCCTCTTCCTCACAATCCTCTTCCAGCATTGCCGCAGGTCCAGCAAGCGATGCTGATAAGGCTGTTTCTGGTGGTGATGGTGACCACAACTCTTCCTCTTCCTCTTCATGCTCATCTACGGCCTGATCCAGCACTCTTCGCAGGGCACGCTCCAGGAAGAAAACAAATGGTATGATGTCGCTGATGGTACCTTCGGTGCAACTGACTAGGTTTGTCACCTCCTCAAAAGGACACATGAGCCTACAGGCATTGCGCATGAGCATCCAGTAGCGTGGCAAAAAAATTCCCAGCTCCGCAGAGGCTGTCCTAGCACCCTGGTCATACAAATAGTCGTTAACGGCTTTTTCTTGTTGGAGCAGGCGGTCGAACATTTGGAGTGTTGAATTCAACATGTCGAGCTGTCGCAAATCAAGCGCCTCACTGGCATGTTGTTTTGCCGCTGGATATCTGAAAAGTGCGCAATGGCCGTGTAGGAACGCCTGAAATGGCCACACACCTTCCTGGCCTGCTTCAGGACATCCTGTAAGCCTGGGTACTTATGCACAAAGAGTTGTACAATCAGAATACACACATGTGCCATGCACGGCACATGTGTCAACTTGCCCAAATTAAATGCCAAAAACAAATTTCTTCCGTTGTCACAAACCACTTTGCCGATCTCCAGTTGGTGCAGAGTCAGCCACTGATCCACCTGTGCGTTCAGGGCGGACAGGAGTGCTGGTCCGGTGTGACTCTCTGCTTTCAGTCAAGTCAACCCCAAGACGCCGTGACACTACCGTATCCGGGATGTGGAATAGTACCTGGGGAGCTGGGGGGGTGCCGTTGATGTGGAGCAAGACGCAGCAGCAGAAGAGGACTCAACCGAGGAGGTTATGGAAGAGGATGGAGTAGGAGGAGTAGAGGAGGTGGCAGCAGGCCTGCCTGCAAGTCGTGGCAGTGTCACCAACTCCTCTGCAGAGCCACGCATTCCATGCTTGTCAGCCGTCAGCAGGTTTACCCAATGCGCAGTGTAGGTGATATACCTGCCCTGACCATGCTTTGCAGACCAGGTATCAGTGGTCAGATGGACCCTTGCCCCAACACTGTGTGCCAGACATGCCATTACTTCCTTTTGCACAATCGAGTACAGGTTGGGGATTGCCTTTTGTGCAAAGAAATTTCGGACAGGTACCTTCCACTGCAGTGTCCCAAAAGCTGGCGGGCTAAGAGTTCAGACAAGCCAGCTGTCAGATGCCGGGCAAGGGGGTGACTTTGTGACATTGGCTTCTTACGCTCAAACATGTCCTTGACAGACACCTGACTGTGGGCAGATGAGCAGGAACTGCTCAAGGTGAGAGACGGAGTGGCGGATGGTTGAGAGGGGGCAAGGAGGACAGCAGTGGTTGACGTGGCTGAAGATGCTGGACCAGGCGGAGGATGGCGGCTTTGAGTTTGTGTGCTGCTTGTACTCATGTGTTGATCCCATAGGCGTTTGTGATGTGCGATCATATGCCTTCGCAAAGCAGTTGTACCTAGGTGGGTGTTGGACTTTCCATGACTCAGTTTCTTTTGGCACAGGTTGCAAATGGCATCGCTGTTGTCAGAGTCAGACACACAAATAAATGCCACCCTTCTGAGCTCTGTAATGACGGCATTCTGGTGGTGGCAAAAGCATGTGTTGTTTGGCGTGCTGTCTGGCTGACCCCGGGTGCCGATGCATGCTGTCTGACTGTGCCACTAGCTCCTTGCGACGACCTCCCCCTATTTCAAACTCGTCTCCTCCTCCTCTCTGTCTCCCCATCTGAACTTTCCCCCTGTTCTTCTTCTCTTCTAGCTGGCACCCACATGACATCCACGGACGCATCATCATCATCAACCGCTTCACTTGGAAGCAGCAGCGGGTACAACATCCACATCATCACACCGTACGTCCATGTGTGTAATGCTGCCTGACTGAGACATATCCCTGTTTTCTACATCCTCTGGCAATAATGGTTGCGCATCACTCATTTCTTCCAACTGATGTGTAAATAACTCCTCTGACAGATCAAGTGAAGCGGCTGTGGTGCTAGTGTTGGTGGTGGTGGCAGGCGGGCGAGTGGTAACTTGAGAGGTGCCCGAAGCTAAGCTGGAGGAGGATGGTGTGTCTCACTGGCATGTTGTTTTGCCGCTGGATATCTGAAAAGTGCGCAATGGCCGTGTAGGAACGCCTGAAATGGCCACACACCTTCCTGGCCTGCTTCAGGACATCCTGTAAGCCTGGGTACTTATGCACAAAGAGTTGTACAATCAGAATACACACATGTGCCATGCACGGCACATGTGTCAACTTGCCCAAATTAAATGCCAAAAACAAATTTCTTCCGTTGTCACAAACCACTTTGCCGATCTCCAGTTGGTGCAGAGTCAGCCACTGATCCACCTGTGCGTTCAGGGCGGACAGGAGTGCTGGTCCGGTGTGACTCTCTGCTTTCAGTCAAGTCAACCCCAAGACGCCGTGACACTACCGTATCCGGGATGTGGAATAGTACCTGGGGAGCTGGGGGGGTGCCGTTGATGTGGAGCAAGACGCAGCAGCAGAAGAGGACTCAACCGAGGAGGTTATGGAAGAGGATGGAGTAGGAGGAGTAGAGGAGGTGGCAGCAGGCCTGCCTGCAAGTCGTGGCAGTGTCACCAACTCCTCTGCAGAGCCACGCATTCCATGCTTGTCAGCCGTCAGCAGGTTTACCCAATGCGCAGTGTAGGTGATATACCTGCCCTGACCATGCTTTGCAGACCAGGTATCAGTGGTCAGATGGACCCTTGCCCCAACACTGTGTGCCAGACATGCCATTACTTCCTTTTGCACAATCGAGTACAGGTTGGGGATTGCCTTTTGTGCAAAGAAATTTCGGACAGGTACCTTCCACTGCAGTGTCCCAAAAGCTGGCGGGCTAAGAGTTCAGACAAGCCAGCTGTCAGATGCCGGGCAAGGGGGTGACTTTGTGACATTGGCTTCTTACGCTCAAACATGTCCTTGACAGACACCTGACTGTGGGCAGATGAGCAGGAACTGCTCAAGGTGAGAGACGGAGTGGCGGATGGTTGAGAGGGGGCAAGGAGGACAGCAGTGGTTGACGTGGCTGAAGATGCTGGACCAGGCGGAGGATGGCGGCTTTGAGTTTGTGTGCTGCTTGTACTCATGTGTTGATCCCATAGGCGTTTGTGATGTGCGATCATATGCCTTCGCAAAGCAGTTGTACCTAGGTGGGTGTTGGACTTTCCATGACTCAGTTTCTTTTGGCACAGGTTGCAAATGGCATCGCTGTTGTCAGAGTCAGACACACAAATAAATGCCACCCTTCTGAGCTCTGTAATGACGGCATTCTGGTGGTGGCAAAAGCATGTGTTGTTTGGCGTGCTGTCTGGCTGACCCCGGGTGCCGATGCATGCTGTCTGACTGTGCCACTAGCTCCTTGCGACGACCTCCCCCTATTTCAAACTCGTCTCCTCCTCCTCTCTGTCTCCCCATCTGAACTTTCCCCCTGTTCTTCTTCTCTTCTAGCTGGCACCCACATGACATCCACGGACGCATCATCATCATCAACCGCTTCACTTGGAAGCAGCAGCGGGTACAACATCCACATCATCACACCGTACGTCCATGTGTGTAATGCTGCCTGACTGAGACATATCCCTGTTTTCTACATCCTCTGGCAATAATGGTTGCGCATCACTCATTTCTTCCAACTGATGTGTAAATAACTCCTCTGACAGATCAAGTGAAGCGGCTGTGGTGCTAGTGTTGGTGGTGGTGGCAGGCGGGCGAGTGGTAACTTGAGAGGTGCCCGAAGCTAAGCTGGAGGAGGATGGTGTGTCAAGGTTCCAATCGGAAGCTGTAGAAGTTTGGGTGTCCTGTGTTAGCCAATCAACTATGTCCTCAGAACTTTTTGAGTTCAGGTTATGTGGCCTCTGAACACTGGGCATTATTCTAGGGCCAAAGGGAATCACAGCACCACGACCACGACGGCCCTTGCGGGGTGGCCTGCCTCTGCCTGTCATTTTTTTTTCGATTAGTGGTACTATGCGTGCAAGCTACTTTGACAACAGATATGAGTGGCACTGTGCACTGGCAGAAGTTGGCAGAGTAGACGCTGTAGGCCTGACACAAACGCTTGCAGACAATTAACTGCTATTCAATCTATTACAGTCAAAATTGTATTTTTTTTTAAATTTTACACTACTGTTACACCAGATATGAGTTGCACTGGTGTGACACTGTGCCCTGGCAGGCCCTGAAACGCACACGTGTGAAGGAAACTGACTGCTATTATTTTACAGTCAAATTTCTAGTTTTTTTTAATGTATACTACTTTTACACCAGATATGAGTTGCACTGGTGTGACACTGTGTCCTGGCAGGCCCTGAAACGCACACGCGTGAAGGAAACTGACTGCTATTATTTCACAGTCAAATTTCTAGTTTTTTTTTTTTTAATGTACACTACTGTTACACCAGATATGAGTTGCACTGGTGTGACACTGTGCCCTGGCAGGCCCTGAAACGCACACGTGTGAAGGAAACTGACTGCTATTATTTCACATCACAGTCAAATTTCTAGTTTTTTTTTTTGATGTACACTACTGTTACACCAGATATGAGTTGCACTGGTGTGACACTGTGCCCTGGCAGGCCCTGAAACGCACACGTGTGAAGGAAACTGACTGCTATTATTTCACAGTCAAATTTCTAGTTGTTTTTTAATGTACACTAATGTTACACCAGATATGAGTTGCACTGGTGTGACACTGTGCCCTGGCAGGCCCTGAAACGCACACGCGTGAAGGAAACTGACTGCTATTATTTCACAGTCAAATTTCTAGTTTTTTTTTAATGTAAACTACTGTTACACCAGATATGAGTTGCACTGGTGTGACACTGTGTCCTGGCAGGCCCTGAAACGCACACGCGTGAAGGAAACTGACTGCTATTATTTCACAGTCAAATTTCTAGTTTTTTTTTTTTTAATGTACACTACTGTTACACCAGATATGAGTTGCACTGGTGTGACACTGTGCCCTGGCAGGCCCTGAAACGCACACGTGTGAAGGAAACTGACTGCTATTATTTCACATCACAGTCAAATTTCTAGTTTTTTTTTTTGATGTACACTACTGTTACACCAGATATGAGTTGCACTGGTGTGACACTGTGCCCTGGCAGGCCCTGAAACGCACACGCGTGAAGGAAACTGACTGCTATTATTTCACAGTCAAATTTCTAGTTTTTTTTTAATGTAAACTACTGTTACACCAGATATGAGTTGCACTGGTGTGACACTGTGCCCTGGCAGGCCCTGAAACGCACACGTGTGAAGGAAACTGACTGCCATTATTTCACAGTCAAATTTCTAGTTTTTTTTTTTAACCCCTTAATGACCGAGGACGTACACCATATAGGTTTGGAAAGCAGCTGGAAGCGATCCTGATCGCTTCCAGCTGCTTTCCGGTTATTGCAGGATGCCTCAATATCGAGGCATCCTGCAATAACAAATTTTACCCCTCCGGTGCAGAGAGAGACACTCTGTGGCCCTCTCTGCACCGGGCATCGATGGCCGCATTCGTTAGTGGGTGGGAGCTGAAGTGGGAGGCGGGTGGGCGGCCATCGATGCGGTCCTTGTCAGAGAGGGGTGGCGGGATCACCGGGGGCACGCGCGCATGCACGGGAGGAGGCTGGCGGGCGCGTGCACTTGGAGGGAGCGGGTGGGAACCGCTACAATACAGAAAAAATGTTTTTATAAGTGGGAGAAAGGGGTGCAAAATATTTAGTACTTGGAAATTTAAGTGATCTGGGAGCGGGTGGGGGATTGGTCTTGGGGGGGGGAAGCTACACTACAGAAAAATGAAATAAATATTAAAAAAAAACCATTTTATTGGCAAACTGGGTACTGGCAGACAGCTGCCAGTACCCAATATGGCCCCCAATAAGGCAGAGGGGGAGGGTTAGGAAGCTGTTTTGGGGGGGATCAGGGAGGTTGGGGGCTAAGGGGGGATCCTACACAACAGCATATGTAAATATGCTAAAAATATATATATAAAAAAAAAAGATACCTTTTATTTTAGTACTGGCAGACTTTCCGCCAGTACTTAAGATGGCGGGGACAATTGTGGGGTGGGGGAGGGAAGAGAGCTATTTGGGAGGGGTGGGAAGCTGATCTCTACACTAAAGCTAAAATTAACCCTGCAAGCTCCCTACAAGCTACCTAATTAACCCCTTCACTGCTGGGCATAATTCATGTGTTGTGCGCAGTTGCATTTAGTGGCCTTCTAATTACCAAAAAGCAACGCCAAAGCCATATATGTATGCTTTTTCTGAAAAAAGGGGATCCCAGAGAAGCATTTACAACCATTTGTGCCATAATTGCACAAGCTGTTTGTAAATAATTTCAGTGAGAAACCTAAAGTTTGTGAAAAAGTTGACTATTTTTTTTAATTTGATAGCATTTGGTGGTGAAATGGTGGCATGAAATATACCAAAATGGGCCTAGATCAATACTTGGGGTTGTCTACTACACTACACTAAAGCTAAAATTAACCCTACAAGCTCCCTAATTAACCCCTGCACTGCTGAGCATAATACACGTGTGGTGCGCAGCGGCATTTAGCGGCCTTCTAATTACCAAAAAGCAATGCCAAAGCCATATATGTCTGCTATTTCTGAAAAAAGGGGATCCCAGAGAAGCATTTACAACCATTTTTGCCATAATTGCACAAAATGTTTGTAAATGATTTCAGTGAGAAACCTAAAATTTGGAAAAATGTAAAGTTTTTTTTTTATTTGATCGCATTTGGCGGTGAAATGGTGGCATGAAATATACCAAGATGGGCCTAGATCAATACTTTGGGTTGTCTACTACACTACACTAAAGCTAAAATTACCCCAAAAAGCTCCCTACATGCTCCCTAATTAACCCCTTCACTGCTGGCCATAATACACGTTGTGCATTTAGCGGCCTTCTAATTATCAAAAAGCAATGTCAAAGCCATATATGTCTGCTATTTATGAACAAAGGGGATCCCATAGAAAAATGTACAACCATTTATGCCATAATTGCACAAGCTATTTGTAAATAATTTCAGTGAGAAACCCAAAGTTTGTGAAAAAATTTGTGAAAAAGTGAACAATTTTTTTTATTTGATCGCATTTGGTGGTGAAATGGTGGCATGAAATATACCAAAATGGGCCTAGATCAATACTTTGGGATGTCTTCTAAAAAAAAATATATACATGTCAATGGCTATTAAGGGATTCCTGACAGATATCAGTGTTCCAATGTAACTAGCGCTAATTTTGAAAAAAAAAATGGTTTGGAAATAGCAAAGTGCTACTTGTATTAATGGCCCTATAACTTGCAAAAAAAGCAAAGAACATGTAAATATTGGGTATTTCTAAACTCAGGACAAAATTTAGAAACTATTTAGCATGGGTGTTTTTTGGTGGTTGTAGATGAGTAACAGATTTTGGGGGTCAGAGTTAGAAAAAGTGTGTTTTTTCCATTTTTTCCTCATATTTTATAATTTTTTTATAGTAAATTATAGGATATGATGAAAATAATGGTATCTTTAGAAAGTCCATTTAATGGCGAGAAAAACTGTATATAATATGTGTGGGTACAGTAAACGAGTAAGAGGAAAATTACAGCTAAACACAAACACCGCAGAAATGTAAAAATAGCCCTGGTCCCAAACGGACAGAAAATGGAAAAGTGATGTGGTCATTAAGGGGTTAATGTACACTACTGTTACACGAGATATGAGTTGCACTGGTGTGACGCTGTGCCCTGGCAGGCCCTGAAACGCACACGTGTGAAGGAAACTGACTGCTATTATTTCACAGTCAAAAAAGTGTAGTTTTTTTTAAATGTACACTACTGTTACACCAGATATGAGTTGCACTGGTGTGACACTGTGCCCTGGCAGGCCCTGAAATGCACATGTGAAGGAAACTGACTGCTATTATTTCACAGTCAAAAAAGTGTTGTTTTTTTTAAATGTACACTACTGTTACATCAGATATGAGTGGTGGCACTGGGCAAGTGGGCACAGTATACGCTGTGAGGCTGACACACACGCTGGCAGGCAGGCAACTGCAATTAGATTACACAGGAAAAAAAAAAAAGCAGACTGATGTTCTAGCCCTAAAAAGGGCTTTTTGGGGTGCTGTCCTTACAGCAGAGATCAGCTGAGTCCTTCAGGACTGTAGTGGACACTGAATACACTAGCCTAGATATCGATTTCCCTATTAAATCAGCAGCAGCTACACTGTCCCTCCTCTCACTAAGAATGCAGCTT
The DNA here is from genome assembly GCF_027579735.1 of Bombina bombina. NCBI lineage: Eukaryota > Metazoa > Chordata > Amphibia > Anura > Bombinatoridae > Bombina > Bombina bombina. The sequence continues at coordinate 665,631,771 of NC_069502.1, read as the reverse complement.
CCGAATGAATCTAAAATGGATGCTGTCCAGGAGGTGGGAGGGTCTGCTGCTGATTGGCTGGAATGTGTCTGCTGACTGTGAGTTACAGGGACAAAGTTTACTCAATGATGACGAATAGGGGGCGGACCGAACATCGCATATGTTCGCCCGCCGTGGCGAACACGAACAAGCTATGTTCACCGGGAACTATTCACCAGCGAACTATTCGGGACATCACTATTGATAACCAAAAAAAACATAATTTGTCTTATTTCTTGAGTCTGGCCAGACTATGGATCTGATATTCAAAATCTCGTTGGCATGGAGGGAAGTCACAGAAATTTTTTGGGAATCTTTTAGACCTTGTATTGTTATGTAAAAGTATCTGCTTCACATAAAGAACACTACATAGCAACATAAACATTTCTCAAGATAAAATTTGTGTTTCTAAATTTTGCTAAAGGGCCTCACCTAACTGATAAGACTTGCCTGAACAGCCAGTTTTTGAAGAGGTAGCTCGTCAAATATATTGTGTTTTGTCACATAGCCTGGCCAGACTCAAGAGAGTGTACTAGAGCGCTCTATTCATGGAGCCCCCCTTGTTAACTCGGCAAAGGCAAAACTAATTTTTTTTTGTGACATTCACCTACTGTCATTACAAAACTCTCTTAACACTCAGTATCCAAATGTATCTTGGCAGGATAGACAGATTTCGATAGGCACTTCAGGACACCAACATGTACAACTATTTTCTATTTCATATCTAATTGTATTTCTCACTCAGTGTGATTGTCACAAACAGTATAGGCCTTAGTAAAATTGTGTTTTTAAAGGAGGTCGTTTAATAGCAGCTTTAACAGTTAACTGCTGAAATAAATTTCCATCTTCATCACTACTAACCTATCTTAATACATCTATTAGGTTACTGGTATTGGCAGACTGTGCCTTGTTTTTTATTGCTATATGGACATTTGAGAACATTCACCAGGATTGTTTTTAAGCAAGATTTTTCTACAGTGTTTGTTAAAAGACGGTTCTATTTTGGCAAGAACTGTACACAAAATGGTGACTGCAAGTTCCTGTTTAAAATATTCATTATATATATATTATTATTTTTTTACAGATTTTTATCTTCTTTAAAACTGTAAATCTTGACCCCGCTACCTTGCTGCTTAGTATGTTTCTAAGGGACCCTTAAACGAAACCGCCTAATCTTGATCGTGTTTTTTTATAAGGGGAACGAGCCTCCAAGTCCAAACTCATTTAAGATAGCTGTACATGATATCACGTAGTCATCACATTTACATGTAAATGTGTACCCTGTTTACAGTATACATTCTCTCCAATAGGGATGAATTGCGTTTTACTGAATCGATACAACGTATGTTAACCAACCTCTAGAATGTCTCCAGTGGCCAAGTGTTTAACATAGGTGCAATCTAAACGATTGTTTATAAATAGCTATGAGTTAAACAAGTGGCCAAAAAGCCATTCCAAGGAATAAAGTACCTAGAAGTGCCGGTTCGATAAGCCAAAATGCATTTGAGAGTGTGTGGATCAGTAGAAATCAGGCTTATGTGATCAAGCCAAATCAAACAGTTAAAGGGACATGAAACCTAAAATAATTCTTTGTCATTCAGGCAGCATATACCATTTTAAAAAAGGTTTTAATTTACTTCTTTTATAAAAATTTTATTAGATCTCATAGTAATCTTTAGTTGAAGAGATAAATAGGTAGGTAGAATGCACATGTTTGGAGCACTATATGACAGGAAGTAGTGGTGCCATATAGTGCTCTTGCAAATGCATAACAATATTGGAAACCTGATGGCATATACCCTTACTTTTAAAAAAGGATACCAAGTTACTTAAAATTACGTCATATTTGCATCACAAAAGAAAAAAATTGGGTTTCATGTCTCTTTCCCAGGAGTAATTATGTAATCTATCTTTAATCTCATGAAGGGGTTATAACATTGACTAGAGATATAATTATACACACAGTACAGTGCTGAGGTTTTAGACATGTGTGAAAAATGCTGTATATTAAGAATGCTTTAAAAAATAGAAATGTTAATAGTTTATTTTTTTATCAAGTAACAAAATGCAAAGTGAGTGAATGGAAGAATAATCTAAATCAAATCAATATTTGGTGTGACCACCCATCAGTTCTTTTAGATACACTTGTGCAAAAGCAGGGATTGTGTAGGCCTATAGTCAGGTGCATGATTAAACATTTATACCAAATAAGTGTCAATGATGATCAATTTAATATGCAGGTTGAAACACAATCATTAACTGAAACAGAAACAGCTGTGTAGGATAAATAAAATTAGGCTAGAATAACACAAACTCTGCTAACAATGTGAGGTTGCTGAAGACAGTTTAATGTAACAAGTCATACACCATGTCAAGACTGAACAAAGCAACAAGACAAGTTAGTTATACTGCATCAGCAAGGTATTTCCCAGGGGAACATTTTTAAAACAGAAAGGGGTTTCTAAATGTGCTTTCCAACTTCTTTTGAAGAAGCACAAAGAAAATGGCAACATTAAGGACTGTAGATGCAGTGGTCAGCCAAGGAAACTTAGATGAAAGACACATCATGTTTACTTTCTTTCACAATTAGATGATGTCCATCAGTACCATAAGTTCAGAATTGGCAGAAACCAATGGGACTATGGTACATCCATCTACTGTCTAGAGAAGTTTGTTCAGAAGTGGTCTTTATGGAAGAGTTGGGGCTATAAAGCAATACCTCCAACATGGAAACTAGGCCAAGCAACTCAACTATGCACAAAACACAGGAACTGGGTTGCAGAAAAATGACAACAGGTGGTCTGGTCTAATGAGACAAAATTTTAAAATGTGGCTGTAGCATAAGGCAGTTTGTTTGCTGAAGGGTCGGAGAGAAGTATAAGAATGAGTGTCTGCATGCAACAGTGAAAGTTCCTTGCAAGTTTGGGGCTGCATTTCTGCAAATTGAGTCAGGGATTTGGTCAGATTTGATGTTCTTGTAAATATGGAGAAGTGCAGGCAGATATTTAACCATCATGCAATACTATCAGGGAGCGATCTGATTGGCCCCAAGTTTATTATGCTGCATGATAAAAAAACAAACAAATATACAGCCAAGTTATTAAGAATTTTCTTCAGTAAAAAGTACAAAAAGGAGTCTTGAAAGCCATGGCATGGCCCCACAGAGTCCTGATCTCAACATCAAGTCTGTCTGGGATTACATAAAGAGACAGAACCCACCGAGGCTGTCTAAATTCAAAGAAGAGTTTTGGTTAGTTCTTCAAGTTGTTTGGAACAACCTACTTATCGGGTTCCTTAGAAAATTGCGCAAGTGTACCTAGAAGAATTGATGCTGCTTTGAAAGCAAAGGGTGGTCACACAAAATATTGATTTTTCTTATGTTCATGTTTGCATTTTGTTAATTGCTAAAAAATAAACAAATCACTATATGTTGCAGTTATGGGACCCTTCTTAATCACATAAATCTGGAGACAAAATTGGAGGTGACTAGGTCACCTCATTAGGAGGAACAGATTATTATTTACTAATAATAAAAATAAATGAGTGTGTGTTGTTTTTGTTTGTTTGTTTGTTCCCCCCCCCCTTTATAGTTCACAGGCCCAGTGGGCTGTGTGGTCCTTCCCTACCTGAAAATTACTTTACTGAGAGAACTGTTAATAATAAACAACACTTGATATATTGGTATTTTTATTTCCTTTTTTTAATAATATGTTTGTATATACACACAAAAAAAAAAAGTTGAACGTTACAGAACATTACAGAAAGATTGAAGTAATGACCATGAACTTGATTAAGGACAGAAACTTTCTCCAGGCAATGTTTCTGAACATTGGCCTTCTTCCTTCATAACTTGTTTCAGGACACATTATGGGACATTTTATTTCCACCTTTTCAGTTTCATGAACTGTTCAGCTGTATAAATTAAAACGTGGATTATTTTTCTACTAAATTTGTATACACCATTATATTTTCAATAAAGCTCATTATGAAAAAAAAAATGGCAAAAACCTTATACCCCTATTCATATATATATATATATTTAGACATGTTTATGTATGTACAGTATCTCTCTGTTAAAGCCCTTTGCATCGCCTTATATCGCAATTCCCTAAATGTTGGAAGATTTTTTTTTCTCCAAAACTAAACCCAAATTGGTTAAAATAAGTATGGATAAGTTATATAAAAGAAAAAAATATTCAGTATACCTTCATTTACCTTTATTAGACATAGTGAATTTTAATAGATTATCTGTAGTTTTTTTTTTTGTTAAAGTATTTGGCCTAGATTTGGAGTTCGGCGGTAGCCGTCAAAACCAGCGTTAGAGGCTCCTAACGCTGGTTTTGGCCGCCCGCTGGTATTTGGAGTCATTGATTAAAGGGTCTAACGCTCACTTTTCAGCCGCGACTTTTCCATACCGCAGATCCCCCTACGCCATTTTACGTAGCCTATGTTTTCAATGGGATCTTTCTAACGCTGGTATTTAGAGTCGTTTCTGAAGTGAGCGTTAGAGCTCTAACGACAAGACTCCAGCCGCCTGAAAATAGCAGAAGTTAAGAGCTTTCTGGCTAACGCCGGTTTATAAAGCTCTTAACTACTGTACCCTAAAGTACACTAACACCCATAAACTACCTATGTACCCCTAAACCGAGGTCCCCCCACATCGCCGACACTCGATTAAAATTTTTAACCCCTAATCTGCCGACCGCCACCTACGTTATACTTATGTACCCCTAATCTGCTGCCCCTAACCCCGCCGACCCCTATATTATATTTATTAACCCCTAACCTGCCCCCCACAACGTCGCCGCCAGCTACTTACAATAATTAACCCCTAATCTTCCGACCGCAAATCGCCGCCACCTACGTTATCCCTATGTACCCCTAATCTGCTGCCCTAACATCGCCGACCCCTATATTATATTTATTAACCCCTAATCTGCCCCCCTCAACGTCGCCGACACCTACCTACACTTATTAACCCCTAATCTGCCGAGCGGACCTGAGCGCTACTATAATAAAGTTATGAACCCCTAACCCGCCTCACTAACCCTATCATAAATAGTATTAACCCCTAATCTGCCCTCCCTAACATCGCCGACACCTAACTTCAATTATTAACCCCTAATCTGCCGAGCGGACCTGAGCGCTACTATAATAAAGTTATTAACCCCTAATCCACCTCACTAACCCTATCATAAATAGTATTAACCCCTAATCTGCCCTCCCTAACATCGCCGACACCTACCTTCAATTATTAACCCCTAATCTTCCGAGCGGAGCTCACCGCTATTCTAATAAATGTATTCACCCCTAAAGCTAAGTCTAACCCTAACACTAACACCCCCCTAACTTAAATATAATTTACATCTAACGAAATAAATTAACTCTTATTAAATAAATGATTCCTATTTAAAGCTAAATACTTACCTGTAAAATAAATCCTAATATAGCTACAATATAAATTATAATTATATTGTAGCTATTTTAGGATTAATATTTATTTTACAGGCAACTTTGTAATTATTTTAACCAGGTACAATAGCTATTAAATAGTTAAGAACTATTTAATAGTTACCTAGTTAAAATAATAACAAATTTACCTGTAAAATAAATCCTAACCTAAGATATAATTAAACCTAACACTACCCTATCAATAAAATAATTAAATAAACTACCTACAATTACCTACAATTAACCTAACACTACACTATCAATAAATAAATTAAATACAATTCCTACAAATAAATACAATTAAATAAACTAGCTAAAGTACAAAAAATAAAAAAGAACTAAGTTACAGAAAATAAAAAAATATTTACAAACATAAGAAAAATATTACAACAATTTTAAACTAATTACACCTACTCTAAGCCCCCTAATAAAATAACAAAGCTCCCCAAAATAAAAAATTCCCTACCCTATTCTAAATTAAAAAAGTTACAAGCTCTTTTACCTTACCAGCCCTGAACAGGGCCCTTTGCGGGGCATGCCCCAAGAATTTCAGCTCTTTTGCCTGTAAAAGAATAAATACAATACCCCCCCCCCACATTACAACCCACCACCCACATACCCCTAATCTAACCCAAACCCCCCTTAAATAAACCTAACACTAAGCCCCTGAAGATCTTCCTACCTTGTCTTTACCATCCAGGTTCACCGATCCGTCCTGAAGAGCTCCTCCGATGTCCTGATCCAAGCCCAAGCGGGGGCTGAAGAGGTCCATGATCCGGTCAAAGTCTTCATCCAAGCGTGGCAGAAGAGGATCTTCCATCCGATTGAAGTCATCATCCAGGCGGCATCTTCTATGGTCTTCCATCCGGAGCGAAGCGGCAGGATCCTGAAGACCTCCAGCGCGGAACATCCATCCGGACCGACGACTGAACGACGAATGACTGTTCCTTTAAGGGACGTCATCCAAGATGGCGTCCCTCGAATTCCGATTGGCTGATAGGATTCTATCAGCCAATCGGAATTAAGGTAGGAATTTTCTGATTGGCTGATGGAATCAGCCAATCAGAATCAAGTTCAATCCGATTGGCTGATCCAATCAGCCAATCAGATTGAGCTCGCATTCTATTGGCTGTTCCGATCAGCCAATAGAATGCGAGCTCAATCTGATTGGCTGATTGGATCGGCCAATCGGATTGAACTAGATTCTGATTGGCTGATTCCATCAGCCAATCAGAAAATTCCTACCTTAATTCCGATTGGCTGATAGAATCCTATCAGCCAATCGGAATTCGAGGGACGCCATCTTGGATGACGTCCCTTAAAGGAACAGTCATTCGTCGTTCAGTCGTCGGTCCGGATGGATGTTCCGCGCTGGAGGTCTTCAGGATCCTGCCGCTTCGCTCCGGATGGAAGACCATAGAAGATGCCGCCTGGATGATGACTTCAATCGGATGGAAGATCCTCTTCTGCCGCGCTTGGATGAAGACTTTGACCGGATCATGGACCTCTTCAGCCCCCGCTTGGGCTTGGATCAGGACATCGGAGGAGCTCTTCAGGATGGATCGGTGAACCTGGATGGTGAAGACAAGGTAGGAAGATCTTCAGGGGCTTAGTGTTAGGTTTATTTAAAGGGGGTTTGGGTTAGATTAGGGGTATGTGGGTGGTGGGTTGTAATGTTGGGGGGGGGGTATTGTATTTATTCTTTTACAGGCAAAAGAGCTGAAATTCTTGGGGCATGCCCCGCAAAGGGCCCTGTTCAGGGCTGGTAAGGTAAAAGAGCTTGTAACTTTTTTAATTTAGAATAGGGTAGGGAATTTTTTATTTTGGGGGGCTTTGTTATTTTATTAGGGGGCTTAGAGTAGGTGTAATTAGTTTAAAATTGTTGTAATATTTTTCTTATGTTTGTAAATATTTTTTTATTTTCTGTAACTTAGTTCTTTTTTATTTTTTGTACTTTAGCTAGTTTATTTAATTGTATTTATTTGTAGGAATTGTATTTAATTTATTTATTGATAGTGTAGTGTTAGGTTAATTGTAGGTAATTGTAGGTAGTTTATTTAATTATTTTATTCATAGGGTAGTGTTAGGTTTAATTATATCTTAGGTTAGGATTTATTTTACAGGTAAATTTGTTATTATTTTAACTAGGTAACTATTAAATAGTTCTTAACTATTTAATAGCTATTGTACCTGGTTAAAATAATTACAAAGTTGCCTGTAAAATAAATATTAATCCTAAAATAGCTACAATATAATTATAATTTATATTGTAGCTATATTAGGATTTATTTTACAGGTAAGTATTTAGCTTTAAATAGGAATCATTTATTTAATAAGAGTTCATTTATTTCGTTAGATGTAAATTATATTTAAGTTAGGGGGGTGTTAGTGTTAGGGTTAGACTTAGCTTTAGGGGTTAATACATTTATTAGAATAGCGGTGAGCTCCGCTCGGAAGATTAGGGGTTAATAATTGAAGGTAGGTGTCGGCGATGTTAGGGAGGGCAGATTAGGGGTTAATACTATTTATGATAGGGTTAGTGAGGCGGATTAGGGGTTAATAACTTTATTATAGTAGCGCTCAGGTCCGCTCGGCAGATTAGGGGTTAATAAGTGTAGGCAGGTGTCGGCGACGTTGAGGGGGGCAGATTAGGGGTTAATAAATATAATATAGGGGTCGGCGATGTTAGGGCAGCAGATTAGGGGTACATAGGGATAACGTAGGTTGCGGCGGTTTACGGAGCGGCAGATTAGGGGTTAAAAAAAATATGCAGGGGTCAGCGATAGCGGGGGCGGCAGATTAGGGGTTAATAAGTGTAAGGGTAGGGGTGTTTAGACTCGGGGTACATGTTAGAGTGTTAGGTGCAGACGTAGGAAGTGTTTCCCCATAGGAAACAATGGGGCTGCGTTAGGAGCTGAACGCTGCTTTTTTGCAGGTGTTAGGTTTTTTTTCAGCTCAAACAGTCCCATTGTTTCCTATGGGGGAATCGTGCACGAGCACGTTTTTGAGGCCGGCCGCGTCCGTGAGCAACTCTGGTATCGAGAGTTGCATTTGCGGTAAAAATGCTCTACGCTCCTTTTTTGGAGCCTAACGCAGCATTTGTTTGAACTCTCGATACCAGAGTTAATTTTATGGTGCGGCCAGAGAAAAGCCCGCGGAGCGTTAACAGCCCTTTTACCGCCAAACTCCAAATCTAGGCCTTTTATTTTATTTACATATCAATGGTGAAAATGAGAAATAGATATAACAAAGGGTAGCTCATATTATATTGGTTTATTTTTTAAGAAATATTTATGAGAAGAGTAAATTATTTGTGTTATTGCAGCTTAATATAATTAACAACCCTATGGTGCATAAATGTTGTTTAGTATGTTGATCTTCTAGAACTTTGTTGCTAAGAACACTGAGTTCTGTACAAAGTCTAATATTCCAAAATAGAAGTTATTGCTTCATGAGGAATTTAATGGCACAGACAAGATTAATGCAATTAATTTAGTAAAGGATTCTTCTCATTTTTTTACCATCTGGTAAGCATATTACAATAGTTTATTTAATTGGTTTTATACCCAGTTTGTGCTTAAAGTCATGCAAATTCAATATTTATATATCATTTGCTATAGTATAAAAACTAAATAACATATGTTTTGTGATTGCTCCCTAATTAAGTTTACATCAATTGCATGTTGTACAGTGACTGTACAAAAATGTGACATTCCATTCTCAACTGAAAAATGCTTTTATATGTTTTCCCTCTGATAGTATAAGAAAATTATAGTGAGACAACTACTGTTGAAAGTTAAAGAAATAAAGACAATTCAGATACTAGATGAAATCTCCCCCTAATGGGTTGAAATAACAATAGGCTCCATTTACGATGACCAAATCATGTTGACTTAACCTTGCTGCTTGTGCAATGTCGCCCCCTGCTCACTGGAAGCTCATTGAGGCAGATCAGAATGATTTTAATCTGCCAACTTTTAAGTGGTGGACAGGTAAGCGATAAGAGGTCTTAAGACCACTACCTACTACTTAACTATCATTTCAGATGACTCTGAAACAATGGGCCTCTGAAGTGACAACTGTTGCTTGGTAAATGGAGCCCAATATGTCAACCATAAGAGATAAGGAAAACAAATTCTAGACAATAAACAAAAATGGGAGCATTCCATAAATCCTGGGAAGTCAAGAAAGTTTATCTTCTTGATCATAATTCTAATAAAGCGTTTTTATAAATTAAAGGGATAAAAGGTTGGCAGTAAACACTCACACTACTATAGACCAGCAGTTGTTATCGTATAGTGTTAAAAAAGATCAGTACCGCATACTCTGAGATTGGCACTTCACAAATGCCAGTTAGTATGCTCTTTGCATGAGGCTCCAATATAGGTATTGATCACAGTCTTCTGCTGTTTTCAGTAGATAACAATTTATGAACTTTGGCCAGTATTGTCATTTAATTTTTCAAGTGATCACAATTCTTAAATGCATATAAATAAGGATATAGTCACAAATTACCCAAGTGAGGTATGGATCTTGTCATGAGCGCTTCCGTTCATCGCCGTGTCGCCGCGGCTCCCGGAACTCCTCTGTGTCTCTGACGTCATGTTGCTTAGCAACATGACGCTTTCTCTCACACCCCTCTGATGACGGTTACGCTCCTGCCCTTTAAATCTCGGCGGGAGATCTGAATCTGGGCCCGTTTGTTTGTTTCCCTGGATTGTGAGTACCATATCAGTTTTGTTCTTCTGTGTACCGACTTCTGCCTGCCTGACCAAGCCTCTTGCCTAATCCCTACTTGCTGATATTTGGACATTGTCTTCTGCCTGCCTGACCTTGCCTGTAGCTATTACCCTTTTGCTGATACTTGGATGCCGACTTCTGCTTGCCTGACCCTGTCTTTTGCCTATACCTTTTGCTGATATTTGGATGCCGACTTCTGCCTGCCTGACCTTGCTTTGGCCTTTACCTTTAAACCTATTCTTTGTTAAACAAGACCTGCTTAAAGGGACATTTTACTTTTACAAGCTGCAAAAGAGAACTTTGCCTTTCTGTTTGTTATACACCTGCTTAAAAGGGACATTTACTTTTACAAGCTGCAAAAGAGAACTTTGCCTTTCTGTTTGTTATACACCTGCTTAAAAGGGACATTTACTTTTACAAGCTGCAAAAGAGAATCTTGCCTTTCTGTTTGTTATACACCTGCTTAAAAGGGACATTTACTTTTACAAGCTGCAAAAGAGAACTTTGCCTTTCTGTTTGTTATAAACCTGCTTAAAGGGACATTATACTTTTACAAGCTGCAAAAGAGAACTTTTCCTTTGTTTTACAAGCCTGCTAAAGAGGACCTTTTTCAGAAGCTTCAAGTAAGAGCATTTCCTTTTTGTTCTTTGTACTACTTAAAGGGACGTTTTATCCTTTGTGGCTTTCCTGCATTCTGGAACAATATTCATTTTTGTTATCTTCTAATCTGCTTCCTGAGTGGGTCACGTCCTGGATATTTCTCAGTGTGCTAGCGTGTGCTTTCAATTCACGCTAGCAGTTGGGTTACATCCCGGATTGATTCCAGAGCGGCTGACATTACAAACGGGCCCTAAAAATGGACCCCACTGAATTATCTATGGCCGTGGCTCACCAGGGACAGCTCTTGGGTTCTCATGCCACTCACTTGCAGTCTCTGGACACTAAACTTGATCAAATTACTGCTCTATTACAAAATTTGGTTGCTACCGCACCTCCCAATCCTAATCCCAATCCAAATCCGATTGAGGCATTACCTCCTCCGATTCCTAACAATCAGTCTCAGGTACAACTAAGTCCCAGGATTCCTCTTCCGGATAAATATGATGGGAATCCTGAAGAATGTAGAGGCTTTTTGAATCAATGCCGTCTTCATTTCCGAAATAGCCCTACTCTCTTTGCTACTGCCTCTTCTAGAATCACGTTTCTTATTTCCTTAATGAAAGGAAAAGCCTTGGCTTGGGTGTCACCTTTGCTAGAAAAGAATGATCCTATACTGTTGGATGTTGATACATTTCTATCTACATTCTCAAACGTATTCGATAAACCTGGAAGGTCATCCGCTGCTGAAGCAACTCTCCTGGATTTACGTCAAGGAAATCAACCAGTCTCTCAATATGCAATTGAGTTCCGCACCCTTGCCTCTGAAACCACTTGGAATCAGGGAGCACTCAGAGCCGCTTTCCGTAAAGGACTTTCTGAGCGTCTCAAGGATGAATTGGTGTATCGTGAACTTCCAGAGTCCTTAGAAGCCTTAATAAATCTCTGTATCAGTCTCGACGCCAGGTTTCGTGAACGCCAACAAGAAAAGGATAGAACACAGAGGACTTCCACTCGAACTCCTTTTCGTTTAGCTCCTCGTTTTTCTAATCCAGTCACTCCAGCCTCTCCTACTACTGATCAGGCTGAACCCATGGAAGTAGGAAGTATAAAATTAACTGAGACTGAACGCTTAAGAAGACGGACTCTTGGCTTATGTCTGTACTGTGGCCTTAAAGGACATTTATTAAGGGATTGTCCTACTAGGCCAGTAAAAGCCAGGGCTTAACTCTAGTCCAGGGAACTGAGTTAAGCCAAAATAGTGGTCATTCCCTATACAAGAAACTCTTTGTTCCAGTAACTCTTCTAATTGGACATAAGAAGATCTATACCCAAGCTCTAATTGATTCTGGTGCTGGAGGTGTGTTCATTGACTCTACATTTGTTTCTACTCATTCTATACCCTTACTAAAGAAGGAGTATTCCATTTCAGTCTCTACGGTCAGTGGAGATCCTTTGGGTTCTGGATACATTCAGTTTTCTACTCAACCCTTAATCCTCACCGTAGGAATACTTCATTCTGAGACAATTTGTTTCGATGTCATTCCCACTCCGCAATTTCCCATTATCTTGGGATTACCCTGGCTCCAGATTCACAATCCCATTTTTTCTTGGACTTTCGGTGAACTCACTTCCTGGGGATCTACATGCCAGACTAAATGTCTTCAAAAGATTACTAAGTTACCACTCACTATTGCTCTCACAGTTGAAACTCCGGAATCCTTACCTATGCATTACCATGATTTTGTGGATGTCTTCTCCAAAAAAGAAGCGGAACGTCTTCCTCCTCATCGCCCTTTTGATTGTCCCATTGACCTCCTTCCTGGGGCTGCCTATCCTCGAGGCAAGACATATCCACTTTCTAAACCAGAAAACATGGCTCTGGAAGAATATATAAAAGACAATCTGGCTAGAGGATTTATTCGACCCTCCTCTTCCCCTGTAGGGGCTGGTTTCTTTTTTGTGGGAAAAAAGGATGGCGGATTAAGACCCTGTATTGATTATCGTGGATTGAATCAGATTACCATCAAGAACAGTTATCCTCTGCCCCTTATTCCTGAACTTTTTACTTATCTTCAGGGAGCCACCATTTTCACCAAACTCGACCTACGTGGTGCATACAACTTGATCCGTATACGCAAAGGAGATGAGTGGAAGACTGCCTTTAACACTCGATTTGGGCATTATGAATATTTGGTCATGCCCTTCGGGCTATGCAATGCTCCGGCGGTTTTCCAGCATTTTGTAAATGAGATCTTTCGTGATTTTTTGAATATTTTTGTTATCATATACCTGGACGACATCTTAATTTTTTCTCAGAACCACCAAGATCATGTGCACCACGTCAAGAAAGTACTTCAACGTCTAAGAGAATTCCATCTGTTTGCTAAACTGGAGAAATGTTCTTTCCATCAAAAATCCATACCCTTTCTGGGTTATGTAATATCGGCATCTGGATTCGAAATGGACCCTACTAAACTTTCTGCCATTTTGGATTGGCCTAGACCTGATTCTTTGAAGGCTTTACAACGTTTCCTAGGCTTCGCCAATTATTACAGAAAGTTCATCAAGAATTTTGCTACTATTACTTCTCCTCTTACTTCTCTCACAAGAAAAGGACAAAACTGTAAAGTATGGCCGTCTGAGGCTATAGAAGCTTTTGAATCTCTCAAAGAAGCTTTTTCCTCAGCTCCTATCCTTCGTCATCCAAATCCTGAGTTTCAATTTATTCTGGAGGTGGATGCTTCCTCTGTTGCTGCTGGAGCGGTTCTGTCTCAACGAATACCAGAGACTGGAAGGATTCATCCTGTTGCTTTTTTCTCTAAAAAATTCACTCCTTCCGAATTTAACTATGACGTAGGGAATAAAGAGTTGCTTGCCATCAAGATGGCATTGGATGAATGGAGACATTGGCTGGAAGGTACTTCTTTGCCATTTACTATACTTACTGATCATAAGAACCTTCTGTATCTCCAAACAGCCAAACGACTAAATTCCAGGCAAGCACGCTGGTCCTTATTCTTCTCTCGGTTTCACTATAATTTGTCTTACATACCTGGTTCAAAAAATATTAAAGCAGACGCACTTTCCAGACAATTTCAAGATACCCCAGTTCCTGAGTCTGGTACCATTCTCCAACCTCATGAAGTCATTGCCCAGTTAACAACTTCTTGGTTACAAGAATTACAGTCCGCTCAAGAGCATCTTCCTTTGTCCTGTAAACCTCCCAATGGTTTACTCTTTGTTCCTGAACGCCTTCGTTCCAAGATTTTATTTTGGGCTCATGATAGTCCCCTTTCTGGACATCCTGGCATCAGTATTACCACTCGAAACCTCAAACAACATGTCTGGTGGCCTACACTCTCTCAAGATGTGAAGGATTACGTCTCAGTATGCACACAATGTGCCATGAACAAAACTCCACGCCAACTTCCTTCAGGATTACTCCAACCATTGCCTATACCTCACCAGCCTTGGACTCATGTATCCATGGACTTTATTACCGATCTTGCCTTGTCCACTAGGAACAATACTATCTGGGTGGTGGTCGACAGGTTCACTAAGACGGCTCATTTTGTACCCTTGCCAGGATTACCATCTGCCAAAAGACTCTCTGAACTTTTTATTCTACATATTGTAAGAATCCATGGATTTCCTCTAGATATTGTTTCAGATAGAGGGGTACAATTCGTTTCTCGATTTTGGAGGTCACTTTGTAAACATTTTGGTACTACTATATCTCTCTCTACTTCTCACCACCCACAATCGAATGGTCAGACTGAAAGAGTAAACCAGTGTCTTGAAACATATCTTAGACATTATGTGGATCATTATCATTCTAACTGGACTTCTTACCTTCCTTTGGCTGAATTGGCCCATAATGCCCGGTACAATTCCTCCCTTCAGACTTCTCCTTTTCATGCAGCTTACGGATATCAGCCTAGGACATTCCCTTTGCATACTTCCTCCACAGTGAATCCTGCTTCTGATCTTACAGCCCGAAGATTAACTCGACATTGGCAGAAGATACATCGTATTCTTTCTGTAACTTCTAGACGTTACAAGTTCTTTTCGGATCTTCGACGGAAAAAGGCTCCCAAATATCGCCCTGGTGATAAAGTTTGGATTTCCTCTCGATTTCTTCGCCTGAAACAACCTTCTAACAAATTGGGACCACGATATGTGGGTCCTTTCCGAATACTGGGTCAGGTATGTTCCACTGCTTATCGGGTAGCTTTACCCAAGTCTCTCAAAGTCCATCCGGTATTCCATGTTTCTCTTTTAAAACCTGTGATGATTAACAGGTATTCTAAGCCTTTTT
Source organism: Bombina bombina (assembly GCF_027579735.1). Lineage (NCBI taxonomy): Eukaryota > Metazoa > Chordata > Amphibia > Anura > Bombinatoridae > Bombina > Bombina bombina. Next base: position 665,616,644 of record NC_069502.1, on the reverse strand, counting down.
CTAAACCTCCACCGTTATTGGTGCATGGACATCCTGAGTTTGAGATCAGCCATATTCTAGATTCCAAATTGCGGGGCAAGAAATTGTATTATCTCATTCATTGGAAGGGTTACCCAGTCACGGAACGTTCTTGGGAACCTGCTCATCAAGTAAATGCTCCTATATTGGTCAAGACCTTCCACAAGACTCATCCTGATAGACCTGGTCCTGTCCCCCGGAGGGGTCCTTGAGGAGGGGGTGCTGTCATGAGCGCTTCCGTTCATCGCCGTGTCGCCGCGGCTCCCGGAACTCCTCTGTGTCTCTGACGTCATGTTGCTTAGCAACATGACGCTTTCTCTCACACCCCTCTGATGACGGTTACGCTCCTGCCCTTTAAATCTCGGCGGGAGATCTGAATCTGGGCCCGTTTGTTTGTTTCCCTGGATTGTGAGTACCATATCAGTTTTGTTCTTCTGTGTACCGACTTCTGCCTGCCTGACCAAGCCTCTTGCCTAATCCCTACTTGCTGATATTTGGACATTGTCTTCTGCCTGCCTGACCTTGCCTGTAGCTATTACCCTTTTGCTGATACTTGGATGCCGACTTCTGCTTGCCTGACCCTGTCTTTTGCCTATACCTTTTGCTGATATTTGGATGCCGACTTCTGCCTGCCTGACCTTGCTTTGGCCTTTACCTTTAAACCTATTCTTTGTTAAACAAGACCTGCTTAAAGGGACATTTTACTTTTACAAGCTGCAAAAGAGAACTTTGCCTTTCTGTTTGTTATACACCTGCTTAAAAGGGACATTTACTTTTACAAGCTGCAAAAGAGAACTTTGCCTTTCTGTTTGTTATACACCTGCTTAAAAGGGACATTTACTTTTACAAGCTGCAAAAGAGAATCTTGCCTTTCTGTTTGTTATACACCTGCTTAAAAGGGACATTTACTTTTACAAGCTGCAAAAGAGAACTTTGCCTTTCTGTTTGTTATAAACCTGCTTAAAGGGACATTATACTTTTACAAGCTGCAAAAGAGAACTTTTCCTTTGTTTTACAAGCCTGCTAAAGAGGACCTTTTTCAGAAGCTTCAAGTAAGAGCATTTCCTTTTTGTTCTTTGTACTACTTAAAGGGACGTTTTATCCTTTGTGGCTTTCCTGCATTCTGGAACAATATTCATTTTTGTTATCTTCTAATCTGCTTCCTGAGTGGGTCACGTCCTGGATATTTCTCAGTGTGCTAGCGTGTGCTTTCAATTCACGCTAGCAGTTGGGTTACATCCCGGATTGATTCCAGAGCGGCTGACAGATCTCTTTCTGATGATCTCCTTTAGGAACAATAATATCACCAAGACAAGAGAGTAAAATGACAAATCAGGAAATACTGTATATAAATTCTCATGGGGCATCATACCTAATGCAATTACACTTGGAGCTGGGTTTATAGCTCTGAATAATATGAGTAATTGAATAGAAATGTAATATTTTGAATCTATATACAATACTTCCTGATTGGTTGGTTTTCCCTTTTCTTTTGGAGGTTTTATTAATCCTGATCATCATGGAAGAGATATATACATCAGTCGGATATTTTGTGTTTTGTGCACAGGTTTTACATTTATTTCTTTATTATTTTATTGGTTTTTTTTTTAGTGTATTTCACTGGCTTTAGTGTTCACAAAGTTAGTACAGCTCATCATTCTTAAATGTATCTGGATTAGTACACTTGAAATCTTTATCTCCCGAAAACAACACCCAATACTTATCTGTTTCTTTAATAATCCCCCAAACTTGTAATCCAAAAATCAAGTGTACATGTTGGTTTCATAGTTTTAGCAATTACATCACAATTTAAAATGACTGTATGCTAATTGATCCCTTTAAACAGCATTATAATAGATATGCTAATAAGTAACGTGTTCAATTACCCTGTTGTTCTCCAAAACCATGAAGATGTTATGTGTGTATCTTTTTAAGGGATTTAAATAGCAGCATTATGAGTATACTGGGCATCTGTGTATGTTGGAATATTAATTAGGTTTATTTTTATTAGTATACAAGATCATTTAATGTTTGTATCTGTTTGGGGATGTTATTTCTTAATCTCATCTGATATAAGAGCGGGTAATGTGTTTTCCACTTGAGGACACTCTTTAATAAGCTGTGGAATCTGACAAGGGAAACATGGCCCTATAAATGTACCATTAAATTTTGAGAATTTGGGATGTAATCAGGAAAACAGGAATTGTATATGTGAAGCACCTCCTCTACCAACATATCAGCAGGAAAACTAAATATAACCAAAGGAAATGGTATACATGCTACCCAATGTAAACAGTCTTTCCAGCTTTTCTGGAAAAATAATTACCACATTATAGTTCTAAACATTTGAAAAAGTCTTAGGCCTCGCTTCCATTGAGTCGTTAAAAATGGAGCCGTAAGCTACCGAAGCGGCCGACAGCTAAAAGTAATTTACGGCTGCATTTTAGTACCAGGTTTCCATTGAAAAGATTAGCGTGTTGCGCGCAGTCGCTCTTTTCGTGTAGCTGTAAGTTAACGTTGTGTTAACGCTTCCATCTAACGTCGGATTTCTTGAAAATCAATTAGTTGCTAAGGTAACCCGACCTTACGCTATAGAATTTACGTTTAACGTCCGTGCTTCTTACCTGTGATCGCCTCTCAAGAAAAATAAAAAACACTTATCCATATTTTTAATAATCAAATACTATTTTCTAATATAATTATATTTAACACTTCATAAATATAAGTAATATTTATTGCTGCCCTAGGCATAGGTCTAGTTTGCATTCTGTATATATGTTCTTGCATATATTATTATATTTAAATATATATTGATATTTCTATTAGAATATAAGTTCAACTATTTCTATACATGAGACAACAATAAATATTACTTATAACAATTTATTTCTACATTAAAACACTTGCATTATTTGCAAGTTTTATAATTTAAATAGAAAATAGGTCTCAGAAAGCACAATTTTCCTCTTTTACACCTAGTTGAGCTGGGGGTAATATTTCTCAATGTATCGACAGCCTCCGACAATGTATTAACGGTTAGCGCTTTCATTGGAAACCTGGTATAATTTATCGATTAACGGCTTCTATTACTTTCTATGGGACGCGAAGATCTTTTCGGCAGCCGAAGTCCGGCTGCCGATATTGAGGTATAACGCGCCATTGGAAACAGTCGATAAACGATATTGCTTCCGACAGCATATTTATCGGTTTGCGAGTGCACGCAAACTGAATTACGACTCAATGGAAGCGAGGCCATAGTTGGCAATTATTCCAAATCTAAAAATATCCACTGCTAGAGAAGGTAGCATTCAGTAGACCCAACTGTACACCACATGAAAGAGATGACTTAAACAAAATAAATTATGATACTTCCTCTTATATCCCTGCCTTGGTACACTCATAGGAAATTATTTATAAAGAAATATATTGATTAATTATACTACTAAACAAGTATGTACTGTATATGTGTTTTTTTAAATGTAATTATTAAGTGGGTGCTTATGTTTAGAGAGGGGGTTTATTGTGTTGAGATCATTGATTAGGGGATTCAAACCATGTCAAAGTGACTTTTTATGCCATTTTTAACATGACAGGGGGGACTTACTTTTAAAATATATATTGTCATAAATGTGTCTACTTTTTCTAAAACTGTTAGAGATGTTTGTTTATGGGTAAAGGCTTTTAAGTTCTGCCAAAGCAACAACTTTATATTTTAATATGAAATTAAAGAGGTGTTTTATTAAGAAAAATATAGAAGCCATGTGCAAAATAACAGTCTTGTAGAGCATATATGTTAATTATATTATTACAGTAATTTGTTCTAAAATGTTGAGCATTCAGAAGAAAACAACAGGTATTTTAAGCACACATACCCAGAAACAAGAACAGTCACCTACTTTCAATGTTAATATACCAGAAACAATTATACCTTACTAAAAGAGTTGCCACATTGCACCGTTTTAAAACATGAGATATATAGCTGCAAATACAAGCCTTAAAACAATTATATATGTTTGGCCATATGTAAAAATAATATTAATAATAAGTATTATTATTATAAAGCCATTAAAACTGAATTTGAATAGCTTAGCTTATAGGTAATTTGACATTGGAGGAAATGGAACAATTATTTTTCAGCTAATCAACTTAAGAAAAATCATCAGACAAGTTAATTTAAGATATTCTAGTTCCAAATAGTTCCAGGTTTGCTTTATTTTTTGTTATTTTTAATGTTCGCTGTTTTAGAAATATTGACTTGTCTGACTTGAAAATGCACTTCCTTTATCAACCTGTCACTATTTTTCAATAATATACATACAATTTTGCTTTATGAAATTATAACTTTTTTTTCCTTTAATGATCTATCCAAATTTCTTAAAATACACTAGCAGAAGGAAGATCATTTAAAGGGAAACTGAACCCAAAATTTTTCTTTTGTGATTCAGATAGAGCATGCAATTTTAAGCAACTTTCTAATTTTTTACTCCTATTATCAAATTTTATTCATTCTCTTGGTATCTTTATTTGAAATGCAAGAAAGCATGTTTAGATACCGGCCCATTTTTGGTGAACAACCTGGGTTGTTCTTGCTTATTGGTGGATAAATGCACCCACCAATAAACAAGTGCTGTCCAGAGTACTAAAACAAAAAATAACTTAGATGCCTTCTTTTTCAAATAAAGATAGCAAGGGAATGAAGAAAAATTGATAATAGGAGTAAATTAGAAATTTGCTTAAAATTGCATGCTCTATCTGAATTACAAAAGAAAAAAAATGGGTTCAGTGTCCCTTTAAGTGGAGAATAATCAATTTTTTTCAGATGTTGTTCATTGATGTTCACTAATAGCTTTAAAGACGTTTTTGTTGCTACAGAGCAATATGCTCATTGGGGCCCATATATCAAGCTCCATATGGAGTTTGAAGGGTGTGTTTCTGGCGAGCCTTCAGACTCGCCAGAAACACCAGTTATGAGGCAGCAGTCTAAAGACTACTGCTCCATAACCTGTCCACCTGCTCTGAGGAGGCAGACAGAGATTGCGTGAAATCAACCCGATCGAATACGATCTGGTTGATTGACACCCCCTGCTAGCCGCCGATTGGCCGCAAATCTGCAGGGGACAGCGTTGCACCAGCAGTTCACAAGCTGCTGGTGCAATGCTGAATGCGGAGAGCGTATTGCTCTCCGCACTCAGCGATGTCTGTCGGACCTGATCCGCTCATTGGATCATGTCGGACAAACATTTCATAAATAGGCCCCATGATATCTTTTTTGTCTATTTTTTAACCAGCCAGATAAACTGTTTAGATTTAATTAACCTACACTATGGCTTCTAGTTATCAAAGTCTGGCGGACCTGATCTGACAGTGCAGATCAGGTCCGCTAGACTTCGCTGAATACGGCGAGCAATACGCTCGCCGTATTCAGCATTGCACCAGCAGCTCACAAGAGCTGCTGGTGCAACGCCGCCCCTGCTGACTCGTGGGCAATCCGCCGCCAGCAGGGAGGTGTCAATTAACCCGATCGAATTAGATTGGGTTAATTTCCGGCGATGTCTATCCGCCTGCTCAGAGCAGGCGGACAGGTTATGGAGCAGCAGTCTTTGTGACCGCTGCTTGATAACTCGCCAGAAACACGGGGCATCAAGCTCCATACAGAGCTTGATAAATATGCCCCTATATATCTACTAAACTGTAGTTTGAATTCATTCACAAACTGCATTAACCAGGCAAAACATAAATAGTAAACATAATTATTCAACTTAGCATCTTGAAAGATTGTAATTAAAGAGATTTGAAACCTATTTTTTTTTTTATTTGGGATTCAGACAGAGCATACCGTTTAAAAAAAGTTTCCAATTTACTTCCATTGTCAAGATAGTATTCTTTGTTGAAGACCTACCTAGCTAGGTGTTTGGAGTGCTACATAGCAAGAAATAATGATGACATCTAGTGATCTTGCAAATTAATACAATTCTTGAAAAACTACTGCCATATACTGCTACAGAGCTTAAATCCCTGCTCTTCAACAAAAGATACCAAAAGAAAAAAGAAAATTTGCTAATAGAAATATATTAGAAAGTTGTTTAAAATTTGAACTTGTATACTGATGTGTAAGAAAGTTACATATAACGAGAGATTCCATTTTGCCTAAAGTACACGCAATAAAGATAGCAATCTGAAACAATCTACTACATTGGATTGATCTTTAAATCATTACACAGGGAAGTGTTGTTTATTCTGATATGGCATTTATCTAAAAAATGTATTGAAGACTTCCCCAGTTCATTGATTCTCTTTACACAGTTGGCTAGCGAGCTTACTAAATGTTGCCTGATATTTATTACATTTAATTTACTTATAAAATGAAGGTTTCACTCTACAGTGCAAAATAATTTTATACCTACCTGACAAATTTCAAGCCATTCTAAATTGGATGGCCATACGTGAATTGCCAAGCCTGACCTTGATCATAAATCCGTGTGGCCCATGTTTTATGCTCAGCATAGCCTCACATAATACCTGAAGATAGCTTTACTGAAATATTGATGAAAATGCAAGCTGGGTTTTTTTTGACAGCCAAAACGTTCACAGATTCACAAACTATGCATGTTTTATTCATTATGTTTTACCAAGCTACAAAGAACTTTGCTTTTAAAAAATAATAATTTTGACCTGAGTGAAAAGAGTTTGCCACTTGAAATTAAAACAGTGGGATATCTACAAATTAAAAACTATCACCAAGATTACAAGTTGTGTGCTAAACCCGGTGCGTAGATAACGCTAACATTTTAGCGCTACCGCACTTTCCATAACGCTGCCATTACAAGTTACAGAAAAACCTTCTTGTGCTGTGTGTTATGGTGCGTTAAGCTACATACCGCACAAAAGCAAAGGCCTGACTTTGACATCCAGTGTGGAGTCTCCTCTTCATGAGATCTCTGCCGCAAACTGAAGATTGAATGCAAGGTACCCATTTTATATTTGGGGTACCTTGCATTCCTATTGGCTGAAATTTTCAAATCAGCCATTAGGATGAGAGCTGCTTAAATCCTGTTGGCTGATTTGAACAGCCAATAGGATTTAAGCAGCTCTCCTCCTATTGTCTGATTTGAATATTTTAGCCAATAGAAATGCACGGTACCCCAAATATAAAATGGGTACCTTGCATTCAATCTTCAGTTTGCGGCAGAGATCTCATGAAGAGGAGACTCCACGCTGGATGTCATAGTCGCGGGTCATGCTCAGCTCTGCACTACCACAGCTCTGTGCAACTGGGATGAAGATATAAGATGCCCCTGATGCATTGATGAAGACTTGTCGCCGCCTGGATGAAGATGGATGTTCGTTTTTCAGGAACTGTGAGTACATTTTTTGGGGTTAGTGTTAGGTTTTTGTTTTTTAATTTTTGGGGGTGTTTTTTTTTTAGATTAGGGCTTTTTTTTTTTTAATGGGTACTAAAGAGCTGACTGCCCATACAAATGCCCCTTTAGGGGCAATGGGTAGCTTAGGGTAGCTTAGTTTTTTTTAGACAGTTTTTTTTAGCGGGAGTTGGTTGGGTGGGATGGGGATAAAAGAACTGATTGCTTCAGGGCAATGCCCTACAAAAGGCCCTTTTAAGGTCTATTGGTAGTATATTGCTAGATTAGGGGGTGGTTTTATTTTGAGGTAGCTTTTTTGTTTTTATAGGGGTATTAGATTAGGTTGAATTTTTATTAATTTGGATAATTTAGTTTATTATTTTTTGTAATCTTAGATTATTTTTATTTTTCATAATGTTAGTGTTTGTTTTTTTTGTAATGTAGATTTTTATTTATTTTATCGTAGTGTTAGGATTTTTGAATTTTTTAGTTTAGGATTTTTTATATTTTTTTTGTTTTAGTTTTTTTTAAATAGTAATGTTAGGTTAATTTATAGTTAAATCTTAGGGGTTTTTTTATTTCACAGGTAAGTTTATATTTATTTTAAGGTTGTTATATTGTAACTTTAATTTAAAGTTAGGAGGTGTTAGGTTTAGGGGTTAATAGTTTAATTTAGTGTGTTGAGATGTGGGGGGCCAGCAGTTTAGGGGTTAATAAGTTTAGTATTTGCGATGTGCGGGCTGGCGGTATAGGGATTAATAGGTTTATTATAATAGTTGTGATTTGGGGGGCCGCCAGTTTAGGGGTTAATTGGTTTATTATAGTAGTTGTGATGTGGGGGGCCGGTGGTTTAAGAGTTAATAGGTTTATTATAGTAGCTGCTAGATGGGGGGCAGACGGTTTAGGGGTTAATAGGTTTATTTAGTGTTGGCGATATGGGAGGTAGGCAGTTTAGGGGTTAATACGTTTAATAAAATATTTGTGATGCAGGGGGGTGGAGGTTTAGGGGTTAATAGGTAGTGTATGGGTGTTAGTGTACTTTGTGACATTTTTGTTATGAGTTTTGTAAAACATATTTATTTCGCAAAATCCATAACTACTAGTCTTTGATCGCGGAATGGATTGCGGTGATATAAGCTATAACACTAGTGACTGACCGTTCTCGATCGGGTTGATTTCCGGCGATTCCTGTCCACCTCATCAAAGCATAACTTGTGTTTCTGGTGAGTCTGAAGACTCGCCAGAAACACGGGCCCACAAGCTCCTTACGGAGCTTGATAAATGGGCCCCGTGCACTGCTTTTGAATTTATAGGAGAAGATTGTTTTTCAGCATACAGAGTATAGAGTTAAAGGGACAGTCTACACCAGAATTTTTATTGTTTTAAAAGATAGATAATTCCTTTATTACCCATTCCCTAGTTTTGCATAACCAACACAGTTATATAAATACACTTTTTACCTCTGATTACCTTGTATCTAAGCCTTTGCAAATTTCTGTTCATTTGACAGACATCCATTTTAGCCAATCAGAGCTGGCTCACTGGAACTCCACGTGCGTGAGCACAGTGTTATCTATATGACACACATGAACTAACACCCTCTAGTGGTGAAAAAACTGTCAAAATGCCCTGAGAGAAGAGGCGGCCTTCAAGGGCTTAGAAATAAATTAGCATATGAACCTCCTAGGTTTAGCTTTCAATTAAGAATACCAAGAGAACAAAGCAAAATTGGTGATAAAAGTAAATTGGAAAATTGTTTAAAATTATATTCTCTATCTGAATCATGAAAGTTTATTTTGGACTACAGGGAGTGCAGAATTATTAGGCAAGTTGTATTTTTGAGGATTAATTTTATTATTGAACAACAACCATGTTCTCAATGAACCCAAAAAACTCATTAATATCAAAGCTGAATAGTTTTGGAAGTAGTTTTTAGTTTGTTTTTAGTTATAGCTATTTTAGGGGGATATCTGTGTGTGCAGGTGACTATTACTGTGCATAATTATTAGGCAACTTAACAAAAAACAAATATATACCCATTTCAATTATTTATTTTTACCAGTGAAACCAATATAACATCTCAACATTCACAAATATACATTTCTGACATTCAAAAACAAAACAAAAACAAATCAGTGACCAATATAGCCATCTTTCTTTGCAAGGACACTCAAAAGCCTGCCATCCATGGATTCTGTCAGTGTTTTGATCTGTTCACCATCAACATTGCGTGCAGCAGCAACCACAGCCTCCCAGACACTGTTCAGAGAGGTGTACTGTTTTCCCTCCTTGTAAATCTCACATTTGATGATGGACCACAGGTTCTCAATGGGGTTCAGATCAGGTGAACAAGGAGGCCATGTCATTAGATTTTCTTCTTTTATACCCTTTCTTGCCAGCCACGCTGTGGAGTACTTGGACGCGTGTGATGGAGCATTGTCCTGCATGAAAATCATATTTTTCTTGAAGGATGCAGACTTCTTCCTGTACCACTGCTTGAAGAAGGTGTCTTCCAGAAACTGGCAGTAGGACTGGGAGTTGAGCTTGACTCCATCCTCAACCCGAAAAGGCCCCACAAGCTCATCTTTGATGATACCAGCCCAAACCAGTACTGCACCTCCACCTTGCTGGCGTCTGAGTCGGACTGGAGCTCTCTGCCCTTTACCAATCCAGCCACGGGCCCATCCATCTGGCCCATCAAGACTCACTCTCATTTCATCAGTCCATAAAACCTTAGAAAAATCAGTCTTGAGATATTTCTTGGCCCAGTCTTGACGTTTCAGCTTGTGTGTCTTGTTCAGTGGTGGTCGTCTTTCAGCCTTTCTTACCTTGGCCATGTCTCTGAGTATTGCACACCTTGTGCTTTTGGGCACTCCAGTGATGTTGCAGCTCTGAAATATGGCCAAACTGGTGGCAAGTGGCATCTTGGCAGCTGCACGCTTGACTTTTCTCAGTTCATGGGCAGTTATTTTGCGCCTTGCTTTTTCCACACGCTTCTTGCAACCCTGTTGACTATTTTGAATGAAACGCTTGATTGTTCGATGATCACACTTCAGAAGCTTTGCAATTTTAAGAGTGCTGCATCCCTCTGCAAGATATCTCACTATTTTTGACTTTTCTGAGCCTGTCAAGTCCTTCTTTTGACCCATTTTGCCAAAGGAAAGGAAGTTGCCTAATAATTATGCACACCTGATATAGGGTGTTGATGTCATTAGACCACACCCCTTCTCATTACAGAGATGCACATCACCTAATATGCTTAATTGGTAGTAGGCTTTCGAGCCTATACAGCTTGGAGTAAGACAACATGCATAAAGAGGATGATGTGGTCAAAATACTCATTTGCCTAATAATTCTGCACTCCCTGTAGACTGTCCATGCAGGGTGCAACAGTAGTATTGAGTTAGTTGCTAAACAGTGTTAGCTTATTTAATCTATAGACTGTTTACTAGCCATTGCATTTATGGCTGCCCTATCAAAAATGGAAAATCCAGAAGGTGCCACTAAAATACTTAAAATCAAAGAATACTAGTTGTGAGACACCTGAAGTGTTTCTTTGTAACAGGAAGGACTACGAACAGAGAGATGTGGATGTGGTATGGCACACTGGAGGACATTTTCTAATGAAAAAGCAAAGGTGGTAATGTTCTACTGAACTTTCCCCCCCTAAAATGTGTCCATTCTTAAAGCGACATTGTACACTATGATCCATTTATATAGCCTGTCTGTGGTGTTTTTGTAAAAATGTATAGTTTTGCTTATTTTTAAATAATATTGTGCTGATTTTAAGACTCCTAACCAAGCCCTAATATTTAAAATGTATACTGATGTATACAGACTTCAGATTGCTTCTATTTTCTGTTTGTATAATTTATCCATATGCAGGGGAAGGGGGAGGGTCTGCTCTCAGCCCCTTTCAATGGGTGTCCCTGCTTAACCTTATCAACAGTGCTAAATTGGGAGCTTTTAAGTAAGTTTTTAAAAGGTTTTATACTGGAATTTTTTTATCAGTATCTGTGCATATTATTCTTTATAATAGTGTCTATTAGATGCAGTTAAATGAAAATGTGGGTATATTGTTAATTTAATTAAGTGCCTATGATTATTGCAGTGACTTTGGCCAAAATAGGACAATTTCTTTCACTAATTTAGCACTATATTTAGAATATAAATTCAGTAACAAAAAAAGGTTTATGTTTGGAAATTTGCTTGGCACTATATGTATGTTTTTTTAAACTTGGCTATAAATATGTATTACAATGTGTTATAGTATTACTAAACAGTGTCAATTGCAGCTTAACCATTCCAATATAGAAGTATTTGCTTTAAAAATGTGTATTTTCTGTCTACTGACTAATTAAATGAATTGCCACTAACCCTGCAAAGAATGTCAAAAGTCTAACGATGACAAACTGAACTGACATAAAAGCTTGCAAACGCCACTTATAAGAACAAACTGTGAAAAGCTTTTTTTTTTCTTTACTTATTTCAACAGTTCTATAATGACTATCACCCTTATTCATGATAGGAAAGGGTCAATTTTGAAATGTGAGTTCTAATACTTTTGTTTGCAAGATGTTATATGAACATGTAACAATGCCATTACACAGTATGGAGCTTCCTTACGAGACCCCTGCAGCTAAATTGTGTATCTGCTTCTCCAAGAACATCACTACAAATTGTCTCTGTTTAAAATCAATAAGCTCATTTATGATCAAATTATTTCATTCTAACAAGGTTTTAAAAATATGTCAGGGAGGATATTCCCAATACATTGTCAAAACATACCATGTTATACCAGCAAATCAAAGAAAGTTAGTAGGATACACACCTAAGCACAACTAACTTGCTCACTCTTTGATTTCAAAACCATTTTTATAATGCATATGAAAGTGCATCATTTATATGTTTAAAAAACTCAATAATTAATTGGAGTCTCATTCTATTTTAAAGAGAGAAGCAGGAATGATTAAGCCCATAAGGCAAATTATTGTAGCGTTAGTAGCAGTCAACATTGGGGCACCTTGTAAATTAGTGAATGGCTATGCAGAATATGGCCATATTGTGCAACTAAGATCTTAATTCTAATATAAAATCATAGGTGTTTTTATATATATATATATATATATATATATATATATCAGAAGAGAGAGAACAGCACTCCTGAGATAGAACAAAAGCTAGAATGACTTCCATGCCTGTTTATTTATATTGCAACTCAGGGTGCTGTATCTTTTTGTACACTATGCCTTTCCACAGAGAAAAAATATCCTGTAGCATATCAGTCTGATCCTACCCAATGACAGTCCAGCACCAAAATACCAGGCAATTCTTCTCTGAACAATAGAAACAACAACCCCAGACGATCGTTTTGCCCTTCTGTGGGCCTCGTCAGTGAGGTGCAGTCGCATCTCTCTAAAGGGATGTCTGGTTTCTCCCATTACTCTTAGGGAGACCCAAGAGTAATTTGCATAAATATCAGAAGAGAGAGAACAGCACTCCTGAGAAAGAACAAAAGCTAAAATAACTTCCATGCCTGTTCATTTCTATTGCAGCTCAGGGAGCGCGTTCTTTTAGCACAGTATGCCCCTTCATAGAGAAATATCCTGTAGCTTATCAGTCTGACCCTGCCCAATGACAGTCCAGTGCCGAAATACCAGGCAATTCTTCTCTGAACAAGAGAAACAACAACCCCAGATGATCATTTCGGCCTATATTGATTACTGTATATATATATATATATATATATATATATATATATACACAGCACTCAATATTTTTCATTTGAAATCTTTCTTATACATGTTCCACTATTCGGAGTCCTGCCCATTCCTCAATATACTGTATAGTCACAATGATAATGATAGTGACCAAACTCCTCTTAAAGGGCCTGTCTACTCCAGAATTGTTATTGTTTAAAAATATACGGCTAGATTTAGAGTTTTGTCGGTAAAGACCCGCGTAGCTAACGCAGCTTTTTTTCCTACCGCTGCTTCCAAACAACGCTGGTATTTAGAGTTGTCTGAGGGGCTGCGTTAGGCTCAAAAAAGGGTGCGTTGAGCCTAATGTAGCTCCACTTCAACCCTCAATACCAGCGTTGCTTACGGTAGCGGTAAGCTGGCAAAACGTGCTCGTGCACGATTCCCCCATAGGAAACAATGGGGCAGTTTGGGATGAAACACCTGCAAAAAAGCAGCGTGAAGCTCCCAACGCAGCCCCATTGTTTCCTATGGGGAAACAGTTTCTAAGTCTGCACCTAACACCCTAACATGAACCCCGAGTCTAAACACCCCCTAACCTTACACTTATTAACCCCTAATCTGCTGCCCCTGCTATCTCTGACACCTGCATTACACAATTAACCCCTAATCTGCCGCTCCAGACACCGCCGCCACTTACATTATCCCTATGAACCCCTAATCTGCTGCCCCCAACATCGCTGACCCATACATAATATTTATTAACCCCTAATCTGCCCCCCCCAACGTCGCCGCCACCTAACTTCAAGTATTAACCCCTAATCTGCTGACCGGACCTCGCCACTACTATAAAAAATGTATTAAACCCTAAAGCTAAGTCTAACCCTAACCCTAACACCCCCCTAAATTAAAAATTATTTTAATCTAACAAAATAAATTAACTCTTATTAACTAAAGTCTTCCTATTTAAAACTAAATACTTACCTGTAAAATAAACCCTGATATAGCTACAATATAAATTATAATTATATTATAGCTATTTTAGGATTTATATTTATTTTACAGGCAACTTTGTATTTATTTTAACTAGCTACAATAGCCATTAAATAGTTATTAACTATTTAATAGCTACCTAGTTAAAGGAATTACAAAATTACGTGTAAAATAAAGCCTAACCTAAGTTACAATTAAACCTAACACTATACTATCATTAAATTAATTAAATACATTAACTACCAATACCTTCAAATAAATACAATTAAATAAACTAAACTAAATTACAAAAAAAAACACTAAATTACAGAAAATAAAAAAATATTACAAGAATTTTAAACTAATTACACCGAATCTAAGCCCCCTAATAAAATTAAAAAAACCAAAATAATAAAAGTCCCTACTCTATTCTACAATACAAATTAACCAGCTCTTTTACCAGCCCCAAAGTGGGGCATGCCCCAAAGTAATCGGCTCTTTTGCCTGTAAAAAAAAATACAACCCCCCAACATTAAAACCCACCACCCACATACCCCTACTCTAACCCACCCAAACCCCCCTTAAATAAACCTAACACTACCCCCTGAAGATCTCCCTACCTTGAGTCATCTTCACCCAGCCGGGCCGAAGTCTTCATCCGATGGGGCAGAAGAGGACATCCAGACCGGCAGAAGTCTTCATCCTATCCAGGCAGAAGAGGACATCTGGACCAGCAGACATCTTCATCCAGGAGGCATTTTCTATCTTCATCCATCTGATGAGGAGCGGCTCCATCTTCAAGACCTCCGGCGCGGAACATCCTTCTTCACCGACGACTACTCGATGAATGAAGGTTCCTTTAAGTGACGTCATCAAAGATGGCGTCCCTCGAATTCCGATTAGCTGATAGGATTCTATCAGCCAATCGGAATTAAGGTAGGAAATATCTGATTGGCTGATTCAATCAGCCAATCAGATTCAAGTTCAATCCGATTGGCTGATCCAATCAGCCAATCGGATTGAGCTTGCATTCTATTGGCTGATTGGAACAGCCAATAGAATGCAAGCTCAATCTGATTGACTGATTGGATCAGCCAATCAGATTGAACTTGAATCTGATTGGCTGATTGAATCAGCCAATCATATTTTTCCTACCTTAATTCCGATTGGCTGATAGAATCCTATCAGCCAATCGGAATTCAAGGGACGCCATCTTGGATGACGTCACTTAAAGGAACCTTCATTCGTCGGTGAATAAGGATGTTCCGAACCGGAGGTCTTGAAGATGGAGCCGCTCCTCGTCGGATGGATGAAGATAGAAGATGCAGCTTGGATGAAGATGTCTGCCGGTCCAGATGTCCTCTTCTGCCCGGATAGGATGAAGACTTCTGCCGGTCTGGATGTCCTCTTCTGCCCCATTGGATGAAGACTTCGGCCCGGCTGGTTGAAGACGACTCAAGGTAGGGAGATCTTCAGGGGGGTATTGTTAGGTTTATTTAAGGGGGTTTTGGGTGGGTTAGAGTAGGGGTATGTGGGTGGTGGGTTTAAATGTTGGGGGGGTTGTATTTTTTTTTTACAGGCAAAAGAGCTAATTACTTTGGGGCATGCCCCGCAAAAAGCCCTTTTAAGGGCTGGTAAAATAGTTGGTTAATTTGTAATGTAGAATAGGGTAGGGACTTTTATTATTTTTTTTTTTTTTTATTTTATTAGGGGGCTTAGATTAGGTGTAATTAGTTTAAAATTCTTGTAATATTTTTTTTATTTTCTGTAATTTAGTGTTTGTTTGTTTTTTGTAATTAAGTTTAGTTTATTTAATTGTATTTAATTGTAGGTATTGGTAGTTAATTTATTTAATTAATTTAATGATAGTGTAGTGTTAGGTTTAATTGTAACTTAGGTTAGGATTTATTTTACAGGTAATTTTGTAATTATTTTAACTAGGTAGCTATTAAATAGTTAATAACTATTTAATAGCTATTGTACCTAGTTAAAATAAATACAAAGTTGCCTGTAAAATAAATATTAATCCTAAAATAGCTACATTATAATTATTCGTTATATTGTAGCTATATTAGGGATTATTTTACAGGTAAGTATTTAGTTTTAAATAGGAATACTTTAGTTAATAAGAGTTAATTTATTTCGTTAGATTAAAATTATATTTAATTTAGGGGGGTGTTAGGGTTAGGGTTAGACTCAGCTTTAGGGGTTAATACATTTATTATAGTAGTGGCGAGGTCCGTTCAGCAGATTAGGGGTTA